>NW_026294492.1:16066116-16668616 GCF_007827085.1 Peromyscus californicus insignis
ACAGCCCTCCAGGGCCTCCTGAGCTAAGAGGGAGTCTACTGCCACTCTTGTCATTAGAGGCCAGCTCAAAGATGATTTCTCTAGTTATGCTAATACACATCAAATTCTCAAGGGACTACATATGGCCTGGAAACTTAGCTACCTTTCAACTGCAGCATATGTTTGCTTTCCAGATTCCCTATTTTGCAGCATCCCAGTGGAGCTAGATTTCATTCCTATGCTTTCATAGTGTTTATGAACAAACTTAGTCATGTCCTCATTAAATACTGGTGGCTGACTGCAGGATTGGTACCTTCACCCCATATCCTCCTCTTTCAAGATTCTTATACTGTGCTTGACATTCCCACATGGCCTCAATGTTTATGAGTCTCCAATAAAGGTATGTGCCAAGGGTGTGTGTGGGTGTGTGGGTGTGTGGGTGTGTGGGTGTGTGGGTGTGTGCGCGCGCGCAAGCACATGAGCATATGTGTACGTACATGTACACTTGCATGTGTATGCAGAGAAGCATGTATGCAGGCCAGAAGAGAACTTGGTAGAATTGATTCTCCCCTCTCCCATGTGGGACCTGGTGATCAAACTCAGGTTGTTAATCTTGGTGGCACCTGTCTTTATCTGCCAAGTCATTCACTTGTCCAGTGTGTTCCAATCTTAATTCCCCAAGGTGATGATATTTGGTGACTTTGGATTATGAAAATAGACCTTTTTGGGGTAGTTTTCTTGCCTTTTATAAAGGAGGCTAAAGGGAGACGTTTCCTTCCTTCCCGAGGCATGAGGACACAGCAGAAGGTGTCACATGAATCATCAAGGGGGCCTCCTTGACATGGAAACTGCCAGTGCTTTTATTTTAAACCTCCCTACTTACAGAAAATGTTTCTGCTGCTTTTGAACTTCTCAGTTTGCAGTGTTTGATTAGAGCTGCCCAAGGGGATTAATGCACCATGATAGTCTACAATTTTTGTGCCCAAGTTTCGAGGTCCTACACTGGAATTTGGTGCAGTTATTCTAAAAGTTACATTGATAACAAGTAATAATGACATCTCAATATTAAGGCTCTCTTCTGCAGTGAAGCACATCTAAATATTTAAGGCATGTGGTAACATTTAGCCCACACATCAACTTAATGTAGACACACATAATGATCCCATTATACAGTTGAAGACATTGAGATTTGGAGAGAAGAGATTATTTGATCAAGGTCATTAATTCATTAAGTAGCTGAGATAGGGCTTTGGAGCAGGTCTTTGTGACTAACCTTTGTGCTTAGTCAAATGAGTATACGACCCCCCAGTGATTAGCAGTTCCAGGGTGCTAATTATTATCTGTCTCAAATGAGACTTCTGGCAACTGACAGGATCAGAAGAAATGAGATAATGAATAGCAAGCTGCAATGAATAAAGGAAAAAGGAAATTACATGTCACAGAATTTTGCCTTTACATGATTTGGACATTTTGTGTCACAGCTATAGAGCATCACAGAGAGGATTCTAATCAGGTGAGAGAGGACAAGAGTGGAGTATGCCAAGAAAGGGCACAGGCTGAGCTGGCAATGAGTGTGGGTTGTCTTTTCCATAAGAATTTCCTGAACTCCTGAACGGTAGACCAGAACTGAGAGAAGAAGCTGCATTTATATGTACAGCAAAGTGGGCCCTAGAGCCGGGGGAAAAATTGTCCCCCAGGTACCAGAACAGAGTGTCCCCTTAAGTATGAATGACAGCTTGAATATTTACATCTTTCCAAAGTTCATGTGGAAACTTAACCCTCAATGCACTGGTTTTAAGCGGGGGAGCATTTAGGGAGTGGCTGAGTCATGGGGTCATTATCATCACGAATGGGATTCACACTCTTATAGAAGAGATTGAACTAGGTAGGCCCATGTTGACCTTCCCTTCCCTTCTGCTCCTGCATCCTTTCTGGGGCACAGCACATGTCTCTTTCTCCATGGGAAGTCATAGCAGGAAGTCATCCTGAAAGGACAAAGCAAGCCTTTACCAGGCACCCAATGGGCTGTTCACCTGTGGCCTTCCCAGCTCCCAGAACTGTGAGAAATGCATTTCTAGCATTCTTCCATTATCCAGTCCAATGTGATTTGTTTTAGCAGCAGGAATGCACTAAAACAACAGGGATGCCATTATTTATTTTCTTGTATATTTAAAATGTGTAGATGTGCATAGACTTTCCTAAGTCAGATATTCGGCCTGTTATTTGGGGATGTCTTAAGTTCCTTCTGGGGTATCTATAATATCTTGGAATAGGGACTCACAGAGGTATGTTGCTTGGCCAATGGTTATACATATACCAGAAGGGGCAATTCTACATGTGTGTATAATTAGTCATGAGCATGAGTGCATACCATGTATAAGAGAGCCAACTGTTATTGCATGTGATGTAGCCAGAAAGAACAGAAAAATCATTTGTAGCAAGAGCTTTCTTTGTCTGTCTAAAATAAAACAGTTGTTATTATTATTATTATTATTAAATTTTCCTCAACCACTTATGTGATCCTTGTGCATTGATAGGACCCATGTCTCAGTTCTTCCTCTCAACTGTAAGAACTGAGAGCTATACCTTAGTGTCAATCCCTGGGTCAGTCCCAAATGAAAGAAGCCTCAATCGATCAGACTCAGAACTCCAGGCTATTTTCCAAAACTACCTTTTAGCCCTGAGTCTGAGAATCAGTTGATCTAAGTGGCTCTCCCCTCATGCCTGTAAACCAGTTCAGTCTCCTTGACTCTGCTGCTTACTGAGGGCTGAGTTTCCTCTTTGTAATCTGTTCTCGACTCAACCTGCATTGTTGGGAGCCTGCTCCTCTAAGAAAGCGTCCAATCCCATTAGAACTCAAAACACAAAATCAAACCAACAAACAAATATAATTGATAGTATGCATATACTGACTAAGCTTTGTGGTTCAGGTTGTGCCTCACCACTTTGCAGTTAGCTTTCTTGAGGCAAATAAAACGTGTGTGTGTGTGTGTGTCTGTGTGTGTGTGTGTGTGTGTGTGTGTGTATTCATATATATATATATATGGTACTCCACTTTCTAATGGAACTGTGGTTTGAAATGTAATGTTATGTCTTTATCATGTACCTACAGTTGTCACACTCAGGTAGTTATTTCCCTGGGAATCAACCACTTCAATTCAGTGGTGGTGAAAAAATACCCAAAAGCTATGAGCAGTTACCTTATCCCCCTGAATGTTCATTTATCTGTGGAAAAAAATTGCTCCTGTGGGAAGTCCCCTACCTATCAGCCATCGTCACCACTCCTGCCATATCACACATTACTCCCACTGGATCTAAGCTTGTTCCTGTCTGGGTACGATTTGTATATTCAATTCTCTTGCCAGATTGTGAGGTCTTCTGAGAACAGGGTCTATGTCTTTTTCTAATTCGTGTTTTCTAAACACTCCACACGATGCCTGGCACTCACATCCAAAGAATGAATGAGAAAAATAAAGGGATAAATGAATTATTAAAAAAAAAATCACTTGTACTGGATCATGACATCCATCTTGCAAACAGAGAGAATATTAGCTCCATGCTATGGAAGAGCTAAGACCTGGGCAGCCATGATGGTTTGCTTGGCCAGAGTGAAATTGGGACACAGTTGCAAAATTGTCAGCTAAAATCCAGGTCGCATGCGAGACAGGAAGCCTGGGTCCCCTCTTCCATTTCTACACTTGTTCAATTATTTTGCTACTGGATCAATTGCCTGAAATTGTAGTTTTTGCTACAACGATATTTTTGCAGAGTTGCAATGTTATCTTGAGCCAGTTATAGGTCCTTGATGTCCTAAAGTGGTAATTATTGCAACGTAAGAAAAAAAGGCATGCCCTATGTTTTTGGAGGCTTGCTCCTTCCTATTAATTCAGGTGCTGAAGGTTGTGACTCTTGTCATCTGAAAGATAATTTTCCTCAGATTTAATAATCGCAGTTAAGTCTCAGATTTGATTTTAATTTCAGACCTTGATGTCATGAAGTATTAATTATCTCTATTACCTACTGATAATATTCCTACAAACATGCCCATGTTTGATTGGCAGGAATTTTTATTAATTTACAAGGATGAACTCAATTAGAAAAGCTCACTTACCGGCCCAATTCTACGAATACACCTGTCACTGGGAAGGGAGCACGTTCTGAGCCAATGCACAGTTGCAAGGATAGAGGGTCAAGTCATATGAGCACAGTGGCTACAGTTGGCTGATTCTAGCAGAGATTGATTGACACACATTTCATTGTCTGATCTACCCGATTTTGGTTTAAAATGAGCAAGGAAAAACCTTTGGGACTAATTAAGATTCTTATAGTAAAGTAATGAGAGATTATTTCCATGTCTGCATGGCTTTCTTTTCCCCCTTCACTTCCATGCCTAGGGTTTTACTCGGGGCTGGCACAGTCACACCTCATTTAAGGAACTACATTTGTTTCCACAGTGCTTTAATTACACACTGGGAAAAAAAGAACCCCAAACCTGAAGCCTAATGAATGTTAATATTTTATGTTAAGTGAATTGGCTCCTCACAGCTACCTACCATACATCTAAGAAAGGAGAAACTAGATCAGTGGAATATAACAACAATTTTTGAATGAGCTAGGGACATTGGAATTTGAGGAAGCCAATCCTATTTATCTCCTGTCCTGTGTGCCACTTAGAGAAGAGGCAGAATTTGACTTGGACAGATTTCTCTTGATGAAATGAATATGTGAAATGAATAAATAAACAAATGCTAACTGGTTTAGTATGAACTGAGTTCTCCAGTACAAGGAGAGGATAGGGGTCTTTTGTTGCCCATCCTCCTCCAAGAAGTGCATGTTTGCTAAATGACTTTATAAAAATATTGCATTCTTATTCTATATTGGGAGAGAACACTATGCTTAGGCTTTGGGAATAACAATGCAGAATTATAAAATTAAGAATTGCTAATATTGCCTTTTGGTGCATGCTTCCCAGTAGAGTGCAGCTGTCTATACAAAAGGCCCATACACAGTCAAGGAATGCAGCCCTAACTGGTTCTCAGGGAAAAATATCATTAACTCAGACCTGCTTGGTCATCTACCCGGAAACTTGATTGGGTTGGTTGGAGTTGGGGGTCAAGGAGCGTAGAGTGAAGTTCAGCTAGAGTAAAATCCTTGTCGTGGAAAAGCTTAAATCAGTTTAGAAGACAGTGATTTTTGTTTGTGACTTGGGACTAAGGCAAACAAAGTTTTTACTGTAAATATTTGCCTGTGGAATCACTTTACCTAGTGCAGTAGCAAAAGGAACAGAATCCTTTGTACCATGATAACACCAATAATATGGTATGGGAGTCTTTTATTCAAGTACCTTAAAAGGGACTACTGTGTAGGGAGTGTGGTGGGAAATACCTTGAATATAGAGATGCCCTTTTATATGTCCCCTGCTGTTTATCTGCTTGTTTCTCTGGCTAAACTGCAGATAGATTCCATTGCATACTGGTTGCTATGGTTTGACAGTGTTAGCTTCCAAAATTTATGTTGAAAATTAATCCCTGAGCAGCAACCTGGAGAGGAGGAGATTTGTGGGGTTGACCAGGCCATGAAGATGCTGTCTTCACAGAATGAGGACTCATACCTTATTAAAAAGTCAGGAGTAACTAACTAGGTGTGTCTTGCATCACTGTTCGTGTCTCTCATATGAAGAAACAACATTCACTCATTCCTCAATGTGAGGGCAGCTCCTTCTCGGGCACTAAATTCTGCTAACTAAATCTTGTAAGCCTCCATAGGTGTGACTGCTATACCTGTGTCATGTCTAAATTACCCAGTTGGTGATGGTTTTAAAGTAGCAGGAATGAATTTAGACATTCTTCAAGACTTGGCTTGAACTTAAAGAGAGTATCACCAAAATAATGTGTCTTTAAGAGGACAACACTAAGGAATCCCATGAAAAAGACCAGAAAATGAGAATCTTGGAGAAGGTGATTGGCCATGCCAAGAGCTCACCCTGAAGTATATGGTTTTGCTAATTCCATACAGGCATAGACAGAGCTGAGATGCTAAAAATCTTTTTTTTTGTCTTTAGAGATTAGGATAGGAGAAGGAATATTGAGGACCAGAGAGGCATTGTCTGCATGCCTCATCAGAGATATAGTTTTCCTGGCCCATGGGGTTAGTGATGGGCAAAGAACTCCTGCCTCCAGATGAGTTCCTCCACAAGTAGTTTCTATGGAAACATAATGAGCAAGAAGTTAATGTATACCATAAAAATAGTTCCATGCTTATGCAAAGTGCTCATTATGATAGCCTTGAATAATTTCTAATTGCAGGATTATCCTGTATCTTTAATATATTAATTTTTGGTACACATATATCCTTCCTAACTTTATCTAGGTACAGATTGCTGATCACACTAAGAGCAATGTCACAATGGTTTGCTCCTACAATATCTGGGAATGCTTTTGTCCTGAGTTTAAGGGAGTATATGATGGGTGATGCTGCTCTGTATGCTGTGAATATGTTGTTCTGATTGGTTGATAAATAAAATGCTGATTGGCCAGTAGCTAGGAAGGAAGTATAGGAGAGATAAGCAGACAGGGAGAATTCTGGGAAGAGGAAGGGCAGAGTCAGGGGTCACCAGCCAGACATAGAGGAAGCAAGATGTGAAGGCAGAACTGAGAAAAGGTACCAAGCCACATGGCTAAACATAAATATGAATTATGGGTTAATTTAAGTGTAAGAGCTAGTTAGCAATAAGCTTGAGCTAATGGCCATACAGTTTGTAAATAATATAAGCCTCTATGTATTTACTTGGGTCTGAGAGGCTGCGGGACCAGCAGGTGAGAGAGATTTGTCCTGACTCTGGGCCAGGTGTGACACAGGAAAACTTTCAGCTACAAATATATAATATTGAAGATGTTTTCAGTCACTCATTTGTTATACTTATTGAGATAATACATTTTGATGAAATCAATATCAAGTTTCCAGAATTATGTAAACTGTAGACTTAGTTCTAGCCCCTGTGGAGCAGGAAACACCTCTCTGCTCCACAAAGAAACAAACAGCACATGGAAAAGTCAAAAGCAGCAAATAATTAGAAATGGCTCATAGACTTGTAGCCCTTCTGAAACCAATAGAACAGGAAACCATGTTAAGTCTTTCTTAAAGAGAAAGGGTCCTATGAATTAAAGTTGGCCTGACTTAAGTTCACCAAATTTCTGTCTGGTTGGACCCACCCTTTTCGCTGCAGTAGGTCATGTGATCTGCTCCACAGCTCTCATCTAATATGCTTCTCAAGGATCTTAGAAGTCAGTCCAAACTTAAGATAATCTGGAGCTGGAAGGATGACTCTGTTGAGAGGACCTACTGCTTTCACAGAGAATCATCCTTAGGTTCACAGCACCACTACCTAGCATCTTACCCATGGTTCTAGCTCCAGGAGGTTTAATACCCATCTTCTAGCCTCCACAGGTACCTGCACATGCATGCAGACTCACACCCAGATGTGCATGCCTATAATTAAAAACAAAAATAATTTTTTAAAAGGTGCCTTGGGTAATAAAATTTGGTTTCACACTTTCAATGTATTTTATTCCTCCATTTTATTTTGGTTAACATACCATCTTGGTCCAAGTCTGTGCATAATCCTCTTATCAGTATCGGTCTGATAGAAATACAATGTGGAACATGTTTGCAATTTTAGACTTTCAAAGAGACATGTTAAATAGGAAAAAAGGGTAAGATATTTTCTGGTGATTGTGATCTTTAACTCAAAATATTATATCAAGATGTAATCATATAAAACATCCAATCTAGCATTCTATATTTATTTCTCACAAAAATGTTTCATAATCCCAATGCATATGTTACTGTTATATCACATAGTAATTTGTACCATCCTACATTCTGGTACTCATTTGTTATATGGACTAAAGACTGCCTTATTGAATACTCAACTTTAGAATAGTATTTGTTATAGGTGGTCCATGCAATCTCGGCTTTTGGAGTCATATAGGCAATTTTAAAAAATATAAATTATTGAGTACTATTCATTTGCCCATTAATATGAGCTCCTGGAATTAAGAATCAGCAATTCTTACATACACAGGGCATTTTGATTGCTTTAGGAAGTTTGAAAACCACTGCTCTGAACATTCTGGAAAACTTCTTGTAGATATGTGAGGATTTATACAAAAGAATTATTTCCACACTATAAGGCTTTGCCAAGAAAATTTATAAAATAATAACAGAATCATTTTATCATGCGCAGAAAAGCATTTTTCATTGTTAATGTTCTTAAAATTTCAAAAAAAATCCTTGTGCTTATAATGTTGATCTCTTATTTAGTCAGGAACTAAGTTCAACTCAAACACCAAGACCGTGCTCTACATGTATGAGGACTAAGTAAAATCAGGCTGGGTAGGACCAGCCTGTGCAGGGGTGAGCATGCACCTGTGTCTCCTGCATCTTTTCCTGCAGAGAGAAACGAAACAGTTTCTGCCCTAGTCCACAGTTTCCTGCTCCCTGTCTGACACCGGTTTCCTCAGAGGGGCAAATTCTCTCTTGGGAAATGCAAATAGTTTTATTTTCTTTGGGATAATTGCTTATTTTGAATAATATATGCTGTGCATTAATAATGAGTGCAGAAACTGTGCAAACATGCCTTTCTCCAGTTGCTTCCTACATGGGTACCAGAAAAGCATTGCTGAGTTGTACAAGCCCACCTCTCTAACTAAAGCCCTGTTAGTCCCAGCACCACTACATAATCACAAGTCTCTCTGCTGGTCTTGAGAACAGCCAGCTTCAACCTGCTGTCTTGTTTACTAAATGGACCCAGCAGATAATTTCACGGTGATATAGACAGTATGAAAATCCTGCTCAGGATTCATAAATCCTGTTTTAAATTTGGCCAGCTTACATACGGCTGTTCTCCCTAGCCCAATCCAATTGGAAGCTGCAAAGTCACCCCGGAACGAAAGATGGGGGAGGGGAGAGAGAAAAAGGACATAGTTTAAGTTTCATTAGCCAGACTCAGGGAACATTGCAAAGACCACAGTGATTTGGTGCAGACAGATAGCAAGAATCCTGTTAGTTAATCAAACTAGTCAGTAGTAGGTCCAGACAGAATGATTAAGCTCTGACCTCAAACTGAAAGGTCTCTGAGGTCTTACTGGACAACAAGACTAAATGTCTTCAGTCAAATAGAGGTTTGTTAGCTCTCCTAAATTTATTTTTGGATCTCTTTATTGCTCTTTGGTTTAAGCTATTAAAGTACATTAGTTATGGGAAAACTCAGGGGTTGGGAGAGGAAAGAGAAGTGAGCCTAGGCAAAGCTAGTTGGTATGAGCTAACTCATGACAAAGAAGAAATCTGGTGCTGAGTTCGGGAAGTGCAAGCAGCAGACGTGAGCTCCTTTTGGATCTTTGAATTCCCACAGTTTAAACTACTATTTGATGTCTACAAGGTGGAAATTCAATGGAAGTCATCTAGTTTTCATAAAACTGAAAGACAAGTACACATATATGCAAGCACATATGTCATGAATCAATATTAATATACCTGGCGAAGATGTCTAGCTATTTTCCTGAGCATGATGGTGGAACTATGGATTCAGTCAAGTTAGGCCAGTTTAGCTGGAGAAGTCCTTGAAATCCTGAGCATAGTGCACACAGAACCTTCTTCATCATGTAGCAGTACTTTAGGGTTCTCGTCTTGTCTGCCTTCACTCATCTTGGGAACACAGAGTTATCCCTACAGTGCACTCACACTGTAACTGAGCTCTTCAAATTTAGAAAATCTAACAACAACAACAAAAAAAAAAAAAAACAAGAATAGCAACAACAACAACAAAAATTCCAAAACACCTTTATTTCAACAGGCAACAAAGAATTGCTGTTTTGGACAAAAGTAATAAGACAAAATAGTAACTATCACATCTTGCCCTGGAAAATCTCCTAAGAGGCATGACAAAGTGGGCAGAGCATTCAGTGGGCCTGTTTTTTTTTTTTTTTTTTTTTTTTTTGCTATACCCAAGACAGTTTCAGAAAAATATTTCTTAGAAACTTCTTTCAAGGAATACATATTCGTCTGTTCTGATCCCCATGACCAAATGTCAGTGTAGATACACTAAACAACAGAACTTATTTTCCTGTTTTAGAATCAGGAATTCTGAGATAAGGCATAATCAGTTTCTGGTAAGGGATTTCTGGCTGGCCAAAGTCTACTTTGTAGATCCTCATGTAATCTTTCCTTACTGCCTATCCACAGAGAGAATTTGGGCTCTCTTCTGTATATTCACATGAACATATTGGTTATTGGTCTTACCAGATGACTCCATTTCTTCTTAATTACCCCTTCAGTGACCTGATCTTTAAAATAATCACATCAAATGCTAAAGCTTTAGCATAAGGATTATTTGTAACAGAATATGTTTATGTGCCAGAAAGAATTGAGAGCCCATAAGCCTGGTAGTAGATTTTATGGTAGAGTTATCTCATTAAAAGAAGATCACATATACTCATCTAGTGCCCCAGTTGCACAAACCTAAGCAGAGAGGAAAAGAACATGAAATCTAGCTATTATAGGAAACAATTTTGGGTAGAGAGTGGCTATACCAAACTACAAGGAAAAGGTTGAGTCAACCTAGGTTTCAGATTCAATCTGGACCCTTTCTTGGGCTCAGATTATTGAACAAATAAGCCATGTCAGGAGATGCCACATTAAGCAAATCTAATCACCCTCAAATGGATTAAAGACAATGGATGAACATTAATAGAGCACCATCAGGCTAGGCAAATGGGTCAGTTGGTCTCAGTGGGTAAAGTGCTCGCATGAAAGAGTGAGAAACTAAGTTTGAATCCCCAGAACCCATGTCAAAGCCAGACTTAACAGGATGAGGGTCTGTAATTCCCATTGTTCTACTGGAAGATGGGAGGCACAAAGAGGAATATTCCTGAAAGGTCATGAGCTAGTCTGACAGAAAGACAACAAAATGGTCTCAAACAAGGTAGGTGGTGCAGACCAGTATTTGAAGTTGTTTTCTGACCTCCACATATGTGCATGGCATTTCCATACCCACATTCACACCATGAGCACACACAAATATACCTCATAGGCACATGTACATACACACACACACACACACCTGAAGACAAAGGAGAGCATTACTATTCTTATATAAATCATAAAATTCAATTCCAAAGGAGTCAAAGGCAAATTGCCCTGTACTTAATTGCTACCGAACACTCATCATTTGCTCTAGAAATGCTTTCACTCTGCCTCCAAGGGACAGGGTGAATCATGCAGGTCTACACAGGGCTGGTTCGTTCATAGTTGAAAATGTTTGTATTCAGCTGCCAGGAATAGAAAGGTGATGTGTTTCATTGACACCAAAGTTGGAAGCAAGGAGGGTCTCTCCAGAAGGCTGGTTTTACTGTGCAGATCTCAGTGCAGCCGACAAGAAAGAGATGTGACTATTGATGGGAAATGACGAGTTCTTGAGGGAAAATGAATTTATTTCGAAGATGTGCCCGCTCTGCAGAAAGGTTAGTTTCCACATCTGAGTTAATGTACTGTAAATTCTTAAACTGTTTCCTAAACAAAGGAAGTGCATAAATGGCACATTGATTGTTTTGGGTTGGTGCATCATCTGCTTTGGGTTACAGCTTGTTTGTAACTGAAAACAAACAAATAGTGACGTGATGGATTTGCCTATGTGTGAAATGCTTCTTCAGCAAGGGAATCACAAAACATTTACACTTCTAGTCCCGAGTATTCCCAACGCTGTGAAGTTTGCCCTTCCGATTTTATCCAAATGTGATGGAAGGAAGTAAAAACCTCCATAACAGCAGTGAGCACTTAATTGTCAGAGGGAAATAAAATTACAAACTTCAATAATACTCTAAAAATCTGTGCTGTTATGCAAGAACTGAAAATTACATGCTCTCTGAAGGAAAATCATTATACTACAGGGACTCACAAATGCTTTCCAAATAGGGCTGCGTGGTCTCACAGCTAAGAGCAGTTCCTTCTGCCTGAAAGAAACTAAAAACAAAACAAAGGAAAAAATTATTTTCAAGTTGGAAGGGTAGATGGGCTCAAGGTGACTTTGGGTCACTCTACTATTTTGAACATGTGCAGTTAAGAGTGAAGAATAAGGGCATGGGTCATTAAAAAAATAGAATAAATTTAAACTGCCCTGTTATTTGATTTGAAGTATTACTTTATTTTACTTCCTAGTAGTTTAATCTCCTGCTTAAAAACGCTATTGGATTCTCTTAAAGATGACTATCATTTAAGAAGGAAAAAGAAAGACAAAGGAAACAGCATGAATAATTAGCTTATATAATCAGAGTGATTTTTCCCTAAGGGAGAGAGACATGTGCCTTCCCAATGGAGGACAGGTGGGAAGGGCACTGGCTTGTTAAGGGCTCTCTTAATTCAAAGTCAGGCTTTGCTTATTGGTGAGTACAGCAGGGAGGCTTCAGATGACATATTCTGAACCTCTAGGAATCAGGATCAGTTAACTAATAGGGCTCCAAGTTACTGTTATGGGATCTCCTTGCATTCCTTGTCTACAGTGGCATTTCAGTTGTGGGTTCTCTGGGACAGGTGACTGAGCTCCCACACAGCTTGCTGAAGTCAGAGTAGTGCCATCATTCAGAGCCCCTAGGGACCCCATGGTCATTACTTAGTGCTGATGGAGATCATGTTCCTCATGAGTGATGGCCTCACAGTGCAACAAAATTGTCTACTCATCCATTTCAGTCAGGCCAAACGGAAAGGGAATGGCTTTGGAACCAGAGTGCTCTGGATTCTAGGGATAGCTGTACTTGTAAGCCACGTAATTCTAAGTGTGATTTTTGAATTACATGGTCAAACCTGAAATACATGTCAAACCTGACATGATGGCTAGTCTTTGTCAACTTGACAGACCTTAGAAGAGGAAACCTCAGTTAAATAATTTCCTCCATCATATTAGCCTATAGGCATGTCTATGAACACTTTTTTTTTTTTCTTTTTTTGGAATTGATGCAGGAGGATTCCGGTCACTGTGGGAGATGCCATCACTAAGCAGGTAGACCTGGATTATATAAGGAAAGTAATTGAATGGGAGCCTGGTAGCAAGCTAGGAGTTCCTCTGTGGTTTCTCAATCAGCTTCTGTCTGGACTTACTGCCTTCGTGTTGATTAATGATAAATTGTGATCTAGAAGCTTGAGCTTAATAAATGCTATCTTCCCCAACTTACTTTATTCAGAAGTGTTTTATGTCAGCAACAGAAAGCAAACTAGGACACCTGGAATTCTAGAACTAAGGGAGCCAATGCAGGAGGATTTCTATGAGTCAGAGACCAGGGTGGGCTACATGGTGAGTTCCAAACTAGCCTGGGCTACAGTGTGAGAGCCTGTCTCAGTCAAATAACCAAAACAAACCCAACCAAAATTTGAATACTCTCTTTTCTCCTCTCCTTTGTAGATTGGAGCTGGTTCTTAGTTTTGTTGGATTCTCCCTTTGTCCTGACAGCAGATTTAAGTCTCTATGGGCAATGAAAATTACCATAGAGTAGGCTCTAGTTCCACAAAATTGGGTAGAAATTAAAAAGATTCCAAAATATTTTCATCTGTGAGGTTCAAGGGAAAGATAGCTTAGAATTACAAGTAGAGATTTTAGATGTTGGACGTCACATGTAAAATATGGGACAAATTTGCATGTACTGTCCTTTATCTGAAATTTATAACACAATTAAACTCCCTGCTTTTTTGTAGTACTAATCAAAAAGCCTATGAATGAATACGTAACAAAGAGAATGGGGAATTCCATGAGGGCAGGCAAAGCTGAACATACTGGGAGGAAGCTGGCTTATTGTTACTGAGTGGCAAAATTGCTCAATGGAAGGCTTAGCTGAAGTCCTTATAAAAAACCAGGCTTGGTTAAGTGCTGTGATATGTTAGCACTTAAATAATTGATAATTGGTAACATATTCTAATTGCTAAAGTGTTTAATCAGAAATTAATTTGTGGTAAGAGTTTACTTATGCTGATTGGATATACCCTGTTGCATGATAAATGTGGATTATCTTGAACCAGGTATTTAGAGCTTAGGAAGTGAGAATATCTAATCCAGGTTAACCCTCCCCTTAGAAAATAAAACACAAGTGAATAAAATTTATTCATCCTAGGGCATCACTGAACAGCAAGGACTTCAGCATACCAGCTGGGCTTCTTGGACAGTAACATGAAATAGGTAGGGTTGCCCTGCCATCTCCTCTGTAGGTTTGGGTCTTATGTCTTTCTCTTTTGCATCTCTTTTGCAAATGAACACACCCTGCATGTCAATGGAAATTATTTGATTTTTTTTAAGGTACTCACTACAGCATTTCTGCTGCTGTACATCCTGTCAGGACCGGACTGAGTCCTCTCTTGATTCTGTTGCTGGTGACAAAAGAGATCACTTTGGTATTGTATTGCCACACATAAGGACAATAGCTTATATGTCTTTCCAGCATGTGATAGTTATTTTATTTTGCATTTTTTGTCTTGGTGGCAAGATTGAGAGTTTCTTTTTAAACTTGTAATTCATTTACTCCTATTCTTTCTAATGTTGGTTAATATTTTTGTACCAGTTTCTATTGGTGTGCTAAACATTTCTATTCTAGATATTGCTATAAGGCTAGAAACATGATGTCTTTATTCATGGGATAGAATTTTGGTTTTTAATGTGGCAAAGATGTACTGTAATGTCAGAACCTTCTCAAATGTTCCCCAGCCATATTCTTTACACCTGCCCATTGTAGATGACTTTAGTATATTGTTAATCTGTCTCCCACACCTGAGTATCACAATATTTTTTTAATATGCATTCCACTGTATTAGATTCATTTTGTCCCTCATTTTGACCTTCATGTTCCTAAATGGTGTAAGTTACTTCAGGTGGTTTTTCTCCTGATCTTGTCTTACCACAACTGCTCTTCTAATTTAAGTGCCGATATGCGTGCACGTGTGTGTGTGTGTGTGTGTGTGTGTGTGTGTGTGTGTGTGTGTGTCATTGGGTATACATGTTTGAACATATGAGAGTACCCAGTTTTTGACACTGAGTCTTTTACTGAAATTGACACTTAATCACTTGGCTAGATGGACTAGTAAGAGAGCTCCAGACATCCAGCTGTCTCAACCCTTAAGAATACAGGAACTGCTACTGCATCTAGCTCTTTACATAGCCACTGAACACATGGACTCAAGTTTTCATCCTTGTGTGGCAAGCACTTTACTCACTGAGACATTTCCCTGGCATCTACCCTTGTATTTTCACTGACAAAATGATAATAGCTGTTTATAATTTATTTTTGTGTAAATATTACATGAGCTGGATGAGAGTCTCAAAAATTCAACTTGGGAACCTTCAACTCATAGAATCCCATTCTGTTTATTTCTTAGTTTTAGTGATTTTCTTGTTATTTTTTTAAAACAATTTGTACAAACATGAATTAACTGTCTCATAGATGTTGGGTAGAGTTCACCTATAAAAATCTGAAGCTTTAAGTAAGGACAGAGGATTTTTTTGTTCCTATTTTTATTTTTTTGACAGGGTCTCTGTCACTTTGTGCTCTAGGCTGACCTTGAACTCCTCCGCCTTTTGAGATTCTGGGGTTCCAGGCAATGTTAGATAGAATTCTGAGGCAGCTTAAGGAGTCAGGAGGCCAGAAGGGACCAGTCTGACCTCAGCAGATGGGACTGTTTCTTTCAGCCAGGGGCAGACACAACAGAAAAGGATGTATGCTGAAGAGGGAAGGGGACACTTGGAGTTTGTACAAGGGCTTTGGGGAAAGGGAAGGTCTCCCTGCTGGGGTTGCTTTCTCAGACAAGTCCCTTAGAAACTGCATGTCCCTGGCTATCAGAATGTGGGAGATAGTGGGAGACTGAGGCAGGAAGGGGCTGGAGTCTCAACATAGGGCCTTGGTCAAGGCCTGGCAGAGTTTGTTCAAGGTTTATTCCAACAGCATGCATCATTTATAATTTTGTTTGTCTAATAGCTTTCAGTTTCTGTTTCCCCTTCATTTTACCATTTATTGTAGACGTTTATTCCAACTAGGCTTTTTAATTTTTAACTGCCTCATTAATTTATTGCAATTATTTTCAAGCTATTTTGACTTTCGTGGCTTTGTCCTTCTGAACACATTTTTAAATTTTAAATTCTCCACTTTTTTTTCTTGAATTATCATATTATAATTACCCATTAATAATGTCTTCCAAATTCGGATCGGGGTATAATACGCTGTCTTTCTTAGCTTTGCTGTGTTTTTGAGGTCACTGTGCTGTGCAAACCTGTCCTTGCCTTTCATCCCCCTCTTCCTTTTGTTTTTCTTATAATGCTCTTGTTTCTGTTACCTAGAGTTTAATCTTCCCTTATTTTCAAAAACATCCTTCCTGAGAGCCACAATTAAGTTTGCTTCCTGCAAATTTTGATTAAGCATTCTCTTTTTGTATGCTGATTTTTGTAAATAGAGGTCAGCTTACTAACATATTTCATTTCCAAATCCACAAGAACTTTAACGCTCTTTGTAATTACTTTCTATTTTCTATTTTTTTTTTTTGCATTTAGATCACAGGGTTTTATATATATATATATATATATATATATATATATATATATATATATATATATATATATATATAAATTTTTCATCTTCTATCCCTAGGTGGACATGTTTTCTTTCCTTCCATCCCTTCACTTAATTATTTTTTTAAATAATTTATTGTAGTTTTCTTTAGTCAATTTTATAAATGTTTTATGTGTGATCAATAAGAATATATGTTCTGTGGTTTCTTGGCTGCAAACATCTCAGTTTACCTCTGAAGATTAATTAGATTCATCTACACTATTGCCTGTGATTTACAATTTCTATTTACTATACTTTGGGGGTCTATATATTCTTGAAAGGACCATGACACTGCTGTAGCAACAACTGACAATTTGTATGTGTATCAGCTTAATTTGGCATTATATATTTTGTGAGTATATTATTTAAGGTTTATGGTCACTTATGGTAGTTTTATTTTCTTGTTATATTGCACTTTTTATTAGTTCAACAATTTCTTTGATCACTTGTGAATTTTTGTTTTTGTTTTGGTTTTTCGAGACAGGGTTTCTCTGTGTAGCTTTGCACCTTTCCTGGAACTCGCTCTGTAGCCCAGGCTGGCCTCGGACTCACAGAGATCCTCCTACCTCTGCCTCCCGAGCGCTGGGTTTAAAGGCGTGCGCCACCATTGCCCGGCTTGTATTTTCTTCTTATACACATTGCTCTCCCAAGAGCATTTTCCCAAGTGGATTTTCACATGTCTACCCTTCCACAAACATGCCTGAAAGTACTTTTATTCTCCCTGATTTTTTTTTTCTTTTATGGTTGCATTCTGTCAGTTGAACCCATGGCCTTGTCTACTGGGAAGCTCCCTCATCATCTTACCTTCTATTTTTAATGGTGATTTAGTTTCATAAGGAACCCTAGAAGCCAATCTCACCACACACTACCTGCAATTTTGTGTGTGTGTGTGTGTGTGTGTGTGTGTGTGTGTGCAAATGTGTTGGGATGTTTGGTGCTTTGGATGAACCAAGATGATCTTTTCTTACCTAAGCTACTGAATACTTTCTGGGCCCTTTAAGACTGAGGTCCCACACTGTTTTTAACTATGGGGAATTTCCCTCTATTCTTGTGCAAACACACCTCTTTTTCTGTATTCGTTTTCATCTTAAACTTACAGAAATTTACACTGATACTATCCTCTGCATCCCCCAGGTGTCTCATACATTTTGTGTCTCTGTCCATTTTCTGTGTATTCTTCGAATATTTTTCAATGTGATCATTTTCTTATTCATCCAACTCTTCAGTTGGACTCCTATTTAGAAAACAAAAAATTTCATCTGATGTACTCTGCATATTTAATATTCCAATTTAAAAAAATGACTTCTTACTCCTGCTTCATATTATTAATATACTCCCTCCTATATTCAATAATGTTTATTGTGCTTATTTTATATCCCTTGACCATCTGTTTCGGTAATTCTGCTACATGGGGCGTATGTTGTTTGGTTTATAGTTTTTCTCCAATAGTTATAGTACTCCACAGGTGCATAAAATTTAGCTTGCCAATTTGTACTTTCCTGGATGATAGTTATCTTTTTAAGTTAATGCCCTGACCAAATTTGAATTCACCTGGAAGTCTGATGGATGAGGTCCTAATCACAAAGGAGGTCCAGACCCCATATGAATGACAAGAGTAGGTACGCCACAATGAGTCATGCTATTGTGTAATACTCTCTTTTAAATACAAGCAGGGTCTATGACTTATTCTAACCAATAGACCCTGAAGAAAGCAATGAAATTCCATCTGCTCCAATGTGATTGTGTTTTGTTTAATGGGATTTCATTCTGGTAGTCTTTAAGGTGAGTTTCCTCTCCTAGTCTTAAAGAAGCAGATAGATAGGTTGTAAATTGTCCATAGAGAGAGTCGCAGGATGAGGAACTATGAGAGTGCCCTTAGAAATGAGGGCATCATCTCTGGATGACAAGAAGAAAGGAGAAGTTCCAGGCTTGTAGCTTCAAGGAGGTAAATGCTTCTGACAATTGACAGTTCGGAGGTGGATCTTTTTGAGCCAAGTGTCTGTATTATTAGCCAGTGCTGGATTCAGTCTGATTAGACACTAGACAGAGGTCCAGGGAATTTCTACCTGCATTTCATGTCATGAAGAAAGGAAAACACATTTCCTCAAGCCTTTATATTTGTAGTAATTGATTGTACAGGAATAGAAAACCAGTAAGGACTCATGTCTTGGATGTCCCTCTGGCTTTCAGTCTACTAGGCAAGTATGAACTTCTCTTTAACTAATTAGAGGAAAACAACATAGAAATTAGAGGGGAAGGCAGCTGATTGTATCTCCTATCAAGAGAAGTTGAGGAGATGTGGAGACAGATATCCACAGATGTTTAAAAATTTCCAATTGTCTCATTTCTACCACCAGAAATTCATCCTCTAAGATTTCATAATTTGGTATGAAACAATAATGCTTACTGAGACACTTGATTACTCTCATAAACTTTATAATATTTTTATTACTTTTCCTGTAGCATACATATGTAGATTTTTAAAATAGAGTTTAATTTTTGGAGGGTCTTTTAAATGAGGTTCTGTTTTTAATCATCATCACATCATCATCCTCATCACCACCATCATCATCACCATCATCATCATTATTTTTAATTATTGCTGCAGTACTATGGGTGAATCTAGGGCCTTGATTTTCCTAGGCAAATACTTTCCCATTCAAATGGCTATCTATTTCTGCATCTTTATTTTGTTCTAATTCTTTATAGTACTATAAACAGTATCTAATGCTCTGTCTTCCGTGTTCATTCATTTTCCTATATTTTCCATTATTTTTTCTCACTCTTGGATCTCACCATGAAATTCACAAATTTAATAGTAATTTTATAAATTTTGGTAACTACTCATACTGTAATTTTAAAGATATTTTATAGTTTTTCACATGTTATGCCTCATAATTCTGGTGTGTGTATGTGTGTGTGTGTGTGTGTGTGTGTATCTCAAATTCAGAAAATATGTTTTCTTTTTTGTATTCTCTATCTAATAAATCTGACTCCTTCCTTGGTAGCTGCTTATGTTTTATCAATGTCATCATCCTTTCTTACTCTGTTTTTAAGGTTCTTCATATTTTTATTTCAAAATGTTGAT
Source organism: Peromyscus californicus insignis (assembly GCF_007827085.1). Classification (NCBI taxonomy): domain Eukaryota; kingdom Metazoa; phylum Chordata; class Mammalia; order Rodentia; family Cricetidae; genus Peromyscus; species Peromyscus californicus. The sequence continues at coordinate 16,085,815 of NW_026294492.1, forward strand.
CACTCATATTCATGCAGAATCATGAATATATGTACACATTATTCAGTGTGCTGATATTCATTAAAGAAGACTATATTCAAGTGATTTTCCAATTTTTCTCTTTAATCTCTTTCTCTTGAGCTAGTTACAGTCTCTAGGGGTGAGGGCTTCCATGCTTTCCTACTGAATGGAATGTGTTTCAGTGGCCCTGGCATATTCATTTGCCGCCTCACCCTCTGGCATCCTTTTTTTCTTAGGCAAACCCTTGAGCTTTTTGGCTTGACAACGTATATCAGGGTAGTTCTGGCTAAACTTGCATGAGTTTAGTTAATCTTGGGGAACAAACCAGAATGTATCCATGACTTAGGTTACCCAAGAAGGATGTTGTTGAATTCAAGCAAGGGTTTATTTGCATTACATATGCACATGACATCAGATAGTACAGGAGATGGGCACAGAATGTCAGAGCACCTCACGCTGCATTCTGAGGTTCAAACACAGGATGGGTATACTCTAAGAGGAGATCATGGTCTTATGATTTCGAGGCTCTGGGGTTAGCAGCATGTGCTGCTTTATCTCCTTGTAAGTTCAGAATAAAGAGCTGTGTACAGACATACTTGGGAACTAACCAAGAGCCAGACTGTCATGAATATGTGTGGTTTACTTAATTTAGTCACTACTAGACAAACACTGAGAAAATCACAGTTGATTTCATTTGAATTTTGAGAGATTAAACTCAATACTTAATTTTAAGCATTTCAAGGGATGCCTTATCCTGAGGTGAATACCAAAACACACATGGATTGTGTATTGTAAGGTCACTGAATGACCTTACCCTTAGGTGTATATTTGGAAGTAGATAAAATTGTAGGGATGCTAAGAGATTGGTTTTGTATGGATTGTTCAGTATGTATAAGAGCTTTCAGGTGGAAATAGTGACAGTAAATTCAGTGATTTCTGGTAGAACCCCTGGTGTACAAGATTTAATGCAGTATTTTTTTTTTTAGATTTTTATTTTATTTAAGTTTTTTTTTTATTTAACTTTTTTCATTTTACATACCAACCACAGTTCCCTCTCCCTCCCCTTCTCCTGCTCCCGCCTACCTCCTCTCCCACCCCACTCCCCATCCACTCCTCATAGTGGGTAAGGTCTCCCTTGGGGAGTCAACACAGGCTGGCATACCACGTTGGGGCAGGTCCAAGCCCCTCCTCCCTGCATCAAGACTGAGCAAGGTCTCCCACCATAGAGAATGTGCTCCACAACGCCAGTTCACCTACCTGGGATGAGTCCTAGTCCCACTTCCAGGGGCCCCACAAACAGACCAACACACACAACTGTCACCCACATTCAGAGGGCTTAGTTTGGTCCCATGCAGGCTCTTCAACTGTCAGTCCAGAGTCCGTGAGCTCCCACTAGCTTGAGTCAGCTGTCTCTGTGGTTTTTCTCCCATCATGATCTTAATACATTTTTTTTTTTTTTTTTTTTTTTTTTAAGGCAGTGGTTCTCAGCCTTCCCAATGAAGCAGTCCCTTAATGCAGTTTCTCATGTTATGGTGCCCCTCAACCATAAGATTATTTTCATGGCTACTTAACAACTGTAATGATGCTACTTTTATGAACTGTAATGTAAATATCTGATATGCAGATGGTCTTTGGCAACCACTGTGAAAGGATCATTTGACCCTCCAAAGGGGTTGCGACACACGGGTCGAGAACGGCTGTTATAGGGGATCGTTTCACCTGAAGAAGTACATCTGTGGGTAAACTGACAACGCTACTGCTGACCCATTGGCTGATTTCAGATCTTGTCAGTTCATCCAGTGCCTCTGACATGAAATTTATGCAACTTCTTTCAATCTGTAAAACCAATTGTATGTGTGTAGAATGACCACGAGATTCAGTCTGCAAAGACGACCGGTATACCACAGGGAAGTGAGGCTAGAAGCAGGTTTGTAAGCTTGGTGTTGCATTTTGCAGAGAATGGGACAGCAGTAAGCAAAGCTGGAGAGGCAGGTGATTCTTGTCTTTAGGCTTCATGGGAACATCCTCCAATTGCAATTTACATTGGGAATTTACCCAATCTGCTTTCTCCCCTCTATGAGTCCTGAATAATGTTGACACAGAGCCTAGAAGAGATGCGTTTTTTTTCTTGTCCTGGAAACCTGGGAAGAGAAGGTATTTTGCAACTAAGCTGAGTTGTTTCTTAATGTTTGGAAAGAAATATGCCTTCCTGTGGATTTATTTTAAAGTTGTACAGAAACACACTCTCCCAATGTACAGAAATGCCTTTTCCATATTCATGCTAGATTTGCATTTGAGCAACACAATGATTTCATTCCTTGATAGTTTGACAAGCTCAAAAATTAGTGCGAGACACACTCCCACTGGGATCCCTCTGCAAATGGGATTGGCAGCAAATAGGAGGGGAGCACAATAAGCCCTTCCTGTGGAAAGAAGAGACTTATGCTTCCTGTTTACCTTTATTGGATATCCTGGCGAGTAATCACCTTCGGCATTTGTAAAACACCCTTCATGTAACAGTTCCACAGGTCATCCTCACTCAAGAGTGGCACTCAGGATGTCACTTCTGTACTCAGTGACATGTTATTATCTCAGCAGAGGAGGCCTCAGCCTTCAAATGGTAGGGAAAAGTATGACATGCTTCAAGCAGAGACTGAAGAAAATAAAAGTCCCTCCAGGGAATAAACGGGTTCTGAAATCCTTGTGAATATAAACGATCCTGCCAGCCCATGTGGCTATTTAGGTGAATGTGCCTTGCAATGTGGCTTCCCCCCAGGGCAATTATTAAGTATGCCTTGAGTAATTGCAAGATTTTCAGAAGGGTCCCTTTAAACCTGGTTTTATGTAAACTTCAGTGCTGATGACAGGAGCCCCACAGACTGTCATTTACAATAGAGCAAGGCTTTCTCACAGCATCAACCTCCCAAACATGAACACACACACACACACACACACACACACACACAGTAACTGGTACCAGTAGGTCTGTTTTGGGAATAGCTTCCAAATGGATACAAATGGCAGCAATGGTTATCCTTCCTTATTCACAGTATCATCCTGTCCTGAGAAGCTCCTGTGATGGAAATTAAGAGCATATTGCTTCATATTGCTATTAATAAATTACATGCTAGAGCAGCAGTGGTGGTAGCTCCCCAGGCTGATGTACCAGAATATGTAAGTGTTTAGAGCATTTAGGTTCCATGGAACCTAGTGTCACTGTTAAGAGATTTGCAGAAAAACGATGTCCAATTATAATTTACTTTCCTCCCATACTGTTTCAAATATACCCGCTATGTGTTTGCCTGCTCAGAATAATTCACACACAAATATTTACATATTGATATATTTTATTTTTGCTATAAGTTGTTTTGTCTGAATGAACTGAATTGGATTATCTACTTCTGGGGTATCATTTCTCACCAAACAGCTGTCAATATAGCAAAACTCTTTGTGTTGCCTGTGGGTTAATGTAAAGTCAAAGAGCATCCTTCAAATTTTCCTAAAATAGTCTTTTTCCAGGGGAGGGGGCAGAGTTACAGGTTTTTAAAACAGTATTTTCTATGGATACATTTTCTACTTTTCAAATGTGTGATGTGCCTGCTTTTCTTTCTTTTTTTTTTCTCCATTCTTAAAATTTCTAGTTCTGATTCACTCAGTTATATCAAGGTTTGAATTGTTGCTTAATAAACAAACCCACACATGGTATATATTTGCAATAATACATTGGGCAGAAATAATACTAATTAAAATATTAAAATGATATTTACAGAAATAAGTTGACTCAGGATAATTAATTTTTCTGGCTGAATTCAGAAAGCATCAATACTTTTAAAACTCAAACCCATGCTTTTCAGTTATTTGAAAGTGATTTCAAAATTAATACTTCTATTTTAAAAATGTGACCAAGTAGAGATAGGTCAAACTGCATATCTACTCATGGTCTTGCCCACACGAACTATGTATAGCTTAAAATGAGCAGCTATTCTACATGATAAGGAAAGGTGTTCATGCAAACAGGATGCTAGATTTACTTCCCATGTCCCATGAAACGTAGCCCTGAAGTGATAACAACTGTATTGGAATACACCTGGCATGTAGATCGGGTATCTATTCCAATGTGACATCCAATCAATTAAAATGACTCTCCCCTGGACTGAAATTAAAGTGGTTTCTGAAAGCATGGAAAAGATGCATGATTTCAAGCTTACATGATACTGGAATGAGGACCTAGGCTTAAATGAAGCACTCATTTGTAGTTAATACTCAGGAATGTGAAGTGAAATGGGATAATATAGTCTTTACATCATGTGCTGTGAAGTAGGGAGAATGGCCAAAGTGCAAGAAAGAAGGTTACAGGGGTTTTTATATTAAATGCATCAAGGACAGAGATTATGTAGAGTAGACTATATAATTAAATCCCAATAAAATGGCTTCCATATCTGGACAAGATTAACTAGCGGTAACTGATTCATCCTCCAACATTTCAAGAAGACAGATAAAATGTGTGAAACTATTTTTTTTTAATCGAATCTGTATCAGATTCAGTCCAGTGATACCTGAGAGCAATAAAGATGATTGTATTCACAATTGTTGACATGAATTCTATGATTACAGATATGAATATGCATTGGAGGGAATGGCAGATTAGCTATACATAGCATAAAATTGTTGAGTTGAAAAGCATGACAATAGAGAGATAATATAAATGAGATAGAAAAAAAATCTTTTTGGAAATAGAATAGCTGTGTCACTCACTAGTCTACAAGCAGTTGGAGTCATCAAAGAAGAGAGGAAAAACACAACAGAATCTTTGAAGAAATAGTAGCAAATTTTTCCAAATTTGACTAAAACTATAAACCCAAGCATCAAAGTTAATAGAAATCCAATATAAGAAACACAAAGAAAAAAAGTCAGTTTGCTCAAAAGCAGTGAAAAAATGAGAAAAATACTAAAGCAGCCAAAGGGGGGGGGGAATATACCAGGTATAGAAGAGTTCATATAGAGAAGAGTGTTACTCGGCCACGAAGGCAAATGAAATCCCATCATCTGCAATTACGTGGAGCAGAAGGGGACCATGTTCCACTAAGCTGAACAGGCACAGAAGATAACAGTGCCATGTTCTCCATCATACGTGGAGACTAAAGAAAGTTAACCTGAAAGCAGAATGCAGAGGTGTGGAGAGGGGAGGAGAAAAGGAACTCCGAGGGTTAGGAAGGAAAAGAAACCAACATAACAAGACTCAGAAAAATAGTGGAAGAAAGGAACAGAGGACTAAAACCATGAACATATGAAATACAAGGGCGGATATGGAAGAATTTTGTTCCTATTAAAATCTCTCTAAAACCTGACTAATAATTTAACAATGAGTGGGATATAACATAAGTGAAGATAAAATATATTGTAAATATGGCAAGAAAATTAAGTAGAGAAATAGTCTTGAATGTTTCTTATCACGTTTTCTGGGCAGTAGAACACAATCTTTTTTGATGATTGTGTATGTTAAGTTAAAGGTGTAATATACAAGTTCTAGGGGTACTATTAAACAACATAGCAGCAAAGAGACTTAGAATCAGTAAAGCAATACGTGAAATCATGATCTTTATTCAATTTAAAAATGTGCCGGGCAGTGGTGGCGCACGCCTTTAATCCCAGCACTTGGGAGGCAGAGCCAGGTGGGTCTCTGTGAGTTCCAGGGCTAACAAGTGAGTTCCAGGAAAGGCGCAAAGCTACACAGAGAAACCCTGTCTCGAAAAACCAAAAAAAAAAAAAAATGCGTAAAGCAATAACATGAAGTAAATGTACATCTCAAAGTTTGTGGTGAAACTCAATTCATTCAAAAGCACATTATTTTTCAGTTGTCTAAATTTAAATGTCAGAGACATTTAGCTTGAATAAAAATCATGACCCTGCTAAATACTGCCTGTTAAGAAATGTACTTTAGATATAATGACATAGTAAAGAGAAAATGGAAAGAAGGAGAATGATGCATGCCATATTAACAATAATCAAGATAAAACTGGAATAGTTATTATCCCGTGAAGTTATTAAAGAGCAGAAATATGTTCCTAGGGAGAGAAAGATGATTTTGTAATGCTAAAGGTGAATGATGCTACTTATAGTAAACAAATTTTTTCAACATAGTAACTTCTGTATTCAGATATCTTCTGATGGGGTCTACTGTGTACGTAAGGCAGAAACACTGAAAATTGTATTAAATTCTCCCCACCACAGACAAAAAAAGAGAGAATTATTCTCTATTCATGTTTTAAAGCCAACATTAATCAGATTATAAAATAAAAATTTACAAAAAATAACCTAAAGGCTATATTGCACAGGATATACTGACAAAAAGATATTGCAAAAGTCACATCTGATAAAGAATTATTTGCTATTCCAAAACACAAAGGACTCATAAAATTATAAGAAGCTGGAAAATGCTATGCAGTTTGGTGAGTGGGAAGAAGCCATTAACAGTCCTACCCAACTGTCAATACTCAAAGCCACAATAACAACCAGCTGGCTTGGCAAGATACACTTATAAGGGCTGGGTATCATGGCACATGCCTTTAATGCCAGCATTCGGGAGACGGAGGAAGATGACCTTCTGTGAGTTCAAGGCCAGCTACTTCTTCATAGTTCCAGTCCAGGCAGGACTATATAGTAATAAACATATGTCCATTTGATGCATGAATATAACATAGGTCACCAGCAGCTCTCTAACTAGATATAAGGCCTGCTCTATTTGAGCAGACGCATGCCTGGAACTGCAAAAGTGGCCAAAAGTAGCCAATGGCTACTGCATTCATAGACTCTACTGCTATTATTTTGTTAAAGTATCAAACTGCCTTATAAATACCTTTCTTTATACCTACAGAGTAACGTAATTCTCACCCCTCAAGAGAGATGATTCTTGAGGGGTGAGATGATCAACCCATGCAGCAATGGGTTGGCTAGTGAAAAGACTCCCAAGTGGTCACTGGACAGAGAATGAGTGATCTTGGACTGCTTATCACTAAATGTGACATATATATCTTATACCCCGACACCATAAGGCTCAAGGAACACTAAGAAAGAGGGAGTGGGAAGAATATTGTAGCCAGAGGTTGGGCAAGATTGCTGTGAAATACTGTCTTCTGAGCATGACAAGGGTGTTTTAATCATGAACTCCATCCACAGCAGCTGTGGTTCCTGGCAGAAAGCCTGAGTAAGATCAGTTAGTGACACTGCATCATGGAGAGGGAAGGAAGTCACAAAGGCTCTACTAATAACCAAGTAACTATTAGCAATTGGTAGCTCCTGGGGGGGGGGAGGAGAGCCCATTTTCCTCAGGGATGTGGCTGCAGAATAGGTTGCCTATGCTCCAGAAGATGGAGTATTATACCCCATGCACAGAGGGTATAACTAGACTTTGTGGATTGTAGAAATGACGTTGGGAGGGAGTTTTGGGTGAGGGGAATCTTGGAGGAGTTAGAGGAATCTTACCAAACACATCAACACAAAAGGAAAAAAAAACATGGCAAAGAGTATGTGAGGAGTTATTTTATGTCCTCCATCACCAGAAAACTGCAAATGAAAACCCCGGTAGCAAACTTTATACACCTGTTAGAATGCCTGGATAGAGAACACTGACAGTGTGAGATGTTGATGAGGGCACAGAGCAACAAAAACTCTCCCACTGCTGGTGAGAATAATAATAAACAGTAGAGACACATGGCAATCTTCTTACAAACTAAGTTTATGAGACATGATCCAGTCAATGAACTCAGTGATACTTTTACCAACTTACCAGACTTGAAAACTTGTATCTCCACAAATACCTGCATACCTGAGTTAATTGCACTTTATTCATAATGGTTAAAACCTGACAGCAATCCCAATATTCTTTAGCAGGAATGAATGGATAAGCTGTGATCCATCCAGACAAAGGAATAGAAGTACAATACAATGTATACATTATGTATTATATATTATTATTAATATACATATTACAGATTATATTCCTTACCTAATGATATATCAATCAAGTTATTAAAAATATGAGAAAAGCTTAAGTGCTATCAGTAACAAAAGCAATGATTAAATTTATTTCTACTTATTATATATTGCCTAAATTATAGTGCTTATAGTATGTATTACATATTATACATGCTATATTGTTTTGGGTAAATGAGAAATGAAGTCTTTAGAACACATAAGTGGTATTACCACGTGATAAAAGTCAATGTTTAGTTAATTTTTATTTAGTACATTGCTCCAATGTTTTCCTCTAGTGCAGCTTCAGGTTTGGACTCCTTGGAAGTCTAGTCATTCCTCTCTAGTCAACAATAAGTTACTGTCTTATAATCGATGCTGTTAGGATTATGGTTTACCCCCACTCTCTTCTGATTGAAGGGACCAACAGCCTCAGTGCTGCATTTCATGGACTGCCCTCTCCTGGGAGGAATTCCCTGTGTGACAAGCAGGAGTAGGGTAAGGATGGGAATAGCCTGAGACATAGATACCACAGACTTCATGGCTTTCCCCTAGGCTCCAAAACTTGGTCTTAAGGAAATGCCATATGCTTTGTCATATCCCTACTGTTTGCACCAACATCTGGTCTATAAAGGCTTTGCCTTGTTTACTCTATCTTGTTTGTTTTGTTTTTTGAGACAGGGTTTCTCTATCGTGCCGTAGCTGTCGTGGAACTCACTCTGTAGACCAGGCTGATCTCGAACTCACAGATTCACCTGCCTCTGCCTCCTGAATTCTGGGATTAAAGCTATGCATGAGCCACCACTGCCTGGCTCCTCTGTCTTTTAATGGAGAAGCTGAACTTCTGACTTTACCAAATTGGAAATCTTTATCACTAGTGTTTTGGGTAGCAAAACTATGAGCTAGAAGAAAGCAAAAATTGATGTATTCAATGACGGAGACACGTTTAAGAAGATTTTTTTGTGGGGGGGCATTATTACTCCAAGTTTGTTGTTTCTAACATTCTCTTTCTTAAAATGGGCAATTAACACATTGTTGGTTGTTTTTTGTTTTAATTCTTACAGGACAAATATTTTCTGAGGTTGGAAATAGAATTACAGTATGTCTGATATGAGACTTGCATAGAACACGTCTTACTTCATTATACAGTGGACTTTTAATCGTCAGAGAAGAACCTTCAAAATGTTCTCCATTTCTGAGAAAATTCCTATGAGGGTCTCTCTCTCCCTTTCTGTGCCCATTTACTCTCCTGAGATGGGTTCATTCTTGTTAGAGAACTATGTTCCTTTTGTTGGAAATAATCTTTCAACAACCATGTTCACAAATTTATGAGTTCTACCATTCTTCTGATGTCAGACTCCCAGGATCATACTCTATGTTCTTATCTTGGTAAATACAAGTTACTTTTATTTTATTTATTTATTCTTTTTTAAAACTATTCAGCATTTCAAAAAGCACTAGACATTTAGAACATTTTAGCCCAACACATGTGGGTTTTATTAAATTTGCTGGACTCTGGGTCTGCAGTGTTTTTCAAGTTGCTATAGAATACAATACTGTGTTCCTCCCGCGTTCTAGCGTGCATGCTAATGGGTATAGGCAGAGACAGTGTTTTCAGATACCTGACACTTCGAAAGGCACAGACTTTTTCTTTTCTATTTTAAGATTTTTTAAAATTCATTTTGCATACCAACCACAGGTCCTCCTCTCATCCTTCCTCCTTCTTCCCCCCAGCTCCCTCACAACTCCCTATCCCCTCCTCCAAAAGGGTAAGAGCTCCCATGGGGAGTCAGCAAAGCCTAGTATGTTCAGTTGAGGGCAGACCAACACTCTCCCCTATGCATCAAGGCTGAGCAAGGCATCCCATCATAGATAATGGGCTCCAGAAAGCTAGCTCATGCTAGGGATCCCTCAAACAGACCAAGCTACACAACTGTCTCACGTACGCAACGTCCAGTCCCATGCAGGGTCCACAGCCAATGGTCTAGAGTTTGTGACTTCCTACGAGTTTGTTTCAGTTGTCTCTGTAGATTTCCCTCATAATCTTGACCCCCCTTGCTCATATAATACCTCTTCCCTCTCTTTGACTGGACTTACAGAGCTCAGCCTGGTGCTTGGCTGTGGATCTCTGCAGCTCTTCATTAGTTACTGGATGAAGGCTCTATGATGACAGTTAGGGTATTCACCAATCTGATTATCGGGGTAGGCCAGTTCAGGCACCGTCTTCACTATTGCTAGGAGTCTTAGCTGGGGTTGTCCTTGGGGATTCCTGGGAATTTCCCTAGCACCAGGTTTCTCCCTAACCCCATAATGTCTCCCTCTATCAAGATATGTCTTTCATTGTTCTCCCACTCTGTCCCTCCCCCAGCTCAACCATCCTGTTCCATCATGTTCTCATTACCCATCTCCTCCCCTGTATTGCCCCCTCATCCCCAGTTTAGTCATGGAGATCTCATCTATTTCCCCTTCCCAAGGTGATCTATGCATCCCTCTTAGGTTCCTCCTAGTTTCCTAGCTTCTCTGGAGTTGTAGGTTGAAATCTTGTTATCTTTTGCTTTGCATCTAGGATCCACATATAAGTGAGTACATACCATGTTTATCTTTCTGATTTGGGGTTATCTTACTCAGGATAATATTTTATAGTTCCATCTATTTGCCTGTAAATTTCCTGATGTCATTGGTTCTTACAGCTGAGTAATACTCTATTGTGTATATGTACCTCATTTTCTTTATCCATTCTTCAGTTGAGGGGCATCTAGGTTGTTTCCAAGTATTCTTCCAAGTAAGAATACTGCTGCTATAAACATCGTTGACCAGATGTCCTTGTGGTATGATTGAGCATTCTTTGAGTATATGCCCAAGAGTGGTATCATTGGGTCTTGAGGTAGATTGATTTTTAATTATTTGAGAGTAATTGTCATACTCTATGAGTTGGCACTCCCACCAACAGTGGAGGCGTATTCTCCTTGTTCCACATCCTCTCCAATGTAAGCTGTTATCAGTGTTTTTGATCTTAGCCATTCTGACAGGTGTAAGATGGTATCTCAGAGTCATTTTGATTTGAATTTCCCTGATGACTAAGGATGTTGAGCAATTCCTTTAGTATCTTTCAGCTGTTTGCGATTCTTCTGTTGAGAATTCTCTGTTTACCTCTGTAGCCTAATTTTTATTTAGATTGTTTGATATTTTGATGTCTAGTTTCTTGGGTTCTTAATATATTTTGAAGATTAGCCTTCTGTCATATGTGGGGTTGGTGAAGATCTTTTCCCTTTCTGTAGGCTGTCATTTTCTTATCAACTGTGTCCTTTGCCTCACAGAAGCTTCTTAATTTTAGGAGATCCCATTTATTAATTGTTTCTCTCAGTGTCTGTGCTACTGGTGTTATATTTAGGAAGTGGTCCCCTGTGCCAATGTGTTCAAAGTTACTCCCTGTTTTCCCTTCTCTCAGGTTCAGTGTTGCTGGATTTATGTTGAGGTTTTTGATCCACTTGGAGTTGAGTTTGGAGCATGGAGATAGATATGAATCTATTTGAAATCTTCCCCATCCAGTTATGCCAGCACCATTTATTGAAGATGCTTTCTTTTTCCACTGCACAGTTTTGACTTCTTTGTTAAAAATCAGGTGTTCAGAGGTGTTTGGATTAATGTCAGGGTCTTCAATTCGATTCCTTTGGTCTACATGTCAGGTTTTATGCCAATGCCAAGCTGTTTTTATTACTATAGCTCTATAGTAGAACTTGAAGTCAGAGGTGGTAATGCCTCCAGAAATTTCTTCATTGTACAGGATTGTTTTCGCTATACTGGGTTTTTTGTTTTTCCATATGAAGTTGAGTATTTTTCTTTCGAGGTCTATGAAGAATTGTGTTGGGATTTTGATGGATATGCATTGAATCTGTAGATTGCTTTTGGTAACATCGCTATTTTTATTATGTTGTTTCTACCTATCCATGAGCATTGGAAATCTTTCCATTTTCTGATATCTTCTTCAATTTCTTTCTTCAAGGACTTCAAGTTCTTGTTATACAGGTCTTTCACTTGCTTTGTTAGAGTTATTCCAAGGTATTTTATATTATTTGTAGCTATTGTAAAGGGTGATGTTTCTCTGATTTCTTTCTTAGCCTGTTTATCATTTGTGTATAGGAGGCCTACTGATTTTTTAAGTTAATCTTGTATCCTGCCACATTACTGAAGGTGTTTATCAGTTGTAGGAGTTCCTTGGTACAATTTTTGGGTCAGTTATGAATGCTATCATATCATCTACAAATAGCAAAAGTTTGACTTCTTCCTTTCCACTTTGTATCTCTGTGATCTCCTTTTGTTGTCTTGTTGCTCTGGCTAGAACTTTGAGCACTATATTGAATAGATATAAGGAGAGCAGACAACCTTGTCTAGTTTGTGATTTTAGTGGGATCTGTTTGAGTTTCTCCTCATTTAATTTGATGTTAGATTTTGTTTTTTTTTGTTTTGTTTGTCTTTATTATGTTGAGGTACGTGCCTTGTATTCCTGATCTCTCCAAAGCCTTTATCATGGAAGGCTGTTGGATTTTGTCAGACTTTTTTAACATCTAATGAGAAGATCATGTGGTTTTTTTCTTTCAGTTTGTTTATATGATGGATTGCCTTGATAGATTTTCATATGTAGAACCATCCCTGCATCTCTGGGATGAAGCCTACTTGATCATGGTAGATAAATTTTTTGATTTGTTCTTGGATTCGGTTTGCCAGTATTTTATTGAGTATTTTTGCATTAGTTGTTCATGAGGGAAACTGGACTGTAATTCTCTTTTTTGCATCTTTGTGTGGTTTGGTTATCAGGGTAACCATAGCCTCATAAAAAGAGTTTGACAGTGTTCCTTCTGTTTCTATTGTGTGGAGCAATTTGAGAAGTATTGGTATTAGCTCTTCATTGAAATTCTAGTAGAATTCTGCACTGAAACCATCTGACCCTGGGCTTTTTTTTTTTTTTTAGTTGGGAGACTTTTAATAACTGCTTCTATTTTCTTAGGTGTTAGAGGTTTATCTGGTCTTGACTTAATTTGGGTATGTGGTACGTATCCAGAACATTGTCCATCTCTTTAAGATTTTCCAATTCTGTGGAGTATAGGTTCTTGAAGTATGACCTAATGATTCTGTGGATTTTCTCAGTGTCTGTTATTATATTTCCCTTTTTGCTTCTGATTTTGTTAATTTGAATATCCTCTCTCTGTCTTTTGGTTAGTTTGGATAAGGGTTTGTTTATCTTGTTGATTTTCTCAAAGAACCAACTCTTTGTTTCACTGATTCTTTGTATTGTTCTCTGTTTCTCTTTTATTGATTTCAGCCCTCAATTTGATTATTTCCTGGCATCTATTCCTCCTGGGTGAGTTTGCTTCTTTTTGTTCTAGAGCTTTCAGGTGTGCTGTTAAGTTGCTAGTAAGATTTCTCCAACTTCTTTAGGCATTTAGTGCTATGAACTTTCCCCTTAGTACTGCTTTTACAGTATCCCACAAGTCTGGGAATGTACATTCATGTTCATTGAATTCTAGGAAGTCTCTAATTTCCTTCTTTATTTCTTCCTTGACCTATTGGTGATTCAGTTGAGCATTATTCAGGTACCATGAGTTTGTAGGGCTTCTATAATTTGTGTTGTTGTTGAATTCTTACTTCAAGTCATGGTGGTCGGATAAAATACAGGAGGTTATTTTAATTTTTATTTTTTTATCTGTTGAGATTTGCTTTGTGACTGAGTATGTGGTCAATTTTAGAGAAGATTCCATGGGCTGCTGAGAAGAAGGTATATTCTTTCTTTTGTGTTTGGATGAAATGGTCTGTAGAAGTCTATTAAGTCCATTTGAGTCATAACAGCTGTTAGTTTTCTTATTTCTCTGTTAGGTTTCTGCCTGGCAGACCTGTCCATTGGTGAGAGTGGGATGTTAAAGTCTCCCACTGTTAGTGTGTGGGGTTTGAGGTATGATTTAAGCTTTACTAATGTTTCTTTTACAAATGTGGTTGCCCTTTTATTTGGGTCATAAATGTTCAAAATTGAGATTTTGTGTTGATGGATGTTTCCTGTGATGAATATGTAATGTCCTTCTCAATCTTTTTTGATTAAGTTTAGTTTGAAGTCTATTTTGTTAGATATTAGGATAGCTACATCAGCTTGCTTCTTAAGTCCATTTGATTGGGAAGTCTTTTCCCAACCCTTTACTCTGAGGTAGTCTCTGTCTTTGAAGTTGAGGTGTGATTCTTTTTTTTGAGACAGCGTTTCTCTGTGTAGCTTTGCGCCTCTCCTGGATCTCGCTCTGTAGACCAGGCTGGCCTCAAACTCAGAAAGATCCGCCTAGCTCTGCATCCTGAGTGCTGGGATTGAAGGCATGTGCCACCACCGCCTGGCAAGGTGTGATTCTTGTATGCAGCAGAAGAATAGATCCTGTTTTTGTATCCATTCTGTTAGTCTGTATCTTTTTATAGGCAAATTGAGTCTATTGATATTAAGGTATATTAATGACCAGTGATTGTTAATTCCTATTATTTTTGGTGGTAGTGTGTATGTGTTTCCTTTCTTTGGGATTTGTTGGAATATTATCTATTCCCTATGTTTTCATGGGTGCATCTAACTTCCTTAGGCTCAATTTTTCCTTCTAGTGATTTCTGTAGGGCTGAATTTGTTGATAGGTATTGTTTAAATATGATTTTGTAATGGAATATCTGGTTATTCCACCTATGGTGATTGAAAGTTTTGCTGAGTATAATAGACTGGGCTGGCATCTGTGGTCTCTTAGTGTCTGCATAATGTCTTGTCTCAGACTTTCTGGCTTTCAGAGTCTCCATTGAGAAGTGAGGTGTTATTCTGATGGGTCTGCTTTTATATGTTACTTGACCTTTTTCCTTTGCAGCTCTTAATATTCTTTCTTCATTTTGTAAGTTTAGTGGTTTGATTATTATGTGGTGAGGGGACTTTTTTGGGGGGATCCAGTCTATTTGATGTTCTGTAAGCTTCTTGTATCTTCATAGGCATTTCCTACTTTAGGTTGGGAAACTTTTCTTCTACAATTTTGTTGAATATATTTTCTGTGCCTTTGAGCTATTATTCTTCTCCTTCTATCCCTATTATTCTTAGGTTTGGTCTTTTCATGGTGTCCCAGATTTCCTGTACATTTTGTATTATGACTTGGTTGGCTTTAATGTTTTCTTTGACTGATAAAACTATTTCATCTATCATATCTTCAATGCCAGAGATTGTCTCTTCCATCTCTTGCATTCTGTTGGTTATGCTTGCATCTGTAGTTCCTGTTCATTTACTCAGATACTCCATTCCTAGCATTTCCCCAGTTTGTGTCTTCTTTATTGTTTAAGATGAGTTGCTAAATGGTCTTATTAATAAAAACCTGGAGCCAGATATTGGGGTGAAAAACTGAGAGATCAGAGAAATAGGACAAGCCACAGACAACCTCACCTCATTGACATCTCATCTCCAAACAGACCTACTTCTTGTATACCCACACCTATGTACTTTTTTGTTCTGCCATCTCATTTCCTCTCTCTGCCCAGGTACATCACTTCCTGTCTGTCTATATAGACCTCCAGACCTTTATGGTTAACTAGTGTTGGAATTTAAGGCACATGCCAACATACCTGGCTCTGTTCTCAGTGTGGCCTTGAACTCACAGGAATCCAGACGGATCTCTGTCTCCTGAGTGATAGGATTAAAGGTATGTACTACCATTACCTGACCTCTGTGTTTAATATAGTGGCTGGCTTTTTCCTCTGATCCTCAAATAAACTTTATTTGGGTGCACAATATATTGGGAGATACAATACATCGCCACGTTATTACCTCCAGTTCAATTTTCAAGTCTTGAACTGTTTCCTTCACCCCTTTGATTATTTTTTTCTTGGCTTTCTTTAAGGGATTTATTACTTTCTTCCAATTTCTTGTTTATTTTTCCCCTGATTTCTTTAAGGGAATTTTTCATTTCCTCTTTAAAGGTCTCTTTCATATTCATAGAGTCATGTTTGAGGTTGTTTTCATGTGCTTCTTCTGCATTGGGATGTTCAGGTCTTGCTGTTGTTGAAGCACTAGGTCTATTGGTGCCATATTGTGCTCTACAATTTGTGTGCCATATTGTACACTACATTGGTGCTCTTTGTGTTGTTGAATGCATTCTTGCACGGGTGTTTACCCATCTCTTCTTCCCATTGGTGCAAGTGATATCTGTTTCTCAGGGAGGCCTTGTCCAATTGGCACTGGCAGTGTTTGTGACTCAGGGAGCTGCTCAGGTCTCAGGGGATGGGGGAGTTTGGGGTAAGGAGTAGGAGTTGTAGATTGCAGGGTCCATTGGAGGGTGGAGGTGGCAGGCTTGCCTGCAGGAGTCTTGCCTGGTGCCCTGCAACTAGGGCTGCAGTGGGTGGAGGTAGGGGGCATAGGTTGTGCCCCTTGGCCTAGGGCCAAGAGACTAGGGTGACCAGCGGAAAAAACAGTCACTCCCTTCCTGGTCCAATTGGAGCTGGCAGAGTCTGTGTCTCATGGAAGAGCTGAGGTCTTGGGGATGGGTAGGATTGGGGGACAGAGTGGGATTTGTAGAATACAGGGTCCAATGGGAGTGGTGGTTGTGAGCAGGCCTGTCTGCAGGAGTCTTGCCTGATGGCCTGCCATTGGGGCAGGAATGGGTGGCAGTCAGACTTTCTTTTCTAAGCCCAAGGTTCTTAGTCGCCATTTTGTCTAGATCATCTGTTTGGGCTTCATCTATCAAGATCTCTTTCTTTCAGTGTTGGAGATGAATTTCCAAATGG
The DNA here is from genome assembly GCF_007827085.1 of Peromyscus californicus insignis. Classification (NCBI taxonomy): domain Eukaryota; kingdom Metazoa; phylum Chordata; class Mammalia; order Rodentia; family Cricetidae; genus Peromyscus; species Peromyscus californicus. Next base: position 16,102,558 of record NW_026294492.1, read on the forward strand.
TCTTATTAAATAAAAAACACAGAGCCAAATAAATATAAGGGTGAAAGCCTTAGATCAGGGAAATGGGGAAAGCCACCAGCCAACCTCACCTCACCAACTCTGCAGCTTCCAAATGCAAGCTACTTCCTGTCTTACCCACGCCTATATTGCCTTGCTGTTCTGCCCTCTCACTGGCTATCTTAGTCCAGCCACCTCACTTCCTTGTCACTGTCTGTCTGTACAGACCTCCAGGTCTGTATGGTTGGTACTGGGATTAAAGGTGTGTGTCACCACACTTGGCTCTGTTCCTTAGTATGGCTTTGAACACACAGAGACCCTGCCTGATAACTGGTTGGATTAAGGGAGTGTGCTGCCTGACTTTTTGTTTACTTAACATGGCTGGCCTTTTCCCCCTGATCTCCAGGCAAGCTTTATTAAAGCACAAATAAAATATCACCACATTTCAGCACAAATAAAATATCACCACACAGTGCCACATTCTGGAGTCACCATTACACTCTCTTGACATTTTCTTCATGGCTATTCTGGTTTTATATTTTATTCTCATCAGGAGCATCACCCCAAGTGACATTATTACAGCCAGCACAAAGGTGCTATCCCTGTGGCCCCCAGGCACTCAGAGATGGCATTTTATTTTATTTTCATTTCAATTGTAATTACCTAGGGCTTCAAAGAATGTGGATTTGAGTGGATGGGAAATTGGGGGAGGGAAAACCTTAATCAGAATATGCTATATCACAAAAATTGTTTATTCAGTAAAAATAAAACATTGAAATATTATAAAAAAAAGAAAGAAAATGAAAAAGAATGAGCATAATGTTGCCTTCTTGTATTTGGGGATCTAATTTATTTTAGCCCATAAGTCCTGGTGCTAAAAGAATAAAACACAAAAAAGAAAGAAAACAAAACAAGAAACACATGCCTGCACACATGCTCCCTGCATGAATCACACATATAATGTAGTGAACAGCCAAGTATATGAAGAGAGACACCATAGCAACTCATTTCACTGTAGGAGAAAATACCAAATCTGATACCAGACACATAGTCATTATTGAATCCATCCTTCTAGAATACCATGCTCTTTATTTGAAAAGGAAACAGTTTCACTTTAAAAAAAAAGTAAGTTAAATCTTCCTTTTGAATGTTTGATATGTCTAACAATACTACTACAAACAGAAGTTGAAAGATTTTTTTAAAAATTCGCTATTAAATAATTACGTAGATCCTGACAGAGTGACTCATTAGTTGAGTCCATTAATCTTATCGAAGAGAAGGATCCAAAAGGAATTGAGAGGAAATGGTTCATGACTTTTTCGGAGTTATCAGGTCTCCCTCCACCCACATCTTATGAAGGGAGGCTTTATACTTAGATTTACTAAGGAGGCATATTGTTTGAGGGATGACCAAAGAAATCACTGGCATAGATACCATTCTTGTCTTGTTTTAGGGACAGAAAAGTAATACAAAACCTTAAAATCTTTGAAAATTTATACACCTACTATGAGAAGGGGCAATTGCTGTATGTGATGCTGGCATTTTTCAGAGAACCGTACAAACCTGTAAAGAGGGATAGCATCCTGAATCCACTTACTACAAATGTTCAAGTACACACAGACACACACGTACTCAGGAAAACACAAAGACACCCACAAATAAACACACACACACACACACACACACACACACACACACACACAGACAGACATACAGACACCCAGGCACACACACCATGGACTACACCCCCTTTTTTTCCTTATTAAAAATGCTTATAGATTCCTTAGCAATGGTTGCATAGAGAGATTCTGTCAGCATCCTTTGAAAGCCAAATTTGCCTCTGTAACTGAGAAACAAAGATTTCTGGCAGGTAGAGTATAAACAACACGAAGCTGGATTCAATTGGATTGAAAGTTTTAATGGCTGGTTTCATCTAGAACTGCCTGAACAATTCACTTAATCTCACTGTAATTCGGATTTTGTAACTGCAAATAGGTAATCAAAACAGCTGACTCAATGTTGTGAGGATGACATTAGTTAATGTCTGTCAGTTGCCCTTGCCTTACCCTCGGTAGGTGCATAAAGGTACCCAGTCTTTGATGTTTTAGTTTTTGGTTCTTTTGGTTTATTCCTCCCCCGCCCCCCCAGTGCTGATGCGGGGCGGGAGAGTGAAACTGAAAATCTGAGGCTTTAAATGAAGAATATTGAATCTCCGAGAACCAAGATCTTTCAAGATGTAATAAACCAGCTTTTATCCCATGGGAGTTGTAGAACTCACTGAAGGGTAAAGAGTTATTACAAAAAAGCAATAACCACTGTACTGGGGAACTTAAATGGCTCACAACAAGGGGATGCATAAACCACTCAAGACCTCAGGAAAGGAAGGAAAGGGCTTGGATTTTCTGTAGAATAGATTGTCGGGCACTTGGTTTCTCTCCATTGTGCACTAGGACCCTGTATGCTGAGGAAGCCAGGGGAATGCGTTCCTGCATTTCCCTTCCCTTCTCTGTATGTTACCCACTCCACCCTGAAGGCATTTCTCATCAAGTGTTTCAGATAAGGTGAGGGTGGGCATTGGAGGGGTATTCCTAGGGCTATTCTGCTAGCCTGGTGCAGGCTGACTCATTCTAACAGTGTGTCTAGCAACATATGATTTCAGGCAGATGGAAGAAGTCAAAATTAAAAGGGTAATGGTTGCTAATATCGTGTAAGCAGTCCTTACAAGAAGCATAAAATGACTCCAGCTAAAATATTCACACATGGGTGCTTAGCTCTATAGGGTTCGAGTACTGTAGCTAGAGCTTTCCTGCCTGACCCAAGGTCAGGGCAAATCTCTCTCATCTGCCAGTCCCACAGCCACTCAGACCTAACCAAGCAAACACAGAGACTTATATTGCTTACAAACTGTATGGCTGTGGCAGACTTCTTGCTAACTGTCCTTACAGCTTAAATTAATCCATTTCCATTAATCTATACCTTGCCACATGCCTCGTGTCTTACCGGCATCTTCACATGCTGTTTGCCATCGTGGCGGCTGGCAGTGTCTCTCTCTCAGCCTTCCACTTCCCAGCTTTATTCTCCTCCTTGTCCCACCTACACTTCCTGCCTGGCCAATCAGTGATTTATTTACCAACCAATCAGAGCAACACATTTGACATACAGACCATCCCACAGCATAGTACACTTGAGACACTCCATTGCCAGAAATCTCTTCCTAAAGTATGTCTAGTTTCTCTTCTATAGATACAATCATCTTTGCCCTCCGAAACAAACAACTGATTGACTGCTAAATTGTTCAAAACAGTATTTTCACTTCTGTGGGGGATAGTGAAAACATGAAAACCTTGACAGCTATTCAAAATATGTACAGAAATCATCAGGGTACTATAACTTAGTCTTGGTTGTGTCCAGTACTTAGCAAAAATGTTTCAGACATCGTAGAAATGCAGTGGGTTTTGAAATCAATTAAAAAACCTCTTTTTGTCATTTAGAAGGTGAATGTATTAGCATTTTCTCCTCAAATAGTTATTTTATTGCACAGGGTGAAGACAAAGAATTGTGTTTATCCTGTATTCCTCAGGCTTTAGACTTGAATGCCCATTAGAAACCGAATAAAGACTTCTTGTTTAACACAGAGAAAATATGTCCCCTAAATAGAAGTACTATGGAAGTGTCTGCTGCTTGTTTTAGTCACTGTGGAAGAAGTATCATAGTTTTCAGGAGGACTGGACTGTAGGAGTCTTGTATCTTTATCACTCACACAGAGACAAAGTCATTCTTAATTTTTTTTTTTTGTGTGTGTGTGTGTATCATGGAACAAACCTTTTCCTTTGAATAACCAGGCCCTAAATGGCCTCCCATCTCAAAGAGCTATTTATCTTTCAGGATGCAGTGTACATGTGAAGTGATTAGCTGTTATCAGCTCAATCAGTGATTGATTAATTTTATTGAATGATTCATAAGCACTGGCAGTGAGTGAGGAAAGTTGTCTTGTTGGGATTAATTGTGCTTTAATACATGTATTGGGTGTGAACAGAAGAGGTAGAGAGTGAGGCATTGAACATAGCCAGAGAAAGGAGATTGAAGGCAAGACAGGGAAGCAGAGATGATTAGGAACATTGTTCTTGTAACAAGAGCCTCCAGCTAGCCTTGTGTGCAGAGACAAGCACCAGAATTGTTCATAAGCTTAGAGTTCAGTTACTTCCGCGTTTACGCTCCCCATCCTGCTTGTCTTCTTAGATAGATATTCCTCAGTTGTACCTCCCATCTTGAGAGAGTGTGACACATAAAACTCTAGGTCTGGGTAAAAATAATTTTCATTTTCTGTGAATATCTTCTATGAGCCAAGCACTGGAGATACCAAATAAGAGAGAAATCCACCTTCATGGAAATCCAGGCCATTGGTAGTAAGCCCTTCAGAATTTGGTATAATACTTGAAGAATATTGGGTTGTACTCGAAGAGAAAGGATGACACTTACATATGTTTAGGAGAGAATGGCCAGAGAACCAGTTCACACAGTCATTGAGTTTGTTTGTTTATTTGAGACAGTGTCTCGTGTAGCTCAGCCTGGCTAGATAATTTCAATGCAGCTGATAATGCCTTTGAACCTTTGATCCTCTCTACCTCCATATGGGAGTTACAGGCACACACCAGCAAACCTAGTTTATGTAGTGCCAGAGACCAATGTCAGGGTGTTCCTGCATATTAGGTACACACTGTACCAACTAAGTTCTCCTCACCCCACCTTGCATTTTTTCTGATGAGAACATTGAGTGTCTGCATGAGCACAGATTTAACCAGACAAGCTAGGCGAGCCTAAGACTGGGGAAATAAACACATATACAAAATGAGGAAGAAAATTATCAGTTGCAAAGAAGTCACTCTTTCTCTTTCACTTTTAGAATAAATATTGTAGACATTTGTCTCTGCATATATACAAATACACACACACACACACACACACACACACACACACACACACACACACACACACACCCATGCATACACACATATGTATCATTGCCTATCAGACTCTGTGTATTTTATTATACTGCACTCAGATTTCTCGTCTGTCAGTTTAGAAGTTATATACCATTCATTGTTCATTTCTAAGTAATCTTGTTTCTACTATGGCTGTTCCTACAGTTGTTTCTATGTTGCTGGTGTTGACCAATTCTCTAAAATACAAAGTAGATACAGTTTTCCTGAAGCTACTGATTCTCACTGAGGTCTAGAATATTCTCAGCCATTGCTTGCTCAAAAGCTTCTTTAGATTCTTTACATACACTCATTCTGAAATCAAGTTAAGTGCATAGAAGATGTTCTTACTCAGCATTCGGCCCCTACACTCTTTATCTTATCTTCTATCTCTTCTGCAGCATTTATATAATTTCATAAATTAGTCCTTCAATCATGTTTTATATACCCTTAATTCTTCCATTACATATTTTCAACATTTCTAATACTACATTTTTTTTTTAATTTGAGAAGCCATATTTTGCTCTTCATTGACCACACATAGCATTTTCTATTTTCTTAGAATTAAAATTTCTTTGTGGAATATATTAAACATACAGATTTTTATCCTCAGAGTATCATAATTCCTCCAGTTAGAGTATCTGGACCTGGGATTCTGGGCTCCGAGTTCACTGTCAGTCCTCATCCATTGTGTCTTATTTTCTTGAGTACACTTTCTAATTTTGACTATGATGCAGTCAACTAAACACAAATTTAATTGTCTGAGGCTATTGTTGAGAAAGGTATAGGGAGCTTTTGTTTGCTTTTGTGAGCACCTAGAGTATTATCAAAGTGGAACTTTTATTATTTTGAGTGTGGTTCTCTATATAATAAAAGTACTGAAAATAAAGTTCATGCTAAGCATTCAAAGTGAAGAGTGAAAGATGTCATTTCATGTTGAAAATATGACATATCCTTTAAACAGTCAATAGCTTTTTATGAATTTTAAAGAGAAAGAAATGGCAGGTTCAGTACTAGGGTCCTAAGTAGACTATATGGGTGACAGTGTCTACAATAAATTTAAGACAAGACAAAAGCACTAAACAAAATCCATCAGGTAGTTTATTATAACATAATAATACAATATTTATTGATATTGTGTATAATTATATACATTATCAATAAATATATTAATATATAATTAAATATATTCATATGTGACACGAATTGCTAACTGGCCTTATTAACAGAAAAGCCAGAGCCAGATATTGGGGTGAAAGCTGAAAGATCAGAGAAGCAGAACAGCCAGCCACTAGCTTACCTTTACAAAATCCTCAGCCTCAAGAGAGTGAATTCCTGTTTCCTCACTCCTTATATACCTTTCTCTGCCCTGCTATATTACGTCCTGGGATTAAAGGCATGTGTGCTTCCCAAGCAAAGACATGAGATCTCAAGTGCTGTGATTAAAGGTGTGTGCCACAGTGCCTAGCTCTGTTCCCAGTGTGGCCTTGAACTCACAGAGATACAGACAGCTGTCTGCCTCCCGAGTAATAGGATTAAAGGTGTGTGCCACCACTGCTTGACCTCTATATCTAATTTGGTGGCTGGCTTTGTCCTCTGATTCGCAGGCAAGCTTTATTGGGTTACACACTATATCACCACATTCATATGTATACACACACACACACACACACACACACACACACACACACACACACACACTCTCAGGGAAGAAATGATGAAGGATTAGAGGTAAATAAGAGGGAAGGAAGGATGAGAATAATATGAAGTGAAGTTTGTGATGTTAGATTGAAGTAGAGTGATACAGAAAGAAAATAGATGGAGCTGAGTGGACTCAGATTCTTGGGCTGGGTCAACAGCTATGCATGGTGGGCATTCACATATGGAGGCAAAGAATCCATGGGATGTTTCTGCCTCTGCAACTTAGTCTTGGATTAGTTCTAGCCTTGGATGCAAGTTTCAGGTGTGGAAGTACTGTGATCATCAGACATTGTTTATTTTTCTAAAATGTTTTCTGTGACAATATGTATGAGACTCTCTGCTATGTAAATATAATATGCAGGGTTGTGACCAAGAGTACCATCTGGAAGCTATCTATATAAGCATTACAGGCAAAAATCAAGAGTATCATGAGGTTGACTAATGAGCATTTTCACTGTGAGGAAAATATTGGCAATTTAAATGACAGAATCCTAGGGGTGTTGAAGTTTGCATGGTTGGTAGGGTAGGAATCAGAATAAAATGGTAGGGAGGAAATATGTATAGATAGAAAAAATAGAAAAAAATTGAAATTTAATGAGGTGTATATCTCTCTCTCTCTCTCTCTCTCTCTCTATATATATATATAGATAGATATAAATGAAATAAAAATAAATGGGAAAAACATAAAATGCATTTTATAACCATTATAACAAGGGAGCAAGAGTTCCATAATTAGGTCATAGACAGTATCTTCTATTGATTTTAAACTCATTGGTATTCTATTGTAAAATATCTAGTAGAATGATCTGCTTTAAATATTTAGGGTATATTAATAGCTGTATACCAGAGCAGATGAGTACAGTAGTCAGTTATAACGTGGATGGCAGCAGAAAATGAACAAACAAACAATGAAAAGCCATTATCAGCCCAAGTTTTGAAAATAATCAGGGAAGGCTTACATTTTCCACGAATTTTAGAGGTATGAATATATTTAAACCTCTGTTTGAAGGACATTAAGTAGGATGGAGGTAGCTGCAGATAAAACTTTGAAAAAATATGGAATAATAGTCAAGAGGAGAAGGGATGGGTAGGAAGACACAAGTAAAGTTGTGCTATATTGTTCACCCTAATAAACCTGCATGAGGATCAGAGAACAGACCCAGCCACTAGATTAGACATAGAGGTCAGGCAGTGGTAGCACATACCCTTAATCCTATCACTTGGAAGATAGAGATCCATCTGGGTCTCTGTGAGTTCAAGGCCACACTGGAAACAGAGCCAGGCAGTGGTGGCACACACCTTTAATCCCAACACTGGGAAGCACACATGCCTTTAATCCCAGGAGGTGATGTCTGGGCAGAGAAAGGTATATAAGACATGAGGAAAGAGGAACTCAATCTTTTTTGGCTGGTTGTTCTGCTTCTCTGATCTTTCAGCTTTCACCCTGGTATCTGGCTCTGTTTTTTTTTTTTTTCTATCTAAAATTTAAACAACATGAAGTGGGTAAGAAGTTAGTTAATATAATATCTGAGATGAAGGTAGCATTTGTGGAATGTTGATGTTTACGTTCTTCCAACATGTAAATGACAACATAATCTCTTTTTGTATTATTATCAGTTTTAAGGAAATTGCTAGTAAAAAAAATTGAGGTACATGCGACATATCAAGTATCATTACATCATTCAATTCTTCCAACAAATCTAGTTGATACTAGCTCATTCCGTCTCTCCTTTTTCTTCTCTTTCATGATGAGATAATGGAGACACCGAACATTTAAAGAAATATCCCATTGCCATGGTTGGCAGGGAAGGTTCAGAATATGACCTCATGCAATACATTTCAGCTGTAAGAGCATGGTTCTGAGACTTGCCACAGTAGGACTGAACTTTTTTGTGTATTTATCACTAGAAGACATCCATTGCCTTTTCTTGAGACCATTCTTTATTTCTTGCCTCAAAAAATATCTTAGAGCAGGATGTATTTCCAGGTGCTCTAGAGCTTGCATACTATCAGGCTTTTAGGAAAGAGACTACAGATCACAACTACTCAAGGAAAGTCTAGGCCATCACAGGCCTAGGCTCTCTCCAATGCCCAGCAACAGGCTCTTTGAGGCTCAAAGAAATAATTTCTTATGATTCTGAGGAGAAGATGCTGGTACGGAATAAGACAAAAATAAAATTCTGAGGTGGCTTCAGTTAAAGAGAAAGCAATAGAGTGGGAAAGAATGATACAGCTGAAATAAAATTCTAGGTAATAAATGCAAAACAATTGTGAACTTACTTCGTTTTAGAATGAAAAATGTTTTCCCTCCCACGTACAGATGGTATAACTGTTTTAATTGCGGAGAAGCTGATGTAGCAATTTTTTTCACAAAGGAGTTTGAATAAATAAATCATCTGTCACTTCAACATTTCAATAAAGGGATGACCTTTCTTTTTGATGTTTTAATGTATACAAGATGCAAAATAAACATTTCACTTTGTATTTGCATTAAAATAGGGGCATCAACATTTTCATGTAGCAACTTAATATTGCTTTGAAGAGACTATAATCTCTATCAAGTAAATATCAGTAACTGGGCATCTTTGATAATCATTTTTTGTTTTTTTACTGTTGTAGCTAACACTGCTGTGAATATGATGGTTTTTAAACTTTTTACTTCTGATGAATGATTTCTTTAGCATGAATGTTCATGAGAAAGGTGATTATGTTAGAAGTTAATAGTTTTATAATTTCTACTGTAAACCAGATAGTTGTAAAGCTTTTCTTTCAATTTATTAAAAATATTAACTTATATTCCATTTAGAAAGATATTTCACAGACATCATTTTTTAGGAAAACCCTACAAAGAAAGAAATCAAAGACTAGTAGGGTACCAAAGGGCATTCCTGAGACTAAAATAGGAGCAAAGAGGAAACCAAAATATGTGCAAATTCCTAATATACCTCCATTGCTTCTTGCAGTACACTCATTTCTTCTGCATATTATTTCACTTTCAGTATATATGCCCTTCAGGAAACTAAGTATTTCCAGTCATGGGGAAATGGAATTCAGTCCTCCAGCTAGAGGTCCTAGAGCACATAATTATAGTAATGGATGGATGGAATACCTGTCTCTTTAGGACTTTTCTTACTGAAACAGTACTTCCTTTTGATTTTAGGAAACATATTCTACCATTATTCTTATGTGCTTTACAAAACTTTATTCTGTAAAGGTGAACACAAACCCATCTGTTCACGATGTGGAGATTAACTTAATTAATCTTCTTTGCTCTTTTACACATTTACTCTTCAAGTAGATAGAAGGGTGAACCTAAATTGTCCAGTGGTGAACTGAAGGAAAGCCCTCAAGCAATTTGAGATGGAAAGAATCAGTTTCTCCCAATAAGAAGTTGGATAGGCTGTGACATAACTAAGAAGAACTCTGCCTCCGTTGTATTCAACCACACAGATTTAAAGTTTGGTGGTTTCACTGTAGGCGTGACAGTCCTGATGGATTCACTGTACAGAAGGATAAGAATAAATCCACAGGATCATGTAGGAAAATCCCCAAATGCCCGGCCCTTTGCCAGGAAGTGGAAACAAATTTCTGAGAAGCTCAGCATCAGGTACTGAGTGTGGCTCTTTTGCTGTTTTGACTGAAGAATGGGGCTCTAATCCTAAGGAAGTTGTCATTTGTTTCCCAAATGCCTGAAGCACTGGGGATATAATATTTTGATAAAGGGGTTGACAGTCTTGTCTTCAGAAATGAGTCTCTCTGCTAGGAGTTTTTTGTTTGTTTGCTTTTAACTATTGGAATTCTCTAAAACGTTACATGGCCTAAGTGATTAACAGGTAATGAACACAAGGACATGGCCTCTAGATCATTACACCACTACATTTATGAATTCAATATATGTGATATCAGAAGAGACAAACAACTGTGAAATCCCCCATGTAGGGTCTGTTGGATGAGACTCTAGGGGAGGGGGAGCCAGCTCACATGGAGAGATCTGCCTGAGGTGATCAGGCTGGCATTTAATTTTATTTAAATGTGTGAACACTTTTAATAAGGCTCTAGAGGTATTATGAAGTTTGCAGAATTTTTCTATTAGAAAAATGTTTTATTTTGCTTGGTAACGCATAGAAAAGCCCTTATTGTGATTAGCATGTGAATAGTGGGATCATCTTAACACTCCTGTTATTAAGATGACAGATTTGATTTTCCCAAAGGTGACAATTGAACCCCATTCTCAGATCAGTTAATCCATGTATTTATGTAAATTGAACTTTCCTACCTTGTAATTTGGTTCTGGAGTACATTGGATTTCCTACTGCCCTGTGGGGCTTATACACCAATTTAAATCCCTTAGTAACTGGCCTACATTCTCTGATACGAAGATGTCGATTTCTTGCCTGAGTCTTGAACACTGTTTATGTCTGTCTTTCCTTCTGGCAACAGTAAGCAATGTCACGACGCCACTGCGTCTGCTTCTGAAGCTTGTGCCTCGGTTGGGTCCACCCTGCTTTAAATGAGTGATAGTTCCCGAGTACTCACTGGAACCTGTATTACAAAAGTAAGAATAGTAAATGGAATAGACGGTGGGGGTGGAGTGGGAATGAGATGAGCTCCTTGATTTTTACTTTTTCCTATCTCTAGTTTAAACATCACAGTTCCTCTCTCTGAACACATTACAGTTTTGTGTCTTTCCTATCATATTGCCCTTGCTTACACCAAAGGCTGTCAGCCTACCTCTTCATGAGTTTACACAATGCTGCCTCTGCCTTCATGTTAGATCCAAGTTCCAGAACATCTCTGAAGGCAAAGTACTTATGGTTTTGCTGTGAAACGTCACCATAAAGACTCATGGGTGGTAAAGAATTCCAGCTAGCAGATTTAGTCATTGAGAAATAGTTGAATTGTAAAAAGTGCTAATTTCATCAATGGGCGAATCCCTTGATGGATCAAAATATGATGAAGTTATTGGAGGGTGAGTCCAGGTTGGAGCTATGCCTTTGAAGCATATACTTTCCTTTCTCCCTCCTCTTCCTCCCCCTCCTTTACTCTTTAGTCTTCCTCCTTCATGTCTGCCGTGAGGTTACACATGCTTCCTTCTTTATGATAATCTCCTTATCCTCAGGCCAATATTGTTGGAGGTAACTGGCCACAGACTATAACATCTGAAACCATGGACTAAAGTAAATGTTTCCTCCTTTAAGTTGCTTTTCCAATGTATTTATCCCAGTAATGAACAATGAACCCACAAGCACATGATTCCTGAGTCTACACGGTGAGTTACTTCTCTGATTTTTTTCCTGTCAGAAAACAACATTCCTCTATGAGACTACTGCCTTTGCTTAGAAGGCACAAGGACTATGCACTCAGCAGTGAAGTCACCAAGAACACACAAAACCCTGGTGGCTTGAAGTCAACAGATGGAGAGGTGAATAGAAATTCAGATTTTTCAAAAGATCCACAAGCTCTTTCCTTGCCAGTGTTTCTTGTGGTTTGGTCATTTTTCTGGAGTCTCTAAGATCCCCATATTTGTTCCCCGGACACCTCCCATTTTGTTGCTGCCTACCTTCTGTATATATTGATATGATCACTATTTCTCAAATGCTCCCACAATGTTCTCATCTGAGACCATTCATAAAAACCCTTCTCCTCAGTGTGCATAAGTATTAAATGTTCTTATATGTTTATTTCAAGCTATACTCTTTCAAATCGGGGATAGAAATTTCTCTAAAGTACCCAATAATAAATATTGACTATATTTTGGACATCTATAAGAATATGAAAACGCGGGCCCTCCAAACTATAGCCATGGTACAGCCTGTGGTAAACTGGATATGAGCTACATTGTTCAGAACCAATTCTAGTCATTGGTGGTCATTGATGAAAGCAAAGCAAGAAATGAAATAGGAATGAGTTAAATCTAGATTCTAGTCTCTTCTTAGAAACTAAAGATACACATGACTTTGGGAAGCTTAACTTGCCTGACTTAGTTAGTATTTTCATTGCTGTGAAGTGACACCATGAGCATGGTAACTCTGATAAAGAAAACCTTTAACTGGGGTGGTTCACTTACAATTTTAGAGGTTCAGTCCAGTATCATCATAGTGGGAATCATGGTGGCATGCAGGCAGATGTGGTGCTGAAACTAAGAGTTACACATCTTGCAGGCAACAGGAATTCAACTAGCTGTCACACTGAGGGAAGCTTGAGCAAAAGAGACCTCAAAGCCCACCCCCACAGTGACACACTTTCTCCAACAAGACCATACCCCCTCGAACAAAGCCACACATGCTAATAGTGCCACTCCCTTTGGGGGCCATTTTCTTTCAAACTACCACATTATGTAATGTATTTCAGTTTCATTTTTCTGCAAAAAAGAATGATATACATAAAAGTTATCTTTATTAGGAAATTGTTACCAGAAAGCCAAATTTATTATAACTTTAGAAGAGATAAATAATATATAATATTCTTTGAGAATTCCATACACACACACACTATATATATATATATATATATATATATATATATATATATATATGTATGTATGTATGTATGTATGTATGTATGTATGTATGTATGTATATCCTGGAGAACCATCCTTCCCAAGAATGTAAAAACACCTCCTTTCACACTATGCCCTTTCTTAAACATATTGTGCCCTAGTAATTCTGTAATATGTGCATGAGTGTGTGGCCATCCACAGAGCATGGAAAACCTACCAGGGGACAGGTCACTGAAGGAAAATGACTCTCCCTGACTCAGTAGCCATCACATGCCAATAGCTTCTTATGTACGGCTCGGGTTCCCTTTGCTCCTCCTCCAATCATACTGGAATATTGAGTAGCTTTATCTTGCAATGAATTTCACATTCTTACCAAACTCTTCATAAAATCACAATGCATCTTCTACACTCAATAAATGTAATAAAGTTATCAGTCTGTGTTCATTAAGAAGAAAAAACAAGATCTTGTAGGTAAGTATGTTAAACTACCATTGAGAACCAGTCTCAATATTTTAAAAACCAGGCTATGTATTTATCCTTTAAATACATGGCAGTTTTCTTATTATTTTGACAGCAGGCATCTTTTTTTTCCCTCCTTAATTTTATTTCAACAAATAGTTTCCTGCTATGCCTGTATATCAAATGAATGAACACCTAAAAATAAAATTTAAAGAAAAAAGTGTACAAGGTTTATATAGATTGACAGAGTTGGATTTTTCCATTGAAATGGTGGCATGCTTATCAGGAACTCAAGGAGAATGACTTGGACATGGTGGGGGGTGGTGTTGAGAACCTCTGTTCCTTTGTGTATTTCATGGTCTGCAAGCTGGAGGATAGAATAGTCAGCCACCCTGGAGTTCTTTTTCTCCTTGAGAATGGAAGGGCAGGTACACTGGTGTACACTTATTGTGAATGAAGACGTGGAAAGTTTTTGCTGGAATATTGTGCTAAAATGATCCTTGCAAAGAGCCAGCAGTGGTTCTGGTGGGCATTTGGCAAAACTGGCAGACCCTGCTTCCAGCCATTAAAAAAATGAGGAAATTATTCCTTCCCGGTTACTGCTCTGACCAGAGAGGCAGGATCACAACCTACCTCTGACAATGATGGCTAATAGGCCGAGGCGTTAGTCACATCACGCTGTCAGCCTGCACCACATTGCTGACAATGATAATGACCTTTGGTGGACTTGATTCACTAAAATAATGAGAGGTCAGGAGGAAACTCGTTTGCATAATGTAAGGAATGTATATGTTACTGCCAGAAAGGAATGCCATGTATAATAAAAATGCTAAGCATTTTGTCCTTCCTAACTAGATGTGTAACCCCAGGGTCAGACACAATGAAAGTACAAACCCTCAGAGCATTAATAGGGTGCGGATCTTGTGAAGTTTTCTGTTTTGGGCATCTCTGAAGCCTTCCTTGGTATAAAGCAGAGAAATAGTAGACATGAGGAAAATACCATGAAAAGAATTTAGAACTGGAAGGCAAATCCTTTTCCTATTCTTGCTTATTGTGATCCCTAACATAGGCCATTTATTCTTTCTGAGACCATGAACACGTCATACACAGATTGTTGTGCATCCTAGGAACTGGCAACACTGTCCAAGTGTCTTTATACAAAGACGGCTGTTAATGGTGGTCCTGACTGTCCTGAGAAGTGTGTGTCTTAGTATCACTACCAATCTTGACCTTTGGCTGAAAGGTATTTCTTCGCTGCAAACGAAGGGTGGGATACAGAAGTGCAGTGGCTGTGTGTCAGTGATGTCCTCTCTGGTTGGAAGTGTTGGAAGAGCATCTGCATAGATGCTGCTTATGTATGATGCACTAGATGTCTTAGAAGTGACAGCCTGAATGATAGGCAGGAACCAGCTATGGAGCGATAGGACAGAGTTATAAGCAGAAAAACTCTGAATCTAGGTGCTGAGGGCAACTGAGCTGTAATATCTTCAAGGTGAGTGTGGCTGAACCATAGTAAGGGAAAAACAGGACCTTATTGGACACTTGTAGATTACAGTTTGGTAATTATTTGTTTATTTTTTTGCCTACAATGCAAAATCATTAAAGTTTTTTTTTTTTTTTTTAGACAGATAATAAATAGACTGATAAATATTAACTCTTTAAGATGCTAGTATGTCTGGACTAAATGCAAGAGTAGAAGACAACAGCCTACTTTTGAAATGTAGTTCAGATGACAGGAGTTGGATCCAGCCTGGAGCAGGATGACAGGAACACACATGAAAAGGATTTGTGCAATGTGTAATGTGACGGAAGTCTAATAACAATACTTTCTGATGGCAATGGATGCAGGCAGGAGGAAATCAGCATTGGGAGATCATGCCTGAAACTTTGGCTTTCTTGGCACCGTGCTTGGTACTGTGTTTTCTTGAAGTAGAAAAGTGAATAGTAAATAATTTCTAGGAATTAGATAGGGCTGGCTTGAGATAATTAATTGACATTGAGTAAAATGTGTAGTGTGGGGCGTTTACCCAACCACCCCTACAGTTCCCCAGAGTTTTCTTGAGTGCGAGCAGCAGGAAATATTAGATAGAAGGATTTATTGCGGAGAATATCACGGAGATAAACAGATAGAAAATAAAGGATAGCTTGGAACCTATTCCAACGGGCCCCGACTGTCTCTGCCCCAGGGTTTTTATAGAGACGCCAAGGGGTGGAGCAAAAGACCTCCTCCCCCAGCACAGCCAAGTGCAGACCATCTCAGACACCTGCACTCAGGCCCGTGGTCCTAATCATCCTCTATGTGGACCTGCTGGGTAAAGTCACGAGGAACCCGAGAATGGGCTCCCACAGTGTAGGGATGAGATCTGAAGATATAATTTAGGTGATCATTGACATATTGATTATATGTAAATCTCTGATACCTGTTAAGATTACATTATACAGTAAACATGGCAGGAAGAGCTATATCCTAGGATCACATTTTGGAGGCATACCACTTTGAAAAAGCTACAGGCGACGGAGCAAAATACACTATTTGGTAACTTAGAGAGAGAGACGTGCTTGGGAAACAGAGAAAGAAGTGATAAGATAATTTTCAGCTAAGTGAAAAGATTCAAGAAATATCTGTGTAGAACTATAGTTCTTTCTTCAACATTGTCCCTGTGTATATAGCAATTTAGTGATTGGTCAAGAAACATGCTGCTGTCATATGTTGTTGGCTAAACTCACACAAAGTTGTAACACATAAAGTGGATGTATAACACACAGTAATATAAATACCACATGTGTCTATTAGTTCAATAAACATCTTTTTCATGTACAATATTATTGATCACTATACATTATAATAAAATTGAGATTTTTTTTCCTTAGGGATATTGGAAACTTTGAAAGGAAAGTGACAATAAGACGCAAATTTGTGGAGTCTATGTTGTCATTAAACATGGCATTTAGAGGACTTGGAGTTTGTTAGTTGGTTGGACAAGACTGAGCATGGTTACAAATAATGTTGGTATTCAATTAGTGTGATTTTTTTTATTTCACTAGTAAGAAATATTTCTCATACTTTCTTGTCATCTTGGGTACAGTGGCCATTTTTAAGATAAGCTGTTAACTATGGAAAGTCAGTGTTGTTTGAGTTCCCTTAAGAAGTTCTTTATTACCAAGGTTTTTAGTGTTTTCCTTGAAAACATCTTTTGGAGAATTTCATACATATATTTTGATTATCTTCACAACCCTCATAACCCTCTTGTTAACTGTTTTCCTTTCTAAACCTCCTCTTCCAAATGAGTTTTCTAGTTGGAGAGAAGTTGGAGAAATTGACACATCCTTTGGCAGCAATCATTAACAGCCAATAGTTTCTCAGAAAGGGGCGGGACTTGTTGGAACTTCCTCTATCCCTAAAGGAATGTTAAAAGGCCTTGTCATGTTCAGGCATCCATAGCTGTTGTAGGTCCAACAGTTGAACTTTGGAGATTCAAAGTAACTTAAGCTAGGGACATAACATTGTCTTCAGACACACATTCTGCTTTGTGACTCATTTCATGTAATCGGCAATGCACAAAAAATTATGCTTTATAACTAGCAGTTACTAATCGTGAATTCTTAATTGGGGTGGCTGAAAGTAAACACAAACAAGGGGCATAAAGTACACTTGCTGTGAGAGTGGGGATGTGACTATCAGAGCAGTGGTCTGACTTTGAAGATGAGTCATCCACATCTCCATATGTGGGCCTGTCTTATTATATGCCAGGGAACCCCAGGTGTAAAGACTGACCAGGGTTTTATTTATTTCACCACCATTTAGTATCTGAAACAGGTGTTAGTGGCTTTGAAAATGAAGGGTACATCATCTGTGTTGCCATACTCCATCGATTCTGAGACAGCTAGTACCTGAGGGAGTTTGGCCTGAAGAAAACACTGATGACATGTGGACTGCCAATAAATATTTGATGTGCTGTCATGTGGAACAGGAAGCAGGCTTGCTCTGTTTGAATCCAGCAGGCAGAACGGGGACAAATATATGGGAATTATATGGAAACAGATGTGGACTCAACATCACAAAGAACGTTCTAACAGTTGGAAGTGTTTGAAATTAAATAGGACAATTGCACAAAGAAACTCAATTCGTGTTGCTTGAAATATTATAAAAGAGACTAAATTTTTTCCCAAAAATATTTTATGAGATCTTTCATTGTGTATATATTGATAGTATGCAATTTCCAGATCAAAGCAACATCATATTTGAACATTTGGAATGATATTTGAGGGCAGGAAAGCATTTCTCAACTCTTTTCTTTCATTCCATATACATATCACTTACCAACATGTGTCACGATTTTTGAATACATTGAAAAATATGCCCCCCAAATTTAATAATCAAGACCTGTTCATAGGAATTGAAATTCCTTCTGGAGCCCTGTTATCTGTATAACTCTCTTGCCAATTCCCCCTTTCTCTGTCTTTGTGCTACTCTAGCCACACTTTTACTTGTACTCCTCTCCATATCAAATATTTCAAACATAACACTCTGACACCCACTTTTTTTGACAAAAGGTATTGCCCATGTTATTAATGATATTATTACAATTTTCTTCTGTCTACAACTAACAAAAATAAGTCCCTCTCTTGTACCTTTCTTGGTTTGCATTCCTACAAACTAATGAAGGTTTATAGCTCATGAAAGCAACATTTGAGGGGAGAGGAGCTCTTAGTCTTTTACTCTCCCATTTTAATTGCAAATCATTATTGTTTTTCACGGTTATGTTCAAGGCTTGTTGCTCACCTCTTGTCAACTAAACAAACAAACAATCTTTCATGGGAATATTATCTACCCACTCTTTATCCCACTCATGGAATCTCAACCTTTCTCAAGATTTCTCTTTATGTGGACCTTACCCATCATCATGGAGCAATAACATCCCTTCTTTTCTATAAAATCCTGTTGTTGGATTCCTGAATAATATGAAAATTGTATTTTTAACTTCTTGAAACTCTCAATTTTGTTGTCCATATGGCTGTTATAATTGATGTTCCCTGCAAGAATGCACATGGATATCCTTTCTCCACATCCTCTCCAATGGTGTCTTTTTAATAGTGGTTGGTCTTTGCCAGTCATAAATCACAGAATTTTGGGATTCTTCTTGTTTGTTTCCTTCTCTTGTATTTGTTTGTTTTTCTATTGGGGTCCTTGAACTCAGGGTAGTAATTCCTCATGAGGTTTATTGTAGCACATATCTCCCCTCATTTCAAAGATTTTCTCACCAGTCTAACTATAATGTAATCTCATGTAATGTAAATCTCTTTGTAACCTAGGCTCTTGAGGTCACACTATAAAGCAAGGTTGCTAAAGTCAATGTTAAGAAATATTCTCCTTGCAATTGTGCAGTTTCAGATTATATGGCTACATTTTTGTTCTGTTGCATATTCATGTCTGTGTGTAGTTAAAGAAAACTCTGACTTCAATCTTCTGTATGTTGACATTCACTTTTCCAGCACTACTCACTAAAGGGCCTGTCTCTGTTGTGTATCCCTGACATTTTTGTAAGGACCTACTGGTGGCAGAGGTGTGTATTCTGTTCCTGATTTTTTTTTTATTAAATTGTGTCATAGAATACATCAGTTGAGGCAGCAATGCCCTCTCCTGTGGCACCGTTTGGATGAAGACAGTCCTATCCCTCCAGATTTGTTCTTTTTTGTATTATCTCTTTTGTGTTTTTAGTGTATATTACAATTCCACATAAATCTTAGGATTGTGTTTTTTCGTTCTGTAGAACCTGCCATTGGACTTTGAATAGGCTTGTATTTAATCTGTATTCATTTTGAGTGCAGTACATTAAAAAAAAAGTGTCCTTCAAATCTACAAACATGGACTTTTCATTTCTTTGTGTCTGCTATAATTTGCTTCATCAGTGTTTCATCAGTTATTGCATTATAGGTCTTTGGCCTCCTTAGTTAAATTTATGTCTCAGTTTTATTTTATATTTTTGAAGTCATTTTAATGGGATGTTTTCCTTGGTTTATTGTGAGGATGGCTAATGTTAGTACAAAGACACTGCTAATTTTGAGATTGTGAAAATTTATTGAATTTATTTGTTCAGAGAGTCTTTAGTATTTACAATATCTTAGGTAATGGCATGTACAAAACAGTATGAATGCTTCTTTTCTAATTTGGGTGTTTTTAATAGGCATCTTTTAACTGTCCTGGCTAGGACTGCTATATTGAACAAAATTTGTAAAATAAAAGAATCTTTGTCTAGTTCTGATCATTAGATAAAACTGTTTTCTTTAAACAGTGAGTAGGATGTCAGTTTGAGCTTATATAGTCTGTGACACTACTGAGAATTTGTTCTTAGATGAATTCTTAATAGTTTTTTTTCTTGAAACAAGGTTAAATTTTGTTAGATACATTTTATGTCCCTACAGAGAGGATCATGTGATTTTGCCTTTTATTGTGTAATGTTGTATTTCACATTTACTGGATTATATATATTAAACCATCATTGTATTTCAGGGATAAATCAGGCTTGATCATGGTGAATGATATTTTTAATGTACTGTGAATTTGGTTTGTGTGTACTTTGTTGGAAATTATTGCCTTTATATTTATCAGAGATGCAGGGTTGTAATTTTCTTTGCATTCAAGTGTTCTTTGGTTTAGATATTATATTAAGGCTTGCTTTGCTAAATGAACCTGAAAGTGTTTCACTTTTCTCATTTATTGAAAGAGTTTGAGAAATCGTGGCACTAATTCTTTCACTACTTGGTAGAATTCACCCGGGGAAGTCATCTGCTCCTCGGCTTTTTTTATTGAGTAGATTTGTGATATAATTTACTTACTTCCTGTTGTGCTGTTTAAGTTTTCTATCATTTTCTGATTTAATCTAGGTTCGTGGTATCTTTGTAGAAGTGACTGTTTCCTTTAGTGTAGATTCTATTGGTACTATTTCAGTGTAGTTCTCATATAAATCCTTTGCATGCATGTAGGCATTCAGACATGAACACTCACTTTACCCAAGTCTCAGGCCATCCCACTTAAAGCCTTAAATAGGGAGTTTGCCTGCAGGTCATTGTAAACTACCTATTCAAATCTCTGGAGAAGATGACTGGGAAAAGCTTTATTTGTTGTAATGGATCTATAAAGTATTATTGGATGCTTGAAAACACCAACTACAAAGCCGTAAGAATCACAATTAATCATCGAATCAGGATGTCAGCAAAGAAACAAAGCAAAGTGAGCTACAAAAAGACAAACCTAGGCATCTGATGAAATTAGGAAAACAAGATAAAAGCCAAATTTGTATCAATGCAGAAATCCTAAAAGCAACAAAATACTGAAACAGAAACTTTTGAGGTGAATAATTGTCTTAAGAAAAGAATCAAGACAACTTCAAAAGTATTCTTACTGAAACAAGCATGGTAAAAGCAGAGAGCTTTGCACAAGCAAGTCATTTGAAAGTTGAGAGAGGGGCAAAAAGAGCCAAGTAAAGCTGGCTAGATGGCTGGAAGGAGACCCCAGAGGATCTGCTGGATGCCATGAATCCAATGAATGCATGAAGTAGATAGTTCCTGAAAACAGACAATTGCTTAAAGTAATTACTTCAAGTAATTATGACAGAAAGCTCACCAAATCTACAAAGAGAAATGAATATCCACACCCATGAATGCTGAAGAGCCCCTCATGGATTAAGTACAAATAGATCTTAACTAAGGCCTTATAATTAAACTAAAAAGTCAAAGACGAAGATAGAATTGTAAAAGCAGTGAAAGGAATGCAGCTCCTCAGAAACGTGAGATCCCCATAAGGCTATCAACATATTTCTTGACAACAACCTGGCAGGTCAGGAGAGTGGGATGTTATGCTCTGTCTACACTGTCAAAAAAAACACAAACTATCAGTCAAGAATTTTATATCTGGCTGGGCTGCCCTTCATAAATAGAGAAAGAAGGGATTTCACAGAGAAACAATCCCAAGTTTAGGAATATATGACTATAGTCTTGGATTAAAATATGCTAAAGGGGGAATTCTTCAATTGGCAATAGATATAATTTTTTGTGCTGTTAGTTAATAAAATCACTGTGAAAAGGAGCACATCAAGCTCATACTTTTATAACACTGTAACAATGGGATATGGATCATATTTAACTGTAGTACAAAATCAAAATACAGAAGTATAAAAATAACTGTAGCAATAAAACTTATTAATAAATATGTTGGCATTTGTAATATGTGAGTGTAGAAACTATAGTATATCAACTTTATATGTGTTTGAATGCAAGTTTTATTATCTTCAAATAGACCATCTTGTCTATAAAATTCTCTGTGGAACTTTTGTGGTGACCCCAGAGAAAATACAGATAGCCGCTTTTTTAAAAGATAAAGAGAAGGATTAACACAAGCTACCAAAATAACAAATACCACATCAAAAATGGAGGGGAAATAGAAAAGGAACTGAAGGATGGTAAGAAAAAAATGAACAAGACGGGTGTGGGAAATCCATCCTTACCCTGTAGGTTCTTCACAACATTATTAATACTTACTTTTCAGTACTCATATATTAGCTCTAATATGAATTCAAAGGTTAGAAAATTTGTTCCATAAAGAGCCAGAGAGCAGATATTTAATTCTTCTTGGCTGTATGACCTTTATCCTCATTACTGAATGTGCCACTGTAGCATACATACATACACACACAAAAAGCCACCGGCCATGCATTAATAAATAAATGTAATTTTATTTCAAGAAAATTGTATTTATAAAACAAGGTAATACTTAGCCTGAGGGTTATTAATTTCAGTTCTGAACCCCCTCTTCCTCCTTAGGTGGTTTATTTAATCTTGATCAGTCAAACTACCCAGACTCCTACAATGTCCTATATTTCTTTGAGCTATGCCAGACATTGCTTGCATATAATATATTCCAAATGACTTGTACAATGGCCAGCTTCACTTGAGAGTGTTTTCTTTGTTTTTGCCAACTAGTAAGGCTCTCATTGTCCCTTTGATCAAAGTTTGTGCCCTATTTGGTTCAATTGGAGTTTGAAGGGTCTTGGTTTCTATCTGACTCATGTATGTTTGTGTGGAATTATTCTCCCTAAATTATTTATTGTTTATTTACTTCATTGGCCTTGAAGAGGGCAAAGGGAGATTCATTCCTTGCCTTCAGGGATTGCTGTCTTATAAAGGTCACCTCCCATTGTCAAAGAAATTAGGAATCCAAAAACATCCTGAAGAGCAAGTGTTTGAAGCAGGCCCCTTCTTTGGAAGAACACCCCTACCCCCTCCCTGCCACCCTTTTACTTATTCTAAGTAAAATAAAATGTGGATAACATAACTGCAATAATTCTTTTAAAACTGTCAATTCTCTCTTCCTCACCTCCTGGAAGCAGCCTATTTCTTCTGTAAACATTGTTTGGTGGAATCAAGGCTTGCATTCCAAGTCTCTTGAGTTTTCAATGCAGTTTTCTTTCTGTGTACCATCACTCAAAACTTTGCAAGTTACTCTTTCTCCTAGTAGAGAGCATCATCTTGACACCATGTTGAGCCCCAAACTGTCTTCAGATTATTTCAAGATATTTCTCGCAACCTGGAGCTCACTCATCTCCACCTGAATATTGCTTAATATATACTGGTATTATTAAAAGAAGCTCTATATGTTTATCTGAACTAGGATAGCAAATACATTTCTGTTGAATGTCAGCATTTTATTCTCTATACTATATACCATAATTGAAATATTTGAGCCTGAAAGTAGGAGTGTTTTAACCTTAAATAAATATTGGAAACATTATCCACAATTGTTAAGTTGGTGTGGTATAGCAATATGATTTTCAGCTGTGTTACCCTAATAATGAAAAATAGATGACAGTAGACTGATAATGCATTTGTTTAAATGTTGATTTATTGATTAGTCATTTCAGCAACCAGACAGTCTTTTACCTAATGGAGATTTATCTAGTATACGAGATTCCTGACTTAAAGGTGGAAAACATTTCTAGCCTTCAGGAAATTTAATTTCTGATGGAACGAGAAATTGTTTACCATATTCCTAAAATAGGAATTGTTCCTTCTATTTCATACCTCAGTTGCTACTAGATACTTATTTTCCTCTAGTGAAGTTGAAGTCTGAGGGATCTTCATGAATTATTATTTCCCCATTTTTTGTGATTATGATTTGGAAGCTCTTTTTATACCAAAATTTAAAACATGAAGCAGGTCTATTTACCCCCATCACTGTGTGCTTAAATCTTTAAGCGAATACATAAGCTTAATTTTAAAATGATTATTATTTTTATCATATTCAAAGTGACTAATTATCTCAACATATTGTCTAAAGTGAATTTTTATTTGCTGATTTTAGATGCTTTTATTAATGATATATGTTAAATGTGGATATACACTAGGATATTATGCACCTTTTTAATTTCAAATTTGGCATCTTTTAAACTATACTTTGATTAGCATAGATTTATATTTTAGTATCTAGGAAACTTATTTTTCTTTTTGAGTCACACTATTAAAATAGGGGTTTAGTAGCATTGCATGTTGATTTGGAATGCTATATCCAGAAGGAAATAATGAGGGGATTTAGGAAAGGTAATACTCCATGTATAATTGGCTAAATATTTTCCAGGTGCCAGTGAAAATTAAAGCATTATTGAACCAATAGGTGTGAAAATGCCTAGCTTGTCTATATGATGGGAATAAGACTGGAAAATAGCACTAAGGTTACAGGGTGAGTGTGAAGAATCTTGCTGGCCATTCATCAGATTTCATAGTGCTGGCTATTCTAGTCTTTATTCATGAGATATCTCCTAATGGACACATGCTGTAGGAATCATCTTTATTGTTAGAAATGGCAATCTAAGTTTATTTCACTTTCTGAGTCTGGCCTCTTAGCCTTCAATTAATCATTTATGATGAAAGAATGGAGATATGAGGGGACTTGGAAAATATTTTAGGAACTAGGTGAATAAAAAGCATAACTTGATGTTTTAAAAAATACATAAATATTTAGTCTGTGTAGCAAGGGATAAATTACAGAAGTTGATTCTATCCTTCTACTGGATGGGTTTTAAGATTAAATTCAGGCTATCAGACTTGGTGGCATGTGCCTTTATATATCTGAGCCATCTCACTAGTCCTCAGCTTATTTTTGATGAACAATGCAAAAAAATTAATATAGACATGATACAAACATTTCTCTAATTTTTTAAGAAGAGTTCCTAAAATCATACTCTTAGTCCCACACTACCATACCCCACTTCCCATTTTCCAGAACATAATCACATTTTCTTCACCTAAGTGCAACAGAGCTAAGACATGCTTAGTTTTTTTTGGTCCCAGGAAGTGACAATGGATTGGTGTGGATATAGTTCATCTTTGCCACAGAGCTACAGGGAATTTCAATTGAATCTATTTGTGTAATTCTTCACATCATCCATTGACAAACTCGTCTCTAAATATTACAAAGTGCATATTTTATCATGACAGATCATGATTTGATATGATACCAAAGACCTTTGCCACTTTTCTAGTTGAAGCTTTTAATACACTATTCCATAAACCCATTATTTTCATAGAATTTCCAAAGGCCAGAATCCCAACAATTAGGGTTTGTCATACAGGTAAGTTTTATTGGAGAGTTTTGTGCATAAGTAATTAACATTGGGTTGATGCTATTGATATTGAACTTTATGCTTGATGGCTTATAGAAAGATCTCTTTTATCAACAACTTGAAGGAAGAATTTGACAAAGAAGTTGGGCAAATAGTTTTCATGACTCTCAGAACTGCTAAGAGTTTTGATTAAAAGGGATTAGAGATGAAAAGGATGGGCTCAGATTTAACACATTTTTTTACAGTTTGATTAAATAAAGGTTTCTGTTCTGATGACCAATGTAGACTGAAAGGTGGGTTTCAGGTTTCTCTTTTGCACAACTAGCTTAACTTGATGCACCAAAGAAATGCAGGATAGTGTTTACCTGAGTGGAAAAGTAAAATATTGTGCTCAAAGTGGGACATGCTGAGCATGAGGCACCTGCTGGACAGTGCCCTAGAGTTCTGTGATCTTCACGCCAAGAAGTCTGTATGGTTCTTTGTACACCAAAGTGGAGGATCATTACAATAATAAGTTGTAATAGATTTCCTCTACTTTCTTCTCAAACTCCTTTTTGTATTTAAAAAAAAATCCCTAGTTATAAAAGAAATTCTAAATGCTAGAATTGAACTCTAGACTGCCGTTACTTCGAGGATGGAAGTGAAGTCAAGTAGAGGGTAGAAGTCATCATTACAAGGTTCTTGCAAGGCTTCCTGTTGTTTTAAATTTCAGTCATCCAGAATGAATTGATGGATCTTTCAGGCCTCAGTCTTTTTGTTGATTTCCTAGTGCATGTACAGGCACTGCCCCCTTCCCATCTTTCCTTCATTCCTACTCATTTCCCTCCTGAATTTAGTGACCCCACTCTTCCCTTCTCAAGTGGTGTAGCTCCTTGGTTGCATCTTCTTCATGCATATATTTTTATTTTAAATTCTCTTTATATAGTAACTCAATATCTCCAAAGAGTGTAAAGTTTATTTTTTCTTTCTATTGCCTTGTTGAAGTACAAAGCCACTGTTTTAGTTAAACATGTTTATTCAGAACTGCATGTAAGAATGTTTTAATTGTGTTGATAGCATTCTGAAGTCATTCAAACTATTTAGAATTTTATCATGTAGATGTCCAGAGGAAGAAAAAGACTTGAGAGGGCCAATCAGTAGATGTCCAGAGAAGTGTATTTTAAATCCCCCATGGGGTTTGTGTACTCATATTATGCATAAATTCTTAATATATTGGTTGAGCCTTATTATATAAATGTGGTAATCGATCCCTGGTGGATATTATACCAGGATGATGTGGAAAGCTGAACTTTGGGGAGCATTTACTTTTTATAGCAATAATTTAATTTACTCTGCTATGACAACAATAAGCCCTCCATATTTTAAAACTTGTTTTGCTATTGGTCTTTTGAAACACAAATGTACTCTAGTTCCTATAATATAACTCTTTTGTCTCTATACTGTTTGCTTACCTGAGGTTCTCTGGTACAAGTTGCTTGCTTCTGGGTACCCTGACTACTGTCTTAGAGTCAAGCTATCACCCATCTGTGAGTCACGCATCCCTGGTACTCTGCTTTGCTGTTTTGAAAATGGTCTTGCTGCTGCTGTTGTGTCAGTCTTTGTGGGTTTATACTTTTTTAAAAAAAATATTGATTTACTGCCACTCTGTTGGCATTTCAGGACGAAGGTAAGGTAAATGTATTTGTTCAGCCTACCATGTTTCACTTCACGTTTGACCTCAACATTTAAAGGGCAGCGACTTTCAGGATATTTGTCTCCAAGCATGAAAGGACTGTGTGACTTCTCTCAGAGTTTGCTGCTGAATTGGGAAGCCTGGGTGACTCATAATTGTTGTGTTGGCCCCCACTGCTTGATTCTCATCAAAACAACTAGAAGCAGTCTGTAAGTTCTTTGAAGATGTTTTCTTGATGGAAAACTTTATCCTAACATAGAGTCACTTTTGAAAGTAGAGCTGGGAGGAAGAGAGTGGAGGCCACAAGAAGTTTCCTCATTGCTGTGTATTAGTATGTTGCATATCTTTGTAACTAAGCCTGAAGACATATGGCTAAGAAAATTAAAGCACAGATTCAAGACCATGAAAAATTTTCAGTGAAGCATAGAAAGATAGGGAGGGGGAAATTCAGAAGGCTAGGAATAAAGAAGGACTCACAAATGCATGGCCACACTCATGAGTACAGCTATAGGATAGCAATCATTTTCACCAATAATGATGATCATGACATAGTGACAGCATTGTGAAAGAGCCATTGACTTCAGTCTTCCTTTGTAGCTGAGAGCCTTTGGGTATCACTGTTCTCTTTTTTTGGGAGCCCTACCTTCTTCCCACCCTGAGTTCTAACTAATATTTCTTTACACTTTGCTAAAACCCAGTGAAATTCGTAGATCTTTACAACTTTAAGATATAAGAAAATTCAATGAAAAAAGCATGGCTTATGTAGCTTTGAATTCAGACCTTGACAACCAGACAGGATTTATCTCATGCATATGTATTTAATTTTAAGTGCTTTTCTGTAACAGTCATTTGACATTTAATATACCATAATTGTATTATTAAATTTAAATGCGTATTTGCAATTCTAAAAGCACTACTGAACTTTATGGGTGAAAAATATATTCTCCTTCACCTCCGTCCCCTACCACCTGCCAGTTGTTTAAGCTTTCTTCTGCCAGTTTGATAATGCTGTACCCCCCTTCTATCTGTAACCCTCCATTTTCGGCCTTTCCCGTTCTTAACATTTACTTATCTCTCCTCTCTGTAATCCGTGCTCACTTACCCTCAGTTGCGTCTCTCATCTTCCAATGTGTAAATGTTCATTGCATCTCGTCGTTGTAATGAGTCCCTCATACAGCCAAATCCCTCACTCACCAGTGGTGGTGTTTCAGGACGTTAAAATGCCATTTGCTATTCATCTGCGAACTGTCAGCATATTCGGAGAGAACATCCTCCCAAACCTTTAAGTAGGCCTGTCACTGAAAAAGATTTCCACATGGAGAAAGGGGTTTCCTGTCATAATCCTTTCAGGATCAGAAAGGGATGCTAAATGTGGGGAAATGGGAGGGAAAATGTCACCTAAATAGCCATTGACTCTCTTCCTTATTCAAGACACAAAATTCTAGTTTTTTTTTTATCTCTGCTCTAAAAGTCAATTAAAATGCGCTACTAGATCTCCACCTCTCTACTATTAACTACCTTACCTATACTATTAACTACCTATACCTCTTATATTTTCAAGTGTTAATGAGTCTTCAATTTCTATGATGTGTACCATCATTCTTAGAAAAAAAAAAGACCAAGAAACCAGGAGAACTCACATCTCCTTCATTGTTTAGAGAGAGGGTCTCATGTAGCCTAGTTTGGCTTCACATTTACTAACTCATAAAGGCTGACCTTAAATTCGACATTCTCCTGTCTTAGCCGCCTGAGTCTGGGAATCACAGGCATGTGCTACTGCATATGGGAAGAGAAATAGTTATGTATTGGTTTAACTGCCAGCTGACCAGTTCGACACAAGCATCATCTTCCCAATTCTTTCATCCAACTCCACTTACTGCATGTGCTCCCGCCACACAGAGTGTCTTGTGCTGAGTTTCTTGAATGCACTCTTCTATTTCACAGATCTGTGGCTTCTAGACACATTTATCCACTTTTTGTACTGCTGCAGGTCAAGGTCTCTGTAATTTTCCACTTTCAACATCCAGATCCTGGCACAGAGCTTGCCGTAAAGTGATGTGAAAACACGTGTTGAGTTGAAAAACTGACATTGTTAATCTCACCACCTCATGTAAGCCCTGTTTCAGACTTGCTAAGATTTGCCTGTGAGATGATATCCCCTTGAACTGGCTTTTCCAGCATTCTCCTGTCCTTTCTTCGTTCCATACACTCCACTAACCTTGCCTGGCAGTCCTTCCCTCCCTCAACTGAACTCTGATGTGCTTTACTTTTCCATTTCTAAGTGTTCTCTGCTGTTCTAAATGTTCATTCTAATTCATGATCACCCACTTTCCATTGCTGTTTCTGCCTTTGGATGAAAGATTATTTCACATTTTATAAAAAAAAAAGAGTCTGGACTTCTATTTACTACAAATCATGTCCCCAGTCATTCCCTCCACAGTCCTCTCTCTCATTCTCACAGAGAGCAGACTCCTTGACAAGAGATACCTGAGCCTACTCTTTTTGCTATCAAAGCTAGGGCAGAGTTGATTTTAAGCAGTGCTCTCAGGTTTTCTGATTTTACTCATGCCTGTTGTCCTCTGTGAAGAGATTCCTCAGGAGGGAATAGTTTGAGCCAGCCAGTCATTACCTTATACTTGCTTGGTTAAAATTCTTGACAGATGACCAGATTTTAATATGTTTCTCCTGTCTTGAAATAACCAGTGTTTCTAGTGTTTCATTTCCTTGTATAATACTTTTCTTGGATAAATTCCTCATATCTTCTTCCATTGACTAATTTAAGGATATTGCTATGGTCTCAACAACCTTTTGAATTTAGTATGAGAGACCATTGTGTCTAAGATTCAGTTCTATATCAAGGTGCCTATTTTATCTTCCCTCCTGATATTACCTCTCATTGGATGAGGATTACATGTCCTAAGAATCTTGGTTTGATTAAAAGAATGTAGATAGGGTGATATTTATCATTATACAGTCTACTCCAATTATTTCCTTTCTGTCATATGACTAGCAAGAGCTGAGATAGAGTTTGGTTCATTAACATGGTTTCAGGAGCAGAAATGAGAAGGAACAGAGTCCCAGCTGACACACTGAAATCATGTAGAAAGAAAGAAGAAAGCAAACCTTTCTTAAATATGCACAATGTTGAAGCTGGGTTAAGACCAAGCATCTCCCAATAAACACAGGAGGGAAGAATGCGAAAACCAAACTAAGTGAAATAGCATCTGAGGCTCTGTAGTCACAGAGCATATTCTAATTCATGGACAGTGTGATCAATTTGTTGTACAGCCATTCTGACACACTGTTTGGACGTCATCTGGAGAAGTTGGAGTGACATAGCTGGACTCCTGTCTGTAGAGTACCATGCTGAGGTTCACCAGAGGAAAACTACCATGGTGGGTGCTGTTTGAAAGAAGGAATAAAGAGCTTTGATATAAAACCAGTCTAATGATAACTGAGGCTAAGTAAGAAGATGTTAGTCCCCCAAATCCCAACAAGCATAGTTTAGCTCACTAAATCTGGTTTTCAGATAGGGCATATTGAAATATGCAGAATATATTCTTCTAGGATGAAGGAAGGAACCTGGGGATCATATCAATTCCCCAAATAGGGAACGAAGATGGGCGTAGCTATAAAATGTACAGAGCTTTAATGAAGATTAGAGAAGCTCTTGGGTGGTGGACCCATACATGGTTATTAGGAAAAAAAAAAAAAAAAAAACAACAACCATGCAAACTTAACATAGAATTCAGGGATGAAGACCAGGACTAGCTCGGCCATGGCCACTGTTTGAGATGCCACTGTCTCTAGAAGGTGGAATGTGAACTAAAGTGAGGGTGGCAGTTATGCTTTTCTTAAAATAGCAAGAGTGTTTGCCATTGAACTGGAAGCAGATTTCCTTTTTGCCTTGTACTTGCCACATGAAAACTGCCTTTATACGATTGTCATCAGCCTATCTTATTTTTTTATAACTTTCTGTTGCTTTGCCAAATAGATAATGTACATTGGTAAGACTGTTTTCTTTGGCACAAGTCTCATAAATCAACATTATGGAGAAATTCCCAGCCTAGGTAGCCTTTTCCATTTGACACTGGGAGACATAATACAAAGAGACTCTGATATAAAAGAAAAAAAAAATCTTAAGAAATTCTCTGTGTTTGTCTGAGAGAGTGAAACAGAGAAACTAAGAGAGATTTCCCTCACGCAGATCCCCGGGTTGAGGACCCAGAAGACACAGCAGTATTTGCAGAACCTCAATGGAAACATTTGTCTTTGTAACTTCATGAGGAGCTAGTCCCTGGTGAAGGAGGCCATCTTTGATACTACCTTACATGTTACTAGACTCCCTGATCTTCCTTTTGACCTGTGCTCACATGATAAATTTGTGACAGAAAGAATACATGGTTTACCGTAGAGTAAAAAAGAATGATGACTACAGTGTTAAATGCTAATTGGACATGTTGACTACTTTCTAAACAGTTTACTTACCAGAATATGTTCAGTCCTCAACATGATGACGTAAATATTGAGTTGCATGGACAAGTTGGTACAGTTTTTTACTTAGTAACAGAACAGGATTAACACACAGGCATTGTGGCTCCATTCTCAAAACAAAAACAAAAACCTTTCCACAGCTCTACTCTGTAGTTATAGTCCCTTCTACAACTATAGTCCCTCTGCACAGGGCCAGATTAGTAAGTGAATCCCATGAGTAATAGGATCCTGTTTCCATTGAATGTTTTTGAATCTTTGGCTTAGATTGGGCAGTACCTTTGACAATTATTAAAAGGGCTTTTCCAAATAAGCTTTACCTGGTATGAAGTTCTAGGAAGGACAGTATGGATTGTAGCTCTCAATAGGTATATTTTGGGTAGTGTAGGTTCTAGGAAGACCTAATTGACTCAAATCCCAAGTTCAGGCAGCACCATGGTTCTGGAAGATGTTGAAATAGTCTATGTCCAATGTTTCTCTTTAGTATGGTACAAAATACATGTAGAAATTGCTTTTTCTCATCTTAGGATTTTTAATCATAGGCAAAACAAGGGGTGATACTGTTACTAGGCTTCATAGGATTGTTTCAGAACGTATGCATTATTAGTTCTTTGGTAAACATCAGTAAATGATGGTGGCTATCAGATGGTATTTCATCCTCTGGCAAGGATGAAACTGCTCAGAGTCCCAGTGCCAATCATGGCTTACAGTTAAGAAAGTATTAGTCCCAAAGATGGGAGGAGAAAAGGCACTGACCCAAATCATCATGGATAAATTAATTAAGCAAGTAATTAATAGACATCAGTAAATGATGGTTGTTATCAAATTTTGTCTTTAATGCCTGTTGTCAGCACCTTTGCTCATGGAGTCCACACACCAGGCACAGATTTTCAAAGCTTCATTGGAAGCCTTTTAGTAACACTGGGATATTACTAAATCCCCTTATTAAGTCACCATAAGGAAGAGGATGTGTATTAGCAGAGGAGAGTATATTAGTGAGGAGAGCTCCCCACCACCTCTAATTCTTCAGGACAAGAACATCTTGAGTCAAAGTTGAAATGTATAGCTCAGAAAAATAATGTATTTTAAACTGATTTGGCTATTAGGTGAACATGAGAAGAAGAACGTGCTTCTTAGTGAGTGTGAGGAAATACAGACTTGGGGTTACATTCGAAAGTACCCAGAGAAAGCCCATGTCAGATATGTCCTTGAGGTCCAATGGCTACTTTGACGGTAGAGGAGAACTCTCTTCAGTGTTTGAGGTCTCTCTTCACTTATGCCTGTTGTGGGAGCAGAGACACAGCTAGCAAGAAACAGCAGAGTTTGAGGGTTCATTTCGGGTGCATTTCCTGAGCATTGGTCCCTCACCGTGATGCTTCAGTCACAGTTTTGTGGAAGGCAGACAGGCAGGCACAGTTTGAGCATGGTCCATTTTAGTTCAGAGATGTAATGGGGCTCAGCTGGAGGTCACTGTGCTTAAAGAGAGTTTTTATTTCTTGCCAGAGCTAGGAGGCACACATACAAAGAGAAGGGGTGGTTCTCAGAGGCACCCCCACAAATAATCCCCATGACTCAGTTCACTTCCCATGTTTCTATAGCTAAATAAAGTTATTTAAATGTACTTAATTATATCTGAGAACGCCAAAAATAAATTGTCCTTTTAAATTAACCATCATGCTTTTCTTTAACTATTAATAATCAAGCACCCCATAACATTCTTTCACTGGCTATCAGGAAGCTAAATGCAATGATTTGTTACTATAATGACAAAGTTCTGGTCTATTTATAACCATCTCTGTTATTGTATCTCTGTTTATTTCTGAATAAGGGTCTTTTGTAGTATATCTGAAGTAATTCATTATTAGAAGTACATTTTACATAAATAATTTATGAAAAGGAAACAGATTATTTTTCTTTCAAAGTGCCTAAACCAGGCTATATGGTAATTAATTTCATATTCAATTCACAGAATTCTTCCTACATCTTTCCTCATGGTCTCGGAGGTAAGTGTTGCTGTGATGTGTCCTGACCCATCTTGTCTTTTATCACGACAAGCATGAATCCAGAAGGACTCTGACTAGTATTAAAATGGATTTTTTTTTCAAGGAGCTCCATTTGAAAGGGCTTAGGTGTTATGTGTTATGTCATAGTTTTTCACATAGCAGGTCTGAAGATAATCATTACTGAGAAAAGATGAAAGGGGCCCAGCACATGAGCCTGTGAAATAATGGTAAATCTAGAGAGCAGGGCAGATAAAAGCAGGGTAGAGGGCATTGTCAGTGTGCCACACGGAGGCTTTGGTTCAGTCAGAACACACACAAAATGATGATAAAAAACCCATACAAAGCACACCTTATGCCTTTGTTCTCCCCTGTGCCTTGGTAAACAGTGGGCTGGGAGACAAGGGTCTCATCCCCAGAGAACATGCCACGCAGGATGAGCAGCTTGCCTCCCATGCTCACTCCCTTTCTCCTGGGTTCCTTGACTTCTCTCTTGCACATTCTCCAGGGCATTTTCATGCTTTCTTTTCGGTATACCTTTGAGATTTCTATTTTATCTTGGCCTTACTCTATTGAGATTTTTAGATAAAAGTTGCCTATGCTTTTTGATGATTTTGTTTAGTAAAGTTTCATCTGTGACTTCCATGCTTCAAAAGCTGTACTATATGTTACAGTGGATTTCTTTTCTTCTGGCTACACAGAGTACAAAACCTCTACAATCTCTGTCAGCCACCCAGTGTACTCAGACCTCCATCCAAACCCTGCCTTGCCCCAGGATGGGGTTACTTGCATGTGACAGCTATGAGACTAACATTTAGCGATTCACCTGGAAAAACGCATCCCATTTTTTCTTCCCCATTTGCATGCTACTCTGGAGGGAACCCTGGCAGCCCTTTCCTCAGTTTGTGGGACAATTCAGGCAGCTCTCCATCACTAGCAAACACCAGATGGGTTGGATGGAGGCAATTTTGCAGAAAGTACTTTGCGAGTGGCTTCTTCAGTGGTCTTTCCAGCTGGAAAGAGAGCAGCCAGAAAGCATTGCCTGCTCAGCCCAGTTTCATCGCCTCAAGAGCTGCAGATGGCTTCCCCAAGCACCTGAAGTCAGCTTGCCTCCCTGATGCATAAGCAACAAGCTGCCGAAACTCTCTTCTTTGCGCAGGGGTAACTCCGACTCCGCTTTCTGCATTAAATGTAAAAGGCGATGGCATAGAGTGGGAAGGAGCCACAAGGTAGGGAAATGAATGTTTAATGCTTGATCCTTCCTGGGTCTTGCCAAGTACTCCAGAATGGTACATCGGGGAATATTTATAATACCACTTCCTGTGGGCACACACAAAGCAACATTTCAAAAATAGCCCAGGCCTCTTCCCCCAGAGAGAAGTGGGTTTGCAAGTTGAATCTGAATCAATTGTGTAACTCTGGCTTATTACTAAGTGTTGTAGTTTTTTGTGTGCTTTTCCTTTTCTTTTACTTATTTTTATTTTTTGTCTCTAATGTGTTGCCAGCAGTAAAATTGACTGTCATCAAGGTATTGGCACAAAAAGCTGCCGCCATTAAGTATTTTCGGCTCCGTTTAATGATTTGTCTGTTTGTTTTCCAATTTATCCAAATGTTGGGAACCAGGGCTGGGAGTGATTGGCAGATCTGTCCTGGGAAAAGGTTTTCAAATAGTAACCTGGGGGACACACGTCAAGAAGACAGGCAAAAGTGATCTTTGGTTTTCCAGAAGCAGTTATAGTGGTTACTCTGTATGTGTCGGGTCCAGGAATATTCTACCACCACATGTCACTCAAGACTCCTGAGCTGCTGCCTGCTGTTACGATGATTTAGTAGGAAAGCTGATTTTTCTTTCTGACTCACATTCAGTTTCCCCCTTTCCCCCTACCCATGCATCCAAAACTTAGTCCCAGGGACCATGTGTTTTCTTTCCACACTTTGTCGTTTCCCAAGCCCGTGAAACACAGCTGAGCACCGCAACTAGCCAGGGAAGCAGCAGCACTGAGGGCAAAGGCTAGCCTTAAATCTTTCATTTGCTTCTCAGCCCTGGTCCGAGGAACAACCAGAAGGACCTATGCTTGATAACTCTTAGCGTGAGACTCACTAACAGTGGCAGACTGGTGACTCTGTTGGAGCAAACAGCTGGAGGAAGGATAACTGCCTCATCTACGAGGTGGCTTCCTGGATGTGTCAGACGACACCTCTGCTAGGGGACTCTGCTCTGAACCCATGTGTGATTGCCTGGTGGCCAGATTAATAGTAAGCATTGAGATAGCAAGCCCGTTTTTCAGTGCCATCTCTCAACCCACATAGGAACAGCCGTTGAACAAGGAAATGCCTGCATATTTGAGAATTGGATTTTCCACTGCTTTTGTATTTGTAGATTCATTTCCTTCTCATACAGAAACTTGTCTGTGACAAATGAAACCTTTAAAAGGATGTATTTGCACGTGACTGAAGCCAGGAAGGTAAGGGGAAGCCTTCACAGGCATATTTTGGACCCCAAGACTAGGGCTGATGTTGCTTTAGACTATGTGGATTTCTTCCATGGAGCATCTGTGCAGTGTGTCAAGAAAAGGTCCCACTTGGTAGGTTTTGAGACTAGGAAATCGTAGACAGACCTCTGTAAAAACAGCAGTAAAAAAATTGGTAAAGAATGAAAATGTACAATTCAATACCTTCTGCTTATCCAGTCCTGGATCTGGCACTTAAAATATTATTTTATTTAATGTTCATAATGACCTTACTACAGTATTAAAAGGAAGTAACTGATTAAAGAGTGCTAATTTACTGAGGACTCAAAGTTGCTGAATGATGGTGCCATAATTTAAATTCAGGTCTAACTGACTACAAATTATATAATGTCATTTTAACATTCAGCTTCTAAGAAATAACATGTAGCATTTAAACAGGGCCTTATTAAGTATTAAAACATGTTCACACACCCAAATGCATTTGATCCTTTCGAATTTGAGCCAGTTTGAGGCATGTGAAGGAATTAATGCTCAAATAGCAGCTTGATTTCCCTAGATTCACAGGGCTAGTTAATAGTAGAATTAAGATTCAACAGAATGATCCTGTTTTGAATTCCTTAATGACTACATTGTCTACTAGATAAACACTATTAACAATAGTCATTCCTATCAGGCATTATTCATAGTGTTTTCCTTTCCTTCTTCCACATAACCTTCACAACACAACCAAGTGAGGTCAGAACCACCACCATGCTAATTTTGCAAACAAAAAATATAAAGCAGGCGGGAAGTGGAGGCAGAGGCAAAGGCAGGTAGATCTCTGTGAGTTTGAGACAGCTTGTTCTACAGAGCGAGTGAGTTTCAGCACAGCCAGGGTTGTTACACAGAGAAACCCTGTCCTGAAAAAAGAAGGGGCGGGGAGAGGAAGGAGGGAGGGGAGGAAGGAAAGAAGGAAGGAAGGAAGGAAGGGAGGAAGGAAGGAAGGAAGGAACGAAACAATTTCCCAAGGTCAAAAAACGAGTATAGATTGGTACTTTATCCCAGATGCCCTGAGCTTGAGTTCAAGATTCAACTTATATCAAAACATCACACTCTCTTAGCTCCATGTTTCTGTCTACATCCTCCACTTGCCTTGTAATATGCTGAAGGTACACTCTTTTATTGAGGACATAAGAGGGGAGTATTGATTCCAGCTAGAGACAAGTCATTTTATGAAAGAAATGACATTTGAACCACTCCTTAAGAGACTGAACATCTTTGAGAAAGTTTGGCCTAGTGACTTGTTTAAAATTCTGTAACTTCTGCAAACACAGGGCCTCCTGTACACAGATTCACACTCTTTTCAGGATTGCACAGGCTAAAATAGTTATTCTTTTTCCTTTCAGTATACTAAATTCCAGTTTCCCTGAGCTATATATAAAGACATATGCAGAATTTAGAAGGCCTAACAACTACAGAATATATGTATGTATATATAAATATCACATATATAGTGACATATACATATACAGATATGTATATATACATATTATATATGTCACTGTATGGAGTCAAATACAAATTGTATAAATGAAAAGTATACAAATATGCCCAGAAAAACTCAGCTTCTCTTGACAAAATCTGCAGCTTGTGTTTGTTACATGAGCTTATGAAACATGAACTACACCAGTCTATTAGTGCTTAAGAGGAATGCCCTAGTGAGGGTTTCATTCACAAAGTGCTATAAAGTAGAAGTGAGACATGATGGTAGCATCAGGTTTTAAAGGCTTTATTTCCATATAGTTTTCAAGCACATAGAAAACTTTTTTTCCCCCATGTAAAATAAGCTCCAGTCCTCAGTCGTTTTAATTAGCGATCTTGGAGACATGCCGCACCTGTTCCAATTCATCTGTAAAGATGAAGACTCCTCACCCTTTTCATTTGCTGACAAGTTAATAGACATTTCTAACTCATGTGAGCACAGAGTTTTGCAGCTTTCTTGTGACAGGTGAATAATAAAATGACACCAGAACGTGGCAACCTCAGTGAGTGTAAATTCCTGACCAGGAAGACATGCGCTCCCTTTGTTCTGCCTGCCTGGGCTGATAGAGCTAGTGTGGTGCCCTGTTTCTATTAACTCATACGTAGAGGTAGAATTTACACAGCACAAAAGCAACAATTTAAAGTGTAGAATTAAATGAGTTTTAACATGCTTATTCAGTAGTGTAACAATCAATAGAATCTTATTCTAGATCATGTCCATCACTTCAAAAGAAACTCAGGTCCCCATTTTCACTACTCTTATCTCTCGAATGATACTATGATGCCTCAGTTCTGTAGATTTTCTTGGAGAAAATATGGGCTCTTCCATATACTTGTTACTTGGTTTATTGGAACAATAAATCAGCAAGTGCTAAGTTTATGCTTTAAATCGCATGGTATGGAGTGAGTACAGTCTAGCTGTGTGTGTGTCTGTGTTTGTGTATGTATGTCTACATGTGAGCATAGGTATGCTGTGTTTGTATATGTGTTTTTATGAGTACCTATAATCATATATCCAACACAGACATAAAAATAAATGTAAGCAATCACTCATGAGCAGAAGAAGTTGGAAGGCAGGTCCTACTGTCATAGACAAAGTTGCCAGGAGTCATGTTGAAAAAAGGGTGTACTAAAATGCATTTTGCCTAGAAAAGAACAAAACACAATTACAGGGGATTCTTATGATTTGGGAATTCTGTATTTGCAATTTCTCTTCTTGCTAAGATTTACTGGTGACTTCAAAATCAATATTCAAGGATTTCAGTCATTCAGATGTGCACAGAGCAGAGAAAAGTTCAGTACATCTCCACCAATTGTGATCCTAGCAGAGATCAAACAGGATGCATCACTGCTGCCCTGGATCAGCCCTCAAACAAAGATGGCTAGACTGTGCAGGAGGTGAGGGTAGGGTAGTGGTCTCCAGTATACTTTAAGGCCAGTGAGGGGACTCAAATCCAATTCTGATTCTTGTTTGTAGAATAGCTTCTATTAATGTAGCCAAGACTTCTTACTCCATTTGCCATTGAAATAAAATCTACCAGAATTAGTTCCCTTACTCCATTTGCCATTGAAATAAAATCTACCAGAATTAGTTCCAATTAGGACAAAAGATTTTAATGCATAGAACACATTGATCACCCTGTGGATCATTGCTTTGCAGTTCGTCAATGTTGGTGGGGAATCTAGAGAACACAGTTACTGCAAAAAAAAAAAAAAAATGAGAATCAAGTGTGTAAAGCTTAGGTAGTATTAAATGCAAAGGTGGGGGTGATTTCCTTCTAAAACAGCTGCAGTGTCCATAGGTATTTTATATTTTATGTGATGGCTACAGCACCCCTTGGAATTCCTTATATCTTAGCACTTCCCTGTTGTATGTCAAACCATTGCTAAATTTCAAAAGTAAGCTAGAGGTGGCATTTGAAGCTCTATCCATTAGGAAGTTGTTTTCCTGGAAGGATTAGAAATCTGACAGACTGTGCCTGGATCTAGGGGATGTTGTGAAATTGGGTATGGAATGTAATGAGAGCTGGAATAATTACTCATTCATTTTCCCCCATTGTCCTCATCATCTGCAGCTGATGTCCCTTACTGTCGCACCAAAACCTCTTGTCTATGAGGTCAGAAGAGATGAGTGCGTCATTTTTTTCTGACCTCATAGGCAAGGGGGTTTGGTAGAACAGTGTTATTCCCTGTGGGAAGGAAAGGAAAGATCTGGGATCTGTTTTCTGGTAGCATCAAGCATGAAACCCAGTAACTTCTTGAGAAAATACTACTTCAGGCTAATTCAGACTCATTTATAAAACACAGGTAGGCCTGGATATGTTGCTATATCAAACCAAGCCAGATTTTACTGAAGGAGATGAAATGGACATGGGGGATTCTATGGACGGACTGGGAATTGTATGTTCAGCATTTGTTTGCTGAGATGGAGCCGTTTTCTGTAGACTAGGCTGATCTTGAACTCACTGTGTAACCAAACTAGACGGGAAATCATGATAATCCCCCTGCCGGAGTCTCTAGAGTCATGGGATTACACCATGGAACATCATGTCTGATTCTGGAAATGGCTCATGAACATGAGAGAAAGAGTTCCTCACTGACTTTCTGACATGAGTGTCCTGTTATATAGCCAAAGTAGCTATGTGCTTTGGCTTTACCCTCATGCCATGCAATGAGAGACTGGCTTTCCCAGAATGGGATCCAATGGATGCTTCATTCCACTGAAGCCCCTTATGGCTTAAGTTTCCCTATGACTATTCTGTGAAAGATTCTCTTCTCTGGCAATATATGTCTATTACAAGACTACAGAGATGAATTATTTGTACAAGGTGAGCATCTTGTTAAAAATAATAAAAAAGAGAGATTTTTCAAATAAAAGTGTCACTCAGGGAGACGATGAGAAGTTGAAAAAATCTTCATTTGTTAGCTCATGTGTATTTATAACTCCAGAGCTTAGCTTGGTATCAGTGCTACACTACAGATAAGTATGGCATTAATCTTAGACCAGATTTAAGTGTGGTATGCCTCTGCTGTTCTAGCCTTCCTTTTTGAAAACCACTTAATATTTAATTAAAATGTAACTTTTTCATTTCATAAAAAAGCACTTTCATTATTTCAATACATAAATTTAATATATTTATTTACTTCATGGATCACTAATATTTTATTGGTGTTCAAAAAGATTAATTTCCAAATAAATTGAGTATTAGACTCATAATTAAAAATTTAACACCCATGCTATCAATTACTAATACAATCTCATTCACATCCCCATAAAATTCCATTATATAAAATCCTTAGAACTTATGGAAGAAAAGAACTCAGTTTGTTAGACATGTTGATTTACGTATATTCCTAGCTGATAAGGAGATAGAAGCAAGAGAAATAAAAACATAAATCTACCTCAAGCTGCACAGAAAGTTCATGTTTAGCCTGGGAAACTCAGTAAGAACATATCTCAGAAGAAAGGAGCAAAGGCTTAGGGATGTAATGCATTGGTAGAGAGCTTGCCCAGTTTGTATAAATCAGACCAAAAGAGAAAAACCTTAGACCCAAACACAATTTGACTTGAAAAACAGACCATGCTTTTTGAAAAGCTGCTGCCCAAACGAAAACAATCCATTTAAGAACAAAGTTAACAAAGCTTTCGGCTCGATGCACTGTCTAGCCCTGAGTGAGTAAGACCAGAGAAGACTTTTTTTTTTTTTTTTTTTGGTTTTTTCAAGACAGGGTTTCTCTGTGTAGCTTTGCGCCTTTCCTGGATCTCGCTCTGTAGACCAGGCTGGCCTCGAACTCACAGAGATCCGCCTGCCTCTGCCTCCCGTGTGCTGGGATTAAAGGCGTGCGCCACCACCGCCCGGCTCAGAGAAGACTTTTAAGAAGAAAGTAATCATATTGCCCTCCCACATACACACCATCGCTATTTCCTGGACCTGAAGAAACCATTGTGCACAGTAAGGTGGTGACTGATTAGGAACCCAGAAAATTGAATCAGTGGAATCTGAGTTGAAGCCCATATTCAGCACTGAAATCATACTCATGGTGTAGTTCCACAGTCAGCCATGAACAAGATTTCACTATTGTCATCCATTATCTATGCGGTCTCTTCACAATGCTTCCTGTTATTATGAGAGGAGGGGTGGGAGAAACACAAAGATGAGGAGATGGTGGATAAGGAGAGAGATGAAGGAGACTCAATGGGTGAATATTCTGACAACATAATGTGCAATTGAGTGGTCGTTATTGAATACATCCTGTATTCTTCATTAACTGCTAAGCACGAATGCTTCCTCTAAGTACCTTCTGGTCTGGTAATTCCTGTTTGCATGTTACTCATGAGCTAAGGATTGCCTATTGAACATCTGAACTTACATTGAAAAGGAAAAAATGCCCAAGAAAATCCAACACCTTGACTGGACACAAACACATAAAA
Source organism: Peromyscus californicus insignis (assembly GCF_007827085.1). Classification (NCBI taxonomy): domain Eukaryota; kingdom Metazoa; phylum Chordata; class Mammalia; order Rodentia; family Cricetidae; genus Peromyscus; species Peromyscus californicus. The sequence goes on from NW_026294492.1 coordinate 16,144,395, forward strand.
TAAACATAATTACAATATAGAGGGAAAAAAAGAGCAAAGACTTGGATGACAGGTCTAAGGAAATGTAAGGTCCAATATAACTCTTAAATAATCAAGGGTTGAGATAGAGCTCAATAGTGAAAACTCACCAAGATTGTGGGGGCTATCACAATCTATTCTCCAGCATAAAAAAAGATGAAATCCTAAATAAATGGGCCTAAACTTGGTTTTATATACCCAATTGGTAATATTTGATATTACATGGGAGCATTTTCACTAGTCACAGTGAAATGGCTTCTACTGGCTTCTAGTAGGAACCAGCAGGGCATGCAGCATAGAAAAACAGCAATGACAACAACAAAGCAAAACAAAAAATTGTATAGATATTCATGGAGCTCAGTGTGAATATTGTTGGAGTTGAGAAGGTTGACAATAAGAGAACTGATCATCAGAAGTGATGCTTGAGGAAACTGAGTCAGAGAATGAGTTGAAAAAGCCCTCCACATACTCAAAAGAGTAGAAACACAGAAATGGCTAGAAAGATTAATTTACTTATGGGAAGGAAGAACCTAACTCCAACCCCTGAAAAAAATGTATGGGAGGGTGAAGTGTGATGTATAGCAGACAAAAACTCACCTGAAGTGGATGATCAATTGTCTATACAGATAAAAGAGATACCCCAGGCCTGAAGGGATGGTGCAGCAGTAAATAACAGGTTCAGTTTCTAGCACCCACATGGCTGTTCCCAACCACCTATAACTGCAATGCCAGGGAATCTTACATATTCTTCTTGCCTCCATGTGCACCTGGCATTCACATAATAAATGTATGCATGCATGCAGACCAAATGTTCATACACCTAAAATAAAAATAAATACATCTTAATAGGAAAAGATAACCTATTTAAAACAAACAAACAAACAACATGCTTTGTGGCTTATGTCTGTAATCTCAGCACTTGGGAAGATGAGGCAGCAGGACTGCTAATTTGAGTCCAGCATAAGGAGCTTAGGGAGTGCAATGTGAGACTGGGCTATGGAGTGAGACCGTGTGGGAAAAGAAAGGTGGGAAGTAAGGGAAAAGGGGAGGAAGAGAAGGAGGGTTGGGTGGAGGAAGGGAGGGAGAGAAGACCAATAATTTGTAATGGAGAAAAAACAAAAAAGCCTAAACAAACATCACAAATGAAGAAACAAAAATCCATAGAGAAATGTCTGTAGAAAGTTACAAAGTTTTCCACAGAATAAATATGTACAAGTAACATAGCTATTCCTAGATATTCAAAAGGTATTGGAATCTTTTATATATCATACTATCAGAAAGCCAAGACATGAAAACCTTGGTCTTCTTGATCATTTAAAAGGAAATTAAAAAAAAATCTTTATAAGTATTTAAGTTTTGTTAGCAACTTAAAATTTAAGCACCATATTTACTCTTTTTTGTAATTCATTTTAGATTTATGTATTTTATGTGTATGAGTGTCCTTGCTTGCATGTATATATGTGGATCATGTACATGTTGGTCAAGGAAGCCAGAGGACTGTATCAGATCTCCTGAAACTGGAGTTCTTGGTTTTGTCATCATGTGCATTCTGGGAACTAAACCAGCCTCCTCTGCAATAGCAGAGGATTCTCTTAACTTCTGAGCTATCTTTAAAAACTCTATGAACACTTGTTCTTCTTTCAAAAACAGGTGTTTTTTTTTTTGAAAGTTAACAACTTCGTATCTGAAACACGATTGAAAAGCCACTACCTCCATGAAAATATTTTTAATAAAAAGTTATAAACGCTAATGCTAGAAATAAGCTAGAATTCATCACTTTGAAGCCTCCAGATTACACTGGATAGAGTAGTTTTCCATTGGAAAATAACAACTTGTGAAAGTTGTGAACAACTGCAAAAGTCTCTATCATGAGATTTTCCCCCTACAGACACATAAAACAAGTTATATTATGAAAATACAGCTGAGTTGATGGCAGTGCTCAACGTTTTAACTAGTAAGTGATTAAAAAACATGTTCCTAAGAACTAGGAAAGAATACAGCATTCTAAATGCAAGTCTCCTCATAAATAAGTTGAAGTACTTGATGGCACACAGATATCCACATAGGAAGATACACCCCACAGAGCTTCCTTTGGGAACACTGATGGTACAGTTGCTTTAGAAATTTCTTTTTAGATCCGCAAATCAACCACTAAAACATTATAAAAATATGAAAATGATCATGGGTCCCCCTAGCCTCAATCCCAATAAGGCATATTACTGAAAAGGATTAATAAAAGTTTAAAGAACAAAATTAATTAAGAAAATATTGTTCATTGTAAGTAACTCAAATCAATGAGAAAGAAAAACTTAAGTTACTCCACAGAAATCATAAGAATTCTTTTAATCAAACTTGGTCAAATATTTCCAAAGCTATGCTCAGAGGGAAATGTGCAACCTTAAATACTTTCATTATTCATTAACAAAAAATGAACATCATCAATCTAAGCTTTTCACTTCTTCAACAAGCCTCAAGACAAAGGAAATAAATATTAAAATGCATTTGCTTGACAAATTCAAACTAGGGTTTCTGAAAAATATATGGAAGAGATGATTGTGTAGGATGTTGAATAATATAATAAATTAATTAAATAGGCAAGTAGTTTGTCATTAAAAAGAAAAGTATCCTAAATATCCTATTATAATGGAAAGGTTTCATTTGAAAATGTAGAATGATCACTATACACCTAGGACATTTCTATGTAAAAGTCTGTGTGAATAAATTTGAGAAAGTTGATGTAGGAGGAACTTTCCTGGAATTTTTTTTGTGTGATGAAAACTGACTCAAGTATTCACAGGAAAGAGAAGTCTCTAATGCTTACTGGAAGTAGTAAGAGAAGCTACGCCCAAATTCCCAAATTATATGTAATTTTACTTTGTTAAGGTTAAAACCTTCCTTTTTGAAAAAAAAAAAGGGGAAGTGCTGTGGGATGTTCTGTATGGCAAATGTGTTGCTGATTAGTCATTAAATAAAACACTGATTGGCCATTGGCTAGGCAGGAAGTGTAGGCGGGACAAGGAGGAGAATAAAGCTGGAAAGTGGAAGGCTGAGTCAGAGAGACACTGCCAGCTGCCACGATGAGAAACAGCATGTGAAGATACCGGTAAGCCACGAGCCACGTGGCAAGGTATACATTAATAGAAATGGGTTAATTTAAGCTGTAAGAACAGTTAGTAAGAAGCCTGCCACGGCCATACAGTTTGTAAGCAAAATAAGCCTCTGTGTTTACTTGGTTGGGTCTGACGGCTGTGGGACTGGCAGGTGAGAGAGATTTGTCCTGACTGTGGGCCAGGCAGGAAAACTCCAGCTACATACTGGAAAGAAGGAAGCATTACTCAGACCTTCTGAGGACGGGATTTAATGGTTTTAGATTATGTGTGATTTAAACTATGACTTCTCAAAGTAGGAACAATATCATGTCTTTTTACAATTGAGAAAACATAGGAAGTTTTCCCAATTTATTTTACGAAACTAATGTCAACTTGAGAAGCAGTGCATTAAAATAATTCAGCAGTAGTCCAAATTCTAAATAATTAATACTATATTTTAGAATTTAACATGAAAGTAGGATTATTTAATTATTGATATTAGAAAATTATTTTTTAAGGTTTATTTTTATTTACATGTATGCATGTTTGCCACATATGTGGCTGCCTTTGGAGGCTAGAAGAGTGTGATGAATTTATGGGAAATGGAACGGAACTAGAGTTACAGGCAGCTGTGAGTCACCTGACTTGGGTGCTGATACAGGACCTTTGAAGAGCAGTAAGTGCTCTTAACTGCCAAGCCATCACTCTAGCCCCAGAAAATTATTTTAAAATGAGCAGAGATAAAGGTACTTTTCCAGCATGACATCCATTGTAAACTCTTAGAAATTCTCAGGTAGTGAAGGTACTCTTACAGTTACTAAGGAATGCTGGAGGCATTTTTCCATAGTTGAGGACTATGATAACGTTTCCTAGCACTCCTACTATTAGCTCGCATTATTTTAAATCTTTGGCCAAGAGAAAAAGTCATAAAAGTCCCAATACATCTTCAGCATAATGGGAGACAATAGCAGTAGGTATGAGTTGCTTCTGTGGACACCCAAAGTAATTCACTGATACATGATTCAGATATTACGAAGTCAATCAAAATACAATGTACCAGCAATAGCACAGGGTTGAAAGATGAAATGGCAATAAACTATTTATGACTCAGCAAAGCCCAGAATCTATGAAAGAACATATAAGAAATAGGTGGGCCTTACAGAAATTAAGCCAATATAAATGTGTAGATAAAACAACTGAGCATGTAGTACACGATGGGATATCCTATATCCCTAGATGGAGATGCCAAACACAGTGAGGAGGTGTACCCCTGACATCAGCATAGCATTTTAAGATAATCAGGTCTCGGGTTGTCTTCCTGGAAGGAGAGAGGGGGTATAAAAAGAAAGGTGACTTAGTTGATAGAAAAATGCAGAGCCTATAGAAACAGAAATGGAAATCAGTAATACAAAAATTACCTAGGCACTATGGAAATGGAATTTTAAAATAACAAGGACTAAGCATAGTAGAGCTGGTTCAAGAATCACTACGCTTTACAATCACATTTGCCATTTAGTCATAAGCCACAGTCTAGAATTTATTGCAACCAAACTGCAATAAAGAATGCAGCATATACCAATAGGGAATCAATTAATTATTCAGGATATGCTGTTGAGAAAATGGTTAAGTATATAAGAGATTAATAAAGTTAGAGTTTTCCTGTGACAATCATTAATATTTAGTCCATATACTTAAAGATCTTTTGTAAAATTAATCATGTCTTCCAAGAAACCTAACAAAATAATCATTGTGTGTGTGTGTGTGTGTGTATTTGTGTATAGAAGATAGATTTTTTTCCAATTATAAATCAGCAAAAATATATCAAAGACCTATAGATAAACATATTTTTATAAAATATATGTATGGAACAGGTTATGTTACATTTTAAAAGAAGGAAACATTCAATTCTAATTGTGTATTTAGACATTTAAATATCTGGGATATATTTTAAATGATATGAAAAACAGATAAAATGAGATTCAGTTACAGGCAAGATCTAACTGTAAAAACAATGTTTGACTAGATGACTAAAATTAATTTTTAAATTAAACTAATTTGGATTAGATATACATCAAGCAATTTTATGCAAATGAAGATGGTATGACATATATTTTCTCATTACAAAGACATCATAAGACACAATTTTCACGTGCCCCAACACAGAATGGCCCCTCAGTATGAACAACTTAGAAAAGCCAGAAAATGCCCTGAAAAATCAGCCCCAGAAGAAGTCAGTGATGCAAATTGGAGTGGTATTGACTTTTTATCACTCCTCGCATTGAAATAGATTTCATAAAAACACATTTCAGTACTAGAGGGAATGAATGTTATGAACAATTTTACATTTTCCCAACAGGGGTGTGAATTTGTTGACCACAATGTCGAAAAAATTTTTTTTAATTTAGTGAAAACTTTAATAGAACCTTATACACCATCACAGTAATTGGGCATTACCAACTGTATCTAAAATTTTTAAAGTAGGAAATGGATGGGCAAATATGATTGTGGCATGGTGTGTGCTGCATCAAAATTCATCCATCGATTCTCGATATTTTTTTTTGTGAGATTGTTTATCGTAGTTCAAGTAATGACACTCAAATTTGTAACAACAGAGACTTGCAAAACAAAGAGCATTTTTAGGAGGGACTAATGAGTGCTAAAGCATAGTACTGTAAAGTATTTAACATTATCGTCATAGGGCGAACAAAGCAGAATACAAAGCTGTCAAATGTTCTGTTTTATTTAATACATACACATTTAAACACCAGAAAGTGTCTGAAGGTAATAGGATGAAGTGTTAAAAGCTTATGTATCAGAGTTTGACTATGTATAGAGATGGGATAGAGCATTTATAGACTTTTATATTTACATTTGTATGTGTGCGTGTGTGTGTGTGTGTCTGCTTACACAGAGCTAGTTGAATTTTTAACTTTCCACATTCTTCCTGGAGCATCTCTTTTGAAAAAAAAAAACAAAGTTACTCTTTTTAATTAGCATCCTGTTTCTCTAGTCACAAAACGGGAAATGAGCATAAAAACGAGGCCAAATGTGCGGCTGACCTTTGCACAGCAAGTATCTGCCTTGTGGGTGACAAGCATTAAATTCAGCAAGCATTCAAAGAAACATCTCTTGTGACAGAGTGGGGGCGTTTAACAAGCATTTTAGGAAACCTTTAATGACCAAATATTTATAATATCTCACCACACCTCTGCAACGTAGATAAGGGCTCCCAGCCCTCCCAACCCAGCCCCGCCGGTACCCTTCCATTCCCTGTCAAGATTGCCATCCTCCGATGTTGTCGATGGCAGTCGCAATAACCACTGAATACTTAATAATCAGGAAGAAATTTGCCCAGAGGGAAAGGCATATTTACGGTGGTGTTCCAACAGAAAGCCTCCACAGAGTTTTCTGTCCACACCAATTCATGGGTTCTGTAACCAACAACAAATGCTTATCCTTTCTTTAAATACTATCCTTTCAACTCCCTGCGTCAACCCAGTCCTCAAAATAAGATGTTAAGAGTGAACACATAGGTGCTGCTAACAATTTAAACAATGCTTTGCCCTGTTCCCGCCTAGGTGCTGCCTGGAGCTCTTTGCTGTCTCCATCCTGCCATTCAGCCTCTCAGCCTGAAGTTTCCATACCTGCCCAATATGGTGGTCACTAGCCACACGTATACTAAATGGGAGTTGAGTTTTCATTCTACAGGCAGCATTTCAAACGCTGTATGTGATTAGCAGCCACTGTACTGGGCAGGCACAAACATGAAAGGACCACAGGGCTTTTGCTCCATGGTTTTACTGGTTATTTTCATTCTTTATTTTACCATTTGAAGAATCCTAACTCCAACCTGTTTCCCAATCATCTTGTCTGGTCCTTGTCAGTTGCAAACACTCTCCCTAGCATCTACTGTAGGGCTTATCAATGAAATGCTCACATGACCACTGTTGAATATCTAAAGTTCTAAGACTCACAGTCCCCCCCCCCCAGTTTTTCTGTATTCTTCCCAAAGGATGGGTCAAAAAAAGTACCTTCTGAACTATTCTGAGTTACGCACACACTGCTTTTTGTTCTTGTTGTTGTTCTTAAAGATCTGTATCACTCATTTCTGACTTCAGAACCCCAGTACAGCTTCATAGGAAGGGCATCGTCTTTCCGCTTATCACCATTTATGGTCTCAATTCAGTCCTGTTCTTAAGTCACACCATTTCCTCATCTCTAGATTTGACACTCATTCATAACATGTTCTGGCTACAGCTGTATATCCCATGGCTCTATAAAATGTGTATTTCTTATATGAGTAGGCTTGCTGTGGTTTTCTTCAAAGGACATTGTTCTTAATGAGTCTAATCTTTACAACCCGTATTGAAGGCACTTCTTCTAGGCCTCCAATTTTCCCAACTTTTACTTTTCCAGGGTCACTTTGACTTGAGTTTTCATGTCCCTACAGTATATTTCAGGGAGGCCTTTATCCAGGGAATATAGTCTTATCCCTGTCTGGGGGGGGTCCCCTTTGTGTACATGATCCACTGGCCATCGGTCCACAAAAACATAAAGGAGAGAAGCGATAGCAGAGATTCTTGTATTGCCCATGAACATGATGCAGAAAGCCCTCTGAGAGACAGACTTCAGTTTATCAGTTCAACTTTATTCTAGAATATAAGGAATATATGGGACTGGGAGCCTAGGGATACACCTGAATTTGCATTAATTAGCAAGGTCCTATCATTAGGGTTCTGGCACAAATCTTGTTTATCATATGTGCATCAGGGAAGGCTTCTAGCAGGAATCTGCGCAAGGGTCAAGGTAAAGACAAATCAGGCATCTGACTTAGAGACAGTTTACAGATAGTCAGTCCTGTGGGCCCAGGGACATTCCTCAGATAAGGACAGGTAGAGATCAGAAAGTTTCCTGGGGGAGGGGGTCTCCATATCCTGGAGCTTTTGGAAAAAGATTACAGGCCACGATAGACTACAACCTCCGGCCAGCCAGCAAGGTCTTCCAACACCTTTCTGGTCCTAGAATGACTGCCATGCATTTCTTGTGTCTATGTTTCTAGTACTTCCACCAGTGATGCCCAGAGCTCTCATTTCTTGAGCAGAGTTTCCTTTTCAAGCATAGAAGTGCACACAAGGATTTTCAGAATGAAATAAAGCATATGGGGAGATGCTTTCTAATTATGACTAGCAATTCCTTGTTAAGGAGCAAAGCCTGCCTTTGTGAAATAAAAAGATCATGCTCAAAATGCAAGTAGGCCTTATGAGAAGAGACTCATTGATCAGAGTTACTTCTATCAGAAAAGAAGACTGAGAGATCATACATTATCAAATAACCGAAATAAAGAATACTGGTAACCCAAAGTGCAAAGTTAGTTATTTTATGAAATCATTCTGGTTTTTTTTTGCTACCTTACGCTCCCTTTGTTTTTAAAGATCTTATTTTAAAAAATGGAGAAGAAAATAAAATCTTCAGGATTTGTTATTTCCTTCCTGAATGCACTGGAAACTGTCCGATGAACTCCCCAAACCAGGCATTCAATGTTGAGCCCATCTCAACATTAGTTTGGTAGATATCATTAGTAAGTTTTACAGTCTTGGTTTGGCCAATTCTGAACACTATTTACTTATTGAGTCAATAATTTATCATCATTTTTCACAAATGTTTACCCCTCCTGGATTACAGAACTAAACAGACTAAGAAAGAGGAAACCCCTATCCTTGTCCTGAGTGTTTGTCTTCTGAGAGCCTCTCATTTAGTTCAAGCTAGCTTTTAGGTTGTTACCAATGCAAGGATGGCCCTGACTTCTGATTTTGCCTCAATCTTTCCAGTTTTTGGATTAAAGGTCTGTGTCACCTTTTCCACTATATGAGGTACTTGAGGTTGAAGCCAGGGCTTTGTCCATGCTAGAAAAATACATTCTATGAATGGAATTATACCCCTGGTCCAAACTCTAGATTCTCTACAAGTAAATAAATATTGAAGTATTAGTACGGAGAATGCTAAGGAATTAAAACAGAGAAAACGTAGTCAGAATGGCATTAAGTCTCAGCACTCCTGGGAGAAACCTTTCTGGAGAGGCAATATCTAAGCAGTTAGGATTGTGTGTGACAGAAAACCATATGAATGACTTGGGAAGTAGGTTGTATACAGAGGAAACCACCCATGAAAAATCCCAAAGCAGATAAGTGGCATGTACTGTTTTCACTGTAAAAGAATTTCTCTGGCCTCTGTGTAGAATAATAGACTTGTACAGAACAGCAAGTCGGGAGCAGAGGCGCTGTTAAGAGACTATACATCTTCCACTCTATGATTCAAAGTTATTGTGAGCCTCAAATGTCCATTATTCATGAGTCATCTTGGTCCCTAAGTACAATGTATTTTCCTTATCGGTGCCCTACAATCTGTTCTCAGGAATATACATGTTATGTGTATCTGTGTTTCCGATGTTAAGCCTGAAAGCTCAATCATAATATTTTGTGGTGAGAACAAGAAGAATAGATCAATTTGATAGTGTGTAGTCCTCAATTATTGAATCATGGCTGTGCTTACTAGAAACTGTGCTGCTTGCTCTGGCCTCATTGTTTGTGCTTTTACATGAAAAGGCTAAGTCCAGTGTGGCCTTCCTTCCAGTGCCAAGAATAAAGGCTCAGCTTTCTAAAGCACATCCATGCTGCTGGGCCACTCATCCAGCTTTGTGGCATTTGTGAGAGTTGATTTTTTTTTTAATTCATAGACTGCCTGAAGACATTTACCCTTTACAAGCAGAAAGCTTTGGGTAAGGCTGTAAAAATTATATCCACGCCAACTTTTCTAATAAGAGCAAGCACACATGATTTCATTTAAGTGGCAGGATAGTAAACACAGACAAAACACATTAGTTTCCATTAGCAACTGTACCAAGATTAGCAAATTAATGTACTTGATTATATGTATATATGCATGCGTGTGTGTGTGTGTGTGTGTGTGTGTGTGTGTGTGTGTGTGTGTTTGTGTGTGTATGGTGTTTTAATAATGATTTTCCTGGTATGAAGTCTCAAGGCAGCTTTGTGGTAAGGTCTAAACATAGAAAATTGTTTGCATAAAAATCAGTTGCAATGAATTGGCTTTAGGCTGAGAAATCTTAAACTAAAGGTTTTTTTAAAATAAATTATTAATACCATTGTAGCTTGATTCTGCTTTAAAAGATACTATTTTCTGTAAGTAGTAAATGTATTTCTTATAAACCTGGCTGAATTAGATCCCTTTAGTTTTATTTGAGCAAATATTTTGACTTCAACCATTATGGATTTTGATCTCCAGATTATGAAAATATTAATAGAGAAATTTAGGTTTCATGGTGAAAAATTGTTCATTACATTTTATGACACACTCATATGTAACTGTATATGATGACTTTAACACTTCATATATATGCTTATTCAGACTAATACATTCACAAAGGGACCTATATGTATTTAAGTAACACAGCATTTTGGTGGAAAATCAGTTTACTTCAAAATTCAAAACTGTGATTGCCATTGCTTTATACCTTTCATATGTCATAATGAATATGTGTGATTTTATATTTCCATGTATGTATGCACATATATGGTCATTAATATGCCATGGCACTTTTTTGAAAGTTGGAGGACAACCTGTGGGAATTGATCCCCTCATTTTACTTTGTGGGTTCTGGAGATCAAACTCATATGGTCAAGCTTGTTGCTGAAGGCCTTTACCTGCTGAGCTTTCTCATTGCCCCTAAACCCCCTCTGCCACAGTATAACAATTTAGCAGCTAAGTTTTTTCAAAATGTGTTTTAGTACCTTAAATTCATAGACCACTATAAGCCTTCTTGCTAAAGGCATTCTAGTTAGCAATGTTGTTCTTAGGAGTGAATAAAAATGAGAATTAATGATGTTCCAGGTTTAAAAAAAAAATGAATAGCTTGTTAGCCTATGTAGTTTATGTATGCCTTTTCATGATATGAGACTAATCCAGTCACTGGCATGCATGCTGCCTCAAGACTTTGCCATTGGCATAGTGCTTGTCTCGGGTACTTTCGTCTGGTCATTACTCTCATTAGCTTGGCATAGGCAGCAAATGAGTCACCGCTAAATTTTATTTCTGCCACACACAATTGAGGTCAGATCACATAAATTCTTCAGTGTGCCTTCGGAGTGTCTTTGTAACATTTAATAGGATTGTCAACAGTACTTTGCACCAAGGGGTTAGCTGTAGACAATGGTCTTCACATTTCTGACAATTCTGAATTCACATAGCACAATCAATTGAAGAAGACTATCCTATATCACAGTCAATTTATTTATGAGGAGTTGATTTATCTAGAGTTAAGAAAGCCTCATTGCCCTTAAGGCACAAAGAGTTTTCTTTTTTTCTTTTTCCCACATCAGTCCTACATGGAACATACTACAATGGCTTCTTAGAACTCTTCCTTCCATCCTGACCAAGTTGTACTCAAAGGAACATGTGATCTGGACACGATGCAGAGTAGCAACTGTTGAACCTTCTGGGACTGAATTCTACTTAAGTTCTCTTTGTATTAGTTTGTGAAAATCCAATTCTCACCATCTTTCTTCATAGTAACATTAGTTCTAGATGAATGGGTGGAGACAGAATAATAACATAGGAGAATGAAACATTGAGTCCCTGTTCTGGTAGTAGTCTCTAAAGCATTGGAGTCTGAGTGCTCAAAAACACGGACAGATTTTTATATTTCATATCATGTGCAAGTCTTTTCTGTCATGTAAAGAAATTGTTCCGTTTTCACAATATAAATATAGTAGATGGATACGCCATTTTGCTCTGTGTTTTCTAGACAAGCCTACACAGTATGTTTTTAGTACATTCAATGCGTCAGTGAGAGTATCAAAACAAAATCAATAACTTCAATACATATCTCAACAAGACATTATTTATCTTTAGGATTACATTCTTATATAAACCTCTGCAAATTGGAAGCACAAATGCCACACACACACACTATATATATATGAAAATAGTGAATATCAAAGATGATTTCCAAAGGCCACACCATGATCAACAGCAGATAGTAGACATTAGGATCCATTCTTTTCATTGCCTTGAAATCAGTCATTTGTTTCCGTAAGCCTATGGGAGATCCTCCTTTGCACGTGGAGTTTATCATCTTGTAGTCTGAATTGCCTCATGTTGTTGTCTGTAATGTTGGAATACATACTGTTGCCGAAGGAGCCAAGTCTCTGTTCTACAGGCATTTCAACTAACTCATGGGAACTATTTATCACACAAATAGCGAGCACTACTGAGTCTACCACCAGGGAAGGAGAAAGAGACAAGGGCATAGAAAGACATTTAAGAGCCATCCAGAGGCTGTGGTTTACAATTTTAGGGTATACATAAAATGCAGTAAATTTAATTTTGGAATCCTTCACTTCACGTGATTCAGGAAACTATTTATCCTTAAGTACCAAAACAAAACAAAACAAAACAAAAACACAAAACAGTGAGTTATTGTAGATGAATTTCTAAACAGTCTTATTAAATAAGAAACACAGAGCCAAATACAGGGGTAATAGCCAAAGAGATCAGAGAAATAGTGAATAGCCACCAAATAACTTTATCTTACCACCTCGCCATATCTTTCCAAGAGAGAGCTTCTTCCTGTATAACCTGTACCTTTATTGCCTTGCTGTTCTGACTTCTCATTGGCTCTAAGTCCAGCCACATCCCTTCCTCATCACTGCCTGTCTATACAGACTTCCATGTCTCTGTGGCTGGTACTGGGATTAAAGGCGTGTGTCACCACGCTTGGCTGTGTCCTTGATCACACAGAGACTCTGCCTGCCATGTGATCAGATTAAGGGTGTGTGCTACCACCACCTGACTTCTGTTTATGGCTCGCTATGACCTCTGATCTCCAGGCAAACTTTATTTATTAACATACAAATAAAATATCACCACAAGTTCTCAGGCAGAGTAGTTTTCTGTGGATGGAAAGGGAGAAGTCCCTGGGGCTGCAATCCTAGACAAAGAACTCCACCCACTAAGGAATCCTGAGAGCAGGAGAAATCATCTTTCCCATGGAAGAGAACAGCAATTGGTTATCCAATACTGCAGGTAGACTTTTCTTTTTCACCCTCCAGTTCCTAAATAACCAACAGGGAGACTCAATATTAATTATAAATGCGTGGCCAATAGCTCAGACTTTTCACTAGCTAACTCTTACATTTCAATTAACTCGTATTTTTCATCTACACTTTGCCACATGGCTTGGTACCTTTTCTCCATACAGCATGTTCATCTTGCTTCTCCTGGCATCTGCTCAATACTCCTTAGACTCTGTCCTCCTTCTACCCAGCAGTCTCAGTTTGGCTCTCCCACTTAACCTTATCCTGCCCAGCTATTGGCTAATCAGCTTCTTTACTAAACTAATCACAGTGACATATATTCACACAGTGTAAAGAAATAATCCACACAATACTAAATGAAAATATATAGTTGAAAAATATATACATGAGTAATGTTATATATAGACATACCAGATTTTATATATATTATATGTCTGTATACACAAACATAAAATTAAAGAGAGGCAATGAATTTGAATTAGACACATGGGAGAGGCTGAGGAGAGGAAAGGGATGGTAGAAAATGATATAATTATATTCTAATCTCAAAAAAATATGTTATTTTTATAAAGACAATGAACACTAGAATTTTGAACCAGAAAGTAACAGATAGATGCTCAGGGAGTCATAAGGTATATTAAAACAATACAAAGTCACTTTATGGGACCCTGCATTGATCAACTATGGAACAAAATCAGGCATCAAAATAAATAATAGTAATGGATATATCTAGTGAATATATTAATATGCATGAGCCCTTAAAGTACTAGAAATAAACAAATAGATGGATAAATGAATGAAGGAGGAGAGATTGTCCCGGAGGAATATCACTAGCCTCACAGTGACAGAGGACATGATGGAGTTTAAGAATCAGTAATGGATGCTAATGTCAGCAAATGAGTTTGATGAGAAATAGGGCATTTGCATAATCACAATCACAAATTAATTGATTTTCCTTCATAAATTACTTCAATTAAGAAGGGAAAATAGTAATCTTATGGTGAAGGACACCAATTTAAGCAAATGATCAAAACTAATGTCACCAATATGCCATTATTGAGACAAATGAACACTGCCTGCCTCTGGTTATGACAAGGAGAGAAGTCTAGCTGGCTCTGTGTTTTTCAACATTATCAAGGTCAGGAAAGAAAAATAAATAAAAGAGAGCCACTTCCAGATTAGATACCAAAGAGTCTGAGCAAGTAAAAGTCTCTGTATGAAAACATCTCAGTCTGAGAGAAAACAATAGTTCAAGGAAGACCAACCGGAACACTGCTGAAATATAAATGTGAATTGTGGGTTGGATGCTAGCAGGGCCTCTTGGATGGTTTGCTCACAGTCCTCTGGTTGTTAAAGCACATATCCTTGTTCTTGAAAACATGCCAAAGTATTTAGGAGTAAGTAGAAATGATGTCTCCAATTTACTAGCAAATATCAGGAAAGGTGTGTGTGTGTGTGCAAATAATATATGACAGAGACAAAGACAAGGACAAAATGATGTCCAATGACTAAGAATGTAAATAATTTTGGAAACAAGAGAAAGAAAGCTGAATGTCTCACTATTCCTATAACTTTGGTTCAAGCCTAAAATCACATAAAAACAAAACAATTATAGAAACAGACATCAATTTTCTGTGTTCCAGGAAAATAATATATTTGCTGTATGTAGCTTCTCAATATTTCCCAAATGCCAAAGTGCTAAAGGCTTAGTTCCTGTGCTCGTTAGTTTTGTTGTCGGCTTGACACCAACTAGAGCTACGTGGAAAGAGGGAACCTCAACTGAGAAAAAAATCTCCATCAGATTGTCAGTGGACAAGTCTGTAGGACCTCTTCTTAGCTAATGATTGATGTGGGCGGGTGCAGCCTACTGTGGATGGTACCACCACTGGGCCAGCCATCCTGGCTTGTATGAAAAAAATGAAACAAAACAACAACAACCCAAGCTAATCGAGTCAGGGAGAACAAGCCAGTACCCAGTGTTCCTCCACAATCTGTGCTTCAGGTCCCCCCTCCAGGTTAGGCCTTCATTTCCTGCCCCAACTTCTTTCCATGATGGATGGCTAGAAGAAACATGAGCCACATGAGCCCTCTCCTCCCCAGTTTCATTTTGTTCAGTATTTTAACAGAGCAATAGAAAGCAAACAAAGACAGCATCAAATGGTGCTAGAGAGAGGTGGTAGAATCTAGAATCTAAGTGGGAGGTCTTCCGGCCCTTGGAGGCATTTTTTTTTTTTTTTGAAAGGAAAAGTATGACACCACCTACCCTGACCATTTCCTCTTTTCTCTCACTTCCTGGTCATGAGTTCCATAATTTTCTTCCATTACACTCTCCCACCACAATGTATTAGCTCAGTATATACCCCCAAAGATGACAACTGATCATGAACTCAAGGAGGCAAACTATGAACTACAGTCAGCCTTTTCTGTATATTATGTTGATTTCCTCTGTAATTTGTTTTAGTAGCAGAAAGCTAACTAAATCTAATGGGAAAAAAAATTTTAAAAACTAATTAAAAAGTCAAAACACTTGCAGAGTATAAATTAAAAAAAAAAACTAAAGTGAAATTTAAGGACAAACGAACTTTGTTGTTTAGTTGGATGAGACAAACAGAAACTTTTGAGAGAGTTTACAGAATATAACATAATTAGCTACCATATTCGTGCTCCAATGCCTACAACTCTCAAATTGTATTTTCTTTGTTTGCAAATTACAATAATGATAAATAGGACAGGAATTTTTGTAGATAACACCAAGTAATATGTATCTAGAAATTTAGACAGTTCCTGGAACAGAGGCCATGTTCAGTACATTCGGCCATTTAATACCTACACACCCTGGATTTCCCAGGTATTTCCGTATTTCCAATAAAGTTTTTTGTTCCACCCCCAAGGACATGCGGCCTGAAGCCCATGACAGCATCTTGCTGACACCCAGACTCCTGTTTCGTGACTCAGAAGATCCAGCTCTTGTCATAACCTTGAAGTTAAAAATATAACACTGTGAATTAGGGTAATAATGAGTACTTTCCTCCCCATTTCAGAATTATTCAAATGCATAGTCAATGGATCCCAGCGGAAGCATATTTTTCTCTAATTTCTGCCTGAAGTCTTTGTACCACGTTTTTCTCTTAGAACAAACATGGGAAAGTGTTCTGGGAAAAGGAGTCTTTTAGTGAATCAATAAGTGGAATGTTTTCTTTAAAAGGGCTACAAATTCTTTCCATGTTTTTTTTTTTTTTCCTCAGAAACATGGGTTGCACATGTTCAGAATCTAATCAGCCAAATTAATAGACTCCAGTGGCAAAGAAGTGGATTGGGAGCTAGGATTTGGGCTTTTGTGTGCTACTTCCATAATGGGTGGCGCTAATGCTTGGTGATGTTTTAATTTTATCCTCCAAATGTAGTGAGCACCACAGCTGCACTAAGCATTAAGGGGTGACATGGAATGTAAAAAAATGCTCCATCACAAGTCTTGTGTGTAAGACACGCTACATATTATAAACCATGAAGAAAGTGGTATGATAATAAAGTAACAACCTACAATGCATGTTATAGATGACCGGGTCTGCGAGGACCAAATGTCACAGCCCATGATTAAGAAGGTCTGAGTGGAAGAGGGAGGTGATGCTTAGATGTTTCAGATATATACCATGTTCATATGGTCTCCTGCCTCCTTGGTAATTACATCCAGTTTACTTACGCCTCTTCCAGCTATAAATTTGTGTCTACGATAATCAAGTTATTTGTTAAAATAATTATGTCCGTCAGTTTCAACAACTAGCCAACCAGGCAGGAAGCAGGGGAGAAACAAAAGCCAGTCAAGCATTTAATACAGTACAGATTTGGGGAATCAAATTGCCAGTTCTAGGGAAGACAGAATGTAACACTGAAATGGAAGCATTTAAAGGGAGACAGATGCAGTTTAAAACATAACCTTCCCCTTTAAAAATATGTAACCTTATCTATTCAGCAGCAAAATGGACAGAGGCACACTCTCTGAAGTCACTGCAGGATGTGTGATAAATATGAGACTAATGCACCTGCATTTCCTTCCTAAATTTCAAACAAGTGTGCATATTCTAAATACATAGTTTCTTTTCAATAAAATCATATTAATCACGTTTTTCATATATTTGAGCTGCCTTATATTTGTGATCAAGACAAATGGGGACATGAATCATATAAAAAAATCTAGGAAGGGCCGAGAAGCTTCCCCAAGTTCACTGAGCGTATCACTGAAGACGGAGGGCAAGACAGGTCACAGAAGAAACAGATCCAAAGAACATGTCCAGGAATTACGTTCACAGAACTCATAAAGCCATAATCTCTTCCAATAAATCACATCCAAGAGGTCTTGTCTCTATAATGGTGCCATGTCCACTGCTGTCTGAGTCAACTGACCCAGTTGTGCTACTCTGGCTATTATTGTCTGAGTCAAAAAGAGGTGGGTTTGTACGTGCACAGGAAGCCCCCCTGCCTAGCTAAGGTGCCAGTTGAGATGGTGGTAGAAGCAGAGTCAGTTCTAAGGATGTGGCCTTGGGTAGGTTGACCAAACTCCAGTGGAAGGCCACACAGCCAACAGCATATGGACAGCACAAATTGAGTTTTATGGGCTTAAGAAAAAAGAGAGGTGGGTAGGGAAACAGAGTTGTCTGAAGAAGGAATTGGGAGACAAGGCGTTTAATCAAAATACATTGGCAGAAATTCTCGAATATCTAGTTTTTTAAAAATCACTAAATTTCTGTTAAATAAAAGAATTCTACATAGTGGGATAAAATGATAGTGTTTTTGTTTGGTTTTGGTTTTGTTTTGTCTCAAACCCATGCAGTCACATTACGCAGAATAGTGGGTTAGTGAATAATTATTAAAGAACATGAAAAGTTCTGCTCAGTGAAGTGATCAATATTGGGAAGTGACAAACTGCTTCAAAGGACTGGAGAGACGTCTCAGTGGTTACCAGCATGCGTCCCTTTCCCAGGAGATCTGAGTTTGGTTCCCCTCACCCAGGTTATGGGTCTCACAACTGACTGTAACTTCAACTATAGATGATCCAGATGCCTCTTCTGGACTCTGTGGGTCACCTGTACTCAAAAGCACATATCCACACTCACAATTGAGAACAAAAATACATTATAAAGAAGAACCCCTGACGGTGTGCCTAGGAGGAAGCTCCTAATAAAGCACACTCCCCATTCTACCATTTTGGGTCCTTTAAATTGGTAATTATAATTTTTTTTTTGACTGAGAAGCTGCAGTTCATGAGGAGTCATTTGATTCTATCTAGGCAAGAACCGCCCTACTAATGAATTTTGGAATATTCGTCCCTGAAATTATGTCAAATACTTGACTGTTACAAAAATAAACACAAAACTTGTTCTGGATATGCAGTTGAGAATGTATCACTTCGCTTAACCCTAAATCATGAAGCTTTTCAATATATACCCACTAGTTCTGCATAAATCCTTGTATATAAAGCCACATTCAAGTTGTTTGTGTGGGGCTTTAGCAGTTTTCGATTGAGTTTCCCTTCCATGTAGGAAACAATGGAAATAAAACAAATGGGTTCTCTTACAGAAGCTAGTGCTGTTTTACAGGTTAGAGTTTAAATATAATTCTCCAACAACGAAAACAACAACAAAACAACTGTTTTAAAAAGAACTGATATCCCAACTGCAGTCAGGATTATAAACAGAAATAACATCCAAATAGAAAGCTCTTCCTCACATGGCATCAGCATTGCAGTGATTATAAGTTCCATGATTCCATTATTTCTGGATCTCCCCTGAAATTTCAAAGTGTTTGTATACTTACTTTTGAGTCACATATTTGGCAAACTGGGTTCAATGAACTTCCAGTAGTGTGCTTAATAATTTCCAGTTAAAAACTCACCATCTTAACATTAATATTTAAGTGCAACTGAAGGAGAGACCTGTGACCAGCCATCCTGAACAGAAATTTGTGTTTACTACACACAAGCCAACTATGATCCCTCTAAATGACAAAGAGGCCTCTAGAATGGTCCCCTTGCTATTTGATATAACTGGCTTGCATCTCCCTTCTTCCCATTATTGAATTCTATGATCCCCCCATGTTCCCACTCACCTCCTCCTACTCTCTCCCATGAGAGTTTGTTCGGCTCTGCTAGAGCATATAAGCATGCTACACATATTATTGTTTATATTAACTTTTGGCTATTTTCTAAAAAATATACATTTTTTCAAAATCTCCTCAAAGCGGGGGAGGGACTGGACTGTGTTTAGTGAGAGAAGGACATTTTCCCTTACTATTTTGCAGAAAGGTGAATGTACAAGACAAGGATGAGAATTGGTTGGATGAGCAGAAGGGGTCAATGACTCTTTCACTGACACTGTGGTTAAGAATATGTGCCCCACACCCACAATCTGCCTGGGTATAGGGGGAGAATTGGTGACAGAGAAAGAGACAAAAAAGAAAATTATCAAAGAGGTTCCCTTCAAAAAACACATCAATGACCTGCTAAAAGCTGCCAAGTCTATTCAGCATGTGGACTTGAAGCAGACATCAGTCAAGCAATAAGGATAGGTCAAGAGCTTGGCAAAATAAAATTGAATGGCTCCCTCTTCTCTCTCTGTAACACTAGTCCAGAGCTGAAACGGTTGAAAGACACACAACACTTACCTGTGCACCACTTAGCCGTAGCTGCTAGACTTTGAACATTTTTGGTTATGGGTAATTTGCACTTTATTTGACATGGGTGATTTTCAATCATGCAGCGAATTGTTTTTACAAAATATATCCTAGGTCAACAGATATGTCGGGGCCCAATTCTAAGAGCAGTTCTATGATATTATCCCTATTTCCTATCTCATGAAAATAGGTCCACTCATCTACTGATCTAGTACAAGTATCCCTAATTGGTCAAATCCTGTCCAAAGTCACAAACTGAGCTGATACACCTTTCTCCTGCTTCCTGGATTAAAGATATTAGATTAGCTAGTCATTGATAAAAAATGATGCAAGTTTTATTTCACAATGTTGCCAGTGAGATTTTTTAGAAAAAAATAGTGTTTCATTCATGTAATATAAAATTAACATTTTTAAACTGAGCTATTCAGTGGCAATCTGTAACCTCAAAATGTGTCTCTTTAGAAAAAAAAAAAAGTTGTGTTGCTCCAAAGGGAAAAGCCACATATATTTATTGTTTATTTGATAATGTTTGCCCTAAATCTTCAGGATTCACCAATATAAATTTTCTATCTCTTTGAATAAGATAAAGTTTTCTGATTGTAATATAATCTTATGTTTTCATTGAAAAGTGGCCAGTTTTAATATCTCAATGTGGTAACCCTAGAAATGAGATTTTCTCCATTCTCCAGGTTATTCCATATTGTTGTTGATATTTGGCAGACAATGTGATCCATTTATTCACAGTCTTTTCTAAAGTATTTTAGCAAATGCCACACACACACACACACACACACACACACACACACACATATATATACCTTATTGCATGTATTTATTAGTTTCTTTGTTTTTGATTTTTCAGTCATCAGTCAGTGACTTACCAGTTAGTTTCTTAAATATGTAGGATAAACATTTTGCTATTGTTTATTATTATTATTATTGAAAAGAGGTTGGTTTTTGCACCTGTCGGCTCTGAGCTGGGGTCTCTTTAATCAACAATGTAGCCTACCTACAACCCCACTTTAATCATAATTTTCTATATATGTGGATCCACAAATGAGGAGGCTTCTAGTCCTTTCAAGATTTTTTTTCTAGACATTTAGTTCTGGTCATATGTTATACATTGTGTACGTGTATCTGTCCTTCCAGTAAGTACATGGTCCTTCAGCAACATTATGGCACTGGGAACTGAGGTAGAGGAGGTCCTTCATCTCATAGCTATCATGATATAGAGAGGGAGAAAGGGGGTACACTAGGAAGTGGGACCTAGGGAGGAAGGGGGAGTAGGGCACTCAAATAGGGTACCATTTTTCTCCTTTTTATATTTTATCCCATCTCAGTCCCCACCCTAACAATGGATGCTACGTATACTCAGGCATTTGTTCTTCACTGAGCTGATGCTCTCTGCAAATGCCCTCACAAACCCCTTCCCCACTTCTCCTAGGCATTTCTAAACCCAATCAAGCTGACAATACTTACTGTTTATTACAGACGCCACTATCACTCCTAATAGCTCTCTAGCCCAGAGTGTGAACTGAGGTGTCAGAAACCAAATCAGAAGTCAACGTATGTGTCATGCCTCAGAGAATGAGCTGACAGATCAAAAGACATGCCCACCGTAGTTTAGAAATAAAGTTCACGTTAGACCAAGGAATGCTAGCCACCATTCCCACAGGTGAAACAGTTTGAAAACAAGGTCACAATGCATCTATACATGTGGTTTTGATGAAAAAAAAAGATAATACTGAATTTGATATTCAGTCATATTGATTCTCTTATGATGACTGCTAATTGTGGTGGTCTGAATAAAAATGGCCCTGATAGACCCATAGGAAGTGGTATTATTAGAAGGCATGGCCTTATTGGAGTAGGTGTGGTCTTGTTGGAGGAAGTGTGTCACTGGGGATGGGGGTGGGCTTTGAGGTTTCAGATGCTCAATCCAGGCCAATGCCTCACCTTCTCTTCCTGTTATTTGTGGATACAAATATAGAACTCTCAGCTAATTCTCCAGCACCACATCTGTCCACATGCCACCACGTTTCCCACCATGACAATAACAGACTAAACCTCTGAACTGTAAGCCAGCCTCAGTTAGATGTTTTCCTTTATATGAGTTGCTGTAGTCATGGTGTCTCTACATAGCAATAGAAACTTTAACTAAGGCACTAATATTTATCTAAATACACAGCAAGGCCTGGTATCAGGAAATGTAAGATACATTTCTTTTTTTTTTCCCTCAGAACTAAAATTGTTGTGCTGGGTCATACAGTAGTATAAAGCAAACTTAAATCCAAACTTTGTCCTTTCTACAACTGATTGGTAGCTTTTGGAGTAAAGGTACCAGGCAGTAAAAATTTAAAGCCAGATATACATTATTTGTTATAAGAATAGGCATTAGGATTGTATCTAACAATTTAGAAGGGCTTACAATCATTTCAAGATTGTGTTTTATATTTTATTTCTATTTTCTAGTTGTCCTTTTATTTTTATCTACTAGTTGCCATTTCATTTATGTTTTACCAGTTACCCTATGTGTAAATCTGTTCCATTCAACAAAGAAAAGGAGAGGGAGGGGAAGAGGGAGGGAGAAGAGAGGAGAGGAGAGGAGAGGAGAGGAGAGGAGAGAGAGAGAGAGAGAGAGAGAGAGAGAGAGAGAGAGAGAGAGAGAGAGAGAGAGAGAGAGAGAACGCACTTACTGGGGGACAATTTTTTCTAAACCTGTTCCTATCAGAGTATGTGGTACTTGCAAAGAATAACAACTAATTATGTGGTCTCTGTTATAAATTTCCTACCATTATTTCAGATGAATATCCCTTGTTATCTGCAAAAGGTTATATAGCATTTGAAATTCAAAAGGAAGGGGTTGTCTGCTATCTTGCATGCATCTCTAGCAATTGCAGATGGAATATATTATCGTCAGATCCGATTGCCTATAGCCCATCTTGGCTCGTGTCAGCATTTGTGAAGGTAAATGCATGGTAACCTGCTCCTTATTTTCTGGGAATTCAAAATTGTGCATATAAATGAGAGTATCTATGTTACACATTTTTTCGCAGATTGTCTTTTTCCATTACTGCTCTCATACCAAGTTCATTACATTGGATGATGAGAAGGACTGAAAAACTGTATTAAGTTTAACTGAAATATAACAGCACATTCTTTTTAAATGTAAGTGGGGGGAGTAACACAAACTTAGAATTCTCAACGTTTCTACATAACTATTGAAAGTATACACAGTACGAGTTTGAATGCCCCTGTGATCCTTAAGGGTTATTTATTTTTTATTTATTTATTTATTTTTGAGACAGGGTCTTAAGTACTCTTGGCTGTTGGCTGGCTGGAAGTTTCTTATGTAAACTAGGCTGGCCTCAAACTCGCAGAGATCAGCTAGACTCTGCCTTGTGAACACTGAGATTATAGGTACCCACCACATCTGACTATGCTGAGACATCATTGTGGAAACTTTTCCAAAATTCAGATTCATTGAAGTTATAATTTTCATACCATTAACAATGAGTTAATATACTGGGGTTGCATAAATCAGCCTAATAAATAATGATCAAATACTCTTGAGAATAGTCACTTTACTAAGAGCTGTGGGATAGAAAATTGAGTATGACTCTGTCTCTACCAGGTTAATATTTTCATTGGAGAGAGAATGTATAACTTAAAATATTAACATCCCTTGGTTTTTAAGCAAGTATGCTTCAAAGCAGAGCTAACAGCGTTTAGCCTCTGTTTACTCATGTGGGAGGCTCTCAGCTTTTAAAGGGTTCCTATGAGGAGGAGAGAGGAATAAGAAATAGTAGATAGAGTGACAGGCCTTGCCAACAAGAGGAAAGACAAGAAACACAGGATAGCTTCAGGAGGACCTGGGTTAATACCCAACAGCCCAGAACTTTATTCAAAAGGGCTTTTTATAACAATGCCAAGGGGCAAGGGGAAAGACCTCTCCCTTGCTAGATACAGCCAAGTGCAGACTCTTCCAAACACCTGGTAACCACACCCGTGGTCAAATCATCCCTTTATGCAGCCCTGCTGGGTAAAGCAAGCTCAGATTCTCTGACCTTGAGTAATTCAGGCCTCCACATATCCATAGTTCAAAACATATTTTTAAAGTAAACATTTCTGGGTCTGCTATAAACTTGTCACTCAAAACTTTCTTGGAGTAGTACCCCAGGTGAGGATGTGACATTCCCTGAGGTCTTGGAAGATGACTAACTCAGGAAAATGCTTACTGGACAAGCAAGTAGCACCCTTGTAAAATCCAGACATGGCTAAGCACATCAGTAATTCTGGTGTTGGGGGAAAGAGACAACTGGATCCCTGGAGCAAAGTGGCCAGTCAGTCTAGATAATCCTGTAGTTATAGGTTCAGTAAGAGACACTGTGTCAAGTGGCAAGGTGAAGAGCAATACAGCAGACCAACTTACATCAATCTCTGGCTTTCATGTGTAAGTGTACACACACATTCACACATGCATGCATGCAAGCAGACACACAGGCGCGCACACACACACACACACACACACACACACACACACACACGATGCTAATGATGACCAAATTAGCCAGATAACCTTTTATTTCTTTCGAACTATGGGGACTTAGTATTTCTGGAATTACTTTGAGAAGACACGTGAAAGAACAATGTAGGCATTAAAAAGTGCATACATGTTGAACTTTGTCTTAATTGAAACATGAAACATTCTTCTCAGCCCATTATCAGAGAACATTTGTCTGGTAATATGCCTGACACCCACAAGAGGGCTCCCCTCAAGAAAATAAAAATAACCAAAGTGGAAAGTTGGGTTTATTTAGGACCACATCAGCGATGTGTTTATTGCTTAAAAGGTATGCATGCAGTAGATTCTAGAATGTACCTGAACCTTATCAAAGGGGTCATGCAAAGAAAGAAGACTGGGATTTGCATTTTGTAAATAAAGCAGAAGGTGATTATTGTTACAAATTCTGGTAACTTGTATACACTGAAGTAAAGACACCACAATATAAAAGATATATATATATATATATATATATATATATATATATATATATATATATTTTAAAGACTTTTAAAGACAAATTCATGCATGCATGTGTGAATGTGTGATATATATGTATACGTATCTTTTAAAGACAAATTTTTATCTAGCTAATCTGTATTCTTTATATTTCTTTCTGAGTTAACTGATGTGCTTAATTAGTATATAGATACAGTTCATCCCAGGGAATGTTACTATCCTCTTGTGGGCACCTAGTAACTTAGCTTAGGCACCAATAAGGTAAATGCGAATGGAGTTAATATTACCAGGTCTCCATCTTGACCATTGTCCATGATTTCTTGGAGCATCTGACCATGTTTAGCCTCTTCAAAGTGCAAAGATGCAGGTTATACAGAGAGCTGAGGAGCCAGCCTAATTTGGGGATCCTCCCTGGATAGCCCATTCAGGAGTTGAGGTTCAAATAGTTTCTATTTCCCCCACTTAGGTGTTTCAATATGTATAGACAGGAAAACTAATTGCCTCTTTTTCCTGTACTCGCTTTCTGCATAATACAGAAGACTTTTGACACAGGATGTAGTTTATTTTTCCTGTGTATATTTGTTCCCCAACAGGCACCAACTGGATTTTCAAAAATCTAGTTTAATTCTACTGCTAACCAGATTCAGTGCAGATTCCAATGGTTAAGGACACTGTCCCGTAAGACAGCTTCCTATTTCAGATGTCAATTAGAAGTCTAGATTGTAACCTGTGCCTCTGACAAACTGGTTAAAACTAGTACCCATGACCTCAATCTTCTGCTTGGGTTTGAGGATATATTAGAGTGGCTCACAGTTAATGTAGAAACACATTTGCCCTTCGTTATGAAAAATATTACAAAGAACACACTGGGCAAGGAGATGAGAAAGTGGCTAGAACTTAGTGAGTGGGAGAGACCATGGACCGTCTCAGTCTGCTCAGAGAACACCACCATTCTGACACCTGCATGTACACAGGAAGTTTTTTGAATGCTTTTTTGTCCATTTGTTATTTTTGACTTCATTAAATAGACGTTTCTGCATTATTGGCAATTGGTGGTTAACTCAACCTCCAGTCTGTCTTCTGTTGTCTGCCTTTAAAGATTGCAAACTTCTAATCATATGGTAGATGTCCTTAACAACCAGCCTGTACTCTGAGTCTACCGAGAAAACCCTAGAGCACAGGTAGAAGGGGAAAGCCATCTCTACACAAGTCTCCATGAATTCTAGGATCTGTATGCAAGGAAACTGGACAGAGACTAAATATGGATTTCCTATTACAAATTATAATATCAAATTTCTTGGTAACATTATTTATAAGACATCTCAGGATAGGTGCTAGTATTGAGACAACATTTAAATAAATGTCATTGGAGGGAATTGAGGTATGATTAGTGGCTTCCTTAGATCTCTCCCAATGATGGAGGCTCATGTGGCCATTCTAACTCTGCCTGTGCTATGAGACCTCTGTCCCCTGTCATTAACAGTGACATGTCCTTTCCTAGATGATGATGTCACTATACCTGAGTGTTCTCTGGCAGCAATCTCTCTAGGCACTCTCCTTCCTCACAAGCCATGCCTTGTATATTTTAGATTTTCCCATCACTTTCTGATTGATGCCTCTGAAGTACCTTGTGTTTGACCTGGTGGTTAATATCTTTAGGATCTGAATGATCTTATTGGAGAAAATACGATCCATTGACCAAAGTGTGACTGTGTTGTAAGTCATCTGGTACTTGGATCAGAAACAACACTAACCATACTCCCTGATGCTAATTCTAACAGTGCTTACAGGCCAGAAGAAGGAAATACCCTAACATTAGTGTGCTCACACTCTAGCCAGCAGATTAAATTAAATGGGAAAAGAGGGTAACTGAGCTGTACAAACTCATTTGAAATCTATGGATTCTGTGTTGCAATATATATTGATTGGCTATTGTGGGACTTAAAACCTTAATCTGTTTTGCTAACGTAACAGCATGCAAAGCTGCTGGACATATAATTTACCGCATATAATAACACAGTGTAAGGGAATGCATCTACTGATCTCAACCTCATAATAATACATGAAGTATTTGTTTTGAATCAGATTCCTTGGGCTTAGCAGAAGGTTCACAGGTTAGGAGCCCTATGTGACCTGCCTTTGAGGAGCTGAAAATAGATGGACAAGAGAAGTTCTATAGCAGGAGATCAATGTGCACATGATACAGACAATCAACATCACTAAATGAATTCACAAGTGTATTATTACCCTAGAAAACCAAAGGATCTTCAAGCTTTCAGGCTGAGACTTCCATGATAGGAATGGAGTTGGACAGGAAGTCAAGAGGGAAAGTGACTACATTAGCTGAAGTAGAATGCATTCCTGGGGTTACATTTAAAAGATTCTAAGCAGCAGCCATGTCAGTTGGACAACCATAACCACCCTCACATATCACACTTCTTGTTATTCTATATTCTACACAGAAAGTCTGACTTCCTTTTGTTGGGTGTTCACTCAAGTCGCCATCTTGTAGGAAAACTTTTCATTCTTTTGAATGTTTTATTGAGTCCCAAGCCATGTGCACGGTTTTAAGATAACTTTCCAGGTCCGTTGTTATCTCTGCACATTGGCATTACTTTGATTATAATTGTATCACATGACAAAATGGAGATTAACAGGTATACTAATCTATCAACGTCAACATCTTAATAGCCGAGAGATTCCCAGACTACAAACAGAAACCAATCCAGAGGGAGATTTCAATAGTGGGAAGGACTTCATTAGCTTCAGTTACCAGAAGATAGGAAGGTCTACCTGAGAAGGAATCCCCATGGCTGTAAGGATCTGAATGGGTACCAGTGACTGACAAGGCAGACTACAAACCTACAGAACAGAATCCTACCAACATCCAGAGAAAAAACCCAGAAGTAGATTTTCCCCACAGTCTAAGATTAGTGCCCAGCTTAGGATATAGTTTGTTTTATCCATATTGAAGTCCAGCACTGAAAATCCAGTCCTTTGGATAGAAGTCTGACTTACATAATGCATGGATATTATTTAAAGCTATTACATTTGTGGTATGTTATTATACAGCAACAGGAAAAATCATAGGCTATATATGGACTTGCTTGCACCAGGATTAGTTTTCTTATTATATGATTTTACTTGTCGGTTTCATATCCAGACATTTCAAAAATGACAGTGACACCGAAGAAGGGTGACTCCGTCCCGTGGGCAGACAAATCTCTCCTGCCTTTCCATCATTAAAGGTCTTTGACAGCTTTGGGGGCTGTGGGGCTTGTGCACAACACATTGGCTCCCTTCCTCCCACCTCCATGGGAGACCATCAGCTAAACGAAGGGAGGAAGGTTTAAGGGTAAACTCAAATTGCCAGATTCAATCCCACAGTCTAAATTTGTCCTGACTAAAATCATTCAGTGAAGGGCACGTTTCGAAACTTGGTTTCTCTATTTCGGTATTTTCCATATTTTGTATTTGTGCCTGCTCCACTAGAAGATTGGGAAATCCACCGCATTTGTTTCCATTCAACTTATTTTTATTCTGTAGAGCACTGCAAGTCGTTTTGGGAGCCTGTGAGGACAATTCCATAAATTTAACTCTTCCATGATAGACATTCCAGATGGCCTAAGCATTTAGGACAGGAAATGCAGATTCCCCCCACAAGGAGTTTTGGAAGCCCTGTCTTTATCTCAGGATATAGCTGGGATGTGGGCCAGACCCCTGCAGGCTCCAGCTTCTGCTAATACCTCTTTTTCCTTGCTGGGTTGCCAGAATGAGAAGAAACACTTTTTCCCCTCTTATCAGAATGAAGATATGCTGTCAGCCTGAAACTTTTTTTTTTTTTTTTTCAGTCTTAGGAGTCTAGAATATTGCAGCTGCCTTTTGACTGGAACTGGTTTATAGGTCTTCAAAACCCTCTCCTTTCAGTTCCTGTGGCGTGTAACTCCTTCTCCCTTGTGATCCTACTTCTGCCAGAAGAATGAGCAAGCAGCACTTTGAACTTTTGACCTGGTACTTTCTGTGCGTTTGAATCTATCCCATGCAGGGAGAATGGCCTTTGCCATTGCTAACTCTCTCTTGCTCATCAACTGACTAGTATGACAGAATGGTCCCCTACTGGGCAAGGTACCATGTACTTGACCCAGTCAGGACATGGCTGTTAGATATCCAGACATTTTCATTAAGCCCCCGGCAGAGCATCCCAACTGCCCAGAACCCAGAAGGATTCGAATGGAAATTCTGGTCCACCTGACATTCCCTGCCTTCAGTGCTCAGGTATCTTTAAAAGATACATTTGTGGAGAATGTATTTTGAACATATGGGAATGGGGGGGGGATTTTAAGGCGCTTGCTTTACTCTTTCAGAGTACAGAGAGAGGATAGACTATCTGTCAGAGTAGCCTTTATAATCAACATGAACTTGTGAACGGTAAGCTGACCAAGGCATGAAGACTGAGATTAGCATGAAGAGAGAAAGAAGCCTCAGAACTTTGAGGCTGCAAAACTGGAGGCTGTGAGCCCCATAAAACAGCAACCCCAGCCGGGCGGTGGTGGCGCACGCCTTTAATCCCAGCACTCAGGAGGCAGAGCCAGGCGGATCTCTGTGAGTTCGAGGCCAGCCTGGGCTACCAAGTGAGTCCCAGGAAAGGCGCAAAGCTACACAGAGAAACCCTGTCTCGAAAAACCAAAAAAAAAAAAAAAAAAAAAAAACAGCAACCCCAACGCGTGGCTGAGCTGAAGTGTGGCTGTCACAGACTTCATCCCTCTGCTACAAAACAGACAGAAAGCATTTGTTTTCTTATTTTATAGATTGTGAAACTGAAGGAGAGAGAGAGAGAGAGAGAGAGAGAGAGAGAGAGAGAGAGAGAGAGAGAGAGAGAGAGAGAGAGATTTGTCTTATAGAAGTATGCAGAAAGACAACCAAAGGCTCCAGGTTTCTTTATTTTTCACTTAGACATTCAAGCTCTGCATTCAATAATGAGAGTCTCTCTCATACACACATGCATGCACATTCTACATATACATATACATCCCAATGAATAGTCACCTATAATTTAGTCTACCAAGAAGATGCTGGGCTTATCAAGTCATTGAACAGAGCACCATTTAGATACTTAGGAATCTGTTGATCCCACTGGAGTTAATTTAACCTTTCTAGCTGTTGGGCCTTAAGGGGCATTCATTTTTGTTTAAGTGTTTGCTAGAATACTGACAGATTGCCTCCTCTACATTTTCACTCCTTGATATTTTCTTACCGGTTTGATCTTCAAATTAAATAGTGAGCCAACATTCACTTTCAGAAACATTTACTTTCAGAAAAAGTTTTATGATTTCTTTGAGAGTTGTGTTTTGATCATGTTACCATACCCTCCACTCCTCTCAGGTGCACCCTCCCTTTCCTACCGACCTATCTTTGTGTTCTCTTAAAACAATTAAGCATCTTTAAAGGAAACTGACTCTCCCTGTTTCAACATCAATCGATTGCTAATAGCTATTCATTTTGCGCTACCACATCATACCCACCTCCCTCTCTGTGCCAAGATGTTGGCAGCCCTGAGCTTGTGCAGGTTTTGTGCATGCTGTGACCATTGCTGTGTGTTCATATGTGCAACTGCCCTCTTGTGTCCAGAAAATACTAATTCCTTAAATTCATATTTTATATATATATATATATATATATATATATATATATATATATATATATATATTCAGTTCCCCTTCCACAATGATCCCTGAGGCTTGAAAGGAGGAAGTATGGTATAGATGTCACATTTAGGGCTGATTATTCCACGGTCTCTTATTCTTTGCACCTTGAGCAGGTATGGATCCCTGTGTTAATTATCATCTACTTTAAAACCAAGCTTATCTGATGAAAGTTGAGAGACATACTAATCTATGAATATAAGGATAAGTCGTTAGGAGTCTGTTCAAGAATATGACCATTTAGCAGAGCAGCTGTAGTAGGTTCTGCCTTACAGTCTCTGACTGTCTATTCATGGGTTTTGATGACAGTGCCAGATGAGGGTTTCATCTTAGGGAGTGGGCCTTGAATTCAATCAGAAACTGGTTACTCCCATAACATTCATGCCGTGTTACAAAAGTGGGCATCTCTTGCCAGGCCCATCACTATTGCAGCTTGCAGGGTTCACTGATGATGATGATTTCTTTTGGTAGCATGCCTAGCATCTTGGTGTTCTAAAGACCCTTTGAAAAAGTCACATGGAAACCTATTTCTGAAAAAGCTATCTAAAATAAACACATGCAGATATATAAAATGAGTTTAAATGGGATTAACCGGTAATGGATGCAGTGCCTCTACAGGGTACCAAAGGGCAACAACAAGCCCAATGGCAACAATGGATTACGTCTTCTGCAGTTATTGGCCAGATCATCTCCCCCACCAACATTATAGGCTATTGCTGATGCTCTAGATGCCATCCAGAAGTTGGCACTGAGACTCTCCTGTTGAAGACACCACATATTTGAGCTGCAGAACAGAGAGAAATTATGCTGGTGCTGACCTGGAAGCTCCATCCCTATTGGCTGTCTTCCACAGTGCTGGAAGGTGACACTCAATCTTGATTATAAATTATCATTTAGGGGCGTGCTCAATAAGTAAGAGCTCTTCTAAACAAGTATATGGACCTTAGTTTGAATCTTTAGTGCCTTCATAAAAAGCTGCACATGGCCACGTATGTCTGTAATCCCAGGATTAGGTGGTGGTGGAGGGTGTCCACCAGAAGTTGCAGTGAGTGACCCTGTCTCAAGGAAATATTGTGGAGAATGATCAAGAAGGACACCAGTCATCCTCCTTTGGCCTTTTCCATATATGCATAGGTGTGCACGCCTGCACACATGTGCATGCACCACATACAAATACATGTAACAAAACAACTCTCAAAAAATACTCCACTGCCTTCACCAAAGAAAAATTATTCATTAAGATACCTAAATCAAGACCCATTAAGTTTAAATCAAGCAAAAGAATTTCCTAAAAATAGGTGACAACAGAGAGGGGGTTAGATAGGAGAGAGATGAGATTAGGCACGAAAAAGGAGGGGCATGAGATATGGTAATTGTTTAGGGCAAGAAGGACTGAAATAAAGTGTGCACATACATAAAACTGTCAAAAATTAAAAACAAATAATTAGTTAAAATCAAGAAGGGAGAAAGAAGAGAAAAGGGGGAGAAAGAATGAAGAGGAAAAGAAGAAAGTGGTGTTGGCAGTTGTGATGCTGGTTGTGGTGGTAATGTTGAGGGTGGTGGTCGTGGTGGTGGCGGTGGTAGTGGTAGTGGTAGTGGTGATAATATTGAGTGTGGAGATGGTGGTGTTGGTGGTGATGGTGGTGAGGGTGGTGGTGGTGGTAATGGTGGTGATGTTCAGTGTGGAGATGATTGTTTTGGTGGTGGTATATGCCTGGAAGACTTGCTCAGAGACAGAATGTAGTTAGATAATCATGTTCTAATGAGTGATTAATCAGAACAAAATTAATAAGCTAGCTAAAGCTATCATTGTTTTGTAACAGCAATGTAGTTCCTTTCAAGGAACTTGGGAAGAATGAAGTGCTAAGATAGATGCATGCTGTCCTTTTGTCTTTCAGCCAATGTTGAAGTTCCTGAGGCTTTGTATGGGGGTGTGCCTCTGAAAATGAAAACCTTCAATTTTAGGATTGAGGGATTTTCTCAAGTACTCATGGGTATATGCAAGGTCAAAATTCTAGAAGCCATACCACTGCATGTAGGCAGATTAAACAGTTAATCAATAATGCTCCTATAAGGCAGCAATAAGTTTTCCTATTTTGTTTTTCTTCTGTTTCATTTTCTTCTTTTATTTATTGATTTTTTTATAAGACTGTTGGTAAAATCCCAAGAATATTCATGAGTGCAATACCCACTGGAATAAACCATTTGAATATCAGAATAATGGAGACAATTCTTTTAAGGCCATTGTCACTTCAATTACCTTTATTTTTCTTCTCCAACACAGGATAGCTTTTAATGCATGTCAGTCTCCCAACATGTCTGTTAAACTCACTCATGAATATTCATATATGAGTTTTGGATAGGAAAAAAAGCCCACACACATGTATAGAGCCTTTTTTTAAAAAAATAATAAATTTGAATCTCTGGTTAATGATAATAGAAAATAGCCACTTAGTGTTTATACTTATATCACTGGTACTTGGGAAGCTGCAAGAGGAGTATTGCCTTAAGTTCAAGGATAGCCTAGATTGCAAAGTGAATACCAGGCTAACCCATGCTGTATATTAAAACCTTGCCTTAAAAAAAGCAATACGAAACTAATTAAGTAACTAAGCATGAAAATAAATAAAAATCAGAACAAAAATAATATCCAAAAAATTCTGTATTTTAGACTGTTCTAAGAAGAGCACCGAGTGACATTTTTTTTTTTTTTAACCTGCAGGCCTCATGATTTTCTGAACCTCCATAGGTAGGGTAACTGAGTTAAATAACAAGCTTAAATAATATGATCAAAAATAAATAATGGAAAACTAATTATAAGTCTTAGGGTAAAAAAAGCAATGATAAAAATACTCCCTTGGTCATGTGCAAACACGGGATATGAATGTCATTATGTTAGTATGTCATTGTGTTAGTGTGCCAACTGAGAAGTGAGACAAGGAAGGGTATGAGCTAAGGGACTTGGAGGAAGCCATGTTTAATGACAAGTTAACTCAACGTGTGCATTATCTCTGGGACAGTGTCACAAGATTGATCATGGCCAGAAAATGTGACCCTGACATCAGCGGTACACTACACCTACAGGTTTGAGATATCTGAGACAGACACTGCACACCACTTCCTCTTTTACTCTGTGAGTTAAGAAACCATAAGCATCCTTCCTAAGTTCTCTATTGTTAAATTATACCTTCTCTGATGTCCACGGTAACAGCTTAGTCACACCTCGCCACTCCTTTTCCTACATACAGCTTTACAAACATGTCTGACTAAGTACATATTAAACATTTGCCAAATTTTCCGTGAAGACTTGAGTGCCTGCTGTAGTTTTGGAATATAGGAGGTACATGGCAAGCCATTATCTGGTAGACTAAGAGTGTGGGGAGGTGTATTAATTTCTTTTCCTGTCACTGTGACAAAGCATGATGACACAGGCAACTTAAGTGAGGAAGAGTTCATTTTGGTTCACAGTTCTAGGATGCGGTCCATCAGAGTAGGGAAGTCACAGCAGCAGAAACATCTCAGCTGGTCATATTTCATCTTCAGGGAGATGAATGCTTCTGTTTTTTTTATTCACCCTAGTGGTTAGGGCCAGTTTTCCTACTTAAGTTAACGCATTCTTAAAAATTCCCTTCACAAGTCTACCCAGAAGCTCATTTTCTGTGTGCTTCTTGATGCTGTCAAGTTGATGATCAAAGGGATAAATCTGGGGAAACAGCACTGTGTACCTGCTGTGGTTCAAATTTGAGTGTGATCCTAAAGGCTCTCATGCTGAATCTTGGAACTCGGTGTTAAGGAGTAGAATGTGACAGTGTCTTGGATTATAAGAATACTACTTTTGGAAAGGATTAATGTTGGTCTTTTGAAGTGACTTAATCTCATGAGAGCAAATCTTAGTGAAATGAGACCACTTTGTACATTTGACTCTCCTATAATCATCTGATTTTCTTTCTGCTTCTTTGCCATCCTATGGCACTACCATGGAGGCATCACCAAAACATTCATGGCAGGCTATTTGGACAATCCAGTTACAAAGATTTATGCTTGGAGGTGGTGGCGCATGCCTTTAATCCCAGCACTCAGGAGGCTGAGCCAGGAGAATCTCTGTGAGTTCGAGGCCAGACTGGTCTACTGAGTGAAATCCAGGAAAGGCACCAAAACTACACAGAGAAGCCCTGTCTTGAAAAAAACAAATAATAATAATAATAATAATGAGTTAAACGAGCTCTTTTATTTTTAAAGTAGCTAAGTCTTAGGTATTTTGTTATAGCAGCATACATAAGGCAGACCAAGACAATATCTTGCAACAAGCTCTCTACTACCTATTCTGGCTTATATACTTAATTATGGTAAGCTTTGAGGTTATAACAATGGGTACAGTATATAAATATTTAAAGAAAACATGAAGAAAATAAGTTATAATGTGATTCAGGGAGTTAATTATCTAATTATATGATAATGGAACATTATGTCAAAAGTACTTCATTAAAAAAAGAACAATTACCTATAATTAAATTTTAAATTTGATTGAAGAATGTTGAATTCATTATGCACTAAGGAGTTCCCAGAATCATTCCCTTCTCCTATTAATTCTATTTCTTTGAGGATGAGCTGTCATTTCATTCATAAACATTTTTTTTAAATTTTAACAAAAATTTCACTTTGAAACTAATAGTCAGCCAATCACAGAGCAAGCTGCAGAAAAGAAGTGACAACATTAAAGACTGAGGGCCAGTGAAATGCCTCAGTGGGTGAAGGTCCTTGGTGCCAAGCTTGATGATCTGAGTTCAATCCCAGAACCTCTACTGTTGAAGTTGTTCTCTGACCTTTTCCTGCATGCTATCACACACACACACACACACACACACACACACTTGCATGTGCACACACAGTAAATAAATAAGAAAATGTGTAAGTATGACTTATTTGGTCACTGCTGGGAGTCAGGACTGGGGCCAGAGCTGGTATTCTGAGTAGGACCTATTAGTCCTTATCTCTGGATTAGTTATTTTCCTTATCACTCTAACAAAATACCTACCCAAAGCAACTTCAGCTCACATTTAATGGGTATACAGTCCAAGAAGACAAAGGGAGTATGGAAGCTAAAGGATGAAGTAGCTCATCATTTAGTATCTACTATCAGGAGAGAGTATGAGGACAAAGAGAGAGGAAGAGAATCAGTTTTGGAAGCTGCTTTCTGTTTTTATTCTGTCTGGGACCCATGCGATGATCCTACATTCAAGCTATGGCCTCCACCTTCAGCTAAATCTCTCTAGAAACACTGTCACTTACATGCCCTAAGGTCATTCTCCTAGAAATTCTAAATCTCTTCAGGCGGAACAGTTCTAAACTGTGAGTCATGACCCCTTTGGGGGTTGCACATTAGATAGCCTGCATATCAGATATTTACATTATGATTCCTAACAGTTGCAAAACTACAGTTATGAAGTAGCAATAAATATAATTTTATGGTTGTGGGTCACCACAATGTGAGGAATTATACTAAAGGGTTTCAGTATTAGCAAGGTAAAGAGCCACTAGGTCAGTGGGATGAACTACCATAATCTTCCTCTAATCTGAAGATGTGTGGAAATAAATGATGAGTGCTAACTGCTTGAGACAATAGAGAAACTCCAGCAGACATAGAGGCAATGGATTAGAATCCTTCTTATGGCTTTTATCCTCCAGTGAATACACCTTTTTTATAATTCTATAAACTCCCAAGAGGTGAACCATAGAGTTGGAACTTCTGGATCTTTCACTGCTTTTCATTTTTCCTAGGAAAACAATTAACTGTAGCATATTAAGAATTAATGAATAAAGTTGGGCAGTAGTGGTGTATGCCTTTAATCCCAGCAGTCGGGAGGCAGAGTCAGGCACATCTCTGTGAGTTCAACGTCAACCTGGTCTAAAAAGCAAGTTCCAGGACAGCCAGAGCTATTATACAGAGAAGCCCTGTCTTGAAAACAACAACAAAAAATTAATGAATAAGAAGTTACTACTGGACACCCTATGAAGGGACCTGTCCCTAAAGGAGAATGGTTCTCCCTCTCCGAGCAGGTATTGGCAACTTGATAACTCTTCATCTAGGAGTGGGACCATGTGGAACTAGCCCTGTTTACACTGGCATGCCAACTGGTATTGTCATTATGCTGATATTGCTCACACAACTGTATTGTTGAGAACTTATGAATATGGCTTCCCCATGATATATAAAAGATGCTGTCTCACAGTAAGACTTCTTGATCTTCAGGTTCTTACAATCAGTCTGCCTTATCTTTTGTGAATTTCCCTGAGTCTAACATGTAGCGGTTGCTTCAAGATGTATGGGGTTGTTACCCTGTAATTACTTATTCTTTGTATTCTGACCAGTTGTAGATTTCCATAATGGTCTCTATTGTATTTGAAGTCATGATAGTGGAAGCATCCATAACCGCCAAGGAAGAAAGTCTATACAAGAGCTGTATTCATCAGAACATTCATAAGTAGC
This sequence comes from Peromyscus californicus insignis, assembly GCF_007827085.1. Classification (NCBI taxonomy): domain Eukaryota; kingdom Metazoa; phylum Chordata; class Mammalia; order Rodentia; family Cricetidae; genus Peromyscus; species Peromyscus californicus. The sequence goes on from NW_026294492.1 coordinate 16,181,489, forward strand.
TTGACCAATGTACAACTTCTTCTACAATCTCTGGTATTTTATCAACAACAATGTGTCTAGTTTATCTCTCTAACTGCTGGACAGGGTTTGTCTGTGTAGTTGGTAAGTTTATAACTCCACAGCAAAAAATCTAATAGAAATTATCTGGGAATAAGTTATTGGAACAAGAAAACCTAACTTATAGTTGCTTTGTCCTGGATTTCCAGTATCTGAAGCAGATCTTTTCAAATATTTAAGACATGAGGTATATACAATGTTTTCATAATTCCAATTCCCTTCAAGTGTTATTGATAACCAAGAGAGAATATTGATTTTCCTGGTGGTGTTTACATGCATGCTTTCTGCAGCTATTAGTGGTCCTCATAGAATTGATAGCTTTTTGAACCATGTCAATGAGATTATTGATTCTTGGAGGAGCCCTAATCTAGAAAAACTTTTTAAATGTTTGCTATTGGCTTTCATTAACATACAATACAGCAACAGGACTGAAAAATACAAGAATTGTGTGATTGTCTGGAAATCTCAAAGTAAAAAATCAATGTAGCTAATCTATTTAATAAGTCATGAAACACACACACACACACACATACTGTGTGTAAGCTAGTTATGATCTAGTATCAAAAAGATAATATTATATGAACATGCTTTGCTGTGCCAGCTAAATTTCCAGAAAGTTTTCTATCCTATGTGCTCAACAACTGTATCCAATACCTGCCATCTGATATGCCAGCCTTTCTGGGGCTCCAGCTCCCTTATGCCTACATCTGGCCTTGAGTTGTCAGTCAGGTCCCTATTCCTGCCATGTCTTCTTTCTATAGATTTTCTTTTAATAGCACAACAGTCTAGAAAACACTCCCGATGAAGTCTGTACCTCTAGACAAATTCTGTACCTGATCATCAAGCTTGTAAATGTAGGTACAGTACCTTGATAAACACATGCTTAGAGACAGCTCCTGATAGCCAGGGTACTAGGCATGGAAAGTCACACACAATAATTTTTAAAAACTAAGATAATTAGCATTTAAATGTCCAAAGCAACAGTGAATTAGACACAAATTGCTACAGGGCACAGCTTACTTACCACAAAATTAACAGCCAAAAAAGTGACCCATGATGTCTCACACCCTCCAGCATACACTCTTAATTAATGGAAGCTTATTTGCCTCTTTCCTTCATATCCAGAAGAGAGGGAATAATATTTTCTTAAGCAGTTCTATTTATTTTTGTCAAAACTGATACAGGCAAGAGAAATTAACAGCTAGCTTGGACAATAATTTATTCACAGTGAGGAAAATATCCCAAGTAATCATTTTGGAATTCCTACTATGTTATCAAAAAAAAAAAAGGAGAAAAATTCAGTTCCATTCCTCTTTACAAATCCATTTATCTGTGGCACTAAGGAAAACAATGAAGTGCTCTATTAAGGCGGATAAATCTGGGTGTCCCTTGGAGATAATAGAGCCTCAAGGGGAAATAAAACTGGGCAAGAAAATGGGATCACTTTTATATCCAAATTTTAAAATGGCTGGCTAAAGGGTAACCAGTGGTTATAATGCAATGATTCTCTGTAAAGCCTATTGAGGCAATCTTCAATGTCTCGGGGAGTTAATCTGAGCTGTGGGCATCTCATTAATAGGAAGATAAGAAGGTATCCACCGAGCAACGTGCCTGTCTACTTGTCAGGCAAAGTGATGCCACTAGAAACTTTACCTAATAGACACATATACTCATAGCACATAGACACTGGGAAATATTGGGGGTTGGAAAAGAAGTGATTGGAGACTATGATGTACAGAACACAGAAGGCAGGCCAGCTCTTCCCAGAGAATACTAAGGCAAAAAATAACATGGTATGATTAAGATAAATCTTGCCTTTGTGTAGTTGGGAATCCCAGTAATAAGACAAGAAGATACCGGGCAGCATGTAGTCTTTTTATTTAGTGTGCACACGAGCTCACGTGTGTGTGTTTGTGTGTGTATGTGTGTGTCTGTTATAACAACACATGCAATCCTATATATACACATACACATAACATATACATATGCTATATAGTATATATTACACAAGGTATGAATAGGAAGAAGAGGCATGAGATTTACCAGCAGGTTAAGTATTAGGTTATGTTTACGGACACATGTTGATTCTCTCCTACCTGGCATTCCATCCTCTTACCTGACTGGTAGTCTACCTCCATCATATTAAAGCACAGAATGCTGATGATGTGAGCTATACATGACCCACCTTATTGTTATCTTGATAAAAGTATAGTGAAATCACTCTCGAGATTAAGAATATAGGCCTAAATGTATGTTTCTGTATGTATGCATGAGAGTGCATGTGCACATGTGAATGTATCCACAAACATGAGTAATCAAGACAAACATTTGTAAGGATGACCGATTCATGGGTGATCAGGAGACAAATGTGCATGACGATCTTTCAAGTAATTTTGTTCCACGGTTCCTCCAAATATATGTACTCCATCCATTAAAATGGTTCATTTTTGCATTGTACAGGCTGAAGTAAGGTTAAGAGTTTGGCTAACACTATTAGGCAGGAGGTTAGCTTTGGGATAGAGCTACCAATGCCTACTACACCAAAGCAGGACATAAAGAACAGGAGGTGACAATGGTCTACCATAGCTGAATCAGTTCAATCCAGCTTTACGTACAAGGAAGCATGGATGAGGAGTTTTCACCCATCCCTCTAGTGAATGCTTCATACATAAATGCCACTGCATAACCTTGCATCTTATGTATAAGCTTGTAATAGATCAATTTAGAGTAAAATAGGCTCCCAAGAAAAGCACATCCCCTTCTTGGAAGGGCTAGTCTGGAAACACCTCATGGAAAGGACAAAGTGAGTAACAGAGACTTAATTCCATGCCTCCTGGGAGGAGGCCCTTTAAGGCCTGGGTTGGCCCTCTCTTTGTCTAACGTGTATGTGTTCTTCCTTTCTTGCACTAATGGAACTCCTGGTTGCTTGCTCTGCTCCCATGCACTATCTGTATTCTTCTCTTTCAAGAACACCCAAACCAAAACTGTGGCTGAATCAGGACTAGATTAAATGGGAGACCTTATCATAACAATAATAGTTACTCAGAGAGAATATCTTCCCTGTTAAGGAGGCAGGGAGGATCACAGGGAGTGCAGCCCCATAACTGGGAGCTGCAGGGTTCTTTATCAGCAGCCAAGTCGAATTAATTTTGTAATATATACTTTTATAAGCACATTATGAAGTAATTTACAAAATGTTCCATGCATCCATCTTCTTTATCACATTTAATCCTCAGAGCATATTTATAAGTGTGGTTTTATTCATTTTGCAGACAAAGAAAGAAAACCTCAAAATATAGGGTATCACTTTAAATCCTTATCCAACTTATTAATGATAAAAACAAAAAATGGGACGGTGCTATTTTGATTTTTAATCTGTTTATTTCTGGTAATCCTAAAAATATTGATCAGGAGGTATACATGCTGGCTTTGAATTTGACTCTGGATCACTGCTTAGCTTTAAATCAGCCATGAACCCATTCCTTGATTCTTTCTATTTTGAAAAAGTGAAACAGGAAGTTGATAAACTGTTCATGTTTGCTTGGCTTTCAAGTATGCATTCGGAACGCTATGTCCTAACAAATAGAATAATAATAATCATTATAATAACAATAACCAAACCTTCAAATCTGACATTTCACTTTCTATTTTGTTCAGAAGCAATGTACATTCTCTGATACAAACCCATGGCTAAAATGAAGGATATTAAGCTCCAATGGGTAGTTGCAAGACACTACTAGTTGGCTAAGGATTAAACAGTCAATATCAACTTTTAATTAAGCTCATGCAACTTGAAAAATGTCACGAGTCCCTGTCTCTCCAGCTCAGATAAGCATGGAATGCAGACATCCTTATATATGGTGTTGAGCTCACTTTCTGGTTGTTCTCAACAAGTTATTTTGTCAATGAGAAAACAGTAGAAATAGGATTAAGGAGAAGAGAAAATAATGACATGTATTCTTTCCTTTCTTCCTTCCTTCCTTTCTTTCTTTTTCTTTTTTCTTTTCTTTTTTTTCAGACAGGGTTTCTCTGTATAGTTTTGGTGCCTGTCCTGGAACTCACTCTGTAGACCAGGCTGACCTTGAACTCACATAGATCCACCTGCCTCTGCCTCCTGACTGCTGGGACTGAAGGTGTGCACCACTACCACCCAGCTCGACACCTATTCTTAGATGGTAAATTTTTATGATATATAAGACATGGGTGTGTTTAAAAAGCTTTTAGGATGAGTACTGATCAAAAATAGTTTTTCTATTGATCTGAAGTCAGTTTGTCAGGAAAGACTAACAAACTTCTAAAACAGAGTAGAAATAATCCAGTACATTAGTTGTAAGTGTTTAAAGTTCTTGGAATTTATTTTTAAGAAGACCAAGGAGCTAGGAAATGGGCATTTATAAACAAATGACTATTGAGTAATGTCACGTTGCAGGGCAAAGAATTCTTCCCTTTTAGAGTCAGGCACCTCTCTAAAGTTATCCCTAGAAACACATTTTTTTCCAGTCCAGATGGCTCTGGGAATTTCTGTATGCTGTGACTCTGTGGCTTTTCTTGGTGTGTCTACCCACACTCTTTCTGGGCCTTCAAAAGGATGACACATGAGAAGTCCCTTAAGAGATGAAGAATTGCTAATGCTTCATATTGAGGTTATAAGCTATGTATAAGCCATGCTGGAAAACGTATTTTAATTTACTTCTTTATATTTTCTGCCAATTAAGGCTTTAATCATGAATATCTAAATTTCTTCAACGATCATGGTGCCGGAAGACTCATGGACCACAAATGGTCAGGGGCTATAAGCCCGCAAGAATTAGGGATGGGAGACTGAGCGCGTTCCAGGATACTGTTGACCTCAGTATCATCATCTGTGTCCATCATAGGTTTAGAACATGGTTGTGTTTGACACAGAGTCCCCATTCTACATGAGGGCTAATCTCTTGAAAGTCCTTCTCAGGGAAATTTCTTCAAAGTTTTTTCAGTCTCTATCTGGTTTCCTCCCCTTCCACTTTCTGCTTGGTGACCTTTGTCAGAAATGGTCTCAGCACACCACCGATGTCCTCACTGCTAAAGTTACGAACTTCTAAACCTTCTAAACCTTCTACCTTACTAGACCCATTTGTTCCACTCAAGAGTGTATTGTTCTTATTTTGCTCTATGATAATGACAAGGATGAACTAATAGCTCATACCTGTCCTAATATAATAGATTCTATGTAATTCCTGGTGAAATATTATGGAATTGGAGTTAAGTTGGATCCCTTTGCACAGAGAGACCCCATTCTAGATATGCTCTGTTATAGTTGCTTACTGACCTCACATCCCATCTGTGCTGGTGTTGAGGCGGAAAGGCTTTGGAGTGGCACAGAATCTCCAGATATCATTCTCAAAGAAGCAAAGACAAATTCATCAGGCCACAAGGTATGGACATTCCATTATGCTTCTCTAAGTTGAAATATGTGCAGAGGCCTCCCACCTGCCTTCCTCAGCTTCTTCTTAGAATGCTGCATAACCACACATGGAAAGCAGATACAGCCAAGGCCACCAAGGCACTGCATTCCACACACCTCTCTTCAATTCTGGGGAGTAAATGCCAGGGAGGTTGGCCTGGAATGACTTAATGAAGCTCAAGGAAAACGAGAAACTGTTCATTTTGCTGATGTTGAGGAGCCCTCCACAGAAAAGAATATAATAATGGATCCATTATCAAAGCAAAACAACTGTGTTGCTTGGTCTAGAAAATGCTAACAGCCAGAGCTCTAGCTTAGAAAGTCATACTGTCTCCACACACACAGTTCCAAGGATGCTCTGGGGCCTCCCTAGATCATTAGGGAGGTTTCTTTGTACTTTTCATTAGCACGGGTAATTACTTGCTAATGTGTCTGTTATAGTATGTTTCAATTGGCTTCACATTTTCTCTTCATCTCCAATGGCATTTACTGGAAATACCTTCAAGTCCAAGGGAAGGAAAGTTTCACCGTATCTATTTCTTTTTCAAGGCATCACTTATCCAGGATTTTATTATATAGCGCCTCTACATTCCCACAGCAATGTGGGCATGTGATTTTCTTCCTCAGTCCTTTCCTCATCTCTTGCTTCCTATGTGTGTGTGGTGTATGTACTTGTTAGTGTGTGTGTACATGTGTGTGGGTAAGAGTGCAGGGGTGTGTAGATTGACTGTGCCTATCTATTCTATCCTTGATCATTATACAATTTTTAGTTTTGGAGACAGAGTTTCTCAGTAAACTAGAAGCTCATCAATTTGGCTACATCGGCTGGCCAATGATCCTCAGGGGTCATCGTGTTTATGCACTCTCCTGTGGTTGATATATTGTGTACCCCAATAAACTTGTCTGGGGGTCAGAGAACAGAACAACCATAATATTAAAAATAGAGGTTAGGCAGTGGTAGCACATGCCTTTAATCCTGGCATTCCAGAGGCAGAGATCCATCTGGATCTCTGTGAGTTCAAGGCCACACTGGAAACAGCCAGGCATGGTGACTCATGCCTTTAATCCCAGGAAGTGATGGCAGGAAGCAGAAAGGTATGTGAGGCATGAGGACCAGGAACTAGAGCTGGTTAAGCTTTTAGGCTTTTAGCAGCAGTTCAGCTGAGATCCATTTGGATGAGGACACAGAGGTTTCCAGGCTGAGGAAACAGGTTCAGCTGAGGAACTGACAAGGTGAGGTAGCTGTGGCTTGTTCTGTCTCTCTGATCTTTCAGAATTTACCCCAATACCTGGGTTTGTTTTTATTAATAAGATCTTTTAAGATTCGTGCTACACTCCCCCACTGTCCACAATGCAGGGATTACAAGCATGCACCTCCAGGCCTGGACTTTTAATTCTGGGTTTAAATTTCAGGTCCTCAGGTTTGCATGATCGGTAATATACTGACTGAATCATCTTGTCTACCAATTAAAATTTTATATTTACTTGTTTATTGGGGGACACACATGTGTCATGGTACCACATGGCAGTCAGAGGGCAGCTTGTAGGAGTTAGTTCTCTCCTTCTACCATGCAGGTGCTGAGGGTTGAAGTCATTTGGTCAGGCTAAGGAGCAAGAACCTGTACTTATTGGACCATCTCTCTGAGCCAGGCTTTACCTTTTTTTTTTTTTTAAGAAAAAAATTATTCAGTGAAAATCATTTTGCTTAAGTCATCACGCATATCACTTTTGGGTTATCAGATAGGTATTTTGAGAGATTTATCCACTAAAGAGTTAATATTCTGGCCCAGAACACATATGACAGTAACGTGTCCAGTAATGCTCAGCTCTCAAAATACTCAATTCGGACAACCATAAAAACTTCATTTGATCACACAGGCAGTCGCATGGCCTGTTCTAGGGCCTTTATGAGTATTTACCCTATTGATTTTTTTACAAGAATGTGGCCAGATTAATATTATCACCTCTTTTTCACAAATAATAATATGGGGTCAGAGATGTTCAATTTTTCCCCAAGACCCTATAGTTAATAATAGAAAATGAACATATTTAGGTATGTCTAACTGAAAAGTCTTCGCCTTTTTTTTTTTTCTTTTTCCTGTGAGAGATCATTTCCACCTCCACACCTCTCTGGCTGATGTGTGAACTGAGGGGCTCACTGTTCATCTGGAGGGCAGTAGTAGGGGGCAGGGTACAAGGTGAGGTGAGATGCTAATAAACAAGAAGTAAGAACTCTGGATACACAGTTCAGGGCAGTTAAAAAAAATCTGATGAGTTCAAAGAAATAAGAGAATTTTGAGGTCTAAGGTAGCCAAAAATGAAGAGCTGGGGGTGGAGGGAAGTGTTGAGCATATTTGGCTTTGTGATAAAGATAAAGGTGAACATGTTGAATGCACTCATGAAAGAATAATAATGGAGAAATACTTTCTCATGCCAATTGTTTACCAAACCTTTGATCTTTCTAAAAATGACTGCAGAATTACCTTCAGGCACGGATAAAAAATGTTTATCAGTGCATGGTGGTTTGAATGTGATGCCCCAACCCCCCCCCCCCAATAATTTAGGGCATTTGAACACTTGATCCCCAACTGATGGCTGTTTTGGAGGCTTAGGAGGTGTGGTTTTGGAGGAGGTATGTCACTAGGGGAGGCCTCTGAGGCTTTAAAAGCCCCTTGCCATCTCCAGGGCCTCTCTCTGCTTCCTGTTTGTGGCTTGAGATAGGAAGGCTCTACCACGGCTCTAGTTGCCTACCTAGTACCTCTGCCCCTCTATCATGGACCCTACAAGTGTAAACCTAGTGGGAATTCTAGAACCATAAACCCAAAATGAACCCTCCTTATGATAAATGGCTCCAGTCATGGTGTTTTATTATAGCTATAGAAAAGTAACTAAGATGTGGTGTTAGGAATAATTACTCCATGATTGTCTTTGTATCTCATTCTCTAAACATGATTGCATTCTGGAATCACTCTGGAGGTTTTAAATAGTTTTTTGTTTAACCCTGAACACAATATATAAGATTCTCTAAAGTGGGCATGGTGGTGACACATGGCTGTTCATCCCAGCACTAGGGAGGTAGAGGAAGGAGGATCAAGAATTGAAGACAGTCTTCTACATAGTAAGTTTGAGGCCAACTTGGGCTCCATGAGACCCTGTTTCAAAACCATCAATAACCACCAATATAAAGTGTAGGAGTGGGAACCTAGCCCCAAGCATCAGGAATCCTAAAGCACCCCTGTTGACTCCAATGTAAGATAATACTTTGAGATGCAGTGATGCTCGCTCTTCAGCACAACAGCATGAGGGCCCTGTGGCTCAGGCTATACCATGCTACGAAGAACACAATTACTTTAAAAGGAAAGTTGGCTTTTATGCAAACTATACTCTATGAATCATAAGTACTACAATATATTAGAATGGAGTGTCAAAACAACTGGTCCCATTGACAAAGAAACATAAAATGCTGAGTCAATATCCTATGCCGTTTTTGTAATCATTTTTTAAATTTAGGTTTTTCAGCATCTTTAAAGTTCTTGTGTGCTGAATTATAGCTCTCAAAAATTCTAGTGTGAAATAATAATGCTTTCTAAATTTATTTTGCTATATGCATTTCAAATAGTGATTTCCTGATTTTCTTTATGAGAGTTCACACCTACATACAAGGAAATCTAAATGTATCCATTCCCATTTCCCCCTCCAATTTCCCACATATCTCCTCTAAAAAGGCCCTCTGCAAACATGTATTTTAAAAAAAAATAACATCCATAAGTCCAAATAGTATTGCCTATATGTGCATAGTTCTGGGGCCACCACTGGTCAATATAACTTTTAAATATTTATATTTGTACCCATATACCTAGGCATATACCTAGGCTACTCTCAACTTTGCTCAGCAAATTCTCTTTTTGAAGTCTGTAACAGTCGATACTGAAACACAGAACTTGTCCAAGAGCTAAGATAAACAGCAGGAGAGTTCAGCCCTGAATGGGGCCATCTTTATTATCCCCTCAACCAAGGCTCAGAGAATGATGATGAAGAGAAGGTAGAAAGAATGTAAGAGCCAGAAAAATCACAACACTTCTACAAGAGTGTTGTGAATCGCTGTCTTCTGGTCCTAAAGAGGCTAGAGCATTCAGGAACTCATAACTTGTGTGGTTACCTACATCCCATCAAGCCAGCCAAACTTCCTGCAGAGAGGGGGAGCTTCTCGCCAGGCCTCATACCTTACCTAGGAGCTATTCAGACTTGAGAGCAGCTGGGAGAGAGCCAATCACTCTTTTAAGCGTGGGGCTACTAGTTCCTATGAACTAGTGTTTAATAGAATGCATTCTAAGTTATAATCATTCGAAGGATTTTAAGGTCGTCTATGAGATTGTTGGAATGCATCAAAAATTTTTAAAATTTTTTTCCACACAAAATACTATGGTTTTATCGTAGGGAAAATTATTATTTGTAGTGCTTAATTTTCTTAAACATGTAGTAATTGAGAAGGCTACAAATCAAATCAAGTCTTATGAGTCTGATACACACACACACACACACACACGCACACACACACACACACACACACACACACACACATACACGGTATAGCATCTTCTGTGGATTTTTATGATAAACTGCCCTGACACTCTCAGGTCATCCTATGGAGTAGTTATTATCCTGTAGCAGTATGGACCATTGCCAAGGTCTTTGATTCTTTGAGGCTGGTAAATCTTGGGACTATGTTTTGCCATTTAAAAATTATCTAAAGGCTAGAAAGGTGACTCAGCAGTTAAGAGCACTTGCTGATATTTAAAGAGTACTAGAGTGTGGCTCATGATACTACAGCTCACAATTTCCTGTAACCAGCTCCGGGGGATCTGACACCCTCTTTGAGCCTCTGTGGGCACTTGCCCACATTCCCATACACCAACAGACATGCACACACATACACATGCATAAAGTAAATTCAAAAATTAAGAAAAAACTAACATGCCTACATTTAAGGTACACTTAAATCAGTGGTTCCCAACCTGTGGGTGTCGCATATTGGATATCCTGCATATCAGATATTCACGTTACGATTTATAACAGTAGCAACATTTCAGTTGTGAAGTAGCAATGAAACAATTTTATGCAACACGAGGAACCATATTAAAGGGTCACAGCATTAGGAAGGCTGAGAACCACTGGCTCAGTATGTGCCTCACAGAAGAATCGCCTCCAAGTGCCCTCCTTTCAGACCCTCTTTCCTTCTCCTAAGGAGCTCTCACGTCTACCCTTTCTTCACGTTTCCTGCATCTTTTCCCATGCTTTAGGTAGTATAATCGGAGGGGACCAACTCTGGTGACAGCGACTCCTTCTCTTTATTTTTGAATGATTGAGTGGCTGTGCAGGGTTCTGTGGGGATATGCATGAAAGCTTAATTATATTTCCTGCCTTGCTGAGTGAATGTTGCATAGAGAGATGGCTCTGCCTGTGGTGTAAAACATCATAGCGATCGCATCACTTCCCCCTGCATTTGCACAGGGCTGATAATCAGCTCTCCACACAAACAGGCAGTCAGATGAAGCCAGTTATCTGCGAAGGTGTCCCTGTCCTGTTAGCATCTGTATCTATCTTGACTTCGCGCTCTCATAGCAAACTGAGAAACAGTCTGAGTAAACTCCAGTTTCTCCCTGATGGGGAAAAAGCAAGGATTCTGCCTCCAAGTACTCGGTAGTGCAACTATATCATTTTTCAAGAGTCAGGAAAGATCCGGCTACTCCTAGGAGCAGCTCTGGGAGATAAGTCGAACTTATGCTTTTAAATGCCCAGGCTATAAGCATATTCCCAATTTTTTATTTTCAGTTTGAAAACCCTTAATATGCACGAAGTGCTTCCTTCCTTCGGACAATACTCATTCACTGAGCACTGTTTCCCCGCACGGTGACAATCACTGCAGACAGAAAATGGGCGTATGAAAGTTGCCGTTATGTGAACAAGCTGGAGTACTGCTGTTAGATAAAGCGTAGATTTTTAATGAGCAAGGTTGCTTGCTTGTATTCTGCATATGAAGTAGAGAAGGAGAGATTTCTGCCCACCCCGCTCTGGTTCTCACCTCTGGTACTGATCAGGGGAAGCTAATGGATAAGTGACCCTGAGTTTGAAAATAAAAGAATGGTGTTTTAAAAGTATGCTCCCTTTCATTCTACAAACATTTACCAAGCAGTAAACCTCTGCGTTTTATGTATTTCATGTCTGATACTATGCTAAATAAAACAAAATACCTTTCTTTTAAGAGTAGAAACACAGCTAATCAGATCCTGATAGAAGCTATTCAGAGGGCAGCGGGACCATCAGAAGTAGATCCACATTCAAATACTCATATGTTTATGCAATTTCCAGGTATTCCATAGGGGGAGAGTGGTACATTGCACATGGAATCAAATTAAGGGCGGTGGGGGGGGGAATGAAAGCCCTCTGATCTGCTGCTACTTAAATTAGTGCGGCTTCTTCTATCACAGAAGGAACTGCCATCATTTCTATTCAGTTGTGTGCTCTCCAGCCTCCTTAATACAGCTTCAGGGATTAAATGTTTCCCAGTAGACAATGCAGGTGTCACTTCTGAGAAACGTGCACACTCTGTTAGCACTAAAGGTGGCAGGCAATTCTGAAACTATAATTGGAGCTTTTCTTCTCCATTCCAGTTGCATGATTTCTCTTTCTCTTCAGTGACTTCCCTAAGTTTATAAATGAATACAAAGGCTCAGCCTCATGCTGTAGCAAGGATATTTGCTTAATCCCTTTAGCTGTCTGTAAAGCAGGAATAATACACTCTATCAACTCATCAGTTCTCTCTCTCTCTCTCTCTCTCTCTCTCTCTCTCTCTCTCTCTGTGTGTGTGTGTGTGTGTGTGTGTGTGCACGTGTGTGCGTGTCTGTTCACACACTTGTATGAGCATAATACAGAAAATACATCCTAAAAGCACACTCTTATTCAGTTAAGATATAAATAATCCAACAGACTCCTTGGGGCTGGTTAGTCCCACTGCCTGTGTGCATGCGCACGTGGCCTCTTCCCCTTTGTCGTTTTAGGTTTACGGAGGTTTATACTTAAGAAAGTATGTGATATGCGATTCTAGAATCTGCCTTAACCCAATTCAAATTCTGGGTGGTGTTAGCTCATTTGTTTCTCATTAAGTTCTTTATTAACAGCCAAATCCCTTGATTATTACACTTCTCTGAACTTTCTTGTTAATCTTACTTACAAGTCACATAATGCCTGAATACATTTCTGTGAAATGTTGTTGAGATAAAAGAGCTGGCAGTGACAGTAATTAACTTCTAAATAAATATTAAAATGAGAGGCCATGGTGAATATCTCTCAGTGCAAGGGAGACACGACTAAGTTCCTGGGATAGCAAGCGGCCAGCTGGACACCGTTGGAGCTGAGGACAGCCCCGTCCCCGATTTAGAAGATGCGCCTTTATATGCTAGTTAGCCTGTGCAATCGCTTCTCTTCGTTCTCAGTTTTAGCTAAAACACATATTTTATACTTTGATTTTCACACATTTGGCCACTTAGCCATATGTTCTCCTGTCCCATTCGCCACAGTTGTCTTGCATCTAGAAATTCTTTTTAAGGTGGGGAAGAAATCTGCAGGCTCCTTCTTCCCACCTCCCACCTCATCATGGTAGATCCTTGCACACAGCCGGCTGCAAACCGAAAACCCAATTGGTGCTCCACATGTCTGTGTTGAGTGGAGGTTCATTTGCTCACAGGATATTCATCTCCAATCTGTCAGATCAAAACTGTGAAAGCGCCGTGTGATTGGCTGAGACGGTGCCACGAGAACGCAAAAATCACACCAGCACAAGTGTGAAGTCTAGCATCCTACTGACAGGGTTGAAATATTAACTCTGACCCTGATTAAAAATGACTTTGGGCACACAGTCTCTTCGTCTGAATGCCTAACACATGAAATATGCAAAATGAAGTGCTCCTGTGATGGGGACATTTCCCTTATTAAATGGCATAATACAAATAACTCCCTTTCCTGGTAGAGTTTGACAGCTGGTCAACTACACACAGCTCCAATAATCCTCATGAGTAATCCAGGCATTCAGATAACAACTTTCCAAGTTGTGACACATCAGGGAAAATAAGAGCAACTTCTAGAAGGTTGATTGACCACAATGTCAGCTTGATTCTCTGCTAGCAATGTCAAGAGTTAAAAGCCTAAAGTTGTTTTTCGAGGGCACCTTCGTTTAGCCCCACAAGAGTCAGTGAGCTGTTTTTCTTCAGCTCTCCTAATACCCTCTGCTTACCTCCCAAAGACATATATGGAAGATGGCTTGCTATCAACCTGCTTGTCATTGGTTTTATTACTCAGGTGATAACCGGGGGTGTCAGGGAGTAAACGCCAGAATTCTGTGACAGAGGACGTCCATTCAAACACAAAACAAAACAACAAACAAACAACACCAGCTTCTCTTGCATAGGTCCGATCAAGAATACTGAGCATATATGAAAACAAAATGTCAAGCTTAAAGACACTGTAAATATGGATAAGAGATAGAGGGGACGAAGGTCAGGTGGAGCACATGACTCCCTAGATGCACTGTAGAAATGTCTGTTTGGTGACATTGTTATGTTTGCTTGTTCGATCCTACAGGTGGTGGAGAATAAGGCAAGAGTGTTTATAGCAGAAGTCTGTCTTCTTCCTGATGTATTGTTTGGACCTTACATGTCAGGTGGTTTAAGAAAAATCTGCCTATAAAGCTGAACTCGCTCAAATTGTGCGTGTGTGTGTGTGTGTGTGTGCGCGCGCGCGTGTGTGTGTGTGTGTGTGTGTGTGTTATTTAACGCTGTAGTACTGAATATCAGGCAAATAGCATTGGCCAAGGGTCACAGGGCTTCCTCTGTCGTATTGAGTAATAGCTTAATTAATTTAAACAGGGAGACCCTGAAGCAAGTAAGCACATAGATTGATGAGTGTACCGAGCTCATCGCATGTTGGGGCAACGGGGCACACTGCTATGGAGAGGACATTGTGCTGGCTGTGAGGTCACCCCAGATTCAGTCCTGGAAGTGCCACTCAGCACTGGAAGGCAGAACAGGAGATCTCAAAGGGTGCCCTGGCGCAGCAGCCTCTGTGTCTCCTGGGAATATCTTAGAAACACAGATTTCCAGGCCTCATTCGAGACCAGCAAGTTAAGGCACGCTGAAGATGGGGCCCAGAAAATTGTTTCAAAGCTTGCTACATGATTCTGATACACAATTCAGCTTGAAAATCCACAGGAGGATGAGGACACTAGGGAGTTGACACAGAATGCTCTGGGGTTGCATGGTCTTTGCAGACCCTTGTGTGTTCCACCAAGTTAGAGATTTTCAGCCACAGGGAACCCATCCTTAATATTTACCTCCCAGCCTTGCATGTCTTTGCATTTAAATACAGCCCCACAAAGTGACAGGCAATCAGAGGTGAGCAGGTTTTATGGAGCACCTTCTGAGATCCTAGGGAACAACATGTTTATCCTGGTGACACCATTGTTGAGGTGTCTGGTGTTAGCACATTCTGGAAGATAGCAAGGCTTTTTTCTTTTCTTTTTTTCGGGAAGGCGTCAAGGAGCGACTGTCCAAGCTCACTATAAAAATAAAGGTGCTGATGTTGTTACGGCTGTTCTTCTCCTACCTGGCTTACAAATCTATAGTTTTGGGACCTTAAATGAATCCTGATAGTAACTAGTCTCCCAGAGACTCAAATGGTCCCACAAGGAGACTTAACCGTATTTGAACCCTTTGTACTTCGGCAAAGAGAAGGGCATACTTTAAATGCAGAAGTCACTTAGTTTGGAAGCCAGTACTGAGGTGAAAGAGCCAGGAAGCGTCTCTCCACTCCGCCATGTCATCTTCAGTGAGACGCCTTTGTGGGGTAGTGTAGCAACCAGCCTCCTGCACCGACACCTTCCACCTCACAGCTCTGCTCTGCCCTTGTCTGGGATTTCTTTCTCCATTCCCTTTCCAATCTTGTTTCTCTAAATTCAAATACTTCCCCCGTCCTAACCTGCAATTTTTATGTGCAACCGTTTATAATTTTTCATTTTCCTCCCAACATTTGTCTTTCATTTGTGTCACAGTCCTTACCTTCCCTCATTTTCTTGACCACAATTTCCTTTAATCTTGTTTATCATTTATTCTGTAAATGTGCCTTGCCATCACCTTATATAAGATATCATTTCTGTGATGGCAGCAGGACAATCATTCAGAAAATATTGCTTCTTCATCTCTTTCACCATCCTCCACGTATTATTCCATCATAATGCTGATTAATCTGAACTCAGCACTATTAAAAGCAGCACTCCATCTATAGAATGGGAAAAAATGCTATTTGTAGATCATTTGGCAGTGACACACACTCTTAAAATAAAGAATTAAATGTGCTCGAAATTGAATTAGAGAGGTGCCTTTCAATGGAGTAACATTTTATTTTTAGGTTCTTTGTAATTTTTCTCATTTTTCATGGTCTGCTCACTCCATCCTTCAATTTCACCAAATAAGTCTGTATAGATGGTAAAAGAGTCCATTGTGCTCTGTACAAATAATTAAAATTCATTCATTCTGCAAGCTCTTGTGTTATGCTTTCTGCTAAGTGATGGGCTACTAACAGAGTGACAGACCAGGGCAAAAAAAGAAAGAAGTTTCCTGATGCCCTCTATCATTAACCTCTTCTTGTTCTCTATCTGTCTCTCTCTCTCCTCTGTCTGTCTGTCTTACTTGGTTTATTGCATATATTACAGAACACAGTGTGATGTTTCAATAAAATTATACAAAGTGAATTGATGACAGCAATCAATCACAGAAATTGACATATCCTTTTCAAGTGTGTGAAGTGTGTGTGAGAGAGAGAGAGAGAGAGAGAGAGAGAGAGAGAGAGAGAGAGAGAGAGATAAGTAGCTGGAAGTAAGCTGTAAAAATAAAACCAGCAAACTTCTAGAACATTATCCAACATCCTAAACTTTGGGCTTTTCTATTGTTAGACTTATCTTCCAGCACTGTGTGACTTTCAGCCAGCACTTCCCAAATCTATCCTAGTCACTACCATTCATCTCCAAGTTTCCATGTATTCAAATTTTACAGATTTTGTATATAAATAAGATTATGTTGTGTTTCCCTTTCAATGCTTGACAAAGTGTTTCCCTAGCACAGCCATGTTAACTTACTTATCTATGTCTATTAATATCAGTAATAATGTGTGTGTGTGTGTGTTGTTGTTGACAAACATTGGAATGTCCTCTATATAGAGATTGTGGGTAAAATGGCAATAAAATAAGGGCAAAAACATGTGTTTGAATTACCTGTTTTATTTTCTTTGTTTATATACTCAGATTACTATATAACTGGATCGCATTATGATGTTTCCACTTTCCCTTCACTGTCTGGGTGAACATGGATGGCAACTGACCTCCAGAGATCTCAGTTTGGTTCTTTAAATGTTATCTATCAATCTCTGGACACAAATAGCATAAAACATAAGCTATGGCACTTGTGTTAAGGTTTTATGTCAATTCCCTATTAAAAATGGCCACGTGGAGACAAGAAATCCCCCTTAGCATGTACTGTGTCCTCCTCATTTGCTCCCTAGCTCGCTCACTATGTGTTTTTCAGTGCATTGTACTACTTAAAGCAGCTCAGATGCAATCCAGGGCTCTTTAATTTCCATCAACAATCACATCCAGTCAGTCGATAACTCCTATGGATCCTGCTACTTACCTTTTCCACTAATCTATTTCTTCTTTTTCATTATAGCTGTAATTACTTTAGTTGCCTAATCCTTCTATATACAAGATTACCAAGGTGGCTTCTTAATCCTTGTCTCACCTTCAGTCCTGCAAAAATCCAATCCGTTTACGTTCACAAAATAAACAGGATGCAGTATGATCGTTTGGTGTGGCAAGTATGAAATTTTCATTTCCCCTTCCAGTCATTCAGTAGCTCCCTTTTCTTGCTTTCAAAATCAAATCTGAAGATGTTAAGAAAAGTCTATGGAGACCTTTCTTACTAATTGCTATTTACATGATACTTTGGTGCCCTCTGAATCTATCTGCCATGTTTCATCCCACTTCTGGCACTTCATTTTCTCCCTCTGTCTTTTTGAAGTACCTTCTCCCATTCTCCTTCTTCCTATTCCTGGTTTACTGTGCTAGGCTGTACTCATTGCAGATTGACTGTTACATTCCATGGGGATGATCTCTAAGACACCCTCCCTCCTGCGGATGTTATTGCTGTGGCAGCTGCCGCTTGTTGTGTTCCTACTAATATGGGGGTCTAGATACTCATGGAAACACCCTTCTCCTTGACTCTGAACTCCATCTGGTCCTGTCCATCATTGTCTCTTGAGTGTCTGTCATCATCCCTGAAAACATCTGTTTTATACATGGATTATTTACAATCATCTAAATGAAAGTGAGACATGGTTTTGTCTTTAAGGAGCTTAAGATAAATAATGTTGACAAACCATTGTGGAGTGAGGCTCAGTGTTCTTTAAATAGTTCTGCCTCAAAAGTGAGCAAGTAGGAGGCCCTTTATGTATGAGTTCAATCCATTATCATATCAAACATTAGAGATTGTTTCATATAATACAAAGATAATATAAAAGCTGAAACTGAAGCCGGGCTGTGGTGGCACACACCTTTAATCCCAGCACTTGGGAGGCAGGGCAAGGCAGATCTCTGTGAGTTCGAGGCCAGCCACCAAAATTACACAGAGAAACCCTGTCTCAAAAAACAAAACAACAACAACAACAACAACAACAAAAACTGAAACAGGTTTAAACTCTGGGGTAGTTCTTTGGTTTTTCCTTATGATCAATATCCATACATAAGGTTCAATATTCAGACTCTAAACAGTGGTTCTACAGTTTATGTACAATATATGGTTAATATCTATTCGTTGGAGAAAGGAGATGAGAAAGGAAGGGAAAGTAGAAGAAATGAAACAAGGATGGGAAAGGGAAGACAGAAGAGGAGTGCTATGCAAGTAAGAATTCATGTCTTGCACAGGGAATATGGGTGATGGGTTAAGTTTTGGCTTACAAGGCTGGTAGACAGTATATTCCTGGGAAGAAACTAGGATGGACAAGGAGAAACCTAAAAGACTCATAGTAAAAAAAACAGTTGATTGGTTTTCTTATCTACTCCATACTTTTCCTTTGAATTCCAAATAACATCAAGAAAATGGTCAGGTACCCCTTTCTTGATGTTTCATGAACACGGTCTTAACATATTCAAGCCCCATCTTTCCCCAACCCTTAAGTCTTTTTTGGGTTGCAGTCTACCTAACTTACTGTCCATTTCATCTTCCTAGTTTATCAGGACATTGACTCAGAAATCATTAACTTCTCTCTTAATTTCACAACACATATTCCATCCTTCACAAAAACAAAAAAAAAAAAAACCCAACTATTTTTGTTTTTAAGTGTAATATAAAGTTGTAGTCTCCCCACCCCTTTCTAAATTCCCAGTGCTGCCTCCAACTCTGAATAAAGGAGCCATCCCTGAGGTACCCTCTCAATTCATAGCCAGGAGAAAATCACGAAACATGTAAGTCATACCTCCTCCATCCACTATCCAGAACCTTTCACAGACTCCGACCTCATGAAGACCAATTATCGACATCCATACTGTAGTCTATATGACTTGGCATGATCTGAGCCCCAGTAGTTCAGAGTTTTCATTGCATGTCACCTTTTGTGGTGGTTTGAATGAGAACGTCCCTCATTTATTTGAATACTTTGGTCCAGTTGGAAGAACTCCTTCAGAAGGAGGTGTGGCCTTGTTGGAGGAGATACATCACTGAGGACAGGATTTGAGATTTCAAAAGCCCTTGACATTCCCAGTGTCTTGGTGTTTGCTTACACGTGAAGATGCAAACAGTCATCTCTGAATCTAGTGCCATGCTGCGTGAGTGCTGCCAAGCTTCCTGCAATGATGGTCATGGACCTTAACCCTCTAAAAACTCGAAGCCTCAATTAGATGCCTTGATCAGCATGTCTTATCCTAGGAACAGAAAATGAACTAAGACACCCTTAGGCTACATTTGACTGTTACACTGCCCTCCTTACCCATGTCAAGCACATTGGCTATTCCAGACTGCTTATTCTGAGCCTTCCCTTCAACTCAGTAATTGCATTTTGTTGTCAGGCTTTTTTGAGAACATGTCTCCTGTCCCTGGAGTCTTTGCTCAGATTTCATATTAATGAGACCCCCACTAGTCATCCTAGGTAATGTTGCCTTCCATAGTTCCTAGACACCTTCAGCCTTCTATGCCTTTTCTTTTTCCTTTTTTTTTTTTTTTTCCGAGACAGGGTTTCTCTGTAACTTTGCGTCTTTCCTGGAACTCACAGAGATCTGCCTGGCTCTGCCTCCCGAGTGCTGGGACTAAAGGCATGCGCCACCACCGCCTGGCCCTTTTCTTTTTCTTAGTACATTGTATTTACAATATGCCACCTCCTTCTTCTACAATTATGTCCATTATTTATTTTCTGCCCACTATAGGTAGGATAGAAGATATTCCTCACCAGGGAGACAGTTTCCCAGTGGCATGTGCTAAGGTTACACATGGAATTCTGATGTCAGAAGAGCCTGAATGTGAATTTTAGGATACTTAGCACTTTGAGGTGTGGGTGGCAGGGAGGTTATTTGTTTTATACCTTTTTGTTCCATTAGTTTTGTTGGTAGTGGTGATAGGGTTACACATGAGTGTGTGTGTGTGTGTCTGTCTGTCTGTCTGAACACTGTTAGATAGATGTGTATCAGACACAAACAGCATATCACTTTACTTCAAATTTCTTGAGCCATAGAAGAGGAGACTATTTTGAGGTGGATATGCAAGTTTGTTTTTAAAATACATTTAATTGGTTTTAATAATTGTAATCAATAAGACAGTTGTGAAATCTGGCCAAAATGATTAGGATAAATACTTGACAGTGGTAAGGGAAAGTGTGTTTGGAGAAAAATGAGACAGACTGTTGTTTGTGCCTCCACTAGAGCTGATGGACAAGTTTGAAATGTTGATTCACATTGTGGGCATGCTTCACCTGGGGACAAGGCAGGAGTCATGTCAAGTGCCTGAGGAGGAAAAAAAATGAATGAAAACAGAGACAAACTGAAAAATGTATAGACTTATAATGAGAAAGACAAGAGAAAATAAAAACTATGAGGAAAAAGAGATGAGTGCCTGCACACCTAGGAAAGGGAGCTGTGTGCGAATTTGCAGCATGTATTCTGCATGTTTCTGAAATGAAGAACATTAAGCTTTCAGTGTGGGGCTTGTGTAGGACACTAGCTATAGCCTAAAGCTAGAGGATGCAAGACATGTCTCCCTTTTATCCAACAGCTCTTTTTCAGATACTTAAGGATTACATACGTTAAAACATAAATGCTATGGTGGTGGCATCTAAATTATTAAGACATCTTTGATAAAATTGTGGTTCACAAGTGTGTAATACAACATAGGCCTAAGATCGTCATGAGAGACAGCTCTCCTTTTCCACAGCAGGGGCTAGAGAGGGATTAGTAGCTAGAACAAGAAGAGGGTTAGAGACCATGGTTCACTACATACTTATACCCCCAAACTGCACACCATATAAATGTATCGTGTTTTCTCTAATGTCTAATATTAACATTTGCTTAATGTTCGATTTTCTAACTAGAAGCTCTTTAGGGATGTTGATGTCATGTTCCTGAGCTGTCCCATCTGAAGAAGAAGTCAGACAAATTAAGATGAGTACCTGCTGGTTATGGTTATGGATATTCCCCTACAGTGCCTACTGGGAACCCTGTTACTCTTCCCATGCTCCCTCTAGATCAGTAACTGTACTGACATTTGATTCATTAAGACTTTGGTAGCGTCCCTCTGTCACGTCACAGATCCCCCCCTCCCAGACCATTCCTTTACCCCCCAATACCAAAATATCTTCTCCAGGACAGATACTGCAGGCAAGGGATGTTGAGATCATGATGGGAGGACGTGCAGAGATGACCAGCAACACTAGTGGAAGCCCATAAACTGTGGACTGATGACTGTGGAGCCCCCATGGGACTGGACTAGGCCCTCTGGATACAGAAGATGGTTGTTCGGCTCGAACTGTTTGGGGGGGGGGCACCAAGGCAGGGGGATCAGGATCTGTCCCTGGTCTATGGGGAGGCTTCTGGAACCCGGTGCCTGCGGTGTGATGCCTTGCACACCCTTTCTACAGTGGGAAGGGCCTTGGACCTGCCTAGGCTCAGTGCTCTGGGCTCTGCTGACTACCCATGGGAGACCTCAATTTGGGGGACATGGGGTGGCTTGGGAAAGAGGGCTAGGGGGGATCTGTGGATAGTATGTGGAGTGAGTAGAAAATTTCTTAATAAAGAAAAATGAAAGAAAAAAAATCTCTTCTCCAGACTATTAAGATGCAAGAGAACCCAGAGCATAACTGGAGTAAGTTTGGTGCAGTAAGATAACAAGTTCAGTTAAGGATAACATAGAAACAGACCATACACCAGTAATAAATAAAAGGCAATGTTAACCGATGTAGAGGCAAACCCCCAGTGGTAAGGCCTATTTCTATAACGCTATTTCTCACAAATGTTAGCATGGAGGTTGGTCAACAGAAACAGACTAGAACAACAGACAAATATGCATATTTTACATGATTTCTGAACAGACCAAAATCTTATAAGGACCAAGAATGAGCTTAATTTTATTTGAGGAACGTTAAGGGACTTTGTATGAATCAAAGAGAATGGGCTAACTCAACCTCTGGTAACAAATATCAATGACCCGTGAGTGCCATGGAGTCTTATCCTAAGTCACTTCTATCTTAAAAATTAAAAAGATGTTTGAGAACTCTATGAATCCTATAAATGAAAGCTCCACTCATACCCAAAGTTTCCTCATTACCTAAAGGTGTCAAGAGTTTCTAAGCTGCATAACAGTTATTTAAATGTTATATTTAACAGTATTAAATCCATTTCTTCAGTTAAGGTAAGTTTTTTTTAACTATTTGCACAGTAGAAAATGCCATTTAAAATGTCAATGAAAGAAAAATCACAAGAAAAAAGATCAATATAAGTTTCAGAATAAAAACAAGTATCAACATTGTTAAGCTTTTATAACAATTTGAAAGAAGTTGTGATTTTATAAAGAGTATTTTAAGTATATTTAATGCAAAAGCAATGCAGAATTCATTTTATAAATAAACACCTCAGAATAAAATTAAATGCCATTTCACACAAAGTAAGTCAATCTCAACAAATCTCAAAGGGAGTTTTATGGAGATTTGACAAGATGTTTCTAAAATAATGTGATAGGAAAATGCATATGGATGACCAAAACTCAAAGGAAAACAAAATATCTCTAAACTCTACCAGACACCAAAAACACATCATTACTCACAAAGGCTATTTCTCACAAATGCTAGCATGGGGGTTTGTCAATGGAACCAGAGTAGGAGGACAATCCAACAAAAAACAAATATGCATGATTGCTGAATTTACCCAAAATAAAACCTTGGCCCAAAGGCTGTGAGAGACATTTTACATAAATGAAAAGTTAACAAGTTTATAGAAAGCATTTAACATCCTAAGGAATAGACAGAACAAATATTTAATGAAATCTTGTCTTAATGTGCCAACAGTTTCAGACTACTAAAATAATATATTAAATTAGTTGGTATACATAATTATTAAATGAAATAAACACAGCAATTCATAAATATAAAAAAGAAATATAGATTGGCTAAAAGAGCTTTGCTGAAAATTAACTTTATGGTACCTAGCATGAGCTTATTTAATGTTAAGATAATATTTTTACTAATTCTTTGAAAATTCCATACAATGTTTTTAATCATATTCATTCACTCCTGTTACCATACTGTACATATCAAACAACATCAGAGTGAAGGAATTTATAAATATTCCTATTACTTTGGGTAGATGGGGCTCAACTGGAGAGTTATAGTTTCGACTCAGGGCTATGATGTTAGTGTCGACGTCATCTTCCGAGTACACCTGGCCGTATGCCATGATCACTGACCCAGATGCTGGTATATGATGTTATTCGGAATGAAGACAGCACCCTGAGCTCTCCAAATGGAATAGTCATTATAGTATTACTCGTTTAGACACTTGTCTAGGATTGAACACTTGGCATTGGACAAACTATGCAGGAGTAGGCCCTGGAGAAAAGTGATTTTCTCTTTCATGTCAGCCATTGTCTAGGGGTGGAACCTTGTGGAATCTCTACCATTCACACTGGCTTTTCAACTGGTGATGCCATCATGTGGCTACTGTTCAGGCAAGCATATTGTTGAGATTTGTGGGTAAAGCAGGATGTACATACATGTATAGGTATATCCATCCATACATATGTATGTGTATATGCTAATATAAACTTTTAGTTTATATTAGCATATACACATACATATGTGTATATGAGTGGTGTAGACACAATGTTCATATATGACATTCTCATATATACATACATATACACATATAATTTTTTTGCGGGGGGCGGGGGGGGGGGGGGGGAGATGAGAAGTCAAATGATAGACTTCTCCTAAGTGGATGTCTGCTGTTCCAAGATACCTATACAGAACCATAAATGTATTTGTGGACTCAACCTTGGGAATTTAGAACATTTTCTCATGACTATTGCCAACCAAGTTACAAAGTGGAAACCCACTCCAGGGGGCTTGTTGGCAGAGACTGATCTAGAATCCCATTCGTGGGGAATGAGAAAAGCAATAGATGATGAGCATTTTGAAGAGAAGCTGACATATTATCCACTTACAGTCCGTGAGCTCAACCCCAGGCTCTTGATAGACTTACTCTGTAGCATTTATTCTGACAGGCAGCTGATTATGTCAAGTCTATCTCCAACCACACTATTAAAGTCTGGCCCTGCCACAGTATCCAGGTCAGAGAACAACCATGGACAAGTTAAAACAAAACAAATTTCTCTTTCTAATCATATATATTCACATGTTAATTATATGGGGATAATTAAAATATGATCAAAGACATGATTCTTAAAGTCACTGTTTCTTTTTCTTTGTGTTCCCTTCCTCTCTCCCTCCCCTCCTGCCCACCCTCCTCCTTCCTTCCCACCCTCCTCTCCCCTTCTTCACGCTGACCAATTTTCTTACATTTATTAGGATGCATTTTAATACCGCTGGGTGAAAGTTGATAAAGAAATATTGACAGACTTACCTGACCTTTTATTAACTTCTCTTTTTGTTTTTCCACAGAATTCTATGAAAACATGAACAATTTTCTCTGTGGCACATTTTCCTTCCTGATTCCCAGCTTGTGGTGAGATTGTGGTGGGCATGCATGGGCTCAGCTGGATTAGTTTTTAAATAATATATCAAAGGAACTTAAATATTTAAACATGATTTTTAAGCCTATTGTCTTTCTGAAATAATTTTATTTTATTCTCCTAGAATTATGTCCCTCCCTTTACCTATATTTTATGGTAGAAGACTGAGACTGTACTAAAATAGGAAATGTTAATAATAAATAGTAGAATGCAAGCAAGTATTCTAAGCAGTAACACAGAGTGACACACCCACTTGAAACAGAAAATTTAAAATGGTTTCTGGTAAATAACAAAAAAAAAATTGAGATGCTAATTACATACTCAGGAGTATAATAGTCCATTGTTTGCCATGGAGTGATACATAATGGCTTTTAAAAATAGTGTCTAGTCTATTTCACTCTTTTCATCTCCCTTCATTTATACCTCTAAGTTCTACCTCTTAATTACAGGTAATTCCTATTGCTCAGTATTTGTTCTCATCCAGTGTAAACCAACTCACTTTCGTGATATCAAATACCAAGTCTCTAAAGAAGTTCTGAAAACCCAGTCTGCACTCTGCTCTCCTGGCCTTCAGACTTTGTCTATGTTTCTGCAACTTTTCTTACAAAAAAAAAAAAATCCATCTCCCTGGACAACTTGTGCCAAACCAAAGCTATCATCTTTCCATCAAGACTGGTATTTCTTTGTTCTTTTCCCATTTCTCTTGATAATAATCTATTTTCCCCCATTTCTCAGGAAGGATGATCTGTAATAGTTTTTGGCTCACCCACTCTTGCTCGTATCTTTAATATCTGCATCTAAGTCACAAAGAGTGTTTGCCTCAAACTCTCAGCCATTCCTTGTCTTTTTCTTAACAATAGATTTTTTTCTTTGTAGTGTCAGGTGTTTCAAAGTCCAAATCATGAAAATTTTAAATTAAAAACAGTAATTTACTTTTCCTTGCCTAAGATGAGTTACAACTGCTCATGTCTTGGAATTCCTTCCCTAAGTTCCATGGGGGATGTGAGCCAATTAGTATTCTATAACTGTTTTTCATTCTTTAACAGTGACTTAAAGGGAGGATTCCTTCCTATGTCTGTACTGAGGTGGGAGGAGCTTAAAAGATGTGTGGAAAACTAGTCAACTTATTTATTTTCTACATTAATTAAGAGTGTTATTATCCAAATATTTAGCTGTTTTAAGTAAAGGGTAATTAATGCAAAATTTAAAAAAGTAAAGGACTATAGCAATGAAAGTAATTTTCCATTTCCTTTATTATTATTACTATTATTATTATTATTATTATTATTATTATTATTATTTCATTTTATGTGTAAAAGCTTTTTACATGGACGTCTCTGCACCAAGTGCATGACTGGTGTATGGAAGTCAGAAGAAGGTACTGGGTCCCCAGAACTGAAGTTACAAATAATTGTGAGGAGCTACCATTTGGGTACTGGACATCAAATCAGGGTCTTCAACAAGAGCTGTCTGTGCTCTTAACCCCTGAGCTATCTCTCCAGCCCCACAAGGAATGTTTTATCTCAAGTTTGATGATTGGTTGAGCTGCATTCCCCTGACTACTCCTATCTTTCCAAATGGATCCCATTATGTCTCATAGGAAAGGTCTAGACATCACCTTTCTCTACATCTACTCTGGTCCCTCCCTAATGCACCGAGATTGACATTTATCAGAACTCCTTCTTTTGAGCCATCTAGCTTGCTAAGGGCGTCAACTTTGTGTATCTTCACTACAAAAAGAGAAAAGAAGGTAAGTTTTACAGATAATGGATTTATTGGCTTGACTTTGACAAATATGTCATGATGTATTTAGAGGAAATCATCATTTTGCACTTGAACCTGTGTGTTTGTTAACTTTTGTGTAAAATTTTATGACTGAGAATATAAAGAAAGAATTTGAGTCAATTGCCATTGGTATTTGGTTGGTAAGTATCGAATCACGAGCCCTGAAAAAATAAAAGACTGAATAGAATATGCTTTACCATTATGTTTGGAAATTTTAGAAATAATATTTACCCTATTCTGCTCAACAAAGGAAATAAACTAAGCCAGGCTTGTGACATTTGTAATCCTAGCACTTAGAAAGCTGAGGCAGGAGGATTGTTGAATCCAAGGCAAGAATGACCGAAATAGTGAACATAAGATCCACCAGCGATATAAAACTATGTCCCACCTCAAAAATCAATAACTCCCAAAGCAAAAAGAAACTCTACAAAGTATACATGTGTTCATGCAACAAAATGCTAACATTTTTCCCAATTATATTTTACAATACCAATTCTATAAAACTTGAAACAGATTAGGACTGGGAGATGTCTAACTCAGTAAAGAGCTGGCTGTATGAGCATGAGGACCTGAGTTTGGAGTCCCAGCACCCACATGAACAGCTTGACTCAGCTGGGATTTGGAAGGGGTTGCAGAGCCAGGGCGTTCTATGAGATGTGCTGGCCAGCCAGTCTAGCTGATCAGCGAGCTTCAGGTTCATTCACAGACCTTGCTCAAAAATAAGGTGTCAGGACATAATTAAGCTACTTCAAACACCATCCCACACTGTACACACACAACAACAAACCAAAAACAAACAACCCCAAATCACAAAGCTCCTGTACTAAATATTTCATTGAAAAGTAAACTACAACTATAATAAAACTGAAAAGCATATCAGCACCATGTCACATTTTATATCAGAACTCTTTGCAAAAAATAAAGATAAATCTAGAAGAAATTGTATATCTCTGTATATTTTTTACACCTTATACAATCATTAAATTTAAATAAGGTTGTAAGTAAGCCCATTAAATCTTATAAATCTAGAAGGGAAATTTATACAACTACAATTAGTATAAGCAGCAGAAGAAATCAGAGTATATGTGATATGTTCAATAATTACATTTTTAAAAAAGATACACTGAGTGTTACACTTGTTTCTGGAGTAACAAGACTGTAGTAGACTGTATCTCATAAATTAAGTACTCAAACAAGCCTTAAAGACCTTAATATCATTGTTTTGAAATCCCATGAAATGATTGTGGAGACAGAGAAATAGAAAAATAATAGAAGCTGCAAAGCCTTTCATTAAAAAGAAGAAACTTCTACTCTTGACTTTGAGGGAAACCTCTCATATGAAGGGCAAATCAATGCAACATCAATCAAGCTCACACCTGACCATGGATCAGTTGCTGGGGCAGCATAGTGCAAGATGTCCAGAAGCCTCAGCACTGGCAGGTGTGAACCACACTGCTGGCTCGTTTGCAGATGCCCCCATAGATCATGTGGGTAGTGTATATCAAAAGTCAAAAGCAAGAGGATATCAGTGCTTGAAGAGTCCCTCCTTTGACTTTAAGAGGGACATGCATAGATTGCCATGGGAAGGGAAATAGGTAAGATCTCCTAGGTAAACTGGGAAGGGGATGGGGGAATGAGAACATCAGGGGACAGGGTGGTCACATAGGGGGAAGGACAGAGAGGGAGAGCAATCCAAGAGTTATCTTGATAGAGGGAGCCATTATAGGGGTTAGGGAGAAACCTGGTGCTAGGGAAACTCCCAAGAATGTACAAGGATGTCTCCAGCTAAGACTCCTAGCATTAGTGGAAAGGGTGCCTGAACTGGCCTTACCCTGTAATCAGATGGGTGACTACCCTAAGTGTCATCCCAGAGTCTTCATCCAGTGACTGATGGAAGCAGATGCAGAGATCCACAGCTAGGCACTAGGCCAAGCTCCTGAACTCCAGTCAAAGAGAGAGAGGAGGGATGGTGTGAGTGGTGGGGGTAGGGGGGAGGGTGTCAAGATCATGATGGGGAAACCCCACAGAGATAGTTGAATCAAGTTAGTAAGAGCTCATGGGCTCTGGACTGATGGCTGGGGAACCTGCATGGGACCAAAGAAGGACCTCTGAATGTTGACAACAGTTGTGTGGCTTGGTCTGTTTGTGGGACCCCTGGCAGTGGGACCAGTATTTATCCCTGGTGCATTAACTGGCTTTTTGGAGCACATTCTTTATGGTGGAATACCTTGCTTGGCCTTGATGTAGGGGGAAAGGGCTTAGTTCTACCTCAACTTGATGTTTCAGAATTTGTTGACTCCCAATGGGAGACCTTACTCTCTCTGAGCAGTGGATAGCAGGCAGTAGGGTAGGGATGGGGGGTGGGTCAGAGGAGGGGAGGGAGAACTATGGTTGGTATGTAAAATTAAAAAAAAAAAAATTAAAAAAAGAGTCCCTCCTTTTCCTGAACAATTAGGCATTCCAAGGGAGTTGAGTGACTAGTGCCCACCATGAGCTCTGTGGGATTGTGGGTAAAGGAGGAGTAGGACACATAAGAATACTATGATGAGGAAAGGAAGCCAAGTCACAAGCTAGGAGTGTAGACAGATGGCCCTCCAGAGGTACAGGCAGGATGGAGACCCTTGCATGGTGGCTTCTCTGGCTTCAGCATAAACAAAATGGCCAAAGCAGTTTTCTCACATTTGTGACACATAATACTTTTCTTCGGGCAAAGCAATAATTTTAGAATCAGGACTTTGAAAGCAATGCTGTGAAGAATTAAGGGTGTATGTGCCTCACACCTTAAAGCCAAACAAATATTTTTCTCAAAACCTTTCAGTGGAATGGTACTGACTTTTAAGACAACATTTGGGAAAATGCATGAATATAAAACAGTATGTGACTGGTGAAAAATTGTGGCACATTCACTGGTATCAAACTACATAAATTCATTAAGTTTGCTCATAAAAATATATATGTAACATAGAAAAAATGTGCAATGCAAAACTTACTGTACTCACGCAGCCATACTGCTCTGTATTGACAGTTGAAAACACAAAAGCTAGCACACAAGTGTTTATGCAACAGGTTTATTAATAATTGCCGAGATATGTAGGCAACCAAAATGTACTTCTAGTGGTGAATGTATAAACTGCGGTATATCCAAATACAAAAATACTATCTACCACTTAAAAATAATGACGTTTTAACCCGTGGAAGTGACAGAAGGACCCCCAGTTAGCATTACTTACTAAAAAGTCAATCTGAAAGGCTGAGTAGTTCATAACTAACCATACAAAACCTGGAAAAGTTGAGCAACGGCAAGGAAGGCCACTGATTGCCTTGGTTGGGTAGGAGAAGGACTGAAAAGGTAAAGCAGTGAAGAACTGAGACTTTTAAAATACTCTGTATGATAAAATAAGGGCAGTGCCTTTGTAATTTTTACAAACTTGGACTCTGTAAGATCAGGAGTGAAGTGGAATAAAAAAGTAGCCTTTCCCACTGTATGATATGTCGATATAGGTTCAACCATTTTAACATATGTTATCATTCCGGGCAGAAAATGGGGAAGAGGAGCACTGTGCACAGATTGGAGAAAAGATAAGTGGGAAATATGTATGTTCCTCTCAGTCCAGCTTTGGACCCCCAAACTGCAGTAAAGCAATTGAAGTAAATATTAATTAAAAATTACAAAGTTTGATACCTTGAAAACACCAATATAATAACCAATGAACTCAAATGATATAACTTAAAAACCTAACAGAAATTATTGCTTGTCTTTTATTTTCTACAATAAATTTGTGTGGTTTGTATAATTAAAAACAACATTTCAAACAATAAATGAAAGGAACCATTATACTAAAGATGAAGGTACAAAGAAAAGGGCTGATACATCAAATCATACACTACTGATGTATGGTTCCACATTGCCCAATGTATTAATATTATCCTTACAAATATTTTGAAGAACAAAATTATGACGAAAATGAAATTAGAGGCTAAAAGACACTTTATAATCTATTAGTGAGTAATTATTTGAGGAAAAAAACTCTTTCAAATTACACATTAAGTAATAGATTCCATAAAATTAAAACCATAAAAGACAATAAAAATAAGAACAAAAATGGCATAATATTGAAGATAGGTGTGTTTTCTAAGCATGAAACCAAATATTCAGGAAGCCTTGTTATGTTTTTATTTAACAGAATCTCAAGTAGCTTATGCTAGCCTGGAATTTATTAAGTGGCAGAGGATAACCTTGGACTTTTTATTCTTTGCTCTCTTGTTCTGAAAGTGCTAGGATACCCACGATATCTGATTTATAATAAAAATTTGAGTTAAAACTGTAGTCAGATCTACTTAGATTTTCAAGCTGTCAAAGATTTAAATGAAAGATAATAATTTCTGGTGAGAGCTTAGAGAAATTGATCGTCTCAGTCCCCGATGGGGCAATGTAAATTGGAAAAATCTTTCTAGGGAGTGATTGAGAACAGAATAAGTAAAAAAAAAAAAAATCCTTAAAATATGCATATCCTTTGATCCAGCCATTTCACTGTTAAGAACTGATTTTGTGCTGGAGGTGTGTTTGCAAAGATAAAAATTAATATATCTTTGTTGTTCGTAGCATTAAAAAAAATCTGAAAACAAACTGTTTACTAGAAAGAGAACCATGTCGTTACCTTTTGATATATACCTTTGAAACAGTGTTACGAAGCTATTAAAATCATCTGTTGTAAATAGCTTTATTCTTAGCCAAACATACACAGCAAACAAATTCTAAGCAAACAAAACAGGAGGCTGTTGCCAAGGTTGGCTCTCAACCCTGCCTCTTCCATATCTTATTTGAGGAAGGTCTTCACCTTTACCATTCTGACTTTTCTCATCTGACACAGAGGGGATACTAACTCTTCCATCAAATTGTTCTAAGAAATGAACTGCTTGAAAAATTTAAAGAATGCTACCTAGATATCAATTGACAAAAAATAGTCTTAGAAGAGACATATATTTGTTCTAGTGGATTATTTTTATCATCATAGTATTTCCTATTAAGGACATTAGGTGATTCTTAAATGTACCAATCTGAGCATATTTATTTTGCAGATATTCATACCCACTATACACCAGAGATTCCTGGTGTATAAGCTCAGATGGTGATCACCTGCCCCCCTGCATTAGGATACCTTTCCTGGGTACTTTTGCTGGGCTAACTTTAAGTCATGTTTGGGTTATGTCCTCAAATTGTTCTCATTTCCACAGTACTATATAACCTTCTACTTGTCTAGACCACAACTAGTCATCACCACTCATGAATAAAGCTTCCATTGTAATCTTCCCCATTCTAGACCATGTGAAAAATAGAGCAATGATAGACAGGTAGCTTGTTAGCTAACTCGATACATGATGACAAACAAATAGATGCATAATAATTTATAGATATGTGATAAATATATAGACGAATGGATGGATTCCTAGATAGATGATAGATATGACATTGAATTCTGTAGAAGATTTTTTTCTAGATTTTTTATTTACTATATGTGAGTATATTTACTATATACTTTTCTAATTATATGACTATCTAGTTACTCAGTGAGGGTAACTACATAGTCATATAATTAGAAAGGTAGACACAATGTGCTCTCTCTTATGAATGCTCTTAACACTCAGTATGAATTATTTACATACAAATTTACCATGCATTTACCAAATGAATGTAAAACACTATTGAATCCATGTGCATTCATGACTATAGTATTGATGGTACAACTGCAGGTTTATGAGTGTCTCAAAAGACTTCTACACCAATTCTTATAGACATGAAGAGCCTCGACTCATAAGGTACCAAGAATCAATTGGAAATTTGTGAAATAAGACATGTCCCTAAGATCTGTCACAAAGCTCCTGTCTCAACACAGTCTTACTCTATTTCTCAACTGTACTTTCATTCTTGTACCAAGAGCTAAGGTGGAGAACATTTCAGAAAGATGTGAGCAGTCGCATTAGTTCTCAGAGTGTCTCAGGGTTTAGAAAGTCAGAAAACAGTCTCAGAATAATCAAACTTTTTTTCGTCATCATTCCTTCAGATAATTTGATGTCCTGTGTCATTGTGGAGACTCTGGGGACACCAGAGTTTGGCAAAACCCAATCAACACTCCAAAAAGAGCCCCGATACACCTCTCAGAGTAACTGCAAAAACTTCCCATTTATCTGAACCAGGTGAACACTATCAGAGCACATTATGTTCATTTAGGACACAATGGAAAGGTAACACTTTAGCTCTGAATTAGAAAGCTGGTCACAAGTCTAATATTTTCTAAAGCTGTATCATTTTTGAGGAAGTGAAGAAAAATTGCATGTTTTTTTTTTCTTCCTTTCAAAAGAATTGAACGGTGTTTTTTCACTGTGATTTTTAGGTAATGAATGTGGTTATGGTGTTGAAGAACAAATGAAGTGCATGTGGTTGAGAAGCCATGGGGCAGGTTTCAAACAGGAGAGGTGAGGATGTCACTACCCTCTTTTATGATGTAAGGAGGGAAATCTATGTAGAGCAAACAAACGAACAAATACAATTAAAGAAAGGAGTGGTGTAAACTGTGGTCCCTGTGGACTGTGATTAGGGACCAATGAATGTGTCCATGTGTGCATGCATCCATCAATCTGCTTACTCATTCTTAAAAATGTATTTTATGGAGACCCCAGTGGTCAAGGTTATTAAGGCAAAATAAAGAAGGCTAATACGTGGCCCCGCAGTTTACAGAACTTGATACCTTGCAAACTAAGGGGTTTGTCATATAGCATCATTCATTTATTAGGAACTAAGAAGGAAGCACTAGGCCTACCTAGTTTGGTGATATTTGGGAAAACGCAAAAAGTTTTTGTCTTCCCCTAGACCACTCCCATTTTTCTATCTAAGAACTTATTTTATCTCCCATGGAGAATGAGAGCACCTCCAGGACCGCTCTCACATGTCATCTTACCATGTCTTACAAGGCAAAAACAGCTGAACTCACATGACAGTGCTGTGTGTGCTGTATCCGCCATAGTAGATGTGCACTATACATTTTAACGGAAGGCTGTATTGATTTATGTCTTCCTTGAACCCATCCCATTGGCTTTGTATTCTTACAAGTTTTTGTTTAAAGTTTTTTGATTTGAATATATTAATTATACACAATAATTGGTTTCATTGTGGCATTTTCTACACCTGTATATTGTATTTTGATCATAACGCTCCCATATTCTCCTTTCTGATCTCCCCCTGACTCCTTCTGCACCCCTTCCTCTTCCCAGCCAGTCCCCTAACAGTAGTATCTGTTTCAATCAGTTTCTTTGCCAGGTGGTGGTGGCGCATGCCTTTAATCCCAGCACTTGGGAGGCAAGTGGATTTCTGTGAGTTCGAGGCCAGCCTAGTCTACATAGTGAGTCCCAGGGCAGTCAAGGCTACCCAGAGAAACCCAGTCTCAAAAACAAACAAACACATCCATTATTTTCATTAAGGTTGATTATTATAAGAGCATGAATGAGTGGTTATTTACACAGGACCATGGGAACCTTGACTGTGGTTAAACCCCCAAAGAAAGTAGAAAATGTCTCTCCTGCTCCAGTAACCGTGGTAACCATTAACTATTTATAAATCCTCAGAGAGAGGAGGACCTCCTGAGTTCCTTGCTCTTCCATGACACAGTTTTAACTGGCCCGTTCTTACCAGATTGTGTGCAGTTCAGCATAAACAGTGAGTACTCAAGTGTACAACATCCATGTCGTGATGAGAAGGCAGTTTCACGACACTCAACTCCTTGCTCTTGCTCTTATGGTCTTTCCACCCTCTCTTCCATAATGGGCCCCATGGCTCTGCTTTTTAACCCCTCATTTTCCAGATTTTAAGCTCTGACTCCCGTACTAGCCTCTGTTTCCCCATTTCCACTGTCTCCTTTTATTCCTTGACTGTATGACCACAAGTAATCCCTTCTTGCTTCTCTGTTACTTCAGCCTCCCTGCAATTTACATGTCCTGTGTTCCACATGAATTCGCTTGACTCTGTTTCCCTCTGTTGTGTTTAACAATCTAATTAATTATTAATTAATTAGCCTAATCCCAACATTCAAGAGGCTGAGATAAGAGGATTTCTGAGAGTTGTAAGTCATCCTGGGCTACATAGAGGGAGCAGGGAGTCTGAGGCTAGCCTGTGTCATAGAAATCCTGTCCACAAAGAATTTTACCAGCACAGTCTGTACAGACAAAAACACATATGTTTTTCATTAACTTTGATTTCCAGGCCGTTAGAGATTTATCAAGCTACAAACACTCCTCTATCAGACTCTGTTACATGGAGATGTTTTCTGACATGCATTGGACTACTTCTCTCCTGAAGAACCCTTGATCCTCACCTTCTAAACTTATTCTGGGGTTAGGATTTCAGGTAGAAATCCTGGACAGTCACTCAAACAGCTAGCTGGGAGTACTTTTTTGGTACCCATTGGTGATATGGCATATTAATTTTGACAAGTGATTAAGTACCTATTCTGTATTTCTCTTTCAGATATTAAAAAATTAAAACCTCACTCAAAGGGAGCCATACAGGAAGAACAGCTCTCTCAGAATTATATAATTCACAAAATTTGGTAAATAATTATACTTACCCATTGAATAGCTAGCTAATGATCTTCAGAGCTCGGCAAGGTAAAATTAAAGAAAAATAATCTACAAAATGCACGTTCCTTTTCCATCATGGATTAGAGAATATTATCCCAAGAGTTAACAACTACATAAAAATATTGAAATAGCTTACACTATAAACTTGTACTCATTTTAAAGAGATAATCTGACTCCATCACTCCACTGTGGCAAGCCGAGGAAATCTCACAATCAATCCTGGTTTCTAAGTAAAGACATGCTTACACACAATTCAAAACAATGGAAGGGGCAATGCAAGAAGAAGAGATAAAGGCATCCAGGTTGGCCGCTAACCAAGCTATTTCAGTCTCCTCATGGCTCTAGTGCTTTGCTCTTCTCATTCTACATTTCAAGTTTTCTCAAATTAACATAAGAGAATCCCTACTATTTCTCCTTGAAAATTTTCACTGTTTACATTCCTGTGAAAATGTACCCTATAGCTTTCTCTTTCCCAGGATTTGCTTAAAACTTTTTACCCATGTCTAGTACACACATAAAGGATGTTTCTGCACTAAATTCCCTTCTTTATGACATTCTTGGGGTGATTTTTATATCCTTCACAAGGTCTCGGGATGATATCTGTAGTAAATGAATGAATGTATCAATCTGATGAAGAACTGAGCTTGGATAAAATTGTGAAGCTCTGGGCTAGAGACAGTTTTCAGTGGTAAAGAGCACTGATTGATTTTGCAGAGAATCTGGGTTTGGGTTCTACCTTCCACGTCATGTGGCTCACAACTACCTTTAACTAAAGATTCAGGGGATCTAATACCTTCTGGCCCTTGTAAGCACCTGCATTCTCATGGTGCACATAAACTCATGCACATGCTATATGTGTGTGTGTGTGTGTGTGTGTGTGTGTGTGTGTGTATATATATATATATATATATATATATATATATATATATATATATATGAGGCTTTCTTTGAGGTTTCTGAACAATGTCCTTTCTACCTGAACCACATGAAAACATCATTCACATGCTTCAGATGTAAGTTCCAGATACCATGTGGCCCAGAAGCCAGGGTATCTACATACTGACCCCTAATTGTACCTTCTTAGATTGATTCCTGGGACACAGCTTCTCTCAAAGGTCACTTTTTGTCATTGCCTTGATTCACTTTACTTCTGTGCCTATGAGCAATGTGGCTTTTACATGGCCCTGAGACACCAAGTTTAAAGGGGACACAAGTGATGTGCCCTCTAAATGATAGCTGTGCTAAAAGCATGGCTGGCTGATTTCAGAGGATGTGCCACAGTTTTCCCATGTATCATCACTGGCCTGATCTGCCCTGTCACATTATTTTTCATAATATGGTAGTGTTATATTATGTCATGCCATCTGAGCTAACAATGAGACAAACTATTTCCATAGCAGTAGACACAGATCGTCACAAATGCAATACCCCTTGGTTCTAAGACAGTCTTAGACACACCAGATGGATCTTACAGCACTGAGTCCCAAAGCCACCAGCCACCAACTACAATATAATGTACTCTTCCTTGATTTTCCGAAATTGTGAGCTAACATCTAGAGAAAATGACCCCATCAAAACCAAATTTTGAACTGCAGTGGTCTGTCAAGGCAGCCTCCCTCAACATTTGGCTCCTTACTGCTAGCAGGAGGGGTTGTCTTGGATCATGCCTTGACACTTTCACACCAGCCAAGATTGCAGGAGTATCTTTATAGCTTTGACAAAAAGTTCTTACATTTAAAAAGACAAGCCTGTCTGGGGCTTGCCACCTTCATCCATATTTAGAACCAGAAAAAGTTTCTCTTTTGGTTGCCTGTGGAAGACTTACTTGCTCTTCCCTCAATGTCTAGAATTGCTAAATCAATTTTTTTTCTGACCTCATTTAAATGTCTAGACATGTGTGGGTTACTGAATCTAAATGATGTGAAGCATCTAGCTAATGTCTTCCTCAAACCTAATTCATCCCATAGATTAAGGATGATGTCACGAATTATGAAAGCAAAGCCTCTGCACCATGAATGCTGGAGAGGAACCGGGAAGTGCAAGAGCTATAATTACTAACACAACTGTCCAACAGATGGAGCAGGGAACAGACATGGTGCACAAGAGAACAGCTGCTGACCAATTTATCCTGCTGCTATTTAGGGCCACGAGGACACAAAGAAAGCATGGAGTGAGAGAAAGCGATCACAATATTGAAAAGCTCTAATTACGCCTCTTCTCACGGAACATTTATTTACATGAAAATATTTTACATTCACAGGTACTTATCAATTTTCCATCATTTGAAATTCAGGATGTTTTGAGAATGTTTGACTCTATTAGCAACTCTTATTAAATGATATTTTAAAAGAAATTTTTGTGAGACCACCGCCCATGGGAGGAGGCAGTGTCTGCAAAAGTGGAACTAGAGAGAAAGCTTCCTTCTTCCCTTTGCTCCTTGCAAGAGCAAATTAGTGGAAGGATTGTCTGGTGGGATAGATCTTTTCCAGGGGTGAGGGTCTGAGCCTGCTAGAAGCCTTTGCAAATTATTTGCTGTTCTTTTAATAAGTATCCTCCTTAGTCATGGGAAAGGGAGGGAAAAAAAAAAGCCCATTCCCTTCCAGCCCATATTTAACCATCGTATTTGTGCATATTATTGCAGCTTTTCTGAAAGGGCTCAGAGTGAGCTGCCATGCTGCCAGGGATTGAATCGAAAGCCCCCTAACAGTTAAAGTGTCCATTAGCTGCTCCTCAGTTATCATCCATCAGAAAGAAGAAGGGATGGGAGCCCCGGGCAGATTTCTAACTAGCCTAATGAGGAGCGAGATTCTGGGAGCAGAAAAAGTTCATTTGCTGCATTTCCAGCAAGGAGTCACTTCAATATTGCTTCTAGGAAACACTGACAGGCTTTGTTGGTAAGAAATCATTATGCCGAGAAAGAAATGGGATATTGTTATATGAGGTTTTTAAAGAAAATTCATTTTGATAGATGTCTAACTGTGCATTCAATTAAATTCCCTTCTCTCTCTTAAAAAGTAGATGTCAGGTAATTGTACTCAAGTTCTGTAAGCTGAAAAGTGTTATCCCTTCCTTCTGGTTATTAAAATTTCTTTATCAATATGTGTCTTTCTTGTCTTTATCTTTTGACTGTGGGGGGCCCTCAGTAAAAATACTCACAATCCTCTCCTCCTTGCCCATGAATGTGAGTCTGCCTCCCAGAGAGATGACTGAGGACTTTGGCTATGCTGGGTAGGAATTGGCTTCTATGTTTAAATTATGGAAACTCTGCTCTGAGCTCTTCTGTTTTTTTTTCTTCCTTAGAAATAATCTACCTATGTGACTACTTTTATCTTGGTGGGCCAGGTGATGATGTGTGTAGGTCAACATATACATGTGTATGTGCAGGTATGCAGAGGCCAGAAGACAACCCTGGACATCATTTCTCCAGAATGTCCACTTAGTCTGCTTGGCTCTTTTTCCCCACCCAGAGTTCACTTCATTTATTTCTTTTAAATCTGGTGCATTGATGAATGCATATCGCATTTATATCCACTCACTTTCTATTTCTGGCTTGCCCAGGCCCACCCATGACCGTAGTTCTCTGTCTTTTGAAATGAGGCCTCTCACTGGTCTGTAGCTGGCTAGACAGTGAGCCTCAGGGATGAGTCTGTCTCTTCCTCCCCAGCACTGGCATCCCCAGTGCGTCACACTGCACCTGGCCATACCATACACCTGCCCCACTGATTTCTATTTATCCTAACATTTCATCAAATTTCTAAAAACTCACCCTTACTCACATAGGTTTGTCAATTAAAGTATTCCATTTAAAAACAATACAACGTCACCTCTAAAACACCTAGGCATCCAAATGGTTGTGGCGGCTCATACTAATCAGCTACTCTTAGTACTTATTCAGTTTCCAGTAATTGTGTCCAAATATTTATTTCTTCCTTTAAAAAGATTCATTTTTAACTGAGCGTGTGTGTGTGTGTGTGTGTGTGTGTGTGTGTGTGTGTGTGTGTGTGTGTTGTGTTATAAGAGCAGTGTCTGCAAAGGCCAGAAGAGGGCATTAGATCCTTTGGGGCTGTAGCTGGAGGCAGTTGTGATAGGCCAGATGTTGCTGGGAACTGAATTTGAGTCTTCTGCAAGAGCAACCCTCCTTGTTAAGCATTGTGCCTTCTTTCTGCCTCTGTACCCAAGTGTTTCTAATTAATCAGACACATCGTTTTAGAGTCATAATCATTCATTATTCCACTTTCACTCACATTCATCAGAGCAGCCCAAAGTATTCCAAGTCACACTTGCCACGCCATGAAGAGTTCTTCCTCACGACATTGCAATATTGATCTGATCCTCCCCCTCCCTCTTTGTCATCTAATTTATCCTGTCTTATCTAACTCATCAGTGCTTTATGGGCTTTCCTTAATACCTATGTGTGTCCAGATCAGATAAATCCAGGCCTGGAAGCCCTGTTCATTTTGTTAAGATAAACCTAAATGACATTACTGTCATAAAACTAGAAATTCTGACAACAACACTGACTACTTGCTCTAACAAATCTCTTAGCCATAAAGCTATCTAAAACATAGTCAATGTCTATGTTCCAGGAGTTGGCACACTTTTCTGTCAGCATATACCAACTTCCCACTTGTTCTATCTATCCAGCACTATTTTTATGGGCCAAACTGCTTTATTTGTCTTCCTCAATGCAAATTCTCTACTGCAAATGGAACATTCTCATTCTCAACTATTTGCTCCATCAAGATCTTAATCTGCTTTTAGACTTCTTTTTAAATTCCAGTCACACTGTGTAGCCTTTCTGATTCTCCAACCAACCATGATCTCTCACTTCTCTGAGAGGTAGAACTTAATAGCACTTGATGGGCATGTCAAGTAGAGTAAAATGAAGAGTAATAGTGGGTCTCAATTTCCACACCAGTGCGTCTCCCAAAACCCTTCTTTCCAGTTCTCACCCTTTGTGAACAAAAGGTCTTTGGAGTAATCATGGTTAGAAGGAGAAAATAAAGCACAGTTTGAGAATGTCTTAACTCGTGGGAATGAGATTTCAAAAAGGCCCTAGTGCTGCTCTGCGAGGCAGTTCATGCCAGTGACCAGATCATGATCACCTGGTACACCCCTCTCCCGCTCTGCAGTATGGTCTCCCAGAGGAACTGATAGGTACAGGAAAGCTTCCATTTAGTAAAGCAAGGACACTGTGCTTTAAACGGGTTAAGTGGGTGGTGTTCTGAGTTAGCTTTCAGTCATTTTGGATTTTGCCATGTAAAAATAGAAGCTTTGCGACTGGGGTTGGGAAGACAGTTCCAAGAAGATCCCATGTACTGCTCTTGCAGAGGACCCAAGTTCAAGGTGACTTACACATTCCAACTCCAGGGGATCCAGTGCCCTCTTCTGGAATCCACATACAACTGCACTCACACATGCACAGATATACAAATATGCACATAGTTTAAAAAAACACATATAAATCTTAAAAAATAAGCTTTGCTACCAAAGCATACTTTTGAATTTCCTATTTGTCCATCCTCTGCTTAAGGATTTCTGGGTGAGCCAA
Organism: Peromyscus californicus insignis; assembly: GCF_007827085.1. Taxonomy (NCBI): domain Eukaryota; kingdom Metazoa; phylum Chordata; class Mammalia; order Rodentia; family Cricetidae; genus Peromyscus; species Peromyscus californicus. The sequence goes on from NW_026294492.1 coordinate 16,222,281, forward strand.
TCCTGTGGATTGTGACTAATGCTCCTCTTCATGCCCAGTCTTCAGGAAGAGACAGAGAGGAGTTTGATACATATTTACTGAATTCAAGTCTCCACTGCCAAGTCAATTCTTACATGTCTAATATTAAATCTTAATAACCCCTCATCAACAAAGCACAGCACTCTTTGTAAACACCATTGGGCTTTCTTTCCTTTCAAGGTAACTACAAAAAAAATCACAGCATGACATCCACTGCTAAGGCTTAAGATGTAGAATTATCCTTATACTGTTATTATAATATATGCCTCCAAGGACAGTGGGACATACTTAACATCAGACAGATGGACACTCTCAAGAAAGCTTGTTGGATGTTTGAAGATAGTTTGCATTATTATTGTACTTTCAGATTAACAGAATGAACACATAAGAGGATGATACGGATTGACACATGTGGAAAAGGTCAGCATAAACAATCTAAGCACTCCAGCTCCTTCTCATTTGGATCAAGGGAAACTGCAACTCTTGTTCATCCCCAAGATCAAGGACAAGTAAAGTTTGAAGAAGTTTGTACTCTGAAAGGCTCTGGCTGCCATTGCACCATGAATCTTTACAACCTAACAAATGTCCCATTACCATCTTGTTACCTTAATTTCTGAAAATATTGCATGATGAGTTTACTGTAATTATTTTTTCTATTGGCTCTCTCTCTCTCTCTCTCTCTCTCTCTCTCTCTCTCTCTCTCTCTCTCTCTCTCTCTCATATGTATGTGTTTATGCCTGTGAATGATATGTGTATATTATGTATTTATACCTAAATATATGCACATGTACATGTGTAGTGGGCATGCACATGCCATGGCACAGGGGTGGAGGTCAGAGGTTCCTTCTCAACCTTTAGTTCCCCACAGGCACTCTGGGATTACTACTACTGCATCTGGCTTTGATGTAGAATTTGTGTGGGTTCTATGGACCTTAACTTCTTCAGTTTGATTAACAGGCACTTTACCCAAGAGCATTACCCCTTCCCTCTATTGTTTCCCTTTCGTATAGGGTAAGACACAGGAAGTCAGGTGTCAGTGATGTCAGGTGCTTCCTCCCTTTGTCAGCTCTGATGCTTTTTTAATGCAATGTCTCTCATATTTCTATCTACCAACAAACCCCACATTAGCTGCCTATCTAGATTTTGCTATTTTTAACAAAACGCTTTAAGTTGCATAGGAGACTGTTTCCAGAAACACAAGCCCCTGGATACCCGGCATCTGTGTTTCCAGAGGGAAATATATTAAGTCTACACAAATGTATAAACAGCCTTTATCCTAAAAGGCTATCCACTGCAGTTGTAGGGAGCTCCTTCATGCAGTTCATATAGTAAGATTGGCTGGTCGACTCAAACCCTTTTCAGACTTCCTCTACTAAGCAATTTATTTAAAACCCAGAGAGATCTAAGGACTTGGCAGATAGGTGACTACCAGCCTCAGATCTCCAATATTCCTCGGGATTTTAAAGTTCATAAAGCACTACTGCTTTTAATCTTTGAACTCCTTCATGCTACAGGCTTTTACTGGGGTTAAAGATAAGCTGCTCTTGGATGCATTTCCAGGATGTCTGGGACCTCTGTGTCTTGTTGAGTATTTGTTTCAGCTTTGACTCTCCAACGTGTTTCTCAGTTCCTAGAAGTGTTCTGTGATGTCAGGTATTCCTAGCAGAGAGAGATTCCAGTTCTGCACTGTACACTCAAGAGAGCTCTGCCAACTCCCATTAAACCCTTCACTTATATCTTTCAGTCAACATATCCAGCATCCTCTGGATGCTATTCTTGTTAGAGATTTTAATCATCTTGATTAGATGATTGCTTCTATTGCAAAGTAAAATATGAGTTAATTAGAATCACACAGAAACAATCACAACCTTATGTGTTTGTGCATTTTGGAGGCCCTGAAGTTGTCTAACGTATCAGCTATTTGTTCATCAAGACAACCACGTGAGATGCTGCAGCAATCAGGACGAAGAGGGACAAAGAACACTAAAGAACTTTCTTTAGAGGCGTATATAGTAAGTGACATTTAAGATTTAACATTTAGAGGTTTCTGTATGGTGCTTTAGTAAAATAAAAAACACAGAAAACATTATGAAATAAAATGTAAAAATTGTCAAGGTTAGTTTAATTGGAACTATTGGTATATCTGGATTGAATCTTTTGAGATCAGCCATGTTTACATTTACATTTATATAGGAGGGAAGAAAAAGGAAAATTATTTTTGACTAGAATAAAAAAACCTAAGAGAAAGGACCTATAGTATCTCCTTATAGTTACTTTCTAGATCAAATAGTATATTTTAAAAAATATCTTTAAACTTTTATTTTATTTATATAAATGTTTGCCTTTATGTATGTTTGTGCAACACATGCACATACTGGCCACAGAAGCCAGAAAATGGCATTGAATACCCTGGAACTGGAGTTACAGATGAGAACCTGGGTCCTCTGGATGAGCAATAAGTATTTTTAACTACTAAACCTCTCCAGCCCCCTCAACACGTACATTAATTCCTCTTGCATTTTATAGCAAGATAACATTCTTCAATTATTACAAATACATAGGTTTTATTTATTTTACGCTGACCATGTTTAGATAATGAGTAATTATTAAGAAAATTGTTTATGGAAACAATTTCTGGGTCTGATTGCGAAGACATTGGAATTTTGAACTAGAAAAAGCATGTGACATAGAGATCATGCGTTATTAAAAATATAAAATACATCTCAGTATCTCAGGGAATGGCTGGTTTCATCAGTCTGTGTCAGGGAATTAATTTTCAGTCGTACACCCCTGCTGATACATCTGAAACCTGAGAAAGTCCAATTTCCTTCCTTCATATGTGTCTAATAGAGTATGAATAGTTCAAGTGTCTGAGCAAAGTCAGAGTGTGAGCTGCAGACTCACTTCCTAGGAACACGGAGGAGGACAGTGACTTCCACCTGCTGCTGGCAGAAGGGCTGACGTCTTCCTCTCTTCAGGAGAAGTTTTCACACCTGACTGAGGTGCAAATTGCAGTCAGAACAGAAGGGCCCAGTGGAAATAGTATGGACTACTGGGCATAGAGTAGCTCTCTACACACTCTCACCTCTGCACACCTCAGAAATGACAAAAAAATAAAAATAAAACACCCTGGGTTTCTGGGGAGAGGATCCTGCAGCTATAGCATCAGCTTGACTGATCTCTCCCTCTTTTCACTCTTGGCAAAGCTCCAGGTTACAAACTGTTCCAAAGGTGGAAAACATCCATTTAGAACTTTCAAAGGAAACAGGAGAGAGGACATGCACAGTTTGTGAGCCACCACAAGTTTGGTCCCCGAATAAACAAACAGGGAGAGCAGGGAGAGAGCTGTACCCAAAGCATGGCTTTCTCCTGGCTATTCAGATTATAAAAAAAAACAAAAAAAAAAAAAACAAAACTCACTCATCAAAGACTCTTAAGTTGGTATTCACTGTGTATCCTACCCAGAACTTGTGTATCCCAGAAATCATAGAGATTATGTGTTATGAAAAATCGATGGAGTAAATGATATCTTGACTGAGTAAAACCTTAGCTCTGATACTTCTAACAAATCGAGTTCTGCTGTAACTTGAAAATATTTTATACCAGGAGTTGAGGAAAGGAGACTAGCAAGTAGATTTAAGAGAGAACCAATGAGAATCTCATAGGAATCATTACCAGATAATTCTGAAAGAGTAAGTCAAGATTATTGGACCACACTGATGTACTGAACAAGGTCTAGTCTATTGCCCCATACTATATATAACTCATTCAGCTCCCTAAACCTCCTATATGTACTTTGAAGTGGGGTGCTTACTTTAGTATTGAGAAAGGCTAGTCTGTTCAATGCTCTGCCATTTTGAAATTCAAACTAGGTGTCTGTGGTTCGCCACTGAGTCCAGCTGAACACATTTATTTTCTAAACTCGGTACTAGCATGAAGTATACTAGGGGACATGGTATCTAAAGGCAATGATGATAATACATCTTTTTTTCCCCATTCTTTGGTATCCCACAACCTAGTCATGCTATTCTTGGCCTGCCTGTGGTGATTAAGTGTGAGCTTCATGTCCATAGCCACTATAATTTCCCCAGTTTAGGGCACTCTTCTGTGGAACTCCAGCCATGAATGATAATGAAAGGGCTTTTGTCACTTTGTGCATGGGTAGTGTAGACTTCCTCTTATACTGTGGTTCATTTGTGTGTCCTCCCATTATCTACTTAGGAGTATGTTCAGAGAAATGAGGAAGTCTATAGTAAATGACTTGGCAGTTGTCATTCTATGACATTCATAATCCAGTCTATGACCACAATATTCCCCTTAAAATACAAGAAAATATAGGGCAGCATATAACATCCAAAAGGCACATCTTTGTTTGGAGGAATGTCTGAGCATTGTGGAGTGGTGGGTAACCCTGAAAGAGTCTTGTGTGAGGTGTCCATAATATGAACCACAGTAAAGTGTGATAATTCTGCCTTGTAGATGGACCTGGAATATAATTGGTAGTCAACCCCATGTATAAACCTTAAAAATCACAATATTAACTGGACCAGCAAGAAATTCACAATGATGCAGTAGTGGCATTTGTATCTTGGGGGTGACAAACAGCTGTCTAACTGGCTTGTAGAATTCTAACAAAAAATATCAGAAAGTGTTTCCAAGAGAACCCTTTGGATAAGTGTCCAACAACATATTCTTGAAAGGACATGAGGTGAACTGGAATGATATAGAAAGTAAAAGCATACATCTTTAGGAGCTTTATGAGTTCAAGTCACAGAATAACAACAAAATAGCATTTTAATTTGAACAACATTATCCATAGTTATAGCTTGCTGAGGTCAATGACTAATCTTAGGAATTCTTACATTTGTATTAACTTGATTATAGTAAGCACTGAAAATGTTTAGAAAAATAAGTAAAAATTTACCTTCTCTTAAGTATGCACTTCTGTATGAGAAATATATAAGGCTATTGGATTTTCTTCAAATCTAAACAAGGTGTGGAATTAGAAACATATTTTCTTCCTCTGACTTTGTAGACCTCAAGTTGAGAGAGACAGACAGACAGAAATTCTGTCATTCAAATACAAACCCATCAACTCCCCTTTCTTTAGAAATACTATTAACTAAAGACATTATATAAAATACCACCCCAGTCTCAGACAGATACAGATGGCACAGTTCCCAGCTTGATATTACTTGGGAAAAGAGGCTAGAAATATGCCAACAGACTATTAGCAGTAGAAATACTGAGAGCCCAGTGTGAAAATAATATCCACAGATAAAAGAAATGCCAAGGAGAGGAAGTTCTAATGACTTGGAGGATCACAGTACATTTTTTGATCTTAGTAACAGGATTCAAAAGTTAGTGATGAGGAATCATTGGCAGCAGGGTCTAACATACCCTGATAGATACATGCATGTGTATTTGAAAATGGCATCCTTTTAAAAACAAATTGTTAATAAGCTGTGAAAATATTATATGTTAATCTGAAAGTGATAAATTTTGCTAATTTATATTGTTAATGTGTGCCACGATATACCCTACTAAAGAAACAATGTCACCAGAATCTTCTCTAACGTATAGAAATAACCTAGTATTTTTCAAATCAGATGATTATAAAGCTATACACACATAACTTCTCCAAATGTTTGACTCTTTGGTCAGATATTTAGGAAGTATTAGACATTATACTGAAACCATATACAAATCCCCTCCCATAGGGATTATCTCTTTGTCTCTCATACTTAATATCATTTAATCGCTGATAGTGACCAAATGTGGGTTGATCATCCTAGCTCAGCATACTCATCTGCTATTTGAGGCTCCTAATCACTGAGCATGCAGTACCCTAGGGAACACGCATTCAGCAGGAGGAGCAAACCATAACCAGGGATACTGTGGCTCAATTGAAAATGCTAGTTTGTTGTTCTTCATTATGTGCGTTGGATACTGTGTCTTTACCTAAGGGATTATGTGAGGTTTGTAATATTTATAAAGAGAACAGCGACTCATCTCAGGGCCATTTCAAGACTATGTATTATTTATTTCTTGATCTACCCCCTCCAATGTTCAATATCTTTTAAGAAATGTGATTAATAAAACATTCCAATTTGAACAGTGTGAGTTCCAGCCACAAAACACGGTTATTTGGCCCTGTTCTGTGCAGGCATCAACAGGGAGAGTACTTATTACTGGAAACCAAAGAATCAACATCAGATATTTCGAATGAAAGATTTGAGGGGAAGGGGTTCATTACATTCTTCACTTCTTTCCTAAGTGGGGATTTTCAATTAAGCATAAGGAGGTTGGGAGAGTGGACCCACCCATGAAAAAAATTGTGTGTCAAGCTTAGTTAGAACACTAGTTAAAGCCTTTCTTTCAAGATCTGTCAGGAAATCATTATCATCCCTTTTCCCTCTTTTTCTCTGAGTTTTTTTTGTGACTGAGGTTTAATGTATTATTAATAAAAGAAAAGGAATGAGAAACATGCGACAGTTATTGTATAGCTGCAGCAAAGCCAGGTTTAGGCGGAAGCACTGGAAAGTACTTCATCCATCTTTAATCAACATAGGTGCTGGAGAGTAGAGTTGTCGATAATATGAGCTGAGCAGGATGTGGGAGACTGTCTTCAGAGCGATTCACTTAGCCCCATTGCATATAAGAGAGAAGATGGGCTTCATGAAAATATCAGACATGAAATGGGCTTTTGTGTTTTGTTTGGGGACAGAACTGAAATAAAGCAAGTTAGTTGACAGGAGGCTGTAGGTTACCATATACCCTTCTCTGTCCTCTTAATTTTTTTTCAAGAGATGAAACCTTTCTGTCCTCACCATGGCTATCACCATCATCATCTGGAGAAAGGGGTGACTGGGAGACAACCATGTCCATGAGCACTTGTACTACCACCACCACCACCATCACTAATAGATGATGGAATACAAAGTCAGTATGAAAGTAAAAGATATTGTCTCATTTTGTCATATTAAAAATCATTCTTAAAAACAGTCTTGAATTCTTTTTGCAGATTTCAATAGCTGAGTCTAGGACTGTGGTTCTCAACCTACGGGTGGCAACTGCTTTACAAGTTGCGTATCAGATATTTACATTGCATTTCATAACAGTTGCAAATTTACAGTCATGGATTATCAATGAAAATAATTTCAGAGTTGATGGTCACCACAACGTGAGGAACTGAATTAAAGGGTCACAGCATTAAGATGGTTGAAAACCACTGGTCTAGGATATGAGTCCCCAAATCTACCATCACTCCTGATGAGTCTTAAAACAACTTAAATTCCTTTTATCCCCCCAGATGCATATTTGTTTTGTTTCATTTTTGCTAGTCCATCAAATTCTATTGCTTCACCTTCTATTATATATGACACTTTGCACTGGATATTTGACAAATGAGGATCTATGCCATTTTTGGAACTCTAAGCTTTATCTGAGAGTTTATAGGTTTTCAAAAACATAATTTAAAGTTTATTATTTACAAAAATAATTTGAAAGTTTGTCCTATAAAACATTTCCTCTAATGTAAAGAACTGTAGTCACCGCACTGCATTCTGGAACACTCAACTTTCTCTTTCTATGTAGATGTATTTTAGTATCCATTGTCTAAAGTTGTAAAATATAATTTTAAGATGTGTTACATTTGTTTATTCTGTGGAACATTTGTTTAATGATGCACAGATGTATTGTATTCTTTTATGGTGCATTTGTCTAACTCTGTGAAGCTGTGTTACTTTTGATGTCTAAAATACCTGGTGGTCTAATGAAGAGCTGAACAGCCAATAGTGAGGCAAGGGAAAGGATAGGCACGGCTGGCAGGCAGAGAGAATAAATAGAAGGAGAAATCTGGGAAGATAGTTCAAGGAGAAAGAAAAGAGGGTCACCCAGCAACCCAGCCAGCCAGCCACAGAGTAAGAGTGGAAGTAAGATATACAGAAGAAAAGGAAAGAGCCCAGAGGCAAAAGGTAGATGGGATAATTTAAAGTTAAGAAAAGCTGGCAAGAAATAAGCTAGGCATTTATAAGTAACAAAAAGTCTCCATGTGTGATTGTTTGGGAATTGGGAGGCAGTCCCCCCCCCAAAGAGCAAAAAGACTGATTAATAACATCTGATACTTCCTAGCGATCACGAGAACATGACTGAGGACCAGGAGTCCTGCAGGCATAATATAGACACTATTAGAAGGCAAGTCTTAGACTTTAAAGTGCTTCTGTGTTAGACCACCAGATTGCAGGCAAGTCAACCTCAATTTAAACCATAATCCACAGCACATTATTGATAGCAGATAAAACTCATACTAGGTTTTTTCTTGTGAAAAAATTCTTACATTGTGATGGGGTATTACCATGTAATAAAGGCAGGCCTGGAACTCCTTAGCTATATGTAGCTTAGCTCAGTTCTGAACTTACCATCCTCTTGTTCCTGGTCACATGTTAGTAGTACAAGTGCTCATGGACATGGTTGTCTCCCAGTCACCCCTTTCTCCAGGAAATGCTCATGGGACATTGCGAAGACACTGCATTTCCTTCTCTTCCAAGCTTCTCATGAATGGTACCCTCTGCCCTCAGTCCCTATTTGTGTCTGCCTCTTTATTTCCACCATCTTAAAAAAAAACCCACACATTTGTTCACAGCCTCCACTGTCAGTGAATATAGACAGACCTTTTAGGTTAGTGAGGAAGCAGTGATCAAATATTCCCTTGTTTACAAGGATTTTCATTTTATTAACTATTATTTGTGATCCAGAGGTGATTTTAGACACAGGCTATGATATTGATAGATTATTCATAAGTGCAATGCCATTTTAATCGGGAATTTAGAAATCTGTGGATTTTCCTATTCATGTGCATAAATAGGGTCAGAGAACAGATGCTCTGTGGGAACTCTCTTGAGAGAAAAAGAGATCTCCCCTGACTCTCTGACCTTCTACTGAATCCTCCTGGCTGGCTTGCTCCCAACAGAAGCAAGTGAGAAGCTAGGGGAACCTGGTTAAAACAGTCTTTAAACATCCCCCACCCCCACACCACAGTTCAGATCAGCATGAGTAAGAGTCAAGACGGGCAAACAGAATACAAAACACACAGAGCCTAATGGTGTTTGGGAGTCTGGACTAAACCATGATACTTTATATGCACCAGTTCACCTTTGTGGTTGAGGACCTGGAATCCCAACCCTGGAGCTTTCCTATTCAGCCTTCATGCAGATGGTTTCATCCACCCCCTTGGCTGTAAATGGTACCCACACTCTAATGACGCCTAGTGTTCCACACTTTTGAATTAATTTTCAAACCTACATCTAGAAATATATTCCAAGGTTGTGTCTTCCCTCCTATATGATTACTTCCCTCCTATAATAATTATATAAGTACAATTAAAATAGTCCACTCCCCCATCCTGAAAAATGGCACCAAACTCCTCTTTCTAATCCTTATTCCTACCTACATGCACAGTTAACCAATTCACAAACAGTAGTTATTAATTTCTCTTAATGATTCTACTGGCATCCCATCAGATTTAGAACACATCACAAAGTACTTTTTCTAGGACTATGTAAATCATCCTGCTTTGTCCTATCTCTTAGATCTCATCTTTCAGCTTATCGTTCACTCACTTTACTTCTACCTTAGTAGGTTTCCTATAATTTTTCAACAACCCCATTGTGATTGTAGTGTTGACATTGCCATTTTTTTTTGTTCTCTTTCAGATCACCAGAAGTCCACCATACCCTCTCATTCATACTTTATCTCAAAAGTTACCTCCAGTCTTGCTTATCATTCTCCATCCAAACATCTTTTCTCACATGGCATTTTAACAGTATGCACTATGAATTGAAATTACACCATGTTACATGATTTATTTTAGTGCCCATTTCTCAGTAAAGTACAAGCTCAACCAAGGAATTATTTTTTCACATTCTGTGAAGAAGCCACATTTGTTCAGACATATAGCTACTGTAATATTTTGTTCAGTGTTCTTAGTGAAACTGTTTTTTTATAAATGCTTACTCATAAGGCACTTCTCATCTATAGTCTTTAACTCAGTTTCAATATGGCCTTGGCCTTTAACATAGATGCATAAAGTGACTAGAAAAACAAGTAACAAGCCTATTACTTTCTAGAAATATGCTTTCTCTTTCCTTTGTAATTTAATGACCAACTCTGTAAGAGTAAACTATTACCCTAAAAATCAGATCATTTTCTTATTTTAATTTGAGTTTTACTATAACAATGAACAGTACATTATACAGTTGTAGTCATAGTAAAAATGTCAAAATTTGCTATATATGTGTGATCATATGGGGTGAAGAAAAGAGAACTATGGACTTTGGCCGACATTTGAAGGATCTGTGGGCAATTCCAAGGAGGTGACACACGCGAGATGGTGCAGCAGCCTTCGCCAATGCTACCGTGAAGACGTAGTCCTGGTGGGGATGCAGTGTAAGCACCTGAGCTGATGGACCTAGGAAGGACTCAAAGGTTCAACTTTGCTAATGACACTGCCTGTAAGCATGCCTTTCCCACTAACCACAGAACTCCCAAGGTGCCACTGGACACTTTCACATTGAGACTTTGGATGAGTTTTCTTTGGCAGGCAATAGGCAGCAGGTCAGCCTCATAATCTTTTCCATTTTCGCTGTATCTTCTTTACAACCTTTTTAATGGCTTCTATTATATGTAAATATTGTCCGAGTTCCATGTGGCCCTCTTTGACTCAACTAACCAAGATTCATCTGATTGATGTTTCTCAACACTGTCAAAGACATGGTCTGACTCACAGTAAATGTTCAAAAAATGTTTTGTTAAATAGATGAATGTTTGCAGGGGAAATACTTTTCTCAGTAAAAGTTAATAAGCATTGGGTGTCTAACTAAAAGACAAAGACATCAGACTCACAGAGGCAAATTTCTCATCCATGTCTCTTTAATTTAAGGGGGAGGCTGGAGGGGTGGGAGGAGAGAAGGGGGGTCTTTGACTGGTGTGTAAAATGAATGAAGAAAAATTCTAAAGAAAACAATTCAAGATTTACTTTCAGAAGCAAAGATAAGGATACTCCACTCAGCAAAATGTATTCTATCTAGGTCCAGCAGAGTACTCAGCCTTTTGATTAACCCCCAACTTTTTGAGGTCTCCATGTATACACAAGGTCATCAATATTTTAAGCATTTGAAGGCAATAATTAATGCCTTAGCTCTAACCACACCAGTTCTTTGAATCTGATTACTTTTCTTATTCTCTTTACAGCTTACTTTCCGTATCTGTAAAATGAAGGTGGACTCTTAAATCCCAAGGGCTCTGCATGGAATAAATGAAGAAGGACGTACGAAATTCTTTTCATAAGCTATGAGATAGACCACCCAAATATTAAGAATTATTAGAGTATGTGGCTGTTTTTCTTCTACCCAGAACTATTGTCTCTTTCTTTAATAAAATAAATACATTCCTCCATTCAATACCCAGAATTTTCTCCAATCTGCCATGGCAGTTTAACTTCCCATTGGACTCAGGGATAGGCCAAAGATCCTCCCTAAGACTTTTGCAGACAAAATTGAAATACAGTGAGTTTTGCCTTGATTGTCTGACACAAAGGTATTGCAACTATGAGGTTTTATAATGATCCATTCTTTCCCCATGTAAACTAAGGAGCAAGAAAAAAAAAAAAACACTGATCACAGAGAAGGAATAAGTTGAAAACGAGAGTAACTAGCTTAGAAAAAGTGAAGCAGGAATGAACATACCTAGGATTTCACATTTATCCCGGCCCCAATTCCTGGAAAGACCTACATCTTCTTCTTACCCTTTTTTTCTTTGTATTTTTTAATGTATATATCATCATCTATTTATAGAGGCCATAGCAATACTTAACAGAGAACTATCATTGGCATCATTTCTATTCAGGAAAGTGTCAAACAAGACAAAACACTGGGTCTTCTGGCGTCCCCCCAGCTCTTGCCTTCTGGGCTCTTAGGCCAGGGTACAAGAAATATTTAGAAGAACTAAAGTATAAAATACTATAAAAATATTTTTGCCAGGGTACCTATTTATTCTAGATGCTTCATCATAAGTTGGTGGATAATTGAGTGAATATAAATGTAATTAGGGATTATGCATAAAGTGAGATGAATACACAAAGAAGAGAATTCCTGGAAGAATTACAGGAATCCCTGGGAGAATTCTAGGAAGGTTTCTGAGAGCAAGCAATACTCAAGCCATATATCAAAGATGAAACAGTTAATTAGGTTGAAAGACATACCTATGAAGCAGAAATGCATTTAGGGTATTAGAAGAGACTGCCTAGGATGTTGAAGCCATGAACAGGATGCGGCAACAGCACAGACCCCATGTTAAAGAGTGAAATGGGACAAGATGAGGGAGACATATGTGCCTAAAGAAAGGTCACTGAATGATCATAAATGTCAAAGAGGAACTTTAAGCTCTTCATCTTTAATCACGTCCTGATAGGTATTTAAGGGAAGGACGTCTGAATTTGACACAAGGGGTGTTATGAGGAAGGATGCTCAAGCCAGAGATGATTCTTTAGAGACTATGTCAGAACTAATAAAAATTACAATGAAATCCTGGACTTGGAGTTTATTAGGGATGATGGTACAGATTCAAGAAAAATGTGCAGTGCTGCAGGATATGAGACTTGTTCGATTTCATTTGGGGGGTGAGCAAGATGAAAAACAAGAGATGATTACCAGGATTTGAGCTGAGAGGTGGGGTGAATAATAATTCCATTCAGTGAGTCCTGGAACACCATGAAAATACACCACAGGGTCCACAATAAGGTTAATTTAACATACACAATTTTGTAGGTTATGTGACATATTTGATGAGAAATATTTATCAGAAATTTACATACTCAAATCTAAAACCCAGAAGACAAATTGTGGCAAACAATATAGATTTAAGTACCATTAATCATAGAAGTGGTGACATGAATCGTAAGAATGGATTTGATTCCTGAAAAAGTGTGGAATGACCAGGTCTATGCACCCAGAGTTACCACACTTATGGTAATAGCATATAAGGTACAGGGTAGAAAATAGGCACTAATGACAAGGACTGGTCAAAATTGTCGTCTATCAGTGTTAATTAATAAAATAAGAAGTTAATGGGATATATTATTCATAGAGGACACAGAAATGTTAATAATCGGCTTTAAAGGAAGAGGGTACAGAACACCGAGCCATGGGCAGCAGTGTAGTAAAGTTATTGGAGGATTTACTGTGTCCTCCAAATATACACTATGATTCAAAGGGTTGTTTCTAGCCAGCAGTCTATTGTTCTCTATTTTTGACCTTTATATCTCGCCACATGGTTTTGAGTTTGCCACAATAGGTAAAGCACAAATATTAGGACCATTTCCCATTAGGTGCTGTGGCTCAGAATTAAAATATGTCAGTTCTGCATATGTTTTTTTGAATAAAGCTAATCACTAAGTTCCTGATAGGTGCAAAAAAGGGTTGAGTAATATGGGGAGCTCATGATATACCTCATGATATGATAGTCCTTTCTATGATATTATTGAGAGTGAACTATGACTTAGAAAGTTTAGAAAATAGAGAAAACTATCTGGGATTGTATACAACTCCTCCTCTGTTGTTTCATAAACAATACATGCCTGACTCTATGTTGGGTACAAATGATGAAAATGATGAACAAGTTTCTTTCTTAAGGGAGTTAACACCAGACAAAGCCTAGAAATGATACAGATAAAAGGAATCTACTTTATTTATTGATATGGTTGCATCTTACTTTTTTAACATCTAGAATATGAAACCAACAGCTTCTTATTAATGGTTGATATGTCTCCTTAAGATTTCCTGAAATATTTTCTACTCTGTGAAAGACCCCCTGAATATCTGCTTCAAGCTTCTCAACTCTTTGTTACAACTAATATTTTCTAAAACTAGCTTATACTATATTCACTAAATATTTGTCTAGTGTCTTTTGGCCAAAATAGTTTCTATGCTGAAATACAACCAAACAACTTTTCCAACTCACTGAATTACCATAGACTACACAAGCATGCATTAAGTAAGGTAGTCTTAATAAGTATTCAGTAAACTACATGGGCAGAGATAATAATCAAAATGTAAAAGGGGAGCAATGAGCTAAATGGTTTTAAAAGGGAACATTGGTGGCCCTTATCGAAGCTGCAGCTGCTTCTACATAGCTGCTGTGGTCAAAAAGGAGGCCCAGAGAAACAGTTTTCCTTGATGGTCACGGTTCTGTTTACTGTAACTGATCTGCAACATTTTGGGAAAAAAAAAAGGGAACATTGATTTCAAGGCATGGAATTTGATGGAATTTTGAATGGATGAACTGGGTATTAGATACACAGGTGTACACAGAGGCTTCCTATGAAAAACAGAAGAGCTACTGAAAGCGTAGCATTAGCTTGAGTATGAGCAAGCTTTTGGTTACTAAGAGGTGAATGGATACAGGATAATTATTCTGTGACCCTTGTGACTACAACATTTGCTCCAAGGCTTTCCAATGTGACATAAAATGATGTGTCATCTCTGCACTGCAAATGCTTCTCAGAGGGCATCTCTGTTGTTGCTCCTGTTGCTGTGAGAAAATACCCTGATGAAAGAAACTCAAGAAAGGAAAGGTTTCCCTTGGATCAGAGTTGAGGAAGGGTACAGTTCTCCATTATAGAGGTATCAAAAAGGAAGAACCCGAACCACTGGCCACATCTTATTTTTACTCACGAAGGAGAGAGAAGCGAGTACCTATGTTCCCATAGCTTCCTCCATTTTCTGAAGCCCAGGACTAGAGCTTCAGAAGGATCACTTCCTTCCTCTATAGTGGATCTTCTCATGTTCATTCTTTTCTTATCAGGATAAACACTCATAGACAGACCCAGCGGCTAACCTGATTTAAACATTCCCTCTCAGGCATGTCTGAATGATTGTCTCCTAGGTGACTCCAAAGCTTGAAAAGGAGACAATCAACATTAATCATCGCAGAGAGTGAATCACTCAGCACTGGGAAGCAGGTTACAAAGGTGAGTTTGGTGATGGTGGCTATTTATTTGCTTTTGCATGAGAGGCCTTAGTTGAATAAGTCAGGTGTATTAACAACACAACAATAAGGTAGCTGCAGATAAGAAATCTGAAGCATCTGAGTGCAGAGGAAGGCCAGTTCAAGCACCCTCTCCATCAGTACTATGAGTCTTAGCTGGGGACAATCTTGTGAGTTCCTGCAGTTTTCCATAGCTGCAGATTTCTCCTCATCCCTTAATGGTACACTCTGCCAAGATATCTCTTTCATTGCTCTCCCTCCCTGTCTCTCCCCCAACTTGGTCATCTTGAGACCTCATGTTCCCACCTTCCATCCCTTCCTCTATTCCCTTCTCCCAGTTTACCCAGGAGATCTTAAACCTTTCCCCTTTTGGGGGCAATCCATGTGTGTGTCTCTCTTAGTGTCCTCTTTGCCCAGCTTCTCTAGAGTTCTGGATTGTCATCATAGGACCTATACCCAGTAACTGATGGAAATAGATGCAGAGAACCACAGCCAAGCACTTGGCCAAGATCCTGGAGTTCAGTTGAAGAGAGTGTGGAAGGACTATAAGAGCAATGGGGGTCAGAATCATGATGGGAAAAAAAAACACAGTGATAGCTGACCCACGCTAGTAGGAGCTCATGGACCCTAGACTGAGAGCCAAGGAGCATGCAGAAACCAAACTAGGCCCTCTGAATGTGGATGAAAGCTGCATAGCTTGATGTGTTTGTGAGTTTCCTGGCAATGGGACCAGGACTTACAAAGGGTACACACTGGCTTCTTAGAGTCCATTCCCTATGATGCGATGCCTTACTCAGCCTTGAAGCAGTGTGGGAGGGCCTAGGTCCAGTTCCAACTTGGTATTTCAGCCTGTGTTGAATACCCAAGAGAGGCCTTACCCCCATGAGAAGGGGATGTGGGTAGGATGGGGTTAGGTCGGCGGAGCAGGATAAGGGGAAGGAGAGAGAACAGGGGTTGGTATGTAATAGGAAGAAATTTTTTTTAAATAAAAAAAATTATAAAAAAAAAAAGAAATCTGAAGCATCCCTCAAAAGTCCACTGAATCTACATCCTTTAAAAACTTCTACTCTCTTGGGGACTGGAGAGATGGCTCAGAGGTTAAGAACACTGACTGTTCTTCCAGAGGTCCTGAGTTCAGTTCCCAACTACACATGGTGGTACACAACCATCTGTAATGAGATCTGGTGCCCTCTTTTGGCATAAAGGCATACATGCAGACAGAACACTGTATATGTAATAAATAAATAAATCGTTTAAAAAAAGTTAAGATATTGTTTAAAAAAATAAAAACTTCTACTCTCTATCTTTTCTATAACCAAGCTTATTTGGGGTATAGATGAGTTTGTCTGTCATGCATCAACTAACTGAATATTTAATAAGAAAAGTGTCTTAGGGTTTCTGTTGCTGTGAAGAGACACTATGACTATGGTAACTCTTATAAAGGAAAACATTTAATTGGGACTAGCTTATAGTTTCAGAAGTGGAGTCCATTATCATCATGGCAGGACATGGTGGCGTGCAGGCAGACATGGTGCTGGAGAAGGAGCTGAGAGTTCTACGTTTTGATGGGCAGACAAGAGGAAGTGAACTGTGTGCCACACTGAGCATAGCTTGAGCAAAGGAGACCTCAAAGCCCAACCCCACAGTGACACAGTTCCTCCAACAAGGCCACATCTCATAATGGTACCACTCCCTTTAGGGGTCTTTTTCTTTCAAACCACCACAAAAAGGGGGAACCATTCTGCTGAAAAGACAGACACCCCACTTGTAATATGCACCAAGAATATGCAGTTGTGCTCACAGGTTTTAGTCATTGTTCTGCTTTTTGTGACCAACATAGAGTGACCATTGAGTAAGTATTCATTGGCTGAAGTCTTAAGTGTGAATATCTTGGCCAAGTATCTTCATCATTGACTCCCCTGGAAGTAATTTTCCTCACTCAGAAACCTGGACACAAGCATTCTACAGGATAGTATTATTAATTAATGGATACTATGTTGTATATTCATTTCTCATTTCTAAGGCAGTCTATATGCATTAACGGGTTTTCATTTTTATGCTACGATTAGGGGCCCTTTGTGCAAGATGGAGAAGTTAATAGGCAGCTCACTCACTTTGATGAGCATGTTGGGTGTGCTTGAGAGATGTAGGGCTTGTACATTACCACATTTTTTGATAGATTTTTGTCTCAACTAGTTTACATACACATTGTTATTACAAGCCAGCAGGATTTGTTACCTCTGCCCTGTGTAGATGATGAGGTGGAAATTCGTGCTTGCTCAGTCTCCACCAACGATGTTAATAACAATGCATATGCAGCGTGTGTTTTTTCACATCACAGCAAAGAAAGGAGGACCCCAGAGAGCCCACACAACTACCAGAGCATTTCCTGTGAAACTAGAACAAAGTGCTGTAATTTCAAAGATGCTGTCAAAGGTATCATACCTTACAGAGAGGCACTGAAGAGCACACCCATTAGACATGCACTTGTGTTAGAACTGTTGCAGGGGAGCTCCTCCCTGATGGAGGTCAAATAATACTGCTTTCCAGTAATTATACTTACTCCTCAAGGCACTTACCACAGGTTTGCCAAATCCTAAGGAACTTGGTGTCCAGTGGGCATACCTATCTTGATTCTGACACACTCAGCTCATTTCTGTCCCAACCCCAAGGCAAACTGAAGACCAAGAGAAGCCAATCCTCCATTTAGGTCTGACATTAACTCACATTTTTAACATCTGGAATTAACAATGTGTGAAATTTGGAGAATACTGAAGTCCCAGGGAGTTCATATGATATGGGAACTCTAGCAAATGTTTTACATTTCAAGAAGTAGTCTTTCCATTTATGGATGTTCATTATTCAGTTCTTCCTATGGACTGATGAACTAACATGTAATAAATAGTATTTACATTAGTACAAGTTAATCATAAAGCTTAACAAAATGTAATCATCTTGGCTTGTCATGGCTATCCTGTGAATTGTCTTTGATCATAAACCCCAGGTGAGTTATCTGTCAGCCTGTCTTGACACCAACCATTTCTATTCTGGGGGATATCAAAGCTCTGATCTAAGAGTTCCCTACTTCTCCACTATGAGACAAAATGCTTCTATGCTTGCAATTATGTACAGAATCCCCATCTTTCTTGAGGTTCTCCAAGAGATCAGAGCTGGCTGCAAACGCTGACCTATGCTGTGTAGTCCAGGTAGTTATGCTAATATGAGTGAGGACATGCACTAAACAACTCCCAATATCTTCCTTTTCAGCGCAGTGTCAGGCACAAAATTCAAGGAAAATAGACTCCAGTTCTCTGGTGTATTAACATAGAACTACAGTACCAATTACCTTCCCTCCTGCTTTAAAGAACTTCCCCAATAAATGAACTAAATTGCATGGTGGTTAATTGACTAGTTAAAATCCACATGCTCACTTTCCACAATCTCATTCTGCTTTTAGAACCCCATGGAACCTTCTATGCTGCATAGTTTCTGCCCTGCATATCACTAGGTGCCACGAAGTTTACCTTATTATCCATCATTCCAAGTGACCTGAACCGTATGTTTAAACTTCCCTGAGCAGAAGCACTATGTAATATTGGAACTTGAAATCTTAGGCATCTTTTTTTTTTAATTCAATTATAGTGTAACTGGAAAGAATAACATCAATTAGAAAAGTAACATATAAAAGTGATTAATAACCATGAGTACCAACTAGCCCTGCGAAAGGCCAGTCTTCGCCCCTACTCTGTCTGAGCTCCCACCAGACCCTCGATCTTACTTATTATATTTCTCTAAATTCCAAATCTGCAAGCATATCACTTGTGGTTTGATTTATTATCCTAAGCCCAAGCTCTGCTGAGCCCCTCTGGTTCATTATTAATATGGTACCTGTGAGGTCACCATCAAATCTCAACAAGATACAAGACTCCAGAGTGACACGAAGGAAAAAAAAGAAAACTTGGCACACATACAAAAACAATTCTCTTCCAGTTTTGAGCCTACTGCACTTGGGAAAGAAAAAATAAGCAAACAAACAAACAATAAATTACATCAACAGCTTTGTACACAGATTATTATATCTTAGAGTTTTCATTTTAATGCAACTGAAAAATTATGTCATAATGAGTGAAAATCTTTGTTAATAAGTAGCCATCTGCTTTCTAGTCAAATCCCAGGGTTGACACTCATTATTAGGGGGGATAAAGGTCATTGTAAATTAATGGACTTCTTTTTACTGGTACTAGAGAGCGATGATTAAGGTTGGAGATTCACAATTTGACAAGAGGAAATGAAAGACCAGATGTGTAAGGGTGGCTCCTACATCCGTGTCAAAACCAAGAGGTTGCTTTTGATTGGACCAACTTTGTTAACATATGGCTGGCTTTCAGGAACACCTCACTGAAACCCCTTAATTTCTATGAACATCTCTCTATGGATCAAAGATTTTGGTGTTTCACTGAGAGGAAAAAAAATTATTCCCAGAACTCACTGTCCAAAAGTTTTCAGTTTAGTTGGGAAACAATCAAATAAAGAGAGATGTCTGGACAGAAGCTCCTCACTAAGTGGCATCAGGTACCTTTCTCAGGCACTTAATACAGGTACTCAATACAAAGGGACCTGTATTAAGTGCCTGAGAAAGGTACCTGATATTAAGAACCTGAGAAGGGTGGAAGTTTTTAGGACAGGTGTTTTGAAGAAGATGACGTTTGAACTCTGTGTGGAAGTTAAGCATGTAGGAATTAGGGACACACATACTCTAGTTGGGTGTGGAAATGAAAGGAATAAAGACGGTGATGGGGAAGAAGAGGGGGACATATGAAAAATGTGACTAGTTCAAAGGCTACAAATTTCTGAGTTATTTAAAACACAAATGAACACCATGAATGGTGATGCATGTGTTTATTTGGACAGACAGCATGCCCAAGAGTTGGTATGGAGTAGAAGCTAAAGTATACACGATGAATGGATACATGGATGAATGAACCATTAAATGGGAAGATGATTTTTCAGCCTGTAATTAGTCATGTTACCCTCTCTTTAGATGATCACTACTACATGAGCAGGATCCATGATACTCGAGATCTATGATTTGACATAAAGAACAATTTAAGGGATCTGGCTGATCAAAGATTTATTTCCAAATTGTCTGCTTACCAGCTAGTTGGCCTTGTGCAATTGAATACACCTACGGTGTTAGCTTTGCTTTTCACATCTTGAAGATAAATAATATCATAACCTTACTATATCACTGTGAATACTGTATCAGACAGGCCTGGCATCTACTTCAATATTGAGACATTATAACTTGTTATTAATATTAGAGATACCAAGAAAGATAATTGACCTAGGAATAATGTCTCTCCACAAGTGAGTTCATTGATGAAGTGGATTCCTTTTAGTTATATGGATTCTTGTCTATGGGAATGATCACTATAGCATTATGATGGGTATCCCTGAGAGGGATGCAAAAAGGTGTTTTCAGCATTAAGTTCTTCAGATAGCAGGACTTCTGCTAGCATTTTGATAATCATATCTAAACACACAGAATAATAGTAAAGACCACTTAAGCTTCATTTTTTTGAGAATTCTCATTTATTTCTATGCATATTTTGTTTTGTTTTGTTTTGTTTTTTTTGAAACACAATCTTATGTGGCCCTGGCTGGCCTTGAACTCTCCACATAGCCTAGGATGGTTTTAAACTTCTGCTTTTCCTGCTTCTACCTCCCAAGTGTTTGGATTACAGGTGTGCACCACTATGTGTGGTTTGCTCTTACATATTTCACAGTGAACCTGGAACAGTGGCACTTTTATGGGATAATGAGTTTTACTATCTGAAATAATAAGTATTGAGGAAAAACTATCAAATCAACTTAGGTTAGAAGCAGGGTTTTGCTCAAAAGTTTCAAATATTCAGCTTAATGCAAACCAGGAATGTTCTACACTCATTGTCAAATCCACGGGTATCAGAGTTCAAGATCGTTACTGTGTTTGTTACACTCAGTTTGACACAAGGCGTGGGATTAACTCCCGAAGGTCAGATCTTATCACTAACTTTCAGTGATGTCACATCAGAGAAGAAATGGCCTGTATTAAGTAAGAAGTTCTTCCTTTCTGTTCCTTTCCCTTTCCTTCCTCTCCCTCTTCTTCTCTATCCTTCACTCCCCTTGGGATTCCTTCTTTGAACTTCCCCTCTCTGACCCTGCCTATCTTCCCCATTTTCATTCTTTTCTTCGCTCCCTTCTCCTTTCAGTATGTATTAATCCATACTCTGCTATATATCAGTTTTGTTTGTTTGCATTTATAGAATAAACCCTTTGGATGAAAAGGGTGTACGTATAAATAGGGCTGACCACCTGGGATTGGAAAACATGTCACGGAGCCCATTCCTGGAGAAAACACTTCACTCTTAACATCAATGGATTGAATATAACTCTTCATTGAACTGTGTTGGAGGGTGCTTTGAAATGTTAGCAAAACTAAATGGATTCAAGAGGTTTGTGTCTATATATACACACACACACACAGAGAGAGAGAGAGAGAGAGAGAGAGAGAGAGAGAGAGAGAGAGAGAGAGAGAGAGAGAGACACAGACAGATAGGGACAGAGACAGAGAGAGAGGAAGGGAGAGAGACATCAAGAATTTAAGAGAAAATTGGAGAGTGTGAAAGGAGTTAGAGGGGAAAGAGAAGGGCCTGGAAAGGATGTAAATACTGTACTCATGTATTTGTCATTCAAAAGGATAGCTTTAAATGCAGATTCTTCATGATAGCTTGAGAACCAGTTATCTGACATTTGGTCAACTATCACTATGGGTACAACTGAGATGGTGTTGCTAGGTGAGATTCACATTAGAATAGGGAGACTAAGAGGTCAGGTAGCCAAGTGTGCATTATGCAGTTGGTCAGGTACTTGAACTGCCTTCCTGTAAGTAGAGGGGGAGTTGTACTCAGCTACCTGAAGCCAAAACATCAATTGTCTAATGCTTTCAGATGTAAAACAATCACTGCTTGACAAAATTTCTGGGGATCCCGTGGTCCAGTCAAGTTGATATATAAAATTCGCCATCAAGAATTTAAAGATGCAAAGTAACCATTCTGTAGTCAGTGACTCCAATGCTTCAAACAGGGAGGAATATATGCCAATCACTCAGAGTATGTTTTGTGCCAATACACTGAGAGGTGTTTCCTTAGGTCCACTTTCTTGTAAAAGATGTCATCTTTAAAACCAAATTTTTATTACACCCATCCCTTCACAAGTGTGGCTTGGATATAGAGAGTCAGTCCAAAACATCCAATTTTCACATCTTGTGTCTTATTAATCTTTTGCTGACCACACAGCGCCGATTCTGAGGCTCCAGTGGAGATAACAAAACCACTCTCAGCAGTAGCTCATTAAAGGCCAAAGAGAAATATCTACAAACTGCTATGTGAACACTTCATCTATCATGCTCCACGCCGGAGCGCTGCTTCAAGGTTTGCTGCTGCTGCTGCATTTGCCAGTCTCATGTTGGAGCCAGCGGGTGATATGTCTAGGCATATCTATTGTCATCTTCTTGATTCCTTTCCCAAAGCTCTTTTATTCCCTATTAGCAACACAAGAGATGGTAGAATACTCTTCTGAAGTCCCTTGAACCTTCCCCCTGCCCCAGGAACACAGGATGATGACACAAATATTAGGAAGGCAAAATGCAATTCAGCAGCTAGAGCTTTGATCTTTATAATGCTGCATAGTTGATTTGACTGATTTCTCAATTGGCCAAATCAGCTGTGTGTGTGTCGTGGATGCTGCATTCTCCCATGTGAAGTTCATTTCCTCATTCAATACATGATTATTTGTTCATGTAACTATTTAAAGTTCTGAGGCAGGTATTTTCGGTATAACTCAGTCTGGCTTCAACCTTATGGTCCTCTTGACTTATCTTCGTGAGAGCTGAGGTCACATGCACTCACCACTGGACCTGGTAACTTAAAAATTGCTTTTGAAGTATTGGGATCGATTCCAGAATTTCAGTATGGTTGGCAAATATTCTACCATTGAGCCACATCCCCAGCTTCACACACACACACACACACACACACACACACACACACACACACACACACACACACACACAGAGAGAGAGAGAGAGAGAGAGAGAGAGAGAGAGAGAGAGAGAGAGAGAGATTCTTTAGAATTATTTTTCATGATATATTGCTTAACACAATGATGTGACACCAATAATACAGTGAATTTCCTCCTCCTGGTAATAATGTATCAGGAAGAAACGAAGCCAAAATCCAGAAGGAAGGGTTGCCACATTGGAAGTCTTCCCTTCTTGACTTCCTCTAATAGGCTGTGATAGAGGTTTGATATTTTGAATCCTATACTAATGCTTGGTGTGAATACAAACGATATGACCATTCTTTGTAACTGATAGGACATTTTAAAACTCTTTGATTCACACATACTATCCACATTTTCCTGTAGACATTGCATGTTGCAACTGTTATACTGCAGCTTCTTAATGTCAGTGAGTCTTGACTTATGCAATAGCACAGCACCGATATGATCTTAGATCACACATTTCTAAAATTCTCAAACTTACACAGTGATGTTTATTACATTTGCATTTACTTCCTATTCTTACATTGATTTTCACAAAACCTTGTCCAGAAATGAGCTCTGTTGAAGTCAGCAGTACACAACTAAGACAGAAATATGTGACCCCCTGTAAGTGAGAAAGATTAGCTTGAAAAGAATGCCATGAAAATATTACTATCATAACTACCTAGTTATAGAAGCTTAAATATCTGTTGTTTATTTATTCAAAAGTATGTTTTCTTTTGCTTCTCTGCTCACTTATCTCCCCCTACCTTCCCAGTTGTAAGTTGCAACAGATTAGGAATTCTGTCTTTCGTACTCCTTTTAAACAGTTTCCAAATCTTGAATATTAAAGGGGATAAAACATGTTTTTTGGAAAAAAATAATATATACTGGGTTGTTTGAATAAAAACATCCAAACACCTGAAAATATATTTATGAGTACTTGAGGTTAAAGAAAAACGAAATACAAGTAGATTTATCTTGAGAGAGAAAAGGGTCAATTGACCCAAGTGCATCCACAGCAAAGGGAGAATTGTTTCTATGGGCACACAGTGCTATGCTGAGGGATGGTCTGTGTGTCAAATGTGTTGCTGATTGGTCAATAAATAAATCACTGATTGGCCAGTGGCCAGGCAGGACGTGTAGGCGGGACTAACAGAGAGGAGTGAGAGAACAGGAAGGCGGAAGGAAGGCACTGCCAGCCACCACCATGACAAGCAGCATGTGAAGATGCCGGTAAGCCACGAGCCACATGGCAAGGTATAGATTTATGGAAATGGATTAGTTTAAGATATAAGAACAGTTAGCAAGAAGCCTGCCACGGCCATAAAGTTTGTAACCAATATAAGTCTCTGTGTTTACTTGGTTGGGTCTGAGCGGCTGTGGGACTGGCAGGTGGTAGAGATTTGTTCTGACTGTGGGCCAGGCAGCAAAACTCTAGTTACGGTGCTATCCACCCCATTTATGCTCTCAAGTTGCAAGGGACAGAATCCAAGATGGAGCCACGACACAGTGACAAGGGAAAGTCTAATGACTTACAGAAGCTCCTCAGATGCATGGCAGGCCTAACTCAACTATAGCTTTAAGGATATTTGACTAGAACCAAAGAGCAAATTAATTATATGGCGAGATTCAAATGTATTAGGAGCAAAGGAATGATGGAAGAGAGACCATCAGCTAAAAGTAGCAGCTCCCTGCTTCCTTATATAGAGGAAAGAAGGCTAGACTTCTCATCCAGCAAAGCAGTAAGTTCTTGGTCAGCCTAGGGTTCATTTTAGGATTTAGTATCAGAAAACATAAGCTGAATAAAATAAAACAGAAGTGATTAAAGTTGTAAGAGGGAGCATGAGTGAGCAGATAAAAATGCCTGAGAGGAAGTATTTGGCTACAAAATCAAGGAATAAAAATGATAAAACGTATCCTCAAGGAGAAAGGGCTCCTCATCTCTGAACCTTGAAAGAG
Source organism: Peromyscus californicus insignis (assembly GCF_007827085.1). Lineage (NCBI taxonomy): Eukaryota > Metazoa > Chordata > Mammalia > Rodentia > Cricetidae > Peromyscus > Peromyscus californicus. Next base: position 16,247,385 of record NW_026294492.1, read on the forward strand.
AAATGTAAAGATAATTTTAAAGTTATACCGAATTTTATCTTTTTGAGAGAGGAGGTATTTACAGAAACTGCACACTCTTCAAGAAAATGGAAAACAAATTTTTCTAGTGAGAATAAAATAGTGCACTTGAACAACAGTCATTTAAAAAAAAAACGAAGGTATAAAATTACTGTTGAGTCTCCCCCAAGATCCAGCTATACCACTCTTGGGCATATACCCAAGAAATGCTCAACCACACCATAAGAGCACTTTGTTCAGCTATGTTCATATCAGCATTGTTTGTAATAGCCAGAACATGGAAACAACCCAGATGCCCTTCCACTGAAGAATGGATAAACAAAATGTGGTACATATACACAATGGAATACTACTCAGCAGAGAAAAACAATGACATCATGAGGTTTGCAGACAAATGGATGGATCTAGAAAAATTCATCCTGAGTGAGGTAACCCAGACTCAGAAAGACAAACATGGTATGTACTCACTCATAGCAGGATACTACACATGAAACAAGGATGACTTGTCTGCTACTCACATCACCAGGGAGGCTACCTGGAAAACAGGACCCCAAGAAAGACACAGGGATCGCCCAATGACAGAGAAATGGAATGAGATCTACATGAACAGCCTGGACATGAGTGGGGGTAATGAAAGGCGAGGGTTGAGGGAAAGAGAGCTTGAGGGAGCGGGAGATCCCAGCTGGATCAACAACAGAGAGGGAGAACAAGGAATAGGAGACCATGGTAAATGAAGACCACATGAGAATAGGAAGAAGCAAAGTGCTAGAGAGGCCCACAGAAATCCACAAAGATACCCACACAACAGACTGCTGGCAATGGTCGAGAGACAGCCCGAACTGACCTACTCTGGTGATGGGATGGCCAAACACCCTAATTGTTGTGCTAGAAACCTCATCCAACTACTGAGGGATCTGGATGCAGAGATCCATGACTAGGCCCCGGGTGGATCTCTGGGAGTCCAATTAGCGAGAATGAGGAGGGTTTATATGAGTGAGAATTGTTGAGACCAAGGTTGGATAAAGCACAGGGACAAATAGCCAAATGAATGGAAACACATGAACTATGAACCAATGGCTGAGGGGTCCCCACTGGATCAGGCCCTCCGAATGGGTGAGACAGTTGATTGGCTTGATCTGTTTGGGAGGCATCCAGGCAGTGGGACCAGATCTTGTGCTCATTGCATGAGTTGGCTGTTTGAAACCTGGGGCCTATGCAGGATTGTTTGGCTCGGCCTGGGAGGAGGGGACTAGACCTACCTGGACTGAGTCTACCAGGTTGACCTCAGTCTGTGGGGGAAGGCTTTGCCCTGGAGGAGATGGGAATGGGGGGGGGGGGGGGTTGGGGGGAAGGTGAGGGGGACGGGAGGGGGGAGAACAAGGGAATCCGTGGCTGATATGTAGAACTGAATTGTATTGCAAAATAAATTAAAATAAATTAAAAAAAATTACTGTTGACAAGAATTAGAGAAGTCCCACCTGGAAATAAAAACAATTTGGGTGATGCTGAGGTCCTCAGACCAGCAGGTAAATACAACTATACTGCACCATCTGCCATCATGGTGGTGTTTTACTTGACCTGTCACTCAAGCCTGTGGATGGAACCTGGGCAGTGTGTCACCCAGCTAAGACTGGTGCGTCAGGAGGAGGTAATAGATAGGAAGGTGGTTAGAAGTTCTTATGAGGCAACAGCTCAAAGATATTTCTTCCCTCAATTGGTGGTACACATATACTTGTTCTTCAGTTCTTTTCACTTCAAATCATTCATTTGCAGTGATCTGCCCCAAACCAAACCATTCCTCACATTCTCTTGCCACCTCAGTAACAACAAGATAATTTCAAGCACTTTTTTTTTGTTTACTATGTCCCTTTCAAGGTCTGAAGAGCCCACTCAACCTTTCTCGTTACCTGCTCTCCTTTGCCAATTCTTTTTAAGGTTTTGTGAATCTTTCTTGAATGGGAACAATTTCTACATCACAAATGATCACCTAGATGACCCATTAGAAACTTTTGGTCCTCTTGGTTTCACACAATCCATCTGCATCTCCCGGTCATCACTGCATATTATATCTACTGCTTTGCTTTGGCTTTCTAATTTCAATTAGTTTTGCCTCATTCAATCCAAGCTACTTTATAGGCATTCTATAACCCACCCTTATTTCAAGCATTACATTATGGCAATTACACACCTAAGTAATGTTTCCAATTGTAGTGGGTAGCTGTTCCAGCTTTGACCTGGAAGTACTACCCCTAGTGAGGCTTCTGGTAACTGCTGCACCTACCTATGATGTACCCCTGGGGTGGGGCCGAGACAGGAGCCCTTAAGACCCAAGATCAGGATGTGGCAGTTCTCTTGGTTCCTTGTGATCCTGGATGCTGGATGGTAGACCGAGGAGAGTTCAGAGAACATTGCTGGACTGTGCTTCACCTATCCCAGATCTTATAACCAACCCCTTTACTGGCTGTATATTACCCCCAAATAAACCTCCTTTTTAACTACACTGAATTGCCTTAATAAATCCCCCAGTATCCAATAGCTTATGTTCCTTTTGTAAACGATGACCTTGTGGTACCTTGTTTTATGCTCCAAACACAAGAATGTTTAGAAGGTCTTATGCTATTCCCATGGCAAACACTGGGCAGAAGACAAATGGCTGTACAGACAGACATCTGGGACAATGAGGATTCAAATACAGAAGGGGAACCAAGAGGACAGCTATAAAAGAAAGTGATGCAAAGACGAGATTAAGAGCTTAGGTGACTGTCCAGATAAGATACAGAATGTTGAAGATATCAGGTGAATTCTATTGCACAAAACTCTTAACAACTAGACAGAAGTCCAGTGAACTATAGTTGTAAACTACAAATATATTGGTTATCAGACCTTTTTATCTCTTTTATTTAAAATAACATTGTTTAAGAGAAACAATTACTTAATGATATCACAAATAAACTAAGGTGTTTAAGAGTTCTTCCTTTACTCTGACCATCTGTAAAACTATATTTTCTCCATTTACTTATTGAGCTCTAAATTGATTGAATTATTCAAACAGCTGACCATTCTAAAATACCTAGCAAGACAAATTTCCAAATTATCAAAGCCAAGCCCCCAAAGGGAACATTTTTTGTAAGTGAGGTTGTGCAGAGTAAGGAAACACAAGGACACACTCATTTACAAAGTTTGGATTCAGGGGAGTAACTATACTAGGGTGTTATGGGGCTGGATGCAAGCAAAGATAGCTTCTAAGCTTCAAGAATGTTTTCTCATTTCTGTGATTTGGATGCCAGCTGCAGATGTGAGCAGATTGTGAACATTCCTCAAACTGTACCTTCCTCTGAATATATATTACTTTAATAAAACACATTTTAGCATTATATATGTGAGGCTGGGAGAAAACATTCAGAAAAATATACACGAAAATTTTACTATGGTTAACACAAACATAGCTCAACAAATTCACTCAAAAAAAAAAAGAAAGAAAAAGAAAAAAAATCCAGGAGACGAAGGAGCAAAGATATTAATTAACAGACAAATCATAGAATACAGACAAAATACATTGGTTTAGTGTCATCATAGATCTTGAAGCTGAAAATTTCAGGAAGTAGCTACAGTTCTGCATCTAAACCAAGTAGTAACTGTTAAGATTCATAAGGCCACAATAAGAATCTTCAGTTGAATATAAACTGTGTGACCAAATGCTTCTAAATTTTTACTTTTCTTTCTAATCCTTATTAGACCTACAATCTCCTTTTTATCTCCATTTAACAGAAAATATTAGTAGTTAGCTTACATTGTAAATGGCAGGCTCAAATATACTAGCAGCTTATTTCTGAGGCTTATTATTGAACAACCATTCTCTGTTATTGCCTTTAAAATCCTTCATATAACTAAACCCACCCTTCCTCCCCTACAAACACAGACCAGTATCATGGGACAAGGATGGGAACTGTAAAAAAATCTACGTATTCTCTTAGGATAATCATTGAAATTGCTACTTTAGTAGACTTTTTTTTTCCCCTGGGGGACTCAGTACAAACATCTGAGAATTAAAGAAATTCTTCACAAGCCATTTCTAAACCATTGCCTCACTGGAAATTAAAACCAGGTCTGCAGTCAAATGTCATCAAACTAATTTAATTATGCAACTGGGGTATAACAAGTGTAGGGATTGTGGTCACAGAAAGAATATTAAGCACTTAGAATGTTAGAATGCTAACACTAAGCAAATGTTGGGAAGTAGCACTGATGATAATTCCTTTATCACTTATCACCAAAAGTCAATTAAAGTGAGATGGCTTAAAAGAATGGGAGAGAGAAGAAATGAAATGTAAATTTGTATTATTGATTAATAGATATTGCTTATAAAACAAGAGCTATTTATAGAAAGTTACAGTTTCTTTTAGGTAACCAGTAGAAACAACTCAGAAAACCTTTATAATTATGACAACACTCAAAGGAAAAAACACATCATTAAGAAGCAGACAAAAAATATAGGAAAATCATGAAACATCTGAGAGAAGCATATACTTCTTATATGTGTATGTGTAGAGGAGTTTTAAAAAAATACCAGGCGACGAAGCTTTATCAGTTGCTCCAGAAATCAAACCCTATAGGCTCTACCTACACATATGGTTAAACTCAAGTGAGTTAGTAAACTGTCTTTTACCCACATAGTCAGAAATATCAGAAATTGGCATGGTGTGAGGGAGTAGAGAAGGATCATGAGACTCTAATTTACTTCTAACCTACATGAAGAATTTAGGTAAGAATATAAAGAGGTTGGATGGGGAGAGGGCTGCCAGGATAAGAGCATGAAGCCAGAGTTTGGATCTCTAGTACCCACATAAACAAAGCCTGACCATATACACCTTTAGCCCCACTACTGGGGGATAAAAACAGAAGGATCATTATGGCCTGTGCAATGACTTTCTAGATACAACTTGCCAAGCTCCAGGTTAAGTGAGAAATCCTTTCTCAAGAGTGTAAGGTGAGATGCTGTAGAGAAGAATATCCTATGACCTGAGCTGGTTGATCCAGGCTCAGGTATGTGCACCCCTACATACATGTGTGTAAAACACATCCACTTTATTCCCCCAAAGACTACAAATGAGACACAAGAGTGTTCTCTTTGTTAATGTTGAAGTAGGGACATATAACTTGGCTTTCCCTTTAATCTGCATGTTTAATTTAGCAACCAGGAAAGACAGCTGGAGAACCATAGACCTTTCAGAGGTCATAGCCTTCTGAACCCACCACCAAGCAGTAGAAGTGAAAACTGCTTTACTAGAAGACCACATGTATCTGGAGATGAGTGAGAAGGGTGATGAGATTTAAGTGGCAGAATCAGAAACAGAAGATAAATATGCACGTGTTCACACTTATGAGCAAGAGTTCTTGGTTGCTTATTAAATATAAACACTAATGTCTTCTAAGCAATTTATGGGTGACTGGCATGATTTATCACAGACAGGAAATAATGGACAAAAGTGTAGAGAATCACTAAATTCTTACTATGTACAGTTTTTCACACCCTACTGGTATGTAAGTTTGGAAGCAAAAGAAGAGTTCACAGTTTCTCCTACTTGCTCTTTTCTCACTGTACAGATTTTGTTAGTCCTTTCCTTGCTGTGCATGAGGGTGAAAACACCATTTCTGCCAGTGTTATTTCTTTGTAGTGCAGTCCGTACTCAGCATCATGCATTTCATTATGGTTTCCTCATTCCTACTATTTCTTCTGAGTATTCTGTATCCAAAACGGTGTAAATGACATCAGATATACTTCCTGGCCAAGTATTCATTATTTATTTACTATTGGTATACTTCATGTTCTTCCCATGATTGTCTTACAGATGAAATGGGTTCCTGAGCTTATCACTGTTTGTAGACAACTTCTAACTTAATCATGAAAGATAAAGTTATTTTCTTGTATGTTGGCATTATACCATTTCCTACTGTTTATGTTCATACAAATCTGCTTGTAAAAACTCAGAATTCTTCCAACAAGAATAATACCTGAATATATATGTACAGCTGTAATTACTAGAAAACCCAAGAAACAGTATGTTAGTATAGTATATGATTATATTTTTCTTTCTTCCCATTCTTAAGAAATCTATAGAATCAATATTCCAGACACCACAAGAGAAGTTCAGAAAGAGGAGAAAACTTTACCCCTTTGAGGATGTTGCTAGACTTAAGAATGCTCCCTGCTAACGTCTCACTGGTCAGAAGTTAGTCACACAGTCAGTCATGACTGGAAAATGTATCGTCATCATTGTAATCACACTCCTTCAAACAAAAAAGAAGGTGGTTTATATGAATTCTCCTTGTTTCTTTCACACTCCATATCATTCACTTACTCCTCTAAGCTACTGTTGGTATACACTGCCTATTTTATCTCTTTGGTATCCTAATTGACATACAAAGAAAAAGGATGAAGGAATAAGAAAGGTTCAGTTAGAGCTAACTTCTTCTTGGAAACCATGGGCCACAAACAATCTTCTGAGGTCATTCTTCCTCCTAAGAAATTCATCCTCTGCCAAGAATACCTCTGAGCACCAATACAAGTAAGACCCAGAGTTTTCATCAAAGATGACCAAATATTCTTTCCCCTAACCATTAACACTCCAAAAGTCATTTCCACCATGCTACCAAGGAGTACAAGAGGAGACATATGGAAGTCTATGGAGAAATGCAGACCATTTTTCTGTGTTTAATAATTCACACACAGAGCTGGGTGAATTTCCCAAGCTTTTTAAAACCTGCAGAATCTATGTGAGAAAAACTGAACAACCTTACCAGGATCTTTAAGAAAAAACTTGAATAAAGAACACAAAAAGAACATTAAGAATTGAGGCCCCAAAATGTGATTTTAACAATAAAAGAAAAGAAAAATAAATGAAGAAAGAGAAGACCTCCAAGAGTAAATTTACAAATAAAATAGAAGTTAATTTTTACTTAATTAATTGGTTATAATTATTAAGTTAATACATGATTTTCTTAATACTTGAAAACAAATATGTACTTATATGAATGATTTATAGTGGAAGAAGTGATGTCCAACATTTTTTACATTTTTCATTTTAAATGACAGTAGATTTTTCTGCCAAAATGCAATGCTCTTAAAAGCTACAAGAGCTAAAGCAATGGCATCAAAACAGGAACAGGTGAATGTGTGAGAGGTATATATCCAAATTCACACCAGAACAATTACTGTTGTAGTTTGAGTGTGAAATGTCCCCCATTGGTTCCCATGTTTGAACATGTGGTTTCAAGCTAGTGACAGTGTTTGGGAACGCATGGAAAGTTTAGGAGGAGGAGGAGCCTTGCTGTAGGAGGTACATTGTTGAGGATGGGCATTGAAATTTTATAATTACCCCCCAATTTTCTCTGCTCCCACTGCATTCTGTGTGTAGAGACAATGTGATCAACCAGCTTCCTGCTATTACATTCCTGCTGCTGCCATACTTTCTTTCCATGATGGTCTCTATACCTCTGGAACTCCAAGTTAAACAAAACAAACAAATAAAAACCCTTTCTCCCATAAATTGCTTTTTGTTTGCTGGAGTATTCTATCACATCAACAAAAAGTCAAATATGTGTACATTGTATAACTATCCATCTTTCATATATTTATCTCTATCTATCTATCTATCTATCTATCTGTCTCTGTCTATCTGTCTGTCAGTCTGTCTATCATCTATCTGGTCCGTCTATCATCTATCTATCCATCCATCATGTTAATATTATCTTGGGTTTAGTACTATACTATAGTTTTTACATGATAACCATTGGAAAAAAGCTGAGGAAGTACAGAAGAGATCTCTGCATTATTAATACATAGAACCTAATGGAAATCGGCCATTATCTAAACAAAGACCTCAAAAATATAGGATACCCAGAATACACCCAACAAGCATACAATAATAACAAAGACAGGGTAATAGCAAAATTATCCCTTTCTTTAGAGCACTTTCTGGTTGCTTTTAATTACTCATTTTAGCGTAAGCTGATGACAATTGTGGACATGCATAATTGGCAGTACAGCCAAGTCAAGCTGTAGCACTGCAGAGTTGGAACAAGTTGCTTTTTCTAAAGCAGTAGTTCCTTGGTGATCCCCGACCATAAAATTATTTTTGTTGCCACTTCCTAACTGTAATTTTGCTACTGTTATGAACTGCAATGTAAATATCTGATATGCAGGATATCCAATATGGAACCCCCGTAAAAAGGTCATTCAACCCCCAAAAGGGTCATGATCCACATGCCTGTGCCTAGAGTCTTGAGCATAGAAATTTCAGCTCCAATAATGATCTATCAGACATCAGGAAATCATTGACCTTGATCATCTACAAGGCTAATGTAATTTTTGACATAAAGCATGAATATGCATCTAGATATCCATGCTTATAAGAAAAATGATGTACTGGTAAGTGAGGAAATCTGAAGATGAAACACCATAACGAATAACAGTCTATGAAATAGATACACACACAGTTCAGAAACTTCTTTTTTGTGGTATTGTGGTCTCTTTGTTTTTGAAAAGTTGTTTCAGCTTATTTTGTCTTAACTTGCTTAATACAAATGAAACCTTTGATAAGGTGTGCTCTTAGAAAATGTCCCCTGCACAACTTCTCTATTATCGCAACTCGTTAGATCACTGAATTCTGACAATACCATTTGCAGAGTCCTGCCTTTCATATCTACCCTGTACTTCGGCCTCTAGCATATATCCCTTTTACTCTTGATTGTAGGAATTTTGTTTTTTAATACCCATATTCTACCTAAACTCATCTAATTTCTGGTGGTAGTTTATCTGTTTCCAAACGTGAACTATATGCACCCATGTAGCTTCAGTTAGATAGGCTCTGTATTAAGCAATTTCACAAATAAATGCATTTATGGTGGTCCCTTACAGGCTAAACTAGAAGGAAGCAGGACCATGACCCTATTTAGGCTGATTCAGTCTTTGCTGTTCTTTTTTTCAAGTGTTTATTCTTCCTTTTTCCCTACCTCCCATCCTTTTTGCCCACCAGCATCTTGTTTCTTTTAGACTAAGTTTAGCTCAAGTGGAAATACTCATTCCCTTGGGGAGACAAATACACTACACCAACTATTTATTTACTGTAGTCACCTAGAAAAACACTTCCTGCATTTCACTTGCTAGTCTTAACAGGTTAATGTGACTGTGACTAAATACGCATTTACATTTAACAAAAAAAAATTCACTAAGAGTTATTGCAACTGACATCTCACTCATTCAGTCAGATGCTGTACTCAGGTTTGGAGAGACAAAGCCCGTGACCTTCACAGAGGTTGAATACATCTTTATTCTGTTTCTCGTCATAAGCATGTCCATGGGCTTGGGTTGTTCCCTTCTATGATGGCTAATTTTATGTCAACTTGACCCAAGCTAAAGTTACTTTGGAAATAGGAAGATTTATTGAGAAAATCCTAACCACCCCCCACACATGATTGGCCTTTGGGCGTCTTCTTGATTGATGTTTGATGTAGGCCCAGCTCCCTGACAACAGTACCACACCTGGGCTGGGTGGTCCTGAACTGACCAAGCCATGAGGTACAAGCCAGTTAGCATAAGTTCAGGCTTCCAGGTTCCTCTCTTGAGTTTCTTCCCTGCCTTTCCTGGATGATGGACAACAAGCTTTAAATTGTGCTAAATCTTTGCCTACACAACTTGCCTTTGGTTATGGTGTTTTATCACAACAAGAGAAACCCTAACAAAATACCTTCATTTCTTTCAGATGTAAATTTCCCAGTAGTTTCTTCCCACAGCCAACACATCTGTGGTATGGTTGTTCTATCTAATTTGTTGTAGATATTCCAGACTTAAATGCACACATCTCTCTGGTAATAATTCCTTACTTTCATCTCAGTGCAGAGAGGATAATATCTGCTACTGAAATAAGAGAGGTCACTACCTCTTTCTCCCAGATGTCACCCCTCTAAAAACCCACTAAACATGCTGTATATCCTCAGAACTAATTCAAACGTCACAGAGAAGCAGACAAGTGTTAATGTGTCCACTTTGAGATAACAATCCAATTAGGAAGCTCCAAAATCACCATCTATTGATAACACAAAGATTAGAAAGCAAATGGTTAACATGAATTTAATTCTATGAAAACTAACTGGCAATCAGCATGGGACCAATTAGAAATACTGGAGAATTAAAACAAATCAATTTCATTGAATTTACTTCAGATCATGCAGCTGACAGCTAAGTGCATTGTAGAAGACTTTTTTTTCTCCCTGTTAATATAACCAGTGAGTCAGTTTTCACCATTCTGAGTACCCAGCATCATAGCTGACAAGTCCTTTGGGTAGGAATGCCAGGAAATACATTTTAGGGAAAATGAATGACAGAAAGCAAACACTATACCCGGTGGAAATGTTCATAGAAACAATTCTTAGTTCAATTAATAATTCAGTATAATTTATAGACAACCTTTCTCCCAAAGCTTCACCATATAATGATTATTTAGACAATGAAGCACAGCATCTTTAATACCAAAATTAGAAAATTTTAGTAAGTGTGCTCATAAATACCATTTGAGTGATCTTGAGTGAAGAACAGAATCTCATGAAGCTCTGGTTATTCGCGCCAACTAAAAGTGGTTTTTGTGCTACTATGTTTGGGTCCTTTAAATCTTTCACACTGTAATTTTGTGTTATTTTTGTCACTAGTGACATTAAGGCCAGTGCCACTTATGATATTCATACCTGACTCAGTGACTCTTCTGATTGCTTTCACACATGCAATCAGAGTTTACAGAAATGTCCTAATTATGATGATAGGAAAAATGTTGCAAATGCCTTCTGCAGACTATGTCCTGTGTGAGTTACATCTAGACATCATTTTCTTTTCATCATAATCATCAAGGAGAGAAAAGAAAGGGTACCCTAGGGACCGACAGCCCTGCATTTAGATCTGGGAGTTAATAATCTCACCTAAAATAAACTGACTTTTTGAATTCATCATCAAAATAGTACATGCAATTGTGACTGAGGATGTTAGAGACAAAACGGAGTTGAGCACATCACTCCAATGTTTACTATCTACTTTATCTTTGGGCATGGTTGTAATTTTTCATTTTCTTTTTATAAATAATTTATTTATTTTTATTTGTTGTGCATTGGTGTTTCACCTGCATATATGTCTGTGTGAAGGTGTCAGATCCCCTGGAACTAGAGTGGCAGACAGTTGTGAGCTGCCATGTGGGTGCTTGGAATTGAACCCCGGTCCCCTGGAAGAGCAGCCAGTGCTCTTAACTGCTGAGCCATCTCTCCAGCCCATGTTGTAATTTTTCTATACTGCACATCCCTTATCTGCAAAATTTTGATGATGAAAATGTGCACCTCCAAGAATTATTACATAGACAGGCAATAAATGTAATTTTTCACAATGTCAGGCTCATTTGGGGGGAAACAGCAAATTATATGATTCATTTTTACTTATATTTACTTATACGTTTATCCTTTATCTTCTCATTATTGTCTATGATTCAGTTTTATCCATAATACATACAACAGATAGCTAGTTGTCCCTTTTCAGGTGACATTAGTACTGCCTCAGTTCTGTCAGGAAAATGAACCTCAAAGAAATAACACTTTTTGTTTGTACAAGATAAAAGCCTAAAGGCTCATCATTAACAGTCTATTTCTGTACTCGCCAGCCACATGGACTAATTTAGTTTAAATGAATTAAAAGTAAAAATTCAAAACCTCAGTCCTACTAGCCACAGATTAATGTTGAATTGTAAAGTGTGGTTAGTGGCTGTAGACACCCAGGAACTATATTGTTCAGGATTTTATGGAGGCAGAATATTTTTTTAACAATAGACAGCTTTCATTCTTTTTTAATTATAGTGTAAACAGCCAAGCAATACTTTATTTATTTACATGTTTGGGTCAAAATATATTTAGATCCTTATCTAAGACTCTATTTTGATACAGAGAAAGAGGCAGAAAAATGAAAAGCTCTTAGAAAAATCTTCTAGACCTTTCCTTCTGGAACACATTGAGTGTCTCTGTTCTGTGTGCACACTCACAGCATATATAATCAAGTCTGACTATCTAACACCTATGAAGGAAGACACTCCATGCCTCTAGACCTTGCCATTTTAATTAGCGCTTTACTGTTTGGAGTTCCATAAGGATATTGGTGTGACTAACCTCACTCACAAGGGAAAGGCATCAGCCTGGGAACAAATGCCCCCAGTCAAGATGAGAAATCAATCTCTGAATGAGTGGTAGGAATGAGATTGTCTGAAATGCCCCTTTCACCCTTGTGTTGATCTCTCCCTCTATTATATCAGGAAAAGACAGACCTTGGAAAATGCCAGGCATAGTGTTATGGTGAGATCATTACTTGCCATCTAAAATGGACCCAAGTCCCATTGCATGTACATGCAGACATGCTCACATTTTTTTTAATCAAACAAACAATAACACCCAAAGAATCCAGTGAGTCTATTTGAACAGATCTTGCTTTCTAAATGAAGGCAGAACTCATCACTTCCCAGGTTAGAACAGCTGAGACCCATCAACCAACAGAAAACAATTTGTTCACAGTAGAAGCTGTCACCAGCTATTACCACGTGGAACATGAAGAGCCGCTGCAGACCTCGGCTTCCCGATGCAGCAGGCATGCTCCCATTTCACTTGACAGCTGTGGACATTGGAATAATACAAAACATAACCTAATCAACAGACTGTGAAAAACCTGAAAGCTAAAGACAGATGTTCAACCGCTCTCACCGCCTTTCATATTTAATTATATTTACGTGTGTGCATGGGGTGGGGGAATAAACATTATGTCAACTCCTTTAAGACACTCTATGTCATGATTAACTTAATGATAGTGTGGGTGTGGCATTTTCCAATACCATCCTGAGGTGGCCCAAATTTAACCTCCTGGTGGTTTAAGAGCCTTGATCAATCTGTGTTTCATCTGTCAATCTGCAATGTAATTCTTCTTTCCAGAAATTCCATATTCACCTTGGTTGTTCTTTTATAGCTTTCTCTTCCCACCATGCATCTACATCAGCAGTAGCTAAATGCAGTTGGCATATATCAACAGCATATATCAACCGCTGCCGAACAGTGATGATGAGTAAACTCTTTTCTTTCTTTTTTGTTTTTGTTGTTGTTGTTGTTTTCAAAACAGAGTTTCTCTTTGTAGTTTTGTTGCCTATCCTGGATCTTGCTTTGCAAACTAGGCTGGCTTTGAACTCACAGAGATCCACCTGGCTCAGCCTCCCAAGTGCTGAGATTAAAGACATGAGCCACCGCTGACAAGCTGAGTAAACTCTTTTCTATCTAAATTGAAAAGCAAATGAATGCATGCATTTTTCCTTTCTACGTTCAACCCAAAAGGAACTTAAATCACAAAAGTGAAAACAAAAACTATATCATCTAGTAAGAATCGACTATATTTTTACCATTATATATTAAGCAGAAGTAATAGAATTAACCTGCATATAGACAACAGAAAGACACATGAAATGATTGAAGGGCATCTCTTACTTCTTTATTAGGGACCCAAATGACAGTGATGGAGACTATGGAAACCTGGTGAATTACCCTACAACTAGACTATCAATACCACTTTAGGATGTCATTCTAATATAGAGTTAAGAGAAGCTGGGATTGTGGGAGTTCTATTATAATTTTGATATAAAGTGTTTCCCCACGGCTTGTGTATTAGGGCCTTGGTCACTAGCTGGTAGAGCTAGTTTGTAAACTTTAATAGATAGGACTTGGTAGGAGAAATTAGGTCACTGGTGATATGTCTTCAAAAGTCATGCTTTGTTTCTGATCCTTTCCTCACCACCTCAGCTTCCTGTCCATGATGAAATAACCAGCCTTCTTCCCAGGATGCAGCCACTATCGCGATGGTCTACCCCACCAGTGGCTCAGAAGCATTGAACCAAATGACAATGGACTGAACCCATGCAGACAGTGAGCTAAGACTGACCTACCTTCCCTTATCTTTTCATGGCCATAGTGATGAGAATAGTAACTGACACAGAAAACTGGTACCAGAGAAGTTGTACGTGACAATGGTAACATGGTTCTTCAACATCAGCAATTATGAGTGGGAGGCAGTTCCAGGTGTTTGAAGCAGCAGGCTAGAAAAGGTCCCTAATGCTGCAATCAGTCTTTAAAGGCTGATAGTGGTGGGAACTAGAATGCTAGCATGCTGGAAGAAATATTGCCAGTAATGATTGTGTTCACTGGGTTTCAAATGGAAATGAAGACCCCATTGGAAGTAGACTAGAAGCATATGTGTTACTCTCTGACAAAAAAAAAAAAAAAAAAATCCTGCATTTATTTGGCATCCTGAGACTTTAAATCAGACTGAATTTAAAAGTAATAGATGAGTTAATTTGGCAGACAAAACTCCCCAAACTGTATAGCATTCAGGCTGCAGCATGCTGATATGGTTTGAATATTAAATGCCCCCCCTTGAGTCTCCTGATTTAGAGACTTGATCCTCAGCTGAAAATGTTATTCTGGGAGGGTCTACAAGTTTTAAGAGGTGAGAAGGAACTGGAAGCAGGAAATCATTGAGGATATACTTTGAAGGCCTTGCTGTTCCTCCAGCTGCTTCCTCCCTGTCCATCATCAGATGAACAGTCTCCCAAGCTACACATGGAAAATGGGTAGAAAGGAGCAGGGGATAGAGATAAAGCGCTTCGATGGGCGCATCCTCACTTAACATCAGCCAACTAACTAAACATCCCGATCTCATTAACCTCCTAAAGATTAAACGGTAAGCATTATGACCTGAGTTTTATAAATGGTGTTTAGTCAGAATTCGGGCCACATTTATACCACTTTGATAAAATATATGTGAAACCCCAATTTAGATGACCCCATTACAAACCAGTGTACCCACCACTGAGGCACATGCCCTTCCAGTCCCTGTAACTTTACAGATGTGAGCGAACCCCTGCTAGCTATCCATGAAATTACAGGATTCGTACAGAACTGTTCTTCTTAGAGTTGGCAGGCATGATTTCAAACAAGGAGTCTTTGATCTGTGAGTTATTTGCATGGTTTACATTCTTAGACTATTTTCATGTAAAAGTGTCCGACATGTACCAATGTGAATGAGTAAAACAGGCCCATGGGGTTAATACTCATTTTGTTCAGCATAAATACTTAAATCTCCATTCTCACATGCAGCAGAATGGGTTGGATTTGGATGCTGCCACCTTTTTCCAGTGTGATCTGAGGTATTCATTTTAAACCACGTCACTGCTTCCAGTTCCCTTGCCATTAAAGTGGGAATAGTAGAGATTCTCTTTCCAGACCCGTTGAAAGAATTAAGCAAGGCAATTAATTTTAGCCATTTTGCCTAATGGAAATTGTACTCAGCTAGAGAACCACTGTGCTTATTTGGTGTGTAAATTCTCTCTAATCTAGAGGGCAACAGGAAGCCAGGAAAGAGGAATAAAATGGAGTCTTCAAGTATACATATCACAAGTCACCCCATCAAAAAATTGTTCTGTGAAAAATATAAATTAGACTGATTTAAATGTAATGATTGAAGATATATGGATAATCTGAGAATCATGGATAAGACTCTCAGATATGGTTATTTATATTACAGGTTATAAATTATAATAGACAGCCTGATGAGTGACTGTTGAGGTCACATGGACTCCATGAGAATGTCCCTAGCTACTTTCAGTGAAATCATGCAGGTAGGTCAGAACTCAGTGACCCCATTTCCCTCATCATGGCAGGCTCAACTGCTGACCTAGTGTGACCAAACAGATTGTTTGTCCAAGAAGCTGGAATTGGAACACAGAAAACCTAGTCCATCTCTGTCAGACACTTAAACTAAAAAAAAAAAAAAATAAAAGTGCAGTGTTTGGTTGAGGTGCTTTATACTGGCTAAAACAGAAAGGTGCACAAAAGAAGGTTTGCAGAGAAAGAAAAACAAAACTCATTTCAGAAGCCAAACAACTGCGACCAAACCAGGAACGTTCTGTTTATTATTTATGAGGTTATATGACCTGAAGCAAGATGTCTAACGATTTCCTGTTCCATTTACAGTACATGTGAGGTACTTGGAAGGGGCCTGGGACCTAGTTCACTCTCTACAATGCTAGCTTTAATTATGACCATTCTCTTCCTCCAATGTCAGAAGTCTGTATTGGTCTGGGTTGATGATGTGCATCACCCATGAGCCTGCAAGTCGGAGCGACAGGCAGGAGGACATCCTGCTCCCTGACAATTTTCTCCTTTCCTAACTGATCTTGCATGAGGCTACTTCGTGCTTCTGAATTCCCTGAAGTATTTCAATAAATTATCCCCTTTGAAATTTCTTTTTATTAATGATGGTTTAATGTCTCAGCTCTTGTAACACATACTCTCCAAGGAAGAAGCAGCACTCTGTGCTATCCTTTGGGATAGTTTGAACAAAATGTTCTTGACATTTTGGCGAATGATTCAGTACTAAGTGTGCCATCCCTTCCTGGCACCTCTCTGATGGAGAGGTTTCTTCTGCATATGGGAAGTGCTTCAGCCTTTTATGAAGGTAGCAATAATCAAAAGGGAGTGCTGGGCAGGAGAACGATATGAAACTCACAGATCATAAAGATGCCTCCAAATTATTATTATAATCTACATCTAAAATCATTTCTGTTTCATAGCTCCCTCTGGTAAAAAAATAAAACTCATAATTCAGTTAGGTAGTTTCTAGATGTGGTTGCAATCGAAAGAAACTCAAAACATATTCCCTGAGACCCTCTTACGGGTATGACTGACATAATCATAAAAAATAAAAATGCTATTAAATAGACTATAAATTTCAAAATGGTACAGAAATGCAATAACCAGACTGAGATTTGAAGGAAATAATAAAAGCAAACAAAAACTAAATAGACCACCTCCCCACCAGTAGAGATAATATCAAAATGGAAAATTGCTGATCACTGAGATTCACTAATTCAGCCTTGCTCAGGGAAAGAATTCATGTTTTATGGGGGCCAGACAAATGCATGTGGTATCTAAACTGTGATGCTCATAAATCATTATGGATTTAAATAAAACATTCCAAAATAGAGATATTATTATCTGTATGTAAAATAAATAGACTTTGTTAGACATAGGAAAAAAAAACTATTTGTAATATATGTGATCACCTCCCATAAATCTAAACCATAGGTGATTTCTGGCACTGTGGCTATGTGGTAATGGGCAAAATACTGCAAAATGAGATTTCCCTGAAACAAGTAATAAAATCAATTAAGAAAGTTAAGACTTCACTGTTAAACCTAAGCAAGCAAATAAAATCTGGAGTTCTTTGCAAATTCCTCAGAGATGATTTGGCCGTTGCCTCTGCAAGCACTGTTATTAAAAGCATTTGTTTTAGTGAAGGTAATTCTCCGTACCCCCCAAAAGCAGGCGCTAGCTAGAATTTATACCAGCTATGCAAGGTAAGCTGTTACGAGTGACAGTCAGAACACTCTTTCCACAAAGACTGTTACATCAGGTGGCTCCTACTAAAAATGCCCTCCTTGGCATATCATGTTCTCAAGGTAAGTGGCACCCAAAATGTAAACCCTGGAGCATTGATATTCTCTTCCCAATTACATCCTTGTGTATCAGACGCTGTGCCCACAGTGCTCTGCCCTCTGTATCACTGCCCAGACTGCCTTTACTTTGTTCAGACAGCAATGTATTCAGCTTCAGAGAATGAAACCCACCAACTACATCACATTAACCAAATCTTTGCTTTCTGGATTGTCCATAATTATGAATTTATGATGTGTATCTGGGCAATAAGATATGAAGCAAAATCGTTGGGGTGAAAGATATTGGTTTGTCCTCACAAAAAATTTTTCATATGTGTCTTTTTACCTTCACTATCTTTCTCCCACTGAGAGGTCCAATAGCAAACACATAGGACAAAAAATAAAATTGGGGCATATTGAGCAAAATGGTAGGAGTTCCCTGATCCTTGATGGCACTGATGAGCTACAGAACAAATCCTAGAAATATTATCCCTGGATTATTTAATCAAAAAGATATTTTAATAACCACACTGTCCAAGCTCTCCTCCCCCTCTGCGTTGTCAAATTCTTCTCATTCATGATTAATCCCAAATCTTTTTCTGTCCTCACAACTGTCATTGTCTAGGGTTTTCAATGGAGTTGTCAGGCCCTCAAATTGCTAATGAGATCAAGTTTAAGGACACACTCACTGGACATCATTTTTATGGCACTCTGCATTATCGCATTATCGCTTCAGCTGTCCATGAAACTTTAGACAGCAGTTACCACAGTTCCAGGAGGAGGGACCTAAAGTAGAGAACTGTTAGCTTCTTGACTTAATTCATGAAACTAGTAAGTGAGAAGTCTGGGTCTTGAATCTGAGAAAGTGTTCTGAGACATGACTCCAAAGTCATTCCTTTTTTTTTTAACCTCCTAAGTTCCATCAATATTTCATTTATTCAAGATCAAGTCTCAGTTCATTGTTAAAAAGGAAAAGAGAGTCCGCAGAGGTGAACAGCTCAGAAAGGGTTCTGAGGAGCCAAAGGAGTACAATGCTTCCCTTCTGCTGTGATTCTGCAGAATGTGGAAGTTGTTGGCTCCTGGCATTATAGTCAGATTAGTGTTCCTGCTTCTTTGACCACGGGACTAAAATTGGACAGTCAAAGGCAGGAGGAGTCTCTTTGGGAGCTGGTAAGTACATGAAGAGTATAGGACATTTTTTTAAAAAAAAGGAACTTAATGCACTTTCATAGATGAGAAAACTCTAGCTCTTCCCTCTCACAAGTAAAGATGGTAGCTTACCTGAGGTGTCTATATATTAAAATGGCTGCAGCACAGTTCCCATGGGCTCCTGTAAAATTAACTTACTGGTAAGGTTTGGAAATTATGATCATATATATATATATATATATATATATATATATATATAATCACATGCATGTTTATTTATGAGTAACAAAGGGTGAGTATTCCTATCTAGCCTCTCAGAAGTAAAGACGATAGATACAGACTAAGAGCTGGAGTGAACATAACGATGGGCACAGGTGAGGAAAAAGCTGTAATGTACAAGACACTTTATTAGAGATGATATGTAAGGCCAAAGCCTGATTGGTTATCATTCTGACATCCCAGGTTGATCTATAAGGTTTAGAACCATGGTCAAAGCCTTCACATGCTTGGTTTTCGCAGGGTTTATTAACTCTGAGATCTAGTAAACCCAGAACCTAGCTAAGACATGCGCTCTTGCAGGTTCTTCCATCCTGAAGTCCCTCCTCCAGTGGAAGAGAATGAGGGGCTGGAGCCAGTTTAGATGGGGTTAGAAACCTCTAACACCTGGATTTCTATAGTCAACGCTTCTTCCATTTATGAGACAACATTTCTCTTCGTGTAGAATGATAGTGTTATTCCTACCAATGAAACATTTTTATTTGACCTATCAAGTAAGATTGGTCAAAAGCCAAAATTGAGAAGCTCTAATAGTTTTGAGTGTTTACTCAGCCGCAGTGAGAATCAGAATAGATCCATAGCCGAAAGTTTTCTTGGATTCTTTTCAGCTCATGCCCAGAAGTTCTATATATGTGTGTGTGTGTGTGTGTGTGTGTGTGTGTGTGTGTGTGTGTGTGTGTGTGTGTATGTTCTGAATTCCTTTCTTCTTTCCTCTCTCTCTCCTTCTCTCTCTCTTTCCTTCTCTCTCTCTTTCCTTCTCTCTCTCTTTCCTTCTCTCTTTCCTTCTCTCTCTCTTTCCTTCTCTCTCTCTTTCCTTCTCTCTCTCTTTCCTTCTCTCTCTCTTTCCCTCTCTCTCTCTTTCCCTCTCTCTCTCTTTCCCTCTCTCTCTCTTTCCCTCTCTCTCTCTTTCCCTCTCTCTCTCTTTCCCTCTCTCTCTCTTTCCCTCTCTCTCTCTTTCCCTCTCTCTCTCTTTCCCTCTCTCTCTCTTTCCCTCTCTCTCTCTTTCCCTCTCTCTCTTTCCCTCTCTCTCTTTCCCTCTCTCTCTTTCCCTCTCTCTCTTTCTCTCTCTCTCTCTCTCTCTCTCTCTCTCTCTCTCTCTCTCTCTCTCTCTCTCTCTCTCTCTCTCTCTCTCTCCTGCCTGCCTACTGGCTTCCTTATTTTGTCCCTCTGGGTTAGCTTCCAGTCCTTATGCTCCTAGAGGTCCTCTAGGAGCTCTCTTGTCTGGGAAAAGATCACCAAGAAGGAGTTGGTAAGAACAGAAACAAGCCTGTTCCCCCAGGCTCCTAACAGCTCCCTTTTAAGGGCCTTCTGAAGGGAACTTAGCCACTGCAAATCGTTCTGCTTGCACAGATAGAAAATTAGCCAAGGGGGAAAATACTACTAGAAGGGAGAGCTTCATACTGTCGTATTGCATTACAGAGAGAACACTTGAGGACCCAAATCATTGCGGCAGCAATAACTACTCTAGACCCCAGAGTCACACGTGCTTTAGAACATGTTCCGAGTACAGCAGATTCTGGCAGAGAGAACACTTTAACTTCACCGTCTAAAGAAATGCAATACCATTTTCAAGAAGTGGGGAAAATCCACTTATTAGGATATAGATATATAAACGAATTCTATTCCAGTATACACTCCAGAACTGGGTAATGCGAGGTGTCTATCATAAATAACACCACTTAGTAAATCCCCTCAGATCTGCACACAGCTTTAGAAGTTCTTATTGCACAGGGCTGCCCTCCCAAGCAGGATAAATCACTGCCAAGTGCTATGTCCCCAATAGGGGGCTGTTAATTAGTTTTAAAGGCTGCTGCATTCCTGTAGTAGTTTAAGGAAGTGTACAAACCCAGCAATATACAAAAATACCTTTTTTTTTTAATGGTCAGTGCAGGCTGAGATTTTATGAGCTACCCATGGCTGTATGAAAGTTAAGCTCTATGCAAATGTGCAAAAGGCTGTTAAAAGTGACTGATAAATGCTCTGCTTATGTTGTCGCTGGAATGCAGCAGTCAGTACTCCGTTTATGTGAGGAGGGAAGAAGGCTGACAATCATGTGCATTATGCTTCAAGTCTGGGGTGGGGGATGCTGTGCTGGGAGATATTCCCTTTGACATATAGCTCCAGCTTTCACAACTGTGTTTAGTGTTTTCAGAGAACTAACTTTTTCATCCTTAAGCATAGAAAATGAATGATAGAAAGTCTGAGGATATTAGCATTCCAAAATGCTGGGGTTTAGAGACTGTCTGCTGCTGTGGGATGTTCTGTATGCTGTGAATGTGTTGCTCTGATTGGTTGATAACTAAAAAGCTGACTGACCAGTAGCCAGGCAGGAAGTATAGGCAGGGTAAACAGACAAGGAGAACTCTGGGAACAGGAAGGCTGAGTCAGGAGATGCCAGCCTGCCATATAGGGAACAGCATGTAATGACACACAGATAAAGCCACACAACATGTGGCAACATATAGATTAACAAAAATGGGCTGAGTTTAAGTGTAAGAGCTAGTTAGTACTAAGCCTGAGCTAATGGGTAAGCAGTTTTAATTAATATAAGCTTCTCAGTGATTATTTTATAAGTGGCTGTGGGGTCCTTGGTGCCGGTTGAGCACAGAAAATCCTTCAGCTACAGGCTGCTCTATGGCCATCTTCATATTTCTAAGCAAAGAATTTGAGATCAGTAAATTTGAGAATTTACCTAAAAAAAAAATAGACACACTTCACCTCACATTTAGGTCTATAAAATTAGCTATTAACTAGAAGCTTGAAAATAAATAAAAATAAACTTGATAAAGTAATAAAATGAAGAAAATTAAATCTTCAGTGCCCCAAACCAATTTTAGAGCCAATAAAATCCCACAAATGTTTATTTATCAATACCAAAAATGCATTAAATTTTAATTCCCAGTTTAACAAGAACTTATTAATCATCTAATAAGTACCACATACTATGTTCTGAATGCTGGGAAATCAGAACTATCTCAGCTCTCAACAAATTTATGTCCTTTCCAATATAATTGATACATGTCTATACACGTCAGTATCCTTATTTCTGTAACAAAATCTCTTGACCAGAACAACTTAAAGAATGAAGGACTTCAGGCAGAGCTCAAGAAGTCCAATCGATGAGAGAGAGGAGGGAGTCTATGAGCAAGGGATATGGAGACCATGACTGGAAAAAGTAGAGAGACAACTAGCCAAACTAGTGGAAACACATGAACTGTGGACCAATAGCTGAGGAGCCCCCATTGAACTGGACTAGGCCCTCTGGATAAGTTAGACAGTTGTTTAGCTTGAACTGTTTAGGGGGCCCCCAGGCAGTGGGATCAGGACCTGTCCTTAGTGCATGAGCTGGCTTTTTGGAGCCTAGTGCCTATCGTGGGACACTTTGTGCAGCCTTGGTGCAGGGAGGAGGGGCTTGGACCTGCCTCATCTGAATGTACCAGGCTCTGCTGACTCCCCATGGGAGACCTTGCCTTGCAGGAGGTGGGAATGGGGAGTGGGTTGAGGGAGAAGGCGGGGCGGGGGGGCGCAGCACGGGAGGAGGGAGGACAGGGGAATCTGTGGTTGGTATGTAAAATGAATAGAAAAATCTCTTAATAAAAAATTATTTAAAAAGAAAAAAGAATGAAGGACTTAGTCTGGCTCACAGTTCAAGAGTATTGGCTCTTCCGGTGGAGAAGTCACAATGACAGCAGCAGCAGAAAGTTGATCACACTTTAACCAGTCAGGAAGCAGAATGCCAAGAATGCTGCTACCCAGCAAACTTGATCCTAGACCCTCACCCATGGAATGGTGTCACCTGAAGTCAGGGTGGATCTTCCCAACTTTATTTAACCTAATCTAGATGGTTCTCATTGACATCCCAGAGGCCTGTCTCTTCAGTGATTGATTCTAGATTGTGTCAGGTTAAGGCACACATAAGAGGCACACATCTCAACTTAAAGAGTTTGGTGAGTGGGTGACAAATATAAAAATTCATATAAGACTGTCAATCAACTTATAGAGAGATATATTTATATCTACACATACATATCAAATTTTCTTCTTGCAGTAATAGGATTCTATGCCCTTGAGGTTAGGTAATCTTCATTTCTTCCACATTCCAATTGGATAGCATCTAACATTCCCCAGGGAACATCACTTCTGTTCTATAACAGCAAATGCACAGTGAATTCTTGTTCCATGCCCAGAAGACTAGTAAGAGCTACACAGGAGATATGACTGAGATTTTTCTCCGCCACACACACTCCAAACAATTGGATTATGCAGAGTTGATCACCCCCTCATCTCACAGTGTGTTCAGCAGATACTCAGGTGCAGAGAGCAAGTCAACTGCTCAGGTAAGTGGTAGATGAATGTATTGAACCACAGTACTTGTCCACATTCCTTCCCTTTAGATAACACAGTCTCCCATGATTAGACACACACTTTTAGACTGAAGCTGAGTTGTCTGTGAGTTTGAAGATCTATTTTAGTGTTTGCTAGTTTGTCTCATAGATCAATTTTAGTTTTCTGTAGGGACGTGATCATTTGTATGTTGTCTATACACTAGTTGATGGGCCTGAACCCATATCCATCGTGTCATCGTTAACTGGATTTCATGGATTTAAAAGAAGTAAAAACAAGGAGGTTATGAAGTTAAAAGTGGGAGTTTGGGATAAATTGAAGTGGGTGATAGAAAAATATCTTTTAAAATTGCATTTGTTCTTTAGAAATTTATGGATATAATTGATATACTGAACAAACAATTTATAATATGATAAAAAATTAAAATAGAGAAACAAATATATATATATATAAATAAATTATTCTAAGACCTAAATAATAAGAAATGACCAAAACTCACTTTTAATTCAATTCGTTAAGTTAAAAGGGAGAATAGGCATACCCCAACATCTACTTCTGACTGCCATATGACCTGAACCCAGCCTCCTGTCTGTGCCCTTCTCCTAAGCTGACCACTCCTCTAACAATTATGTAGTCTTTGCCAGGCCCCAATAATGTTTTCATATTTATAATGATGTAGGATTTATCTCTTGAAGGAAAATCAGATGCTTTATAGGAATTGGTGGCTTCAGAAAACAAACATATCCCTCATCATTACCAGTTTTCCTTTTGTAGTCTCATCCAATAGAAAAATGTGCAGATATTTTCTGTCCTAACAAGATGCTCTTACTTTTTTGTTTCTTATAGCTGCCAAAGGTTATTATTAAAACAAAGACGAGTATTATCGCATGAAAATAGAATGATAAATATGCAAATGGCTGTAATAGTTTGCCTCAGCTACATAGCATAGTTTTAATTTCTTAATTAGAACATAGTTGGGGAAGTTTGAGTGCAATCAAAATGATGGAAATGGCCTTTTCAGAGCCTTGTGAGTCGGTGGCAAGTGGACATCTAGGAACTTGATTCTTGAAGAGTCAACCAAGTGTCACAAACCAACAGGGTATGGCTGGACCCAGTAAAGATGCTTGACCAAGCCAACTGCCATAGACACACAAACTTCAGAAAATATAATATCATTTCTTAAAGTAAAGTATGAAACTCTAAAATAATGTATAACTCAATATTTTACCAATGAGAGGATTGTGGGCTCTCTCAGAGTAAAGAAAGCTAATTAAAAGTCTCAACTCAGGAATATATTTTTAAAAGATGATAAGCAAAGCCATAATGTCATTAGTAAGTAATGTGTCCTTGAAATCAAATATGAAAAGCACTGACAGAAAAACAGACAAATGGCCCATGAACAAAAGCAAATGATTTTAAATGGGAAATATAAATGTCATGTCACTAAAACCCACATGAAGGAATACTTAACTTCTCTAGGAAGTACAAAAAATGCATATTGAAATATGTGGGTACTCTATTCTTTATCAAATCATTTCAAGGTTGGCAATAGTGCTGTGAGATATGCTTTTTCAAATACTACTGTGATGAGGATAAAATAACACTGAATTCCTTACAAGTCAGTGTGGTTCTGATTTGTAAGAACATTAAACCTACATTGGTTCTACCAAAATATTCCATTTCTTCACATTTATCTTAAAGAAAACAAGAAACTTTTCAAATATATAAAGTGATGCCAGTTGTGTTTATAAGAGTAAAAAAGAGATTGTGTGCATGCCCAGTACCAGAGGATGGTTAGTTCCTATCTGAATGTTCATGTAAAAGAACAGGGTAGCTCTTGACCCCTAGGAATACTAGAGACATGAGGGAAAACCATGGTCATGCTAAAATAGTCAATTATCAAAAAGTGGTGGGGAGTGTGACAGAAAAGGTATACCCTTCTTTTCTACTTGTTAAGTTAACATTTTTTACTTTACCGAACCTAGATATCATGTTTGAAACTTTTTAATGCAAAGAAAATATTTAAAAGATGTATAGAGTTGACAAGCACAATGCAGCTTGTTCTGCCGAGAAGTTTCTTGTTTAGACTTGACTGAAATGTTGAAACTAGTTATCTGCCAGAAATAATACACTCAGTTGCCTCTAATATTTACATGGAACATCTATGTGGAATGAATACCATGAAACATTCAGATGATTAAAAGAAAGAAGAAGTTGGTATGCAGGAATCAAGGTCAGGTGACTGCACATGTTCCCTTCCCTGAGACTGTACATTCAAACCAGGTTATCCCCAGCCCTGCAGCTCAAATGCAACATGTGTGTAAATGAAGAAAATGCATCTGTTTTTCAGGCAGTTCATGGCCATCTGTCAGCAAAAACCCATCAGCTGTAATTCCAGAAGTAAATGCCAGAAGTTTCTCAAGAACTTCAGTGCACGACCAGCACACATTTACAAGGCAGCCATGGGCCACGTGACAGGGCACAAGGTGACTCAAACCTCTGTCTAGTGAGATGATCAGAAGACAAGAAGATGGTGAGTCTAAAAAGAGCCTGGTGGGCTGTGTGCAGGGAGTGATGGAAGGATTGGATGCTGTGCTCTACCCTCTGCTCTCTTCATCCTGGGTAGTGGTCTAGAGGTCATGGAAAGACAGAGAATGTACACATGACTCAGGAATGAAACAGTCCGCTCTATAAAACTAAGATAAAGAAAATAACTCCTTTCTAGGTTTGCTTTTAGGCTCAAATTTCCAAATAGTTACATAGTAATATTTTATTTGGCAACTAGTGAATGCTTAGAATGATAATAATGATACAATATGCTTTAGACCACAAGTAGGTCAGCAATTCCACAGAACCTATGGTGAACCATGATCTAGTTTCATTTTGCTGTTATGATGAAATACCCTAATAAAAATCAAACTTTGGGGAAGAAAGGGTCTATTTGGCTTGTAATTACAGTTTACTGTCTGCCATTTTGAGGTAGTCATGGCAGGACTCAAGCAGTGAGTTAGTTATATAACACTCCCAGTAAACAAAAGAGAGAAATGAATACATCCTTGGTTTATATTCTCTATTAGCTATTTCCTGTCTTGTATAATTCAGAATTCCATGTGTAGACAATGATGGTATCTACAAAATGTTGAGTCTTCCTACATCAATTACCAGTCAGTACAATCCCCCACAGGTATACCCACTGGTCAACCTGATCCAAAAATACACCTCAATTGAGGGTCTCTTAACATGTGAGTCTAGGTTGTAGAAAGCTATCAGATAAAAATGAACCATCAAGGCACCCTGGAGTACTTCTCATACAGTGTTAGAATGAATCAGGCACAGGAAATGGGACATACATAACACCATCCCATCATAGCATCGTCACCAGCTACCAAGTAAGGCTAAAGCTTTCAACACCTGATCTTGTATGTGTGACATAGAATTAAGTGGCATGGCTTTGTCCCAATGCAATCCTGCCCATGAGACAGTCAGACTCTTCCCATAAAGAATATGTGAATAATGCAAGGGATTGCATATTTGTATGTTGTAAGCATATACTGTGTATATTTGAAAATATGTACATGCGTGTTATGTTACTTCTTAACCCTTTTGTTTCCTTGTTTTAATGATATAAGTCCTAAAAGAAGCCTATATGCTTTGTTTAATTGTTTCCAAGGAAATTTGAGAAATAATATCATATGTACTCGTGTGTGTATGTATGTGTGTGTATAACACCAATTAATAAAAAAAGAGAGTCCAAGAATTTAAAAAAAAGGAAGAAATCATATATCATATAAGGGAGGATTTGGAGTGAGGAGAGAACAGGGAATGATGTAATTGTAATTTAATTGAAAAAAAATTAAAAGGAGAAACCATTCCCTATTTGTTTTTCTTCTTTGGCAAAGACAGAACTAGAAAAGAAAGCAGGAGGCAGCATGTAAGTTTATAAGGTCACAATGTTTTAGACAGAGAAAGGGGGCTGAAAAGCAGTTCTGAGCAAAACCTGGATAAAAGTTTACATTTGTTTAATAGGTTCCAAGGTGCCCTTGGGAACCATTTTCTAGAAACACATGGGACTCGAATTTGGAGCTGCTAAAGGATGCACACATACCTGATCATTTTGAAAATACAATTCAATTCTCTGCATACTGACCACTTTAATACTGCTGATGATGACCCAGTTCCTTTGTGTACCCACGAGTTCATACATGCCAATTTAAACATCACCGATTCTTCTGCTTTCTGGCCAAACCTGATGCCAAGTGAATGAAGGAAGATCTCATCACTCCCCTGCTTCCTGGTTTAGTAAAAATGTCAGGGATTTGGAATCCGAGGAAAGGCATGCAGGTGCTACTTTTGTAAACAGAAAGTTAGAAGAATGTCAGCCGGTGTTCACAACTCCCTTTCTGGGGGCATGGTTGGGCTCGCCTTTCTCATGCATTCATAAATCAAAGAGTACCAGATGAAGTTGCTTCTTTGGTCTTGATATTCACCTGTTAGAACAGAATTCATCTAAAAGGAGTGATACAGATCACTCTTCCCCTTCTTGTGCTTACTTTTGATGTAAATGACTTGCTAACACCCAACCTCATTAACTGAAATATGTGAGATTTGTCTTCCTTTTTCTCTGTTTCCAGCATGGTGAAAAACGCTATTTAAATTATGAAAAAAATATTTCTAGCAAAGACTGAAGTCACAGCATGCAGGTGATCTGGGACACAGCCCTCTGCATCCCATCATTCTTTAAAACAACTAAATGGAAGGGCAATGGCCACTGAATATTCTTCATAGACATAAAAGAAACATCTTTGGGCTCAAAGGTGGTTATTTCCATCAAGTCATGCTGAGCAGTCCTCTCAAAAGATGTCTCTGCTGTCCTTAGACTCCCTTAGGTGACTGACAGTAGCAAGTATTTCCTAAAGAGCTCACACATTAACATAGTTTTCTAAAGCATAGAGATAAAATAGTGTCAACATGAAACTATGGTTCCCCATTTAACTTGGGGATGGTAGAGATGTCAAGAAAATAGAGGGAAATCAAGATTACAGTCCAGAGTATGATATACCAATTGCAATGTTCAAACATATAGACAGTTTGTCTTCCCACTAAACTACCCTAGTGCTAACTTACTTTATATACATTGATTCATGACTTTCAAATGCCAGACTCTGAGAAAGCAGCATTTTAACCTTTGGCAATCAGCATGGATTCATTATTTTCTGCACACCAGGCTTAATTCTTTTACACACCTTCACATTAATGTAATATATTTTGCTCAAATCCAGTACTCCACTTCCCCTACACCTCTTTCCAAACCTTAATTTTTCCCTCCAAAATTTACACGCTCTCTTTATAAACAACTAGTCCACTCAGTGCTACCAGTGTTGGCAAAGGCATAGGAGTATCACTGGAACATTCAAAGCATATTAGGGGCTGTATACAAAGTAAACC
Source organism: Peromyscus californicus insignis (assembly GCF_007827085.1). Classification (NCBI taxonomy): domain Eukaryota; kingdom Metazoa; phylum Chordata; class Mammalia; order Rodentia; family Cricetidae; genus Peromyscus; species Peromyscus californicus. The sequence goes on from NW_026294492.1 coordinate 16,276,166, forward strand.
AACACTCTCTCCTTTAACAGACTTCAATTACAGTATCTCCTCTACTGTGATATGAATCCCTCCCGAATGCACACTGAAATATTTTAGCATGTATTCTTTTATTTCATATCTTTTAATTTTTTTGAGATTTTCATATAATATTTTGCAATCATATTTAGCCCACCTCCTCCCCTATCTCCTCCCAGACCCACCTCCTACACTCTCAGTCCCATACAAATTTGAATCTTTTTGTTTTAATAATCCACCAAATCAAATTTCAGTGTACATATACTCATATGTTTGAGTCCACTCAGAGGAACATAGTGATCTCCCAGAGGCCACACCCTTAAAGAAAACTGACTTTCCCTCCGAAGAGGCCATCAACTGTCATTAGCTACCTCAGTTAGAGATGAGGAGTTATGATTCCCCTCTCTCTTCCATGCTGGGATCTTGGCTGCCTTGATCTAGTGCAGGTCTTGGGCATCAGCTTAGAATTCAGTGCTCTTCAGAGCTTCCCTTCATATAACCAAAATTATTCTCATTTTTTCCTTGTGTATACTCACTGCTGATTTTGAAAGAGAAGACACTATTTTATGGTCCAGAACAGTATAAACTGTACAATTCACAAGTCCAAAGATACCAAGACAGAGTGCTCAGTTGGATTATACTTGATACAAAAAGAACTTTTTCATTGCAATAAAGTGCAATTAAACTTCTGTTGCTTTACTGCAGTCAATGCTAACTGGGAATGTTTCACATACGCTTGAGATGCACGCCTACCTCCTGTCTTCAAGTACCTAATAATTGTGATAACAAGTGTTTACCAAACAACTTCAATGTTTCCATTTCTTGGCTATGTATTTGTTCACTTAATATTCTCAGGAACTTGTCAATTATTCTCATTCTAAAGATGGGAAAACTGAGAACCAGTGGGAATAAGTGATCTGCCCAAGTGCCAACATCTAATGAGTGAAGAAAGATTCAGATTTAGGCAATGTAAAATCATTGTCAAGGTTGATTAAAGGTCTACAGATGATTTAGACCCATGACATTTAGTTCTTTCCAGTTCCATACCCTTTATTATCTACAAAGTAGATACTTCCAGTCCCCCAGCACTCTCTTTTCTCTACTTTACTAGAAGTATTACTAAACTCTGTGATGCCATGGACAAGCACTTACTGCTATTTTATTTCTAATAATCCAGGTAGACGTTATGTAATAAATGAAAACCTATGTCTAGTCTTGTAACAACATTTGTAGATATTGTTGAGAAGTAGACAAGTCAATTGGTCCAAGGTGTGAATAGTTATTATGTAACCAGACTAGACCCATATTCCAGGTCTTTGTGAGAACTCTCAAGAAAGAATGTTGAGTCTGTATTTAAATTTAAGCTCTGATTCCATTGCATCTCCCAGTGCATTTCTGAGGTGCTAATGTAAGCCACTGATGATGTAAATAAAACATTCAGTCTCCTTACAGAAATGCTACCCCGCTATCCTTCATGTAATAATGCAGCGCTTTGTAACAAGCTTTATAATGAGGCTATGAATTAAAGTGATGCATGGCTTTTCAGAGGTACAATATGCATCGCAACAGCCTGTATTAACAATTTAAAACCATATAATGTGCTTTATAAGCTAATAAAATATCTGCATCTAAATGATTTATCAAATATGAATAATGCATCCAGAAATAACTTACAGGAACAGGGCCAGCCTCCTCTGCTCCTGCACTGGTTGTCTTTCCCCATAGTTGAAACTGAACATGCATGGACTCTGAGTTCTGAGCTCTAGACACCAGACTCTGTTCTGTGGAAGCATGCCAGGGTTTTCTCCAGAGTCTCCTGTCTACTCTCTGATTCCCTTTGTTTCAGTCACCCTCTCTTTCCTTTTCTACTTCTGCTTCTGGCTCTACACCATCCTCTTCCTCTCTGGCCTTCTCCCCCTTTTCAAATGTTTATCATTCCCTTATTATTTTCTGAGACTTAATACACACACACTGTATTTACATCATTCCCCCTCCCTCTCCTCTCTTCAATTCTTCATATCCCCCATTCTCTCTAAAATTCATGGCCTCTTATTGTTTAATTATTATTGTTACAAACACACATACACACATGGATGCACATGCACACACTGTGTTGTCTCCATTTATTGTTGTTTATATATACGTGTGTGTGTGTGTGTGTGTGTGTGTGTGTGTGTGTGTGTGTGTGTGTGTATTTAGAGATGACAGTTTGGGATTAGATCACCTACCAGAGGCTCATGATTGCACAATGATTCTCCTTCTCTCAACACCCATTAATTGCTGCAGCTGTCCACCTAGGATGGAACCCTGTGAGATTTTCCCCTCTCCATGTGTGCATGTCAATTGGTATTGTTATTTCTCAGGTCCTCTTTAGATAACCGTGTTGTTGAGATTTCATGATTACTGATTTCCTGTCATATAATATTTATGTGTGTGCATATATATATATATACATATACATATACATATACATATACATGTATATATAATATAAATAAAATACTATTTCATAGGGTATTTCCTGGCCTTCTGTCTCTTACAATTATTCTTCCCCCTCTTCCATGATGTTTCCTGAGCTATATGTATAGGCGTTGTGTTGATTGAGACTGGGCACTATGTGATCTACTGTTCTTTGCACTTTGAACAATTGTAAACTTCTGTAATGGTCTCATCTGCTGTGAAAAGAAGTATCCTTGATAAGAAGTAACAGATATACCAGGATAGTAAAAAGAGACTAGGGTAGGGGCCCTCTAGAGAGAGTGATAAAAGGACATAAGTGCTGTGAAGGGTCGTATGGGGAAAAGAGGGAAAGAGTTTAACTGGGCATGGGAGAGAAGGAATATAGAAGAGAAATAGACAGGAGAGAGGAAGGACAAATACCACTAAGGGTGTTTGAAAATGCCATATATAATATTATCCCATATAACTTAAAATTACTTCACACACACATTCACATTCACACACACACACACACACACACACACACACACACACACACACACACACTGCGCCACTTGAGGTGATAATGCTCATCCCCCCAAACACACACAAGCATAGATTAACAAAACCCTTATGCTATACATAGGAAACCTCCTCTCAAGTTGTTAGCTAGAAGAAGCTAACAGTATCCCAAGAAAATATGAATACTGCCATGATGATTAGGTGCCTCCCAGAAATTAAAGGTTAGATCCTATTGCTGAAGACACCATACACTTCAGACCAAGAACTTGGGAGAATTCAAATAGATCTGGCATGGGAGCCTACTCCCTGACAACTAGCTCTTGATACCAGCAGGAGCTATGGCAAGCTGCCAAGGGAAAACAGTAATACATAATAGGACCCAGCTGTAACACCTACAAACCACAACAATGCCCCAATTGTAAGATATCCTGAAAGGAAAGGTAGTGCTACTTATATCCTGGGGATGGCCAACAACCATCTAACTGGACTTAAGGCCCACTTCACAGGAGGGAATTCATGCCTGATTCTGTAAAGTTAGTCTCCTACCCAGGCTGAGGAGAACCTATTACTGTCATTTCCCTAAACCAGTATAATTTCTAACTGCATCCTAAATACTTATTCCGATGCTCATAGACAAGTGTAGCCCTCATGTAACATATGTCAGAGACATCATGGGGGATTGCAGACTATGTCCACGTAAGAGAAGATATATGTAGTTGATAAAATAGTCAGAGAATGAATGTATCAGATGTGTAGACTCAGATGGCTCATAGTCCAGAAAAAGAAAAGATCTAATGCTTTGTATACTTTCAGATATAGTCACACATGAGAATAAACTTTGCCCTCATCCTCTAGTACAAGCAAACTTTCATGCTCAGATCTTAGTCTGAAAAAATGGTCTTTGTGAATTCTAACAAGAGTTTCTGAAACCTCAAAGCAGGGTATTCCTGTCTGGGCTTCGTGAAGAAACTTGTCTTAGATATGAACATGTATGTATAATAAATAGAAGCACAGTGGAGAAATTTACAAGAAACCATGTCCATATTTAGCAGGGAACCTAGGTGACTCACTAGAGCACCATCAGACAGCCTAAACAAACTAATTTCCCAAAGATTATGGGTGCTTGCTAGGAGATAAAGGACTCGAAGGTACTAGCAGAAAAGAACTACAAGAGTACACTCATTGGAGGCCAAGGCATGGGAGGAAATACTTTCTGCCAATGTAGAGCATGTATGTGGGGCCTGACGAATGGATTAGAGCTGTAAGAGCCCAAGCTACAGACTGATGCTGCAAAAGAAAATCTTACTCTCATACAGAAGGAAAAATGAATAATATGCCAGTGGGGATCTATGCTGTGCAGGAGTGTTGACAGAACCTTCTTTTTATGGGTGCACTGTAACTGTCTTGTGAAAGTTTGAATAGGAGAGAGCAAAAAGGAGAGAGACCCCTAGATCCACAGAAACTGCACTACAAAAATGAAGCAAAAGCATAAAGAATTTCTCAGCAGATCTCCCCAAAAGTCTATCTATGAATTAAGACACCAGCTTTTGGAAAAAAGACAACTAACTTCTGAGGGATAAAAAGATCTCCTAATTATCTCTATGGTTTAATCTCCAAGACTTTCTAAAGGTAACATCCAAATATGGCTACCAAGAATTTGAAATCAGAGGTAAAGTAAATCAACTGAACCCAGGAGAACTGCCCCAAAACTCCTTCTCCCATATTTTCCTGAAAGAAGACAAAAGTCAATGGAATCCAGAAATGATTCCATGGAACAAAATGGGCAAATCATTATACAGAATTGCCCCAAACAAATAGACATAGTCTCACACACACACATGCATGCAAGCAAACACACCCACACATAAACACATGCACACACAGACACAGACACACACACACACACACACAGAGGCAAACACATTCACATATACACTACACACACACATTCCACACACAGAGGCACACAAACACACACACACAAGTGCACAAATACGCATACATACACACATATGCAAATATGAACACACACCCCTAATATGAAATGAGAATGGAGATTTTACTTTCAATATAACAGAAACGTGAAAGAAGAAGAAATATTATGAACTGTGCAAAAGAAAATTGGACACCACAAAGGAAACTATAAATTATAGGAGACACAGAGATTACCAATCATGATTCAAGAAAAAAACAAAAATTTTAAGGGTTTGAGTCTATAATCCCTAATATCTAACCCTTACAAAAATTAATAGTAAAATCAGACTCTTCCAATTATGATTAAAGATGCAATATGGTTTGGGAGATGTTTAGAAAAGTTGTGTTTTTTTTTTTAAAAAAAAAGAATATAATTTTCACATAAACATAATTTTAGGCATTTATCTAAAATAATTAAAAAAATAAATGCTCACATGAATAGATGTGCATATACATCAGTGTATCCACAGATGCAATATATATATATATGCAATTTAAAGACAAGAACTCCCTCTGAGTCTCGGACTGTCTGACTCTCTGTATCTCTTTTTCTCTCTGTCTCACTCTCTGTACACACCATTCTCTCTCTTCCATTAAAAACATAGAATGCAATAAAATAAGACATATATTACATAATATATGTCTGCAAAATATGCTTAGCAAGAATAAATAAAACACATAATATACAATTTGTTGTATCTTGCTTTGAGATTATAAGATGATTACATTTCTCCTTTCTCTTTCCTCCTTCCATACACTTCCATATGCCCCTCCCCACTCTCTTTCAAATGCATAGAGTCTCTTTTCACTGTGTTATTGCACACATATGTGTACATTCTGAAATAGAACCTGTTCAGTTGCTATAATGTTACTTGTAGGCATGTTTGCAGTGCTGCTCATTTGAAAACACACCTCAAACTATAGATATAAGTAAAACAGAAAATGTTCTCTAATTTGATGTAGATTATCTACAAGAAATATACTTGGCAACCTATTCACTGTTACTAAATTATTAGATGTGTTTCTACTAAGTTTGAGAAAAGCTCTCTTGTTTTATTTCTCCTAAGTATCATGCTTTGCTGCACATTAAAACAAGAAAGAAGAACAAGAGGTACAAATGAGCTAAAGAAGAAATAACCATCACTCTTCAGTGTAAATACAAAATACAAAATGTACAAAAATAGTCTAGAACGAATAATTGAATTCAGCAAAGAAGGATACATGGTCAATGCATAAAAAAATAATTCTATTCCTGTGAACAGACAAGCCCTTACTTCATAATTTTTCTGACACGGTAGTGATGCACAAACTGTAAGCAGTAAAAAGAAGATGCACTCAGTAGAAAAGGGAGGTTTTTCCTAGCCTGGCAATGTGATGAAAGATGATCCCTGAATACTGCCCAGCCATAGCAAGCCACGGCCTCCAGTCAGCTTCCAGTGGGGGAGAAAAACCATCCAGTCTCTCTAATGTTCTGTTGCTAAGTTGAAATGCTTGGTAAAGAAAGTGCATTTTAAATTTCTGACATTTTCTGCAAATCATGGACTGATTGGGATATAAATGCATCACAAGTCTCAAACATCTGCAGAAACCACCAACTATTTATAAGTTACAGCGTAGTTTGTATATTAATACTTTGTGAAACATGTACAAAGTCAATAATTAGGCAGATGAAAGGCATACAAGACCTCAAAATTGAAAAGTACCTCGTATTGATAGGAAAGTCTAAAGATCTCAAAAGGTAGAAAGATATGTCATGTATATAGATCGGAAGATTGAGAATTGTTAAGATGTCAATTCTCATGCAATTTTCTATAAATAAATACCAATTGCAGTTAAGCTCCACTAGGCTTTTGTTGTTGTTCCTGAAGAAACTGTTAAGCTGATTATAAGCTTTATAGAGAAAAGCATATTATCTGAAGTACCCAAGAATAATTTGGAAAAAAAAAGATTTAAATTGAAGGGCTTATATTACCTGATTTCAAACATTAATATCTAGTGACAATGACAGTGTAGTACTGAGGCAAGAATGATGGAAATTTGCAATCTTCTATAAATATTCATTTAAATTAATTTTTGGCAAGTTTCAAACAGTTCAGCAGGAAAAGAAAGACAAATTTAAAAAATTTTGAAGCATGTTGGAGCCTCCAAAATTCTGCTTATAATTAATAAATGTTGCCTTAATAAATGACTACACATACTCATATGGAAATATCCTAACATAAACATTAGAACAGTAACTGCTTGAAAGAAATGGTTCAGGGAATGTGTTCACAACATTAGAATATTTAAAAAAAAGCACTAAACAAAATACACCACAAAGTTAAAAAGCATTTAAAAAAGAATAAAGTGTGATTAAACTTAAATTTTTTTCCCTTTCAAAAGGCAGCTTTGAGACTAAAAAAGTAATCCATAGACTGAAACAAGTAATACTTATTATGTAATACGGACATATATAGATGTGTGTGTTAAGTATTTTATATAACTGTTTAAAGAACTATAACTCTATAGGTGAAGGAAGAAAAAATGTGATCAGGACCAAAAGGAAAGAGGGAAGGAAGGAGAGGAAAAGTCAATCAATAGAAATGGAAAAATAGAAAGAAAAAATGCACAAAGTATTGGGTATTCCACAAATAAGGACATGGAACAGCAGTAAATGTTTGTATAGAGCAGTGGTTCTCAAGCTGTGGATTGTCACCACTTTGGGACTGAACTGTCCTTTCACCAGGGTCACCTAAGACCACCAGAAAGCATGGAAATTTACATTATGATTCATGACAGTACCAAAATTACAGTTTTGAAGTAGCAACAAAATAATTCCATGGCTGGGGGTCACCTCAACAAGAGGAACTATATGAGAGGGTCGCAGCATTAGGAAGGTGGAGAACCTATCATCAGGGAATGAAATTACCACCACAGGACTGGCAGTATAGCTCAGCTGGCAGAGCACTTACCTCAACTGCAGAAAGTTCTGAGTTTGATTCTAGACACACAGGGGTTGGCCCGTGACTTCAGAACTCAGGAAGTAGAAGCAGGGAGATCAAGAGAACAAGGTCATTCTCAGCTACATAATGAGTCCTGGGCTAGCTGGGATTACGTGAGATAGTGTGTCAAACAAATTAAAAAATATAATCACAACCACCGAGAAACACTGTGCACTATGTGTAGCTGAAGTAGGAGGAAAACGGTGAACAAAATCAATTACTGACAAGCCCATTAAAAACAAGTATCATCGCCTTGTTGATGAGAGTATGAAAATGGTAGAAGCATGTTGAAGGACCGTTAGCAGTTATTTGTAAATTCTCTTAGCTAGCTACTCTACTTCTATGCCTTTGTCCACAAGCACACATGCACACTTCTCAAAATACCTTCTTAGCATCCTTATTCAAAATGTCACCAAGCTAAATATAACCTAAATACTCTCAACAGGAGAATGTCTGAGCATTTGTAGTGCATTAATATGATCAAGTGCTAAGGGTGTATAAGAGTGAATTACTGATAATGGCAACGTATGAATGAATTAAAAAGCAGCCCATTGAGCCAAAGAAATCAGATACAAAAGGGTAAATATAGTATAATGCTATGGATATGAAGCTCAAGAATGGTAAGGACAATTATGGGGTTCCTGAAATAATAAATATTGCCTCAGGATTAGCATACAGAAAATAAAAGAGGAGGGCCACAATGGACATGAACAATGCTTAAATGCTGTTTACTGCAGTGGTTATATGAATCCATTAAGTTGTAAGAAATGATGGACCTTGGAACCAGAGAAATGGCTCAGCACCAGGAGTACTCACTGCTCTTTCATGGGTCCAGAGTTCAGCTCACAGCACTCACATCAGTTGGCTCAGGGAAGCCTGTAACTGTATTTCCAGGTCATCCAACACCCTCTTCTGGCCTCCGCAGACACCTGCACACACATGGCATATACACCTACAGACACACAAAACTAAGTCTTAAAACATGAAATGATGAGCTTAACTTCCTAAAATCTATACATTTTATTACACATGAATTATAATCAAGTAGAATCCTATCCATTGAAAACCTAAAGTCACCATGACAATAAACATAAATTAATCTGTTATTACCTAGCTCTACCTTTAGGGCAAAATTGTTCCATAAGGTAGGGAAGTGGAGATCAGAAGGAATTCTAACGTAAACAGTGACAGTTAATGTTTCAAAGAATTAGTTTTTGGCTGTTCAGTGTTCATAATAAATGCATTACTACATTTAACATTTACTAAGGGCTTATCCTTTCACAAGCAAGAAAAGAAACAGGAGCTTAAACAACCTGCCTAATGTCACAGTAAACAGGGAATAGAGGAATTAATCTAAGTGCCTCCCAAATCTCTTCCTTTTGCCCCTGATCTTATCGCCTTTCACCAAACAGCTGTTCCTAGAAATGGAGATGGGAGAGGGAGGTGCTGGAAATTCAAAAAAGAAAAATAGAGAAATCAACTCAGAGAGATGGCACTAAATTTCTCCAGTGAATCATTGAAACCATTTAGAAATCAGGGAAAAAAAATGCAATATAAGCAACAATGTAATGGCAGGCAGCTCTCTTTAGCATAGCAAAAAAAAAATTGGAAAGACATTATAATGGCACATGCTGGGGAAGATATGCTCAGATAAGAACTCTACCGCATCGATTATACCGAGGTCCTCAGACACTGTGGAAATTACGCTCATGGTCCTTCATGAAATTAAGTGGGCATACGCTTTATAATTATAATTAATCACTCCCATTTCTGAGCACATATTGCAGAGAATTTCAATAAGGGACCTGTATAAAGTAGTTGAATGCAATGATGTGTGTGTGTGTGTGTGTGTGTGTGTGTGTGTGTGTGTGTGTGTGTACATGTGCATTTATTGTAAGTAAGGATAAATAGTAGGAGATGGATAAGCAATGTGCTATCTATCCAACATAACAAATTATGAAAGCTGTGGTCTCTTAATTTATGCAAGCAAAACTATACATTCTAAATAAAAATTTTGCAACCTAAGTATTTGTATGTATCATGATACATACATGACAGTATCATATATATATGTATATATGTATATACATACATATACATACACACACACACACACACACACACACACACACACACACACACACACACACTTTACATTGGCAACCCTGGTTGGGAAATTAACTAAAACAGTTCAGAAACAGAAGGAACATCATGAGAACATGAACAATGCTTGCTCAGATTAATAACAAAATTTTAGACACAAACATACAGGGAGCTGAAGCTAAGGTGAGTCACTGAGCCCACTCCAGACACAAGTTTTAGTCTCATTCTAATACTTGAAAATGCTTCTAGAGGGAAAATTATACCTCCACACCTGGAGTTTCATAGTATGTTAGTGTGTGCATGTGAGGTGCATGTGCTTTTCTGGAGAAAGTTCTTCTATGGGGCTGAATAAAAATACTGAAAGCTTTGCTTCCAACTCTGAACTAGAATTGTAACTACATTCTACCCCTGCTGAGTCTTGATATGCAGGGTACCTACTTGTTGCAGACTTAATGATGTTTTGCTGAGTTCCATCTCGAGAGGCTATATGGAAACACTTGTGTAGGGAAGGTGCCTGGAGCCGAGTCACACTTCTTTCATAACCCAAATTGTGAAATAATTGTGAAATTCAGCTTCTAAAGAGACTGGCCCAAATGAAGGTGAGAGTCGTGTCTTGCCTGCCCTCTAATTCTTCTCTATGTGGTGTCTCAGGCTGATGGAAGTCCTTCAGATAATATTTCTCCAGCTTTAGACAACCAAGTACATTAAAGGATCATGTGTAGTGGACTCAGCTTACATCATTCAGTTCTGATATTGTACTTCTGAACACGTGCCCAGAGTTAAGATTGCCCTTAGTTTAGATTGCTATTGAGATATATGCCTTCTCATAAATTGTGCTAATAAATGAGACCACTATTCAGTTAGGGGCAAACAAATGACAGCGTGAAATGAACGGTTGACTGGACACCATATTTCATGTGCCACTTGATGGTAGGCATAACACACGGTGGGTTCTTTTGACTTGAAAGCCACTGGAAGCAACAGAAACCAGAAAACACCAATCCAAACAAATTAAAATGAGTGGCCTACACACGGGTGGAGAGAACACAGTTCCAGTTCCGTCAGCAAGTTCTCAAAGAAGGCAGTGCGACACCGTTGCTTTAAAACTCCAGCTGGAGACAGTGACAGGCTGCCATCAAGGAGTGCTACCTACCTTTAAGTCGCATTAGAAATGGGCCCCTCATATGCTATCACTGTAGTTCATATTGATTCATTCTCTGTAGTTGAATTATCTTTAAAAAAAAAAATTTATGGTGCATTTTTACGGCAAGAGCCAAGCATGCATATCATTAGTGTGCAGAGCAAAGAGTGTAAGACAAGAGGAGACTGATGGCTTTTCAATTATGGATGCAAATGAATTGCCGGGTGTAGCTAGTTTAAGAATTGCAATAAAGAGCAAAAGTCAAAGCGCTGGCTTTGCGAGAGTGTGTGTGTGTGTGTGTGTGTGTGTGTGTGTGTGTGTGTGTGTGTGTGTGCACATGCCCCTCCCCCCCCAAACTAACTCGTATTTCACTTTAGCAGTAAGTGAGTATGGCAATTAAGTTACTTAAAATTTCAGACGCTTCTAGAATTTTATATTATGAGGTGAAACTGAGAAACCAATTAGCATTTTAAAGAGGGAGGATACTCGGAATTTCAAATTTAGAAGGTGCTTCAGAGATCATTTAAGCCACCCCTACCCTTGGCAGGAGTCCCTTGGTGACTCCACACTGATGTCACCAGCCTTTGCTGAGATACTGCCTCTGACAAGACAATGATGACCAATGCGGTTCACAGGAGGGAAGTCACTTCAGGAAAACAGCCTTAAATTAACAAACTTAAACATTGTTTGAACAGGAAGCGCAGATTCATCATTTGCTTCATTGACTGTACTCCACCCACCTCCCCATATTCTGGGTTATACTATCAAACTAATTCTCTCTAAATAGCATTCATTTTATCTTCAGATTGGCAAAGATGTCTGTGTAACTCTGCAGTGCTGGAGTAGGGACTGAAGCAATTGCTTATGTTACAAATTATTTGGCTCATGTTATAGCTCCTTTGCTTGCCTTTCCCAGACTAAGCAAAGATTCCTTGTTAACCAAATGCCCTGGCCACAATAATGGACCATGTTACTGCCTGTCATCAGTAAGTACCACAATGCAATCCTACACTCAACACTCAGTTGGACCCTGCATACCATTAGAAACTACATATTTTAATTTTTGTAACTCTAACTAAAATATCTGAAAGAAACTGCTCAAGGAAGGAAGGATTTACTTGATTGACTGTTCCAGAGGGTTCAACCCATGATTAGTTGGCCCCATCAACTTGGGTTGAACACAATGCAGGTGGGAGACCGTGGCAGAAGGGAGTTGTTCATTTCATATCAGACATTCACCATAGATAGAGCCAAGGAGGAGATAAGGATATGAGTCTTCTAATGACCCTTCCTCCCTGCTCTATTTCCTCTAGGTAGGCCCCATCTCCTAAAACATTCACAGTCTTCTGAAACAGTGCCACCAGCTGGGAAAAAGCACAAAACATCTGGAACTCTGGGAGATAATTCGTGTTTAAACTTCAACAGACACACTCAACTATGGTGAAATTTTATTTGTATTAAAATGTTATTTGGATGTTAATAAATAAAGGTGCCCGGGGGTCAGAGCTACTAGCAAGCCATAGGAAAGCAGGGCAGTGGTGGCGTATGCTTGTAATCCCAGTACTTGGTAGGCAGAGCTAGGTAACTCTCTGTGTGTTCAGGGATACAGCCAGTATTGGATACACATGCCTTTAATTTCAATACCAATCATAGAAAACCTGGAGGTCTATACAGACAGGCCGTGATGAGGCGGTCATGTGGTTGGGTTTACAACCAGTGAGAAGGCAACACAGGAACTCTATATAAAGACTTTAACACAGGGGTAGCTCTGGTTCAGAGAGGTAGGACCACCGCAGGAGGAAGAGTAAGGTTTTAGCTCTTAGCTCTGACCTCTTGGCTTTCTTCTTTGCACTGGTTCTGTGTTTCTTATTTTAAAAGACGGTTGTTTACATCTACACTCAACTTTCCCTTAACCTATTTTCCATCACTTTAAGCATTATTCCCAAACTCATTACTGTTCTGAAGCTACACTTCAGTCTTACTCGTTTGTCATACTGTAGATGCTATCAGTGTCTACATTATGAGAGACTTAGGAAGTCTTATATGCCACATATTCACATACTTAATTACAGTAAATATATACACATTCTTCACATCCTTGGCCTTTTTCTTCCAGCCATGGGGAGCATTTGTTGATGGACAACCAATGGGCATATACATGTTTTTATGAGATTCTTTTCACAGACACCAAACCATGAACCATAGTCAATCCTCCATTCTCTTTCCCAGATTCACAAACCTAAGTATATACTTAGGCATCTCAACCTTATTGTTACACTGAAGGATCCTGTCCTGCAAACATCAAATACAATCCTAATACCAATCCATTCTAAGTTCATTTCTCTTCCTGTGACAAGACACCCCAAGGAAAAGCATCATCGGGGAAGACAGGGTTTATTTGACTTACCATTCCAAGTCATAGTCCCACATTTCAGGAATACCAAGGCAGAGACTCAGTCAGCTAGTCACATCACATCGACAGTCAAAAGCAAGAAGAGGGGTACCCTCTCTTGTTGTTTACTTGTACTCATTTAGCTATCTCCCACCTTACACAGTCCAGGAACTCCTGCCTAGGGTACAGTACTACCCTAGTGGGCTGTGTCTTCCTGTATCAATCAATAAACAGGACAATTGCTCACAAGCATCCCCAGAGGCCAGGCTGATTTAGACAACCCCTCCATTGAAACTGTTTTCCAACTTCATTCTAGGTTAAGACTAGTTAACAGCAAAAACTAACCAGTGTACCATGCACAACTAAAACTCTAGTAATCTCTCTGTGGATCTACTTAGTTGCTCAATCCCCATATAATTATGTCATTTTTTGAGATATTCCTTTGCATATAACATGCATCCAATTGAAAATTCATGTCAGTTTTACCTTTTAAATTATTTCTTGAATCCATTTACTTATCTCTAACCTTATGTCTAATTATCCTAATTCAGTCGGTCTCTGTCATGAGACCTACTTCAATAGCATCATGATTGGTCTTCTAGACTCCTGTCTTGCTTTTCTAAAATCTAATTTCTAATGCCACCCTGAGAGTCATATTTCTGAAGTACTTATCTGACAACATTCAAAGGGTAAGCCTTTTAGAATTTGCCTCTGCTTACCCCGTAAGCCACATTTCTCTGCATTATCCTCTCACCCATTATCCTGCTGACAGGCTAAGTCTCATGAACTTCCACTCTGTGGCCTTCAGGGATTTGAATCCATTTGTCTTCTGCTCTTCTCCGCTGGCTCCTGTGACTCACCCTTGATTTATCAGCCTCTTGGAATCTTCCTGACACTCCACATTGCATTGGATATCCCTTTCCTATTTTGCATATCATCAACCATAATTTTATCTTTTTTTTTTCTTTCTTACAAATTTAAGTTTGTTTATCAAGAGCAGGGTAGTCCATTAGGTAAGTGGAGACAATGTCATAGAATGTTCTAGAAAGAGTGAGCCTGGAAACATATGATCAGAAGATGTACATTTATGTGTGTTGAAGCAGAAATCTGGATACAGCCACCCAACACAGTCTTTTGACAATATAGCATACACAAAGAGCTATGAGGAGGATGACCTACTACCTAGATACTTTTGAAGAAAAGCAAGGGCAATGAAAGGCAGAAAAAAGAGAGACAGAGAAAATAACCTACAAAGATAAAGAGAAAAGGGGGCTTCTATAAAGGTTTTATCTACATTTTTGGAGCTACAGATAATCATAAAGAGCATAGTCTGTCTACTGTTAATAAGGATACCAACATTTGAGAAGGAAAATCAAGGACATCACAGTTATTATGATATTTAGACCTCACTGACACAGAACCATCCTATTAAATAGATTTGCTTGGTGAAGGATATGACTGTAAGAAACAAAACAAAGCAGGCTTAGGAGGTAACCTGTAAAACAGGAAGAGATTTTAATAAGGCTCAGAAGATCCACATAAGCTGAATTTGGCCTTTTTACAAATCCTGTGAGTCATCTAACTTACACTGGAAATTCACAGTGTGTAGGGTAGGTGCTAAAGGACCTTTTGTCCTGAATGCCACCTCATATCAAAGCCTGGACCCCTTGATTCAGAAATAGTGTCGGGTTTATTTTCATTCAGGCCAAGTCACCTGTTGGTTGAATTCAGTTCTGGGTCAGTAGACTCACTGTCCTTTTCAAAAACAACACATGGGTCAGTGACTATGATTAAGTTGTCTATATTAATAAGTGGTTATCTCAAGGATAATTATGGTTTCCACAAAATGATTTGTAGAAAAGGGAAATGTCTTTAAATAGTTCCAGAGTTATTTCTGTCCTCACATTTGATATGCCCAGAATGCTTAAAGTTCTCTGTGTGGTACTTAGCCACTCTACTTCCATACTTAAAGCAATGCCCATACTTACTCCTTTATTCCAACTTAGGGGCAAGGCACCATGCCACTTAATGGTGAAGTCAGTAGCGTAACAGGATTATAATCTCACCAGCCCCCAAAAATACCTTTGTTTTGCAGCATTCTTAGAAAAGGAACTGATAGAAACTCAGCACCTTGTATTTTTAATACATATGATTTTGTTCATTCTATTCCTTCCTTTACATCAAGCAGTACTGCTTGCTGTTTGCCTGGCAACTTCTATTTCATAAACAAATATCAGGAATGGAATCAAGTAGAAGGGAAGAAAGTGAAACAAAAAACAGAAGATAGCATGTAAGAAAGACAAGGGACACGTAATACACAATACAATATTACAATGCCCAGTGCTTACCTAATCCAAAGCCAGATTAACACATGGCCCTACAGCCACCATATTCTTTATTTTATATTCTTATTTTCTTGGATGAGGTGAACTGCTCTACTTTGTTTGGAAGTTTCATAAATATACTGGAGATTTTGAAAGAGTTTGACCATGACGAATCTGCTGATAGAGATGGGTGCAATTTAGTGGTTACCTTTTGGTAATACGGTACCTACCTGCTTATGATTTGCAGAGGAGTCTGTGTGCCGGCAAACCACCAGAAGCTCTCTCGGTGGTAAGAACACAGAAAAGATCAGCTGGTAGATGTTTTTGCTGTCAGTTTTCCCCATATTGAGAAAAGGCATAAGAGCAAGTGATAGAGGTGTGTAGGAGTATGCAGAGAAGACAAATGCCAGTTGGGAATGTTCTATATCATGTTGGCAAGAGGACTGAGGAATGCACTGTAGGGAACTTCACCAATCACATAGCACCTCCACTAGACCTTTGAAATAAGTACTACTTTTTGTAGATAGAGGACAACATTATTCTAGAAGTGATCACTCAGATTCATCAGAAGCCACCAGCCATCTGAAAGGCAAACAGAATGAAGGCCTGGAGCACTTTGGGGCCTAGGATGACAATTCCCAGAATATGAACTAGAACAATGACAGTGGAAATGGTAAGGAGGGATTTGGGGGAAATTTCCCCCTATATGGTAAGAATCAAGACAACCCTGTAACCAACTAAATGGCAAAATGTTTCGTAATAGAAAGATCAGGGTAGAGTTGTGACTTCAAGCATAATGGTTGAATGATATCTGCTCAGATAAAATCAGCAGGCTTATGTGAAAAGTTGATGTCTTTGTTTGGACCATAGCTTGCTAACAGGAAGAGGCTTTGGCACAAGCAGGGGGCAGATGTCCATGGACTGTGGTGAGATTCTGAACATGATAGTCTACTGGGCTCAAGTGGGATTCAAAACAAGGTATCCAAGTGATCCATGACACCACACTGAAACCGAAAGCTAAGGGCAAAAAATCAAGCCTTACCAAATCAAAAACAGAAAAAAAAAATCACATTGAATTAAGAAGATAGAAAAGGAGTGGGAACCAGAGAAACGAAGAGGATGGGTGACTCCTCATATAAGAGAGTCATTTAAAGATACAGTGGACCTTGTAAATGTACCACCTTCTCTGCACATGTCAAGGGAGATGAAATTCATACAGAAGCAGGAGTGGATCCTTGAGGTAGGAGAGCTGTGCGCAAAAAAAAAAAAAAAAAAAAGAAAACAGTTGAGTCCTGAAATAAGTGATGCATTCTGGTACAAATTACATAATTCTATTCATTAGGACAGAGAACTCATGACTTCATCAACTCTGAAAAGCAAATTTTCTCAAGGCTGCCACATTAGGGATTACATTTCAAATTCAAATTGGTGAATTCTGAAGGACAGCCACACCATGGCAACCTACGCATTAGAAGTTAAAGGATACAGAGAGGATTTTGATTTGGCATTTGGTTGCTGTAAAACCAGAACAATTGTTAAGAGTGAAGTGATAGAGACTGAACGGACAATCGGGGAGCCTGCATGGGTCTAACCTAGACCCTCTGTAAATATGTAATGTTTGTGCAGTTTTGTCTTCTTGTGGGACTCCTAACAGAGGGAGTGGGGGCTATCCCTGACTCTTTTACTGCTTTTGGGAACTTATTCCTCCAATGGGTTGCCTTATTTGGCCTTAATATGAGGGGAGGTCCCTAGTCTTATTGAAACTTGATAAGGCATGTTTGATTGATAGCCCTAGGAGACCTGCCATTTTATGAAGGGAAACAGAAGAAGAGCGGATAGGGGAAGAATGGGGGAACTGGAAAGAGAGAAGGGAGGGGAAACTGGTTGGGATGTAATATATAAAAGAGAAAGAAAAGAAAAAAATAGTGAAGTGCTAAACTCACATACATCATACACATGCAGATGTGCTCAAATTATAAGCATGCTACATAAGCTCACCGCACTATGAAATAGTATACTGTTACACAGGGTTAGAGTAACTGTACTAAAGTCCCATTGACTTTGTATAGACTACCCATCCATAGACTCACAAAACACATCTTTCATGTAATCTCATACATCTCTTTCAATGTGGTAAATAAAGTCAAGGAAATCAACCAAGACTCAAACTTCTTAGATTTACCCTGATTGATAAACCTGCAGATAGTCTTCCTTGAGAACATAAATCCCTAAGTGACATATCCTTGCTACTCTGGAATTGACATCATCTTGTTCTCCACTGGCCTCAAATCCTATGCAAAGGCTTTTTCTTCATTTGCTTCCTACATGGGCTCCTAGGTAATAAGGACGGCTCTCTGTGTTTAAATTCTAAAGTTTGTTTCTTGCTGAAAACAAAGAACAGAAAACAAGCAATGCTAACTGCTGACAAGTCCTTGGAGGCATGCCGTTCTCTTGTTCCTTAACAGCTCTCAGTAGCTTTTGTGGAGTTACCAAGGTTCATTCAAAACACAAATAAAAGGCTTAGTTCTGTAGTGACTATTCTATTCACATTTAAAGAAAAAAAAATCAAGAAAACAGAAACAACTTTAAAAGTCTAAATGTTTGCTTCCAGGCAACAGTTTACTGTCCATCACCCTCCAATCAATCTAAAAAATATACTTTAACATTTAAAACATAAAACCATGACATATCAAAAGTAAAAGTCTTTATCTACAAGAAGTAGATCATAGCAATGGAATCCATGATCTTAAACTGTTTAGATTTTCTTATAAAGAAAAAAAAATCAATGTCATTGAAAATACCTGTTCAGATTTCTCAGACAAACCTCTTTGGTGCTGTTTAAACTGGTATCTTAGAAAAATGCTCTCATTTCATATAATAAAAGGACAGGAATTGTTTTGATATAATTTAGTCACAAATGTTTCCATAACCCCCACATAGATATTCTGTCTGCACACTACCCTGTGCTCTGCCAATGCTTCCCTGAAGATTCAGCAATGATTTTCATCCTTTATCCCCATCCTTGTCAGACAAACTGAGCACTCATTCTGTGAAGTACATACAAAGCAGTCTTCAATATTAGGGATTCACACGACTGTGGCTGTGCCCTTCTCTTTCTGTTCTCTTCATCCTCATGTCTCACAGACTGAGTAATTCATTCACCTAAAAACCCTTAACTATGCATTCTCCCAGAGGAACTTCATGATCCACCTGCCCAGCAAGAACAAAACCATGAATATGTAAACACATTCATAATATGCATTGTGACTGTGGGTCACAACCCCTTGGGGATTGAACGGCCCTCTCACAAGGGCCGCATACCAGATATCCTGCATGTCAGATGTTTGTATTACAATTCATACAGTAGAAAATTAGTTATGAAGTAGCAGTAAAATAATTTTATTATTGGGGGGCCACCACAACATGAGGAACTGTATTAAAGGGCCTCAGCATTAGGAAGGTTGAGAAGCACGGATTTAAAGCTTTTACTATTGTTATGACTGTGTCTGCATGCTGTGGACACATGTATTACAGTGTAGGTATAGGCAACTATGAAGGTCTCAAGGCAACTCTGTGCTTCAATTCTTCCTTTCCGTCCCTGTGAATATTCAACTAGGTTGTCAGGTTTTGTGTAGCACGTTTTCTAACCACTTAGCATCCTGTTGCCCCATACAATATACATGTTTCTTGTTCAACAGAGTGAAATAATTATTATTTTCTCATCTGCTTTACCTTTTTAGCAGCTGTCTTCATTGAGGACCAAAGTACTTACAGGTACTATTATTTTAAGTGTTTTAATGTTTTGTCTAACATTGATGAATGGCATTTTGCTCAAAAAATTGACTATTCAAGTATCATACAAAGCTCTTGATTTCTTTTTTAAAAAGTAAACTTGAATTTTGAGCATATTAACAAAAAAAATACATTGAGAGAGTATAGAATATCCGTATCCCCTGCATCCTATTCCCATTATTCTTGGTACGTTGTACCAGGTGCCTTATTTCTCACTAAAGTATATAATTTGTTCACATATTAATTTTTCCTATGTGTTTTAAAGTTAATTGATTTGGGGGGATTCACATGCCACTGAACATGTGGAAGTGAAAGGACAATCCACGGAAGCCAATTCTGTCCTTCTACCATATGAGTTGTCCTGGAGAGCAAACTGGAGTTACAGATGGATATGAGTGTTCATGTGGGTGCTACAGATCAAACCGGGGTCCTCTAGAAGAGGAGCCAGTGCTCTTGACTGCTGAGCCATCAATCCAGCCCTGACCTGTACCACTTTAAAGATCAGGTGTTATTTAGAATGTCTTCAACGTGAGAGTCATATGATGTAACACTTATGATTAAATCATCATTTGGAACTTTTGGAGAAAGATCAAATTGACACATTCATCAGTTGACACCAAGAGGCTATACCATCCATTCAACCAAATGAGGAGTAGTGGCTATTGATTGACAACTTGCCAGGATCTGGGATCTCCTTGGCGATATATCTCTAAACATGTCTGCAAAGGATTCTCTAGAATAGGATAACTGAGGAGAAAAGAAACATTTTAAATGTAAGTGGCTGGGCAGTGGTGGCACGCACATTCAGTCCCAGCACTCGGGAGGCAGAGCCAGGAGAATCTCTGTAAGTTCAAGGCCAGCCTGGTCTACAGAGTGAGATCCAGGACAGGAACCAAAACTACACAGAGAAACCCTGTCTTGAAAATCCATAAATAAGTAAATAAATAAATAAATAAATAAAGGCAGCACCTTTCCATAAGCCAGAGACCTGAACTACATAAAGAGGACAAAGCCAGCTACATGCAAACATTCACCACTCTGCTTCTTGACTGCAGGTGAAATGTGATCAGTAGTCTCATGCTTTGCCAACAGAACTCCCCCTGCACCCCCCCACACACACACCACACATACTATGATGGACTTCCACAATGGGAAACCACAATAAGCCCTTGTCTTTAAAGAGGCTTTTGTTCCTGGATTTTATTCAAGCAACAGGAAAGTGAACTCACGCCCTACTTAAGGCATGAATGTCAGGATTCGAGCACTTTCCACACTGCACTCTCTGGAAGGATCCAATATCCCAAACTTGGTAGCGTGTAGAGAGTCATCCTCTACCCACTTAAGGAGAGGATTTCAACAAACTTTTACACCAGAGACAATTCACCAGCCCCCTCCTCTTTTATTTCGTTTGCCTTTTCGTCCTTTTTTTTAAAAAAAAAAAAAAAAAAAAAAAAACCCTCTTGTTAACACAGAATGGCTTGGTGGAATTTTGATTGTGCTTCCTTACACTCTCACAACCAAAAAACAAGAAAGGTAACATTTCAGTCCATGAACATGGGAAGACTCTCATCTTACTTAGATTGTACTTGGCTTATATTATCTGCATAGTGCAAGTTTCAGTATAGAATTCTGTGTACATTTTCTGGAATTATACCTAAGCTTTTCTTTTCTTCTTCTGCTCTTTGAATATTATTGGTATTATACATGATGCATTTTATATTTAAACTTCTATCATAATTATTGCTGTGTAGGGAAGTGATTTGTTTTTCTTTCTTAAATTTCCATACACATTTATCTCAGTCATTTTTTTTGGGGGGGGTTGCCCGTTTTTCTGGAGGTTTTCTGCACAGACAAACATGTTCCTTGAAAACACAGAAAAACATTTTGCATAAACATCACAATGTTTTATTTCCTCGCCTTGCTTTGTAACACTACTTCAGCTTTCCAGTACAGGGCTAAGAAGAGTAGGATGGCAAAAATCAAACTGCTTTTTTTCTTCAGTGATACAGGAGGTTGTCCAGTTTGTTGTTGTTATACATGGTACTGTTTGTATATGATTTATAAATATCCTTTCCTAGCCAGGCATGATGCCTTTAGAGCCAACACTGGGAAGTCAGTGGCAGGCCGATCTCTGTGAGACTGAAGCCAGCTTGATCGGTAGAGCAGGTTCTAGGACAGTCAGGGCCACAGAGTGAGAGCCTGCTTCTTAGTAAGTGAAAGTTTATGTACACATATAGTGCACACACACACACACACACACACACACACATACACACATATATATATATATATACACACACACACTCACAGACATAAAATACACTCAAACATATTGAAATATTCTAAAAACAAATATCATTTACCACGTTGAGGAAGCCCCCACCTGTTAAAATGGACTGCGAAGTTTTTACTATAATTTGCTTGTGGCATTTGTCAAATGCCATTTCTCTGTCTATCGATATAATCAAGTAATTATTTTTCCTTCCTTACTATTCAATTTGGTAAATTAACTGCCATTTTTGACTGTGGGCAAAGGTATGAGGGGATAGGTGTCATGCAAAGTGTTTGGAATTGTTGTTGTTTTTTTTTTTTTTAGCTCATTGTGGTAGATTTTTAAACTGTTTGAAAACCAAGTGTAGAAATCTGCATTGTCGGAAAAGCAAGGAACTACTGTATCAACAAACCCTCCAGAGCCTCTGTGGCTGCACACAATTTGCAATGGAATCACTTTGATATGGTTAAAATGCTGAAATATTTTTGAAATTAAGTAAATAGTATCATATTTTAAAATAGAAAATCAAAAGATTACCCTTAGAAATGATCAAACATATGTTAAATGAAGCTAGCAAAAGAGTGAGGTGGAGATGCACACATGCAGAGAGAGAGAGAGAGAGAGAGAGAGAGAGAGAGAGAGAGAGAGAGAGAAACAGACAGACAGACAGACAGAGACAGAGACAGAGAGACATAGACAGAGAGACTGAGAGACACAGAGCAAAACTATAGATAATGGAAATCAAAGAGGGGTGATATTGTTCATTTATAGACACTAATCATGAATGAGGGAATACTTTAAAAATATGTGTTCACAAATTTGATAACCATGAAATGGACCAATTCCATTTGTTATAGAATAACACAATTCTCACCAGAAAGAAATATTACCTGAATATATATGAATGAAATTAAATAGAGCCAAATTCTTCTCCATAAAGTCATCAGGCACAAATTGTTTTGTTGGTAAATTCTGCCAAATATTTAAGAAGAATTGATATAATGTCTCTATGGTATTTTTCAGCCCACTAAAGCAGAGAGAGCATGAGAACTCACTTGGAGAGACCAGGTTTCTTTTAATATCAGAAGAAGTTAAAAAAAATTGAAAGGTAAACTATCTAGCAACTTCCTTCATGAGAAGACATGCAAATAGCATTACTAAAATATGAGTAAGTTGTGTTAAAATATATACAAGAAGAATTTCATGTGCACATTATTCCAGGTATGTGAGACTGCTTCATTATGTTTCTCCCTGGATGCATTAGAAACATTTTGTTTAACACAAAAGCTAATGAATTTACAAAGACACAGACCAAGTCATCAATCTGCAACAATGTCAAGAATATTACAGTAAATCACATACAACTTTCCTACACAATCTAAGAATAGGTTATTGAAAGTATCATGTTTATGGTATCTGTGGGATTTGCACCCTGGTGTCTTTTTAGTAAAATATAAAAGATGCCTTGCTATTTCATAAAGATTTCGTTCCACTCTGGTACATCAGAGTCAGTTCACTTGAATAATTTGGAATAATCTACAATCTCTCTTGAGATAATACTGTTCTACCATAGATGCAGACTGAAATAACACAATTCCTATTTGAACAGTTTGGGCTTCTTTTCCAGAAATCTCTATGCTCATATGTCAATGAAGAGTTGTCAGGGCCAGTGTTACCAATGACAAAGTCAGTGTAGTTTATGAAGCTTCACCGATGTTTTAGATGAGAGCATTGAAGAAGTAATTATAATACTTGTGTGAATAGCATGCATAGAGCTTGGTATATCCCTGGAATAAAACTCTGCAATCTGTTGACATTTTGAAGTAAAAACAAGTGTTGACTATATTGGTCACCATAATCAACACAGTATAAACTACTGTAGTAAAGATTTCGGTTACAGAGACAATCTAATTACCATAAATATGTTTAGCATTACAATAAGGAAAATAAGAATTTTGTTAGTTTTTCTTGATAGTTTTAACCAAAATATAGTCTTGAGCATGATTCTTATTATTATTTTTATACTAGTTTGGTATAGTTTAGGGATATATACAGAATATATCTGGATTTTTTTCAAGTACTATTCTAGATTTAATATGTAGCCTACTATTGTCTGATTAGTTTCCTTGCCTCGGTTTTTAAAGATATTGAGAAAGTTTCACTGGCAGCTTAAAAATATTAAATTGGATTCTTATGGGCTCTGCTCCAATTATCTTGCCCAAGTCTTGCTTCTAGGGATTCTGAGACCATAGCAAATTCTTGGGTTACTTCTTGAGTTACATAAGTGTAAGTCTACTGACTTCCAGTTCGGCTCTAATTTGATCATATGCCTGAGAATTTTCTGGGACTTCCAAAAATAGTTCTGTAGTACATTTTATCTGGCAAGTTCCATTTGCAAAGTAGTTCTTTACCTATTAAATTTGCAAGTCTTTTTTTTTTTTTTATCAAAAAGAGGGACTGTTCTCTTATTCTATCCCCAATGTAAGTCCCCAGTTGAGACATGGAAAAGTACTTAAGATAGTTATAACTCTTCCTGTTTGAGTGGAATTAGAATCAAGGGGAGAAGATATTCTATGGTGGTAGATTGGTAGTAGGCAGTGTTGACATTCACAGAACAGCAGAAAGTTTTATTGGTAGGATGTCATCAAAGTCTATATCCATCTTGACTTTATGAACATATTCTCTTGTACTTTTGAATAGACAGGAGAAACAATTAATAATGGCCCAAAATAGAAAGTGTATGAAATTAAGGAAAGCAGAATAAGTACATAAAATTGCCTGAGAGTTAACCATGAAACTTAATGACTCACCACTAAAACAATAGACCTCATTATATTTTTAACCTATATCCAGATGTCTGAGAATATATAAATAAATTCATGTTAATGCATATGTGTGGAAAGATAATATATAAAATATATATTTAAATCATGTATATATATTTTAATTTATAGAAAATTGGAAATTTTCAGAGGAATTGATATACTGGTCCTGAACAAGCTAAAGAATATAAAATTAAGAAAATAATTTGATTAAGAACAATGTTAAAATAAAAGTTTTAAAGATGGATAATACAGGAAGTAGAATATATGTGTATTGAAAAATGCAAAGTACTACTGAAAGAAATTATATAAATGAAGAGATTTCCAAGATTGTTAATATATGAATAAATATCAAAAACAGAAAAATTCTTTCCTAATTTATAGATTACATGAAAGTCTTATCCAATTTTAGCAAGATATTTGGCAGTAAATAATATAGTAATCTTATAGCACGCAGGAATGATCAGAAGTAGCAAAATTATCCTATAGAATAAAATTATCCTTGGAACACATGATGCATGATAAGACCTCTGTAAAACTACCAAGTCAACAACTCAACTCTGAATTCCATGATGAAACAATTTTTAACAAAGGAATCATTGTGACCCAGTTAGAAACAACCACCATTTCTGTAAATGGTGTTGATATACAGGTGTAAAACCAAACAAACTTATACAACTCATCTTAATTTTTATACAACTATGAATACAAAGTAGATCAGAGTTTCTAAGTACGAACTCTGAAACTATGAACTTTAAGTGAAACACACACATACACACACACACACATACACACACACACACACACACACACACACACACACACACACACACACACGGGGGTGGGGGGGAGAGAGAGAGAGAACCAAATCATTTATATCTTTACTCAGGCAGAGATTTCAGATATAACCTAGATGCCCTTCAAATGAAGAATGGATAAATAAAATGTGGTACATATACACAATGGAATACTACTCAGCAGAGAAAAACAATGACATCATGAGGTTTGCAGACAAATGGATGGATCTAGAAAAAATCATCCTGAGTGAGGTAACCCAGACTCAGGAAGACAAACATGGTATGTACTCACTCATAGGAGGATACTAGATGTAAAACAAAGTTAACTAGAGTGCTACTCACAACTCCAGGGAGGCTACCTAGAAAACAGGACCCCAAGAAAGACACAGGGATCGCCCAATGACAGAGAAATGGATGAGATCTACATGAACAACCTGGACATGAGTGGAGGTAATGAAGGATAAGGGTCGAGGGAAAGAGAGCTTAGGAGAGCGGGAGATCCCAGCTGGATCAAGAACAGAGAAGGAGAACAAGGAATAAGAGACCATGATAAATGAAGACCACATGAGAATAGGAAGAACCAAAGTACTAGAGAGGTCCACAGAAATCCACAAAGATACCTCCACAATAGACTACTGGCAATGGTTGAGAGAAAGCCCGAAATGACCTACTCTGGAGATAGGATTGCCGAACACCCTAATTGTTGTACTAGAAATTCCATCCAATGACTGAGGGAACCGGATGCAGAGATCCATGGCCAGGCCCTAAGTGGAGCCCCAGGAGTCCAGTTGGCGAGAAAGAGGAGAGTTTGTATGAGCAAGAATTGTTGAGACCAAGATGGGAAAAAGCACAGGGACAAATAGCCAAATGAATGGAAACACATGAACTATGAACCGGTGGCTGAGGAGCCCCCATCTGGATCAGGCCCTCTGGAAATGTGAGACAGTTGATTAGCTTGATCTGTTTGGGAGGCATCCAGGCAGTGGGACCGGGACCTGTCCTCAGTGCATGAGCTGGCTGTTTGGAACCTGGGGCTTACACAGGGACACTTGGCTCAGCCTGGGAGGAGGGGAATGGACCTGCCTGGACTGAGTCTACCAGGTTGAACTCAATCCCCAGGGGAGTCTTTGCCCTGGAGGAGATGGGAATAGGGGGTGGGATGGGGGGAAGGTGGGGGTGGGAGGGGGGGAGAACAAGGGAATCCATGGCTGATACGTAAAATTAAATTAAATCATAAAATAAAATAAAAAAACAGATATAACAATGAAAGAAGAGGCCATACATTGCAAATGGGTGAGGCAGAACACCTTAAAACATAAGGAGTATTATAGTTAAAATGGGTGGAAATTGATATGTACCATTATAAAGTAAATAAAAAGTTCATGGGATGAGGATATTTTTAACTCACATATCTGAAAAGAGGCTGGAACTCAAAATACCTGAAGACTACTTACAATATAACAAGATAAATCACCCAACTAAAGATGAGCAAACTATTTCAAGATACCTCATAAAAATAAGGTGTACAGTGGCTGATAGGTATATGAAAATGTGAATTTGATCATCAACCTCTAATTTCTGTAAAACCATAGTAAGAAGTCCTCAATGGCCATGATTTTTCAAGAAGATAGGCAACACTAAGAATATATAAGGTTTGGATAAAGAATGAGCATCATTATTTAACACATACAAAACCTAAAAATGCCATTCCTAATAGTCTGACAAACAACCTAACAAATAAAAGTTATATCCGTGCACAAACTAAAATGCAAAGAATCCTTGAAACATTTATTATAGACAAAACTGAAAATAATCCAAATACCCATTATCTGGAATTCTATAAAATATTCATTTTTATGCTAAGCAGTGATATTTACGAATGAAAAGGAATTAAGTAATAAGACAAGCAAGAGTGTTGAAAAACACAGAAATCTTATAATAACTTGGATAAACATATTGTTTACACAATCATATACAAATACAATACAACTTATATATTATATAATTCCACTTATACAAATATACAGTAAGGCAACATGGACATCATGTTTAAAGTATGTCTACATACTTAGATTTATAACATAGTTCTATAAATAGCATAATGCATCTATATAATTTATAATGAACTTCTTTCTTTAGGTATATGTTTTAAGGTTAATGTAAGTTATAATGTTGATCAGTGATTTCTTACATTTTAGTATGCATTACAGAACCTTTTAAAATGTATGAACATTTTTAAATATTTGACAAGTATATGCAATCCTATCATAAATGTTCGTGTACAGTACTTGAGTCAATTTATGTGTTATTTAACTTGACTACACAAATGTTTAAAAGTGAAATTCCTGCATCACATGATAATCACTCATTTGACTAATGGAGTCTCT
The DNA here is from genome assembly GCF_007827085.1 of Peromyscus californicus insignis. Taxonomy (NCBI): domain Eukaryota; kingdom Metazoa; phylum Chordata; class Mammalia; order Rodentia; family Cricetidae; genus Peromyscus; species Peromyscus californicus. Next base: position 16,304,118 of record NW_026294492.1, read on the forward strand.
GACACACTGTTTCCCCAAATGTGTATGTCAATTCACATTTTCACCAGCAAGACTTGATGGTTTCCATCTTTCAGTACCTTTGTGAAAAATTATCAGCATGTCTTCTACATCACGGTCATCTTTGTGAATGGCAGGTATTAGGTTAGCCTGGTTCTAATTTGTACTTCCATATCAATTAATGACATTGCTTTTTTGTATAATCAGTAGTAATTTGGTACATCTCTTAAAAAGGCCTATGAAAGTATTTTTTCCACTTATTTTCCTTTTTATCATTGAGTATGAGTTCTTTATATTGTCTCACAAGAGACAATTCTCTTATGAGATATTTGACTTGTATGTATTTTCTCAGATTTTCTTCAGTATCATTTGATTTTGTTATGTTCTTCAGAGCCAAATAATACCTCATTTTTATGTAGTTCAGTTTATCTCCTTTGTCTTGCCATACTTGTGTTTCTAGGATCATATCTAAGAGAAAAATTCATCTAAGTCAACTTCATGAAAATTACACCACTTCTGTTCACATGGTTTTATTACTTTATGTCTTCAATCTATAGAATTGTTAAGTTTAGGTATTTTATATGATGACTGATAAACATGCAAAGTAGGTTTTTTTTATATAGATACATAGTTATTTCAGCTCCAAGTGTTTTGAAACATAATTCACTGCCCCACTTGTTGGCTCTCAGTCTTTGTAGAAAGGTCAGTTGAACATAACTAGACGGGCTTATCTACATACCTGTCTATCCTACAGTATTATTGATATATGTGTCTATCTCTATTATGTCTCATTTTATAAATTTGTTTCATTTTTTTTTACTTCTTTTAAATTTAACTTGTTAACTTTTCATATGTCTTTATTATACTGGTTAGGTAATTTTATATCAAATATCCCCTGTGTTAAAAATGTACTTAAAGGTATTTGTTTCTAATTACCATATGCACTCAACCTGAATCAGTTAAAGACATTTTACAAACAAAGATAAACAGAAATTTCACAAATTTCACTAGAGTTTCTCTCTTAACCCAAGGATACTTCAGATCCATTATATTATGTTTTTATTTGTTTGTATAGGATTTTTATTTTTTTGCTTTCATTTTGTTATGACTCATTGCTTTTGTTTAATTCTGGTACGAGAAATACTTTGTATAAATCTTAATTGGTTGCTTGCAAACGATGACCCTAAGGGTTCTTTTCTGATTGCTGCTATGACAGCTTCCTGAGAAATACTTACTGAATATATTGGGAAATCTTCCCTATACTAGAATCTGTCATGTCTCAGAAAAATACCCTCAATGCCAGCCTCATTTTGTTTTCCATTCGCATATATATCTGATTCTTCCTATGACTAAGATATACACCTCCCCTACATAGTCCCAACAAGAAGTGGGGAGAAATCCAGGAACCTAGCATCCTACTGCCCATGGTTCTTGTGTTTGCAATCAGTTGTCCCATAGTTATCAGCCCTGTGCTGCTATGACAATTTCTAGCTTAAGAAAGCCTTAAAATCCACAAATCAGTAAGTACTTCCTGTTCTTCTGTTTCTTTCATTGAATGCAGGCATGTATTTTAAATGTTTGTTTTTATGTATTTTACATAGCATTATTATTTAGAATAGGAAAGGAAGATTTAGGTCATGTGTAAATTGCCTTTCTAATACACAAGTCTAGTGGATTTGTTTTGAAATGTATTTGGTAGATTATTCTCCCAGGATTTTTATAATTTTTGCATGAAAATCGGTTCATAGATTTGTATTTGCCTCCACGTTTAATGAATTTCTTTCCCCCACCTGGAGAAAGAGCATAATACCAAACTTGTTTTACAAATCTTTGGTGTGATAATTAAAACCAGTATAAATATGAACTGTAGATGTACACTGAACATGCTCAGTGGTATTTGAGGATTTTCCAGCTTATAATCCAGAGCATAATCAATACTGTGCATCACCACATGGGATTATTATTCCAGATCTTATAAAACTTGTGCATGACAGGACTCCTCTGTTGGAACTACATTGTACTGTATCCACTTGGGTTGACAAAAGTTCTCATTAATGGCTGATTGCCTCACAAATAATAAGAGAAAAACCAATGTAGGTGTATCAGACATAGGTTCCCTCTTTCTATAGACAGGAAAATATAAGGATTTAATATAGTGTCCTGTAAAGAATGCCATATCCATTTCTTTTTAATGGACAGAAGTTCATGCAAATTGTTTTATAACTGTGAATTGATACATAGACTATTTGATTTAAAGTTGGTGATGTTCCACTTCCATTCTTACAGGCAATAGTGCTAATAAGGAATTGACAATTGCTGGTCTTCACTGTGTAAGTAATCACTATCACTAAACGTGAAATCACTAAATGTGGGATTTGTCCACTCTTTAATTCATTGAGTCTACAGAGACTAGATATTCGATCTCCCTACAGTCCTGGGTTTAAGATATCTTCCTTACTGTTAGCCCAGTGGTTGTAGTTTATTAAAGTATTCTCTAGCACAGACTGATTAACTTCCTATGCACAGACAAGGCATTTCTATGCTTCTCTGAGAATGTGTATAAAATCTTAACACACTTGGCCAACCTAATATTCATGAATATCATATAAACAGGGGCTTGACATGTACTCATGCATATGGGCTTCCTCTCTTCATCTTCTGCTATTTCTATGACTGCAATGTGGAGTGGAGGACAGTGTAAACTCATATAAGTTGAAATTAAATTTATGATGGAAGCATGCTTCAAAAGAATCTAATGTTCAGAGTTCATGAAGGGTGTTGGCACCAATGAATTAAAGACATTAAAACTGAGCTAGAGAGATGGCTCAGAGATTAAGAACATTGGCTGTTCTTCCAGAAGTCCTGAGTTCAATTCCCAGCAACCACATGGTGGCTCACAACCATCTATAATGAGATGTGGATACAGGCACTCATGTAGACAGAACACTGTATACATAATAAATAAATAAATAAATCTTGTTTTAAAAAAGGACATTAAAACTCAGAACAGTTTTGAGAGCATATCTTTTATCCTAACCTTGATGTAGAGTTTAAAAGAGACAGGCCATGAAAATATAAGACTTTCCAGTCCCCTAACGAGCTTATTATTCATTGTCTGTAGTTGTGGCCCTATACAACCATTGCAAAGGAAGATTATTACAGAATAGTAGAATAAAGGTCTTTGCAGAAAATTTACCAACAAATAAAATTAAGAACCTACCTGCCAAAAAGTAGAAATGGGGCATTACCGAAGAAACTTTCCTGGCCTGTGACATTTCAAAATTTCTAGGAAGTAGTAACTGATACAGCTCTCCTACCTTTCCACTCTGAAAGACACATTTCCATGTTCAGCCATTGTATGATGTTGGGGCCAAAATACAGTTTTTTTACATCTTATAGATCTCTAGACATTTTTGTTATTATTTTCCTCAGTTTTTTGAAATTGAAATATAATCACATTGCTTCGTCTTTTTTTTTTTTTTTTTTTTTTTTTTGGTTTTTCAAGACAGGGTTTCTCTGCGTAGTTTTGGTGCCTGTCCTGGATCTCCCTCTGTAGACCAGGCTGGCCTCGAACTCACAGAGATCCACTTGGCTCTGCCTCCCAAGTGCTGGGATTAAAGGTGTGCACCACCACCGCCCAGCACTCTGCCCTTTCTTTTCCTTCCCCCTTCACTTCCTATATACACTTCTTTGCTCTCTTTCAGATTCATCACTTCTTTTTCACTAATTGTAACAAGCTGTGATGGCCATTTTTGGTTGCCACTTGACTACATCTGGAGTTAACTAAAACTGAAAAATTGAGGGCACACCCAGACGGATATTTGCTTAATTTGAAGTATAAAGATCTACTTCTTATTAGGATCTATGACATGGGTAGATACACCTTTAATCCTGATCTTTTGATACGGAAAAAAAATACCTCTAAACTGAGCCATGTCTTCTTCTGGAAGCCTATATAAGAACATGGAAGAAGGAAGACTGTGCTCTTTTCTTGATTTCTCTGGCCTTACTAGTATGTCCTTTCCTTCCCTAGCATTAGAACTTAATTATTTCGGTTTCCAGCAGATACTGAAGACCAGCTAGGACATTTGGCCTTGTGTACTAAGCAACTACTGTGTTCTTGAACTTTCTGTTCAGAGCCAGTCATTGTGGAATTATCTGGACCACAGCCTGTAAGTCATTCTAATAATTCCTCCTTCAATGTATATAGAGAGATTCATTCTATAAATTCTGTTACTCTAGAGAACCCTGACTAATACACATGCTCACATGCATATGTATATACATATATATTCCTAAATACATAAATACAATCTGATCAGTTGGTATAATTTACTTGTATGTATGATTTCAGGGATGACTCTTTGTTATTAGATAACCAGTTGGTGTGCTCTTCCATGAGGAATACTATTTCTTTCACTCTCAGAAATCTTCAGTTGCCTATAGTTGTTTGGGTGAAATTTAGGCCTTGTGGGCTTAACCCTTACTACTTTACCATCAACCTGAAGTTGTGCCCAAATATGATATCTATGATCTGCAACAATGTCGGGCATGGCAACATAACCTTATAAGTACAGTAGTGGCACTCATACATGGCAGGAACTAACAACTCTCTAGTTGGATTTAAGAACTCAACAAGAGGGAAATCATGCCTGGTATTGGAAACCTAGCCAAATACCCAGGGCTAATGAGCTCATGGATTTGAAGGAGAACATAGAACCACCACTTTACTAAGACAGCATAATCCCTAGACATGTTTAAAGAAACAGAAAGCTTCCCTGACTCCTTTCTTTGCATGTTTGTCTTTTGCATATAGGAAGGTCACTGAATTTGTGTGTTACTTTTGTATCATGTTATTTGTTGAATGTGTTTATCAGCCATAGGAGTTTCCAGGTAGAATTGGTTTATGGAATTGTATCACTGGAAAATAAGGACTCTTGGACTTTGTTGTTGTTGTTTGTTTTTTCAAGACAGGGTTTCTCTATGTTGCTTTGGTGCCTCTCTTGGATCTCGCTCTGTAAACCTAAGGCTGGCCTTGAGCTCATAGAGATCTGCCTGGCTCTGCCTCCCAAGTGCTGGGATTAAAGGCGTGCACCCTCCCTCCTCACTCCCCCTCCCTGGGACTCTGACTTTTTTCTTTTCTATTTGTCTCTCCTTTATCTTCTTCACCTGCCTTATTGCTCTAGTTAGAAATCCTAGTATAACTTTTGTTCATGATTTTGCACAGTGATCAGCCAATAATTGTACCTCTGCTCCCTGGCCAGGTTTTCTAGTGTGGAATTCAACTTCAACTTTGTTCTTGGAAGTGAATAATTTATGGAAAGTGGAAAATCTCTCAAAGCTCTGAAACTTGTAGTTACTGCCTACATAATTCTTTTTGTCTGAGGTTTTAGTAGTTACCTTCATGTAATGTCAGTAAGCAAAATTTCTTATGGAAAAGCTTGTCTTCACTTACGGTGATTATTTTAGCATTACAGGAATATTTAACTCTTACCCAGTCAGTTATCACCTTGCAATAAAGATTTCAAGATTGCATGTTCATTCTCCTCTGTGAGTCACAGATTCACAGTCCCCTGTGTACCTACAATTACAAATGTATATATGTATTGAAAGTAGAAGGAAAACTGTCTAGCAGGCAAAGTAAACGAATCGGAGAAACAGCGATAAAAGAGAGAGAAGTGTTGGGGTAGGTATGCACATTATATACTTGGAGAAAATGTTCTCACATAAACCAGTGACATATACAGGGAAAAACTGAACAGGACATATGAGTAAGTAAGTAAACAAATAATTCTGGTGGGCTACCACAGAACGTGATCACTACAGATAGTCATAATACTTTGTGCACTTGAAAAATGTGAAATACAAGTGAATCAATGTCTGTGGAACTATGATATTTAAAAAACAACACTTGGGTCCAAGAATTCTAAACACAGTCCAATTCAGTTACTATAGAATAAAAGGGAAGAAAAGAAGCAGAAGTATTCTTCATGTATTCTAGGATCAGAAAATGTTCTTTTTCTTTCCCAGATGAACAGGTTCTCTTAGCTATCACCTATAATGTCGACAGTTTGACTCCCCACACATTAGAATCCTTGAAAGGCCAGCTTCTGATATGGCAGGCAACAGATGCCTAGAAAAACTCATGCCTTTCCACATTCTTCCCTTTTGCAAGTTTCAAATCACAGATGCAGAAAGGTTCAAACTGTTTCTCAATGAACCCATTCCCAAATGGGCCTTTTCCCATGCCACCACTAATATTTTACCACTCAGATTTCTTGATAGCTACAGATAACTGTGAAAAGCTTTGTAAACTAGTAACCAACAGGAATGGGTAGTGTCAGGTGCCTATGGCAATACTAGCCTGGATTCTGCAGTCATATTTTGAATCCTACAGGGGTATATTGGCCTCTGGAGTTGTATATTAGGCTCTATGGGTGCATATCTGATGCCGCAGTTTTATGTTGAGTTCTACAGTTGTATACTGGGTTTCTTAACCTGCAGCTGCAAATTCTTCTTATACCCTTGGTATTTGGTTCATTTTGGGGGGATAGGATCTCAGATACACCCATGCTAACCTCAAAATTTTAAACCTTCTCCTTCAGCAGTCAGAGTGGCAAGATTACTGGTGTGTGTCACCACGCCTTCATTTCTAAAATTTTCTTAATTTTTTGTATTAGGGCTACTACATACATATACTTATATATTTTGATCATAGTAAATCCATCTCTTGTTCCCTTCTCAACTCTCTCTGAACCCCTCTTCTCCTCAGCTAGGTTTCTTCACATTTCATGTCTTTTTGGTGTATGTGAGCCACAGTATTTAATTGAGGTTGCTCGTATAAACATAGGCTGGGGATCATTTGCTTCAGTATGGCAACTTGCCAGGAGCTAATAAATAAATAATACTAAATAAAATCTTTCCCCAACTTTCCCAGCAACCATTGACCTCAATGATTGTTCAGAGAGCTCATGAGCCCCTACCAGATCCATAAAATGTTGTTGACAGGCGTAATAGCACTTAGTTCTTGTGCAGATAGATGATGTGGGGCTCAATGACCATGGCATATCCACAATCCATTCACTTCCATCTGCCAACTCTAACATTCTTTCCGTCTCTTCTCTGATTGTCTTTAAGTTTTGGAAGGAATGACATTAATGTCCCACTTACGGATGAGTACAAAATAGTCACATATTCTCTGTATGTAGACCAGTTGTAAGACTGCATTAATCACTGTCCACTACAAAATGAGGCTTTTCTGACCAAGAATGACCCACCCACATCTATGGAAAAAAGCAAAGACATTTAGAAGGCAGCTTGACTTGAGGAGCACAATATATTAATATAGTGAAATTGCATTTTAGCTTTATCCCAGAATCTATAACCTCCATAAACATGGGTATTTGGCCGAGTTCCCTTCCCAGGGATACGGGTCTTAGATTGCATATGAAAGTTGTTATCCTCAATAACAATCACGCCACCATTGCATGAGTGAGCTCATTTTAACTATTGGTTTGGTTTAACAACATACTAAATACATACATGGGTAAGATAGTTGGTGCTTTTTTCTCCCCAACAGCCTATATAGCCCCTTCTGGTATCATGAAAGCTACCCAGCATTAAAGAAGCTTCCAACTCAATTCCAGCTTGATTGTGTTTTGTCCTACACCTCAAAATTGTCTTCAGCAATGGAGTCTTACTATCTTCTAGTTTATGTGGATAAACAAGCACAACAGCAATAGCATGCATCATTTTGGGGTCTCAGCGCCCTCCCTCCTTTTCCAACAACTTCTAGGGAGATATTCCACTCCTGGCTCTGGGATTATGTTGAATAATCTCTATCTTCTGAGATCAGTATTATTGACCCACAAAGGGCATTTCCTCTGAAATAAAATTTAACATAGATGTTAAATACACACACGGTGTTAAAATGTCAATGCAACCCAACATGATCTACACATATTATTGCTACCACAATGATAAAATTCCCAATGGGTTGTTTTGCAAAAATTGAAAATGATATTCTTATAAAACTACAAAAATCTGAAAAACAAGATAAAAAGCTTTACACACTACCAGGATGTAAAGAGTATTAAAGAGCTACAATGTGTTAGCAGAGGTTCTCTGGAGGAATGAATTAATAGAATAAAAGTATACTATAGTGACTGGCTTGGGTAATAATGACTGGAGAGTCCAACAGTGGCTATCTGTTCACTGGAAATAATGAGAATCTGGTAGTTGTTCAGTCCACCAGGTTGAATACCTCAGCGGTTTTGTTAAGAGTAAAAAAAAAAAAGAAATCTGTAAGACACACATCCAAAAATTGGTTAATCTTTAAAACGCACAAGGATTTCCAACAGCAAAAATAAATTACAAGGCTGATTTAAAAGCAGCAAAGGACTCAAACAGACATTTCTTCATAAAAGTACAAATGGCCAACAGTTACACGACAAAATGCTCAATAGCCATACTCATATGGCAACGTAAATCAAAACTGCAATGAGACATCACCTCTCATATGTCAGTGTATCTATCATCAAATTAAACCATAAAAACACATTGGTAATGATGTACTTTTAGAAATCGAAACTTCTGTGCATGTTCCATAAAAATATAAAATGTCATAACTATGGAAAATTGTGAAGAGATTCCTCAAAAATTTAAGACAATGCTGCCTCATAGGATCTTGTATTCTCACCTTTGGTTGCATAAGCATATAAATGTAATAGATAAAGAAAATGTAGTACATGCATACAATGGAATAATATTCAGTTTTTAAAAGGTGGCACCATGGATTACCCTAAAGAATATTTACTAAATAAGCTTACCAGAGAAGAACACAGTACATATAACCATTTATGTACTATATCTGCAATATTTCAAATCATATAAATGGATAATTCAATAGCAATCATCAGAGTCATGGACGTGTGGATAGGATAGGGTTCTCCAAAGGTATAAAATCTCAGGTATTCCGTATGTGTAAATACTGGAATGGTCTACATAATATAAATATATGATCTATAATATAGTATAGATTCTTTACAACTGCATGGATTATAAGAGGTAAATCTCATGTTAAATACTAATACTATACATACAAAAAATCAGCATGAATTTAAATTTGGAATAGGAACACAAGGAAAGTTCAGGAGCAATTTAATATATATCCATCATATTTCAGGTCTCCAAACTCATAAAATTATATGTATTAAACATATGTGTTTGTTCAATGCCAAAGACACTTTAATTAAGTAATTTAAAATATCTAGTCTCACAAAAGCATAGCACACAAAGGAAATTACAAGGCATATGAGATGAGACATATCAAGATTATCATCACATGTGACTGTGCCTTAAGCACCTTCTAAGAGAACACAACCAGATGGTCTCACTTAAAGAACAGTGTAAAAGCCAAGCGAGGTGGCACATGCCTATAATCCTCAAATTTGGGAGCCAAGGATGGGTAGATTGCAAGATTGTGACTGCCTTGAGCTGAACAGTGAGACCCATATCTTGGGGGAAAATACATAGAAGATACTCACACCAAACACCATGATTCAGAAAGTGAGAAAGACATGGATAAGCTCAGGTTGGGCAAAGCAAAAAATAAAAAAAAAAAAACAACACAAAGAAGCATCTTTTAATCTAAAGGGCACACTGGAAATGCAATTATAATTACTAGGCGTAAATCACCTCAAGTAATACAGAGATTGCTGAAGATAAGAAGCCTAGAAGTAAGTCAGTAAGAGACTTTAACACTCTACCTTGAGTCTAATGTTAGACAATGACTGGAAAAATCAGAATAAAACCAAAGTATACTCAGTAATACCATGTGCATGTATTGAAGAGCAGTGATGATGATACTCCAAATATAAATTGTGGAAATGGAATATATATTAACCCACAGAAATGCATTGATAATTTCCATAAAGCAAACTGTTTAACCCAAGTCTGTGAGCTCAAAGCCGTGAAAGTGGAAAGCAATTACAGATCTCTGTGATTTAATGTGTTGTCATCATGACTATTGTATATCCTTCATGAAGACTTGGGAAAAATGTTCATCGATTTTTAAAAGATAATGATGGTGACAGAGTACCACGTTGTGGTATACTGAAAATGGCAAATGGTTTTTCATCTGTATATATAAACGCATAAGTGGAATGATTGAATTTTCAAAATAGTTTTAAAGGAAATAGGCTTGGACAGCAAGAAAGATGAGACCTTGTTCTCAAGGGGCGAAATTTAGATAAAAATAATAAAATTAGTAAGTTACAGATCAGATGGTTAAAGGTAACATCCACATCTAGAGAAGCATGCCACTGGTTGTACTGGGACTTGTTGCTACTGCAAGTAGATGCCGTGGTTATTGTGAAAACTGTTTCTCAAATATGTAAAAATTAGGAGAGCAACAGGAAAAGGATAAATTCTCAAGAGAACTGAATTCTCCACATAAGGCTGAGGAACACAAGGTATCCCATCTATTCCTCACTTTTTCAAGAATTTGGGGCAAGTAGAAAAGTTATATTATCATTTCAAAGTATTTAAAAATTGACAAAAATATTGACCACGTAGTATATTGTGAGTAGGCTAACAAGAGGGCAAATGATTCAAAGGATATATTACTTATAACAAAGCAGATAAATCTTGATGATCTTTATTCAATTCTTAGAGCCCACATAGTGAATATGTGTATGTACACAACATAGATATACACACAGACATACACATATTCTTACAAACACATCGAAACACACACACATTCATATACAGACACACATGCACTAAATACTTAAAAAATTCTCACAGCTATTCTGTCAATTTGATAAAATACTAAGGTAGACCATATATAAATTATTTGATTTTATTTTCTTATGTCACATACATTGCTAGTAATCCTACTGTTACCAACAGACTTCAGCAATGAACTCTGGGATTGGGAAGGAAATATAAATAGTCAGAATCAATAATAAAACAGAAACTATTCCACAGATACTGTAATTATAACCCTATAAATCCAAAAGTATCTCTATATAATTAACAAATGTTTATGAATAATCACTGTACTGAAGATCAATATTAATACTAATTACATTTCTACATTCCATGAACATGGCAACAATAACAGGAGCACATGGATGGATGTTCTTAGCACCCCTTATTATAACAACCAAGGTCAAAACCAAATCAATTATTCAACAACATGATGCTAGACAAATAAATTGATACAGAGCACCACAGTAGAATTAAATAATAATTTTAAAGGATAATAAATACAAACTGACATTATTTATACAATGCTTACTTCCATTTAAAAGGGAAGAACAGAGGTCAGTCACATTGACCTCCCTTCACCAATCATTAAGAAAAGTGTAAAAACAAAGATATGAACATTCAGACAATGGACAAAAAGCATCGGGGAACTGAGTCTCACGAGAAAGAAACCAAAACCAGTCTTTGTGATTAGCTCTGGTGCCTGTGTGAAAAGGGTTCTAAGCCACAATGTAACAAGGAAAGCCCATAAGTGTCTACAAGTAGGGATCAACTAATAGCATAGTAATAAAGTCACATAAGGCACTTTGACCATGTTGGAGGGCAAGGTCATGGAGAAAAGGAAACTGAAGAGGAAGTTCAGGGAAGGAGGGCTTAGCAGAGGTCCTTGAATTCGGCCTGAATACCCATCTAAAATGATGATAATGATGAGGAGGAGGAGGATGATGACTGAGATGGGGTCACACGTGAAGGCTTGGCTTACCAGGACCACTCTATATGGACAGGTTGGCCTTGAACTCAGAAAACGGCATACCACCACCTCCAGAATGCTAGGAGTAAAGTCAGGCATCCCTATGCCTGGCTATCTGACAATGATTACGAGAAAACTCTCTGAAAAGGGAACTAACTTCTAGATAAGTACCTTTCAAGCTCATTTCCAGCAATGACAAAGAACTAGGACTTGTTTTCAAAATAGTCAAAGTAAGAAGAGCTATAGCACACAAGGTATTGTTTAGAATTATTGAAAGATTACTCTAATATTGGTGGCAATAAATTAGCTATACACCAGTGATGTTTCTGGGTTTTGATGCCTAATATGTTAGAAGAGAAGTCTCAAAGGGGTCAGGATTACTCCATGCCATGGCACTGCATGACAGAGCCAAATGCAGTGCTAATTATAGGATGAGAATATAAAGATTCTGCTGATGTAAAATTAACAATGCCTGGCATGTGTTAGAAAATTAGCAGGCTTGGAAAAATATGATCCATAATACAAGGGGAAAATAAATCATTATATGTAAGGAAAGTGAAGATATATAAAATGAAATTCTGACAAAATTATTTTGAAGCTATTATAAAACCCCTTGTCTATACCAGACTTTGAAAAAAAAAATATAAATAAGCAAAGAAAGGACTATTGGTAAAATGATGAAAACAGAACTTCTGTCAATGAAATGAACAGTGCCTTATATGAAAACCAATTTTATCAAGTAAATAGTTGATTAAGGCATTGAAGGAAAAAATAAGTATTTTAAAGATAAATGTTCTAAAGTAAACTACATACTGAAAACAATGGCTGACAGAGCAGTGACTTATGGGACAGTCACAGAATATGTCATTGTACGTAGGGAAAAGAGCTAAGCCAGAGAAGGGGTATTTGAAGAGATCTTGTTTAAGTTCTTTTCAAAATTTGTTGAAAATCAGTTTAATATGCTCCAGAAACTCAATGAACACCAAGGAAACTGCTTTTTGAGCACACCAAGACAAATATATCATCAGACTTTGTATAAACAATAGTGGAGAGTTCATCTAAAGAGCAGCCAGAGATAAGGAACATCTTACACAAGATGAGCCATACAAATGACATGAGAGACACTGTCAAAATAGGAAAGTAGCACAGATATGGTGACATCTTTAAAGGGCTAAAAATACAATTAAATATCCTAAAACAGAAAAAAAATTCAGAAACAGTGAATGATCATTGTTAAAGGTTAGTTTCCAGAATATATAGCAAAATCTAAATCCTCCACCAAGAAAAAGATAAAAATTTTTTTTTTTCAAATAAATTGTTGCACCAGTTTCCAAGAATGCATTAAATTGACAATACGCATATAGGATCCTCACTGTGATTAGTAGCTAAGAGAATGGATAAGACTGGGAGTTTATTCAGTGGTTAAAGCCCTTGACCAATAATTGCGAAAAACAAAATTTGGATTCCTAGAATCCACACAAAAACCTTGTGTGTGTCGTAGGCAAGCTGTATTCCAGAATGTTAGATGCAGAGATGGACAAGACTCAGGGCAAGCTGGCTAGCCAAGTTAGCCTAAATAGCCAGAAGCAGAATCAGCAAGGGACCCTTGCTCAGTCAATGAAATGGAGACCTATTTGCAATGTTAATGGATGGAAGGGTTTGTTTTTCCTCTCACATTTAAAGTATTTTCACTCTGTCACATATATTTAGTACTGGTTGGAAATGCTAGGCACAGCAGTATGGCAGCACAGAGAACTGGACTGAAGTTTTGACCAATTTCTTTTCTCTTCACTTTATATTTCCATAGGAAAAAAATAAGACAGAGAAATATGGGGAGATACAGGAACAATAGCAGAAAGGGGCAGAAAGGATGGAAGGAAGTAGTGAGAGGAGGAGGAAGGGAAGAAGGGAGGAAGACAGGAAGGAAGGGACAAAAGGAAGATAGCCATATTGTCTTCTGTGATACTGTTTTATCTTGTGTCTGCAGTCCCGGTACCAACTGGCAAAATTCATCCCCTTTCTGGAGGACCCAAATAAAGCACTTTTAAAGATATTTATTTCCCTTATGTTTGATGAACTTGATTGCCATATACAATAAAACTTTGATTTTCCCAGATAATAAAAATGTATGTGGAGACCTACATTAATCTCTCCTTCATACAGGCTCTACAGATACAAGAGCCACTCAGTGAAACATCCTGATAATGTTTGGGTTGAATGTCGTTTGTTATCATGATGCAAAGACAGTCAGCCATTTAACATACATTTTTTTAGTTTCATAATCAGATTGATACCTCCTAGACTACCTGTTCTACATTTTGCAACAGTGTAATATGACCTATTAATGGATGAAGGCTGTGACATTATTTTTTATAAAACAAAGCATAAAGGAATATATTGAAACCTAAAAATATCATTGTGAGCCCCTCACATATTCAAGGGTTCTTAACTATTTCCTGAAAAGTTCAACTTGGATATCTGTGTACATACATTAACATAATGAGATTTTTCATTATAATATTGTATTTACATTCAAATTAACAGAGACAATCAGAATGACTACCATAAGTACGTGCTAATTATTCACTTTAAAGGAGTGTAGTGTAGGAATTCATTCTACCTATACTAAGTGCTTGCTTTTTTTTTTTTTTTGAGACAGGGTTTCTCTATATAGCTTAGGAGCCTGTCTTGAAACTCACTCTGTAGACCATGCTAGCCTTTAACTCACAGAGATCCGCCTGCCTCTGCCTCCCGAGTGCTGGGATTAAAGGCATGCGCCACCACCGCCTGGCAAGTTCTTGCTTTTATAATAAAATTGAGAATGATTTTCCCCCAAAATGTTAAGTGATGTTTTAGAGATTTTAGAGATTTGCAGTGGAAGAATGGCTTTCAGAACTACCTGACCTAACTGGAAAAGAAATTTCTGTACTCATAATTATCAGATATGCCTTGGACAGTCAATAAATTAAACTTACTAAATAAAAACATAATAGGTTCTTTTTTAGGAATCATAAAATTAAATAACTTATGTTTCATTTGTATGTATCATAGATTAGTTTGTATTGAAATACACAATATAAAAAGGAATGTGGTGGTAAAGTATACAAATATATGAAATTTCTCATTTCGTATTTTTTTACTGTGTAATTTTTTTAAAATTACATTCAAGATGTCGCATAGCCATCACCATTATTTCCAAAACTACAAAAGTACTCCAAAATCATTCACTGCACCTTAGGCAATAATTCCTATTTTTCTGTACCTTTTCTCCCTGATATTCCATACTTTAGCTCCATAAATTTGCCTGATTTGAACTTTTTATTTAAGCAGAATCATAAAATATTTGTTATTAATGTCTAACATTGCATTTAGCATATTTTAAAGATTTATCAATGTTATAGTATATGTGTGTGTATAATAAGTGCATTATTTGCCTGGACTCCTGGAGCTCAGCCTGGTGCTTGGCTGTGGATCTCTGCATCTGCTCCCATCAGTTACTGCATGAAGGCTCTATGATCATAATTAGGGTATTCACTAATCTGATTACCAGGGCAGGCCAGCTCAGGCACCCTCTTCACTATTACAAGAGGGATTCTATGAGCAAGGTGGATCAAGATCATGATGGAGAAACCTACAGAGACAACTTAACCAAGCTAGAAGGAACTCATGAAATTTAGACCAACAGCTGTGGAGACTCCATGGGACTGGAGTAGGCCCTCTGCATAAGGGGACAGTTGTGTAGCTTGGTCAAGGGGCCCCCTGGCAGAGGGATCAGGATCTATCCCTGGTGCACAGGCTGGCTTTTTAGAGTCCATTACCTATAGTGGGACACCTAGCACAGCCTTGATACAGGGGGGAGGGACTTGGATCTGCCTCAACTGAATGTACCAGTTGCCGCTGAGTCCCCATGAGAGGTGTTACCTTTTTGGAGGAGGGAAGGGAGAGAAGGTTGGGGGAGAAGGCTGAGAGGGGCAGGAGGAGGGATGAGACATAAATAAAAAATTTCTTAATTAAGATAAAATTTTTCTTAAAAGTTCATTTTTATGACTGACTAAATGATATGATCTACTGTGTAACCTACCATATTCACTATGCACACGTAGGTTGATAGACACTGGGAACATTTCAAATTTTCATCATTATGAATGGTTCCATAGACATAAAATTAGTGTCCAAGATTCTATTTGAATTTGTGTCCATTCTTTAAGGATGTATGCTTAAGAGCGGTGGGAGATGTCGCATGCTATCTTAGTTCTTGGAGGGAATTCATCAGGTCTGCACCAGTTCACATGCACATTATTATTGTACAAGTTGTCCAGTTTTGCAGCTCTGCCCTGTCCTTGTCAACTCCATCACAATCATTACTTTGGCTTTTCTTTGGAATATAAAGTAAAAAACAGTGTCATGTGATTTTCCTAATAACTGCTGATGGTGAGTGATGAATTCTGTTCTCATTAGTCATTTGTGTATGACACGTAGTTGACAGGAAATTATTCAAGTATTTTGCTTATTTTTATTTATTTGTGGCTTTTAGGGGGGTGAATAGTACTGAGTTTGGAACCTAAAATCTCATTCATATTAGGCAAGTACTCCACCACAGAGCCACAACCCTTCGTGGCTTATTTTTTTTAATTATTCGCTTTTAGGGATTTTATTTGGGTTATAGGAGGTCTATTTATATTCATAACATTAAGCCCTTATCAAAATCTGGTTTGCCAGTATTTAATCCCATTCTATCACTTATTTTTTCAGGCTTAATAGTAGTTTTAACCAAACAGTGTAATGTGGGTGTGGTTTTTTTAATTTGTGTAAATTCCATGAATTCATACAAAGTATTTTGAGCATAACATCTTCCATTACCTCCTTCTAAATTCCCCTAATGTCACCCACCCCATCACCCTCCCAACTTCATCGTTTCCTATTGCTATTAATAACCTCTTGAGTCCAATTAGTACTGCCTATCTTGGGGAAGTCTAGCTTTCTAGTTTTTCTTTTGTTATTCTGGATTTGGGTTGCAAATTTAAGAAGTCATTGTTAAATCCAAGCATGAATATTCTCCACCTGTGTTTGCTTTTATTTGGTTTCTGGAAATGTGTGAGAAGAGTTAGCTCTGGGTTTAGTTTTAGATTTTCTTTGAAGTAAGTGCTCAGCTTCATTCTTTTACATGTGAGTACATTTTCAGCACAGTCTGTTGAAGAACCACTTCTTGCTTCCTGGAATGCTCTCAGAACTCTTGCTGAAAATAAAAGGAAAAGCAAAGCCCAAACAGACTCTTTTGTTACAGTATCTCCTATATTTGAATGTACAGAAGTGAAGTTTGAGAGGAATAAAACCACCTCGAATTTTATCTTCAGTGACATCTAAGAGTGAGAAATATTTAGAGTAGGGACAAACACTGTTAAATAATTACCAACAAACATGAGAACTGATAATACCACCCCATTCCCAAAAAATAATGACCTGAAAAGAAAACTTATCAAACAATTTTAAGTGTGGCTGTGGGTATAAGAGACAGGGGAAAAAATGAAATAATTAGCAAAGTGACAACAATTTAGACAAGTCACAGTGTTCATGGAGTTTTCTTTTTCTTTTCTTGATTAAAAGAAACACTTTGGGTAATGTTGCTATATAAAATATTGGTTTGACAAACATATTAGAATATGAGTCAGGTTGTTAAATTATGCTGGAAATGGCACAACCACAAAATGTTACATGTCATACAAGCTTATATTGAATCACTATTTATAGAAAATTATGTTTTAGCCACTGAAAACTTGATTCTTAATTTTCCAATTTTACTTAACAGGATTTAACATTACAGTGGACACTTAGAGACCTCTACATTTTTCCCCTCATCCTGCCACGATTTTCTTTGACACCTTGGAAAGTAATTTAAACTCAATAAAATGAAGATAATTGCACTTACCTCACAGAGATGCAGAGAGCATTAATGAGATCATGTCTACAAAATGATTCAAAGTCTTTAGTTTGCAATATAAATAGCAGGCATAACTATATTTTTCCAGATGTCTAATAATGATAACCATAAATACGATGAACTGAAAAGTTAAAAGGCTGCCAGTACAAGTAAAATGTTTTCATTTTAATTTCGAGGCATTTAAATATTCCCTCTTGCATGTTTGCGTTATAGGAAACGCACAGAAATGTTAATTATAAGCTCTACTTTATTGAGGACATGTCCCCCAAGTTTAGACTCAAGAGTACTTAACTTCTACCCAAATGGGGAGAAACTGAACTACCTCTTCTTTGCAATTATGCCTAATAAATCACTATAGAAGTTTAATCAAATAAATCACAGCATAAATTTTAATGAAACTTATACATTATTTCTTCAAAATGTTTCCTAATATGAAATAGAAGCTCATGACTTCAGTTCCAAATCCAATTACTCAATTGTCATAAGCTCGGTTGTCTTCATTCATGAGCTGATAAAACCACGTACTGCTACCCTCTTTCTGTTGCTGTCCTGTGAGATACTACTCAACATAGAGATACTTAAAACCAAACCCAAACTATTTTTAAGCTCAGAGCCTACACTATAATCCTGCTGCTGTCAACTGTTGCTGAATTAAAGCAGTTATCTTTGAAACGGAATTGCATTTTACATTATGAGCCAAAAAAAGCAATGTTGATTCTAACGGGAGCAGGCATGATAATCTGCTGGCAAGGATGTGCTTCAAAGTTCTAATTGTTGGCAGCCCCAGTGGTTCACTAACTACTGTACTTGGCCTTGGCTTAGACATTGCAAGCAGAGATTTTTAAATGAGACTAGACATTAGATTTGGATTCAGTAATTACCAGAGGAAAGGAGGTCACTCTTTAGAGCAAGCAGCAGGGTGACTGTATCCTAAAGGACAGCCAACTTTCTTGTCACATCTCATGAGTATGATCTCAGTTACATTGATATGACTGGTTATTGCTGGACAACATCCAATGTGTTGTCAGGATTCTGTCCATCACATTCTACACAGACTCGCTTTCACACACACACACACACACACACACACACACACACACACACACACACACACAATCAAACCTTGGAGAAGAATTTGGGAGATCAGGCTGGATAGAGATGTTTGATGTGGTACTACAGTATTGATTTAAAAAATATTATTAGCTATTTTTTTCTTAGTATCCTATGGTAGTTTCTCCCTTCTTCTTAAATGTGTGTGTGTGTGTGTGTGTGTACATGTGTGTATTTTACCCTAGGAGTTCAGAAGAGTATACTCCACTCATTGGACCTGGAGTTGAAAGGGAATTGTGGGCTTCTGGATGTTAAGTTTTGGGCATCAAACTTAGCTTCTTTGCAAGAACAACAAAGCTATGAAAATTTGTGCCTTATGAGGAATGAATCAAGTTGTGTCAAAGACTGAATATGAGCTTTAAAACATTAAATAATTCAAAAAACATTTAATAACCCGTAAAGAAAATATGTGAATCTCTACATCATTTGTCTAGGAAATCAATAACTTTTATTGAATTTACCCCCAAAATACAGGCACTAAAAGTGCAAACAGACAAATGGGATTGAATCCAATTAAACATCATCTTCATATTAAAGGTAATTATCAACAAAATAAAATGAGAAAAGTAGAGAATGAGAAAGAATATTTGCAAGCTATGCATCATATAGAAGATTAATGCATAAAATACAAAAGAAATTCAAATTTGTCTCATCTCATGAAAATTAGCTGATCAAAAACTGGCAAAGGATAAGAATAGACTCTTAGTTGGGTGGTGGTGGTGGTGGCGGCGGCAGCAGCAGCGACTCACCCCTTTAATTCCAGCACTTGGGAGGCAGAGGTAGGTGGATCTCCAACTTCAAGGCCAGCCTGCTCTGCATACTTATTTTCAAGACAGCCAGGGCTACACAGAGAAGCCCTGTCTCAAGGAAAAGGGGAGGGGATTACAGAGGAGGAAGAGGAGGAGAAGAAGAGACGCTTAAGAGGCTAACTGGCATATGAAACAGCAAATTCTTTCGACATTATCCATCATTAGTAAAGTAACGATTTAAAACTGAAGTGTTATTCAAACGACGCAAGGCAAAAAGGGATGGAAAGACCATGATGAAAAACAAGCCCTTGCACATTGTGGCAAGATAACCCCAATTAGCACAGCCATTTATTATGGAAAACAAGACAAAACAAAATAAACACAGGGGAAAAAACACACAAATAAATCACCAAACTCTAGCAAATATATTGGCATATGGGTACATGTATTTTCATAGGATGTGATACCACTATATCAAAAAGACCTTTGCCTTCGTGTGTTGCAGCACTATTCAGAGTAGCCAATATGGGACACCTGTGTATCAACAGGTAAACTGAAAATGAATTTGTTAATGTCACAAGCAACAGAATATCCTTAAGCCTTACAAAATGAAATGTCTACTCCTTTGCAACAATATGGATGGATATGGGGGAAGTTATCCTAAGTGAAATTTCCCAGGCACTAAAAAAATATTTTATGGGTACACTCTATTAAACTTCAGTAATAAGGACTAGAGTGCAATTATTGAGAGATAAAGTAGAGATGGTGAAAAACCACTAATTTTCAGTTAGATGAGTAAGTTCAAGAAATATAATGTAGTACAAAAAAGTATAATCAATCACAATGTATTATATGCCTTAAAAACTACAGAATAAAATTTAAATATTCTCAACTATATTTGGTGTCTGAGGTAACATATATATGTAAATTATATGCACTTATCCACTACATAAAATACACATTTCAAAACAATAACCTGAATATAATACATGTACGCAAGTTTGTGATGTTTAGTTTTAACTGTCAATTTACAGAATTTAGAACCAATGGGAGACCTTCTTCTAAGGCATCCCTTTAAGGGTTTATCTAGGTTTGATCACTTTAATTTAGGTGGGAAGATCTGCCCAGTGTGGGTGGGATTATTCATTCTCTGGTTGGGGTCGTGGACCATACAGATGGAGAAAGGGCAACAGCAGCAGATAATCAGTCCTCTCTGATTCCTGATCCTGAATGTAATGTGAGTAGGGGCTTTATGAGCATGCATCTTGGCTACTCCACCATGATGGACTATACCCTTGAAATGTGAGCTGAATAAACCCCCTCTCCCTTGATTTGTTTTTGTCAGGGTATTTTACCATAGCAACAGAAGACAAAACTAGAACACCATTATTGGTATTTACATGAAACGACTACTGCTTTCATTTTCCACATTGTGTATGTGTGTGTGTGTGTGTGTGTGTGTGTGTGTGTGTGTGTGTGTGTGTGTGTGTGCGTGTAAGTGCACATTAAGTAATTTGGTTCTAAAAAGGAGCAATTGTTTACACTCAACGTCACAAGTATTTATCCATTGGTTTTGAGAACTGCGTACAATCTATAACTCCTCCTTGTCAAAACTGTGTCTTCTAAATTCCTGAGAAGAGCCCAAGTACTATTTTCTGGTTAATCCTATAAAGCACTGCTGAGATTTTACTTACCACATATTAGTTTTGCTTGCTTTGAAATTTTATGTAAGTGAAATTATACAGCCTGTATCTCTGTTGTGGTTGCCTCCTTTCATACAGAGGAGTGCTTCTGAGATTTACTCTGTGCTTTTGCATAAAACATTAGCTTGTTCATTCTATTTTGTAATAGAATTCTATTGTTGGGAAACGCAATTATTTATCAAATCTCCTATGATAGACACACCCTCTGGTATACCTACGTTTTATTTGTTGGAGTAGGGGTTTATAAATGGGCCTGATTGGTAGGAGGTAGTATGAATACTCCTGCGGGGTATATGCATGTTTCTGGAGCTCAGAACTCTTGGTAAAGTGTGTAGCAATACTATTTAAATTGAATATAGAGTGATATTCCATTGTTGTTTTGACTTGCACATTTCTGATAACTGAAGATTTTGAGTACATTTTTTGTGCATAAGCCATATTACAAGGGTTTCCTTTGTAAAATGCTTGTTTAAACCTTTTATGAAAGAATTTTGTCCATTGTCATTTTGCTTCTTGTGAGGTAATTATTTGTATATCTGGAATAAACCATTGTCAAGAGACATGTGGATATATTCTGTCACTTTCTGACTTCCCTACTTACGTATTGCCTTTTGTTTAGATTTTTTCGTTTCAATAAGTTTTTTATACCTTAATTTTATTTTCTAGTTAGTATGTTTTAGTCCCTCCTGTAAGAAAATTTTATTCTTACCAATGCCATGGATACGATCTTCCTTTTTTTTTAATTCTAGAAATTTGATTGCTCTAAATTCATTTTAGTGTCTCTCTGAATTTTCTTGAATTGACCCAGGTTAGTGATTCCAGTCATCCATGGTATTGATTTTTTTTTTATTGTATAGACTACTTGTAAATTCAGCGTCATTGGTTGGAAAACTTTATCCTCAATTTAATTTGAGACTGTTGAATTATATGGTAGTTTTTTATTTTTTTATTTTTTATTTTGTTGAGGAACACTTGCATTATTTTCCATAATGGCCACACTGAACTCCAGACCTACCAACAGTGACAGACTGACTTATTCTTCACCCTTGTCATCATTCAGGGTGAATTTGGTTTGCCCTCCCAAGATGCTTAGTGACTTGAGCATTCTTTATATACCTTCTCACTATGTGCATGCACATCATCAGAAAAGTATCAAGTTGTGCCTTTGACCATTTTCCAATTCACTTTTTTGAGATTTTTGATGCTATTGAATTTTTTTTTTTAATTTCTGACATTTCCTATTAAACCCTTATCCGATATTTAGTTAGCAAATATTTTCTTTCCAATCTGTTGGCTGCCTCTCTGGTGTGTTGAATTTTTTCCTTCTCTGTGAAGAAGACTTTTTAGTTTGATATAATCCCATCTGTCTGTTTTTTGCTTTTTTTCTACTTTATTTTTAGGGGTCCTATTGAAAAAAAAAAAAACGTGGCTTGTTTCAATTTTCCAGAGTTCCCTGCTTTTCTCTATTAGCTTTTGTATCTGGGATTACACATAACTCTTAAATCCATGAGAGTTTTTTTAAATTGGCAAAAATAGGTTCCTGGTTCCTATCATGTTTGTCTCTATCAAGTCCCTTCAGCACCTTTTACAGGAGGCTGTTTTTAATATCTGGGTATTAAAACTGGAAACTCAACTGGGTATGAATTCATGGTTTGGCTTTTAGGCTCTAAGTTTTCTTTCGTGTCTGTTTTAATGCCAGTATCATGCTGTTTGGATTACAAGGGTTTTGTAGCATGATTTTACACAGGTAGCACAGTATCTTATGCTTTGGTCTCTGTGTGTTTGTTTTATCAACTTTGCTTTGCCTTGGCATTTGGGGCTTGTGCATGCAAGCGTGTGTGTGTGTGTGTGTGTGTGTGTGTGTGTGTGTGTGTGTGTGTGCGTGTTGTAGTTTTATACAAAGTTAAGGATTTTTGGTTTCAGTTTTATGAAGAATGTCCTTGGTTTTTCACTGAATCTGTAGATCACTCTGCATAGTATGGATGATTTAACAACATTGAGTCTTCCCATCCACGAGCATGTGATAGCTTCTACACTTTAATTCCTTATAGTTTTGGTTATTTCTTACTCTTATAGAATGTCTAAAAATATCCTCTGTAATTTTTATGAAAATCATGTTTATGTATGGCTGCTATTATTTCCAATTTAATATATTTCACAATCCCTCTTAAAATACATCCTTTGATCTAGGAACCATTTAATAATGTTTCATTTAGTTCTACAATGTTTGAAAAATCTTGAGTTCGTTCATTTACAGCAGAGAAGTTATAAAAATGTTGATTCTTAAATTTTCAAAGGCATGTTTTATGGTCTGGCATGAATTAATCCTAGCAATGTCCTCTATAAAGGGAAAATAGTGTGTCAGCCATTGTTGCATGTAAAGCAGTGTTTGGCAGGGATGATTATAAGTCCATGCAGTTTAGGTTTTCTAACTTTCCAACCCACTGAAAGTTGAAAGTGTAAACGTTCAGACATGATTGTCCATTTACTCACCTTCAACTTTTGCTTGGCTCATACATTCTTCTCACACTGCATCCTGCATTCTTCAAGAATGTGACACTTCATTGTCCTCAGATAATAGCACGCTTATGGAAATCTTCCTCATTGTGAAGTTTGCTTTATCCAATATTATTGTACACAGCATTTTTTATGGCTACTATTTCCATGGTATGTCTATTTTTTTTCATTTTTTAACACTGAAGACATGTGAATTTACATTAAAATAACTTACAGTTGTGTTCCCATTTCTTACATACTTCAATGGTTTTTCCTTTACTTTGAATGCTTTTTAATATTTATGATTACTGCTGAAGGTAATTACTATCCCCACATTATTATTTTCTCTTGTTCCTATAATTTCCTTTATCTTATATTCATCTTTCCCCATTATTTGATCCTATTTGTAGTATTTCATAATTTTTCCCATTGGCTCCTAAATCACCATCATCTTTTTTTCAGGGGGAGAGGGAACTTGCCCAAATGTTGGTGAACTGGAGTTTATTATCATCTATTGTTTACATAGGTTATGAGGCTAGTATTACAACAGCATATCTCTTCCTCTTTTTTACTCTACTAATATCTTACATCTTATATCTAATGAAAACTTCACAATAGGTGGATATTCCTTTGTCTTGCTTTATAAACTCTGGTCTCTTTAAAAAAGAATCAAGCGAGACAATGTCTTTAGATATTAATATATTGACAATTTCACTCTTCATATAATAAGAAAACTTCCATAGGATTAGCATTGCATACTTTGAACAACTTCTACACACAATTTTTTATGTGTGTGTACATAAATACATACATACATATGTACACACATACATACACATACACACACATACACACACATACATATATATATATATATATATACACACACACACACACACACACACACACACATACATACATGGAACCAATTCTTTTTTTCTTTTTTGAGACTAAATCAGTCTACTGTGTAGTTCTGCTTTTCCCAGAACTCACTATATGGACCATGCTGGCCTCAACTCAGAGAAATCCACATAATCTGCTCCCTGAGTGCTGGGACTAAAGGTTTGCACTACCATGCCTCGTCATCCAATATTTCCACTATTTGATTTGTTGAAAATATCTTTATCTTAGGTCAGTCTTCTACTTGGAACTTATTAGATATATGGAACAAATGCCCCCTACCTTTCTGCATTTTAATTTCCATGAATGTATAAATTTGTGGTAGAAATACACATATGCATTCATGTTTGGAAGTGTGTGGACACAAATCTGGTTATGTATGGAAACTCAAAGTTTGTATCACAAGTACTGATTGCTGTCCACTTTAGTGACTAAAGCAGAGTCCATCTACCAGGCCAGCATAGCCTTGGGAATCACTGTCTTGACTTGCTGAGTGCTGGGATTACAGAAGGTTGCCACACCTGCTTGCCTTTTACATCAGTTCTGAGAATCTGAGCTCTGGTCTTTATGCTGACACAGGAAGCATTTTATCCACTGAACTCTCTGCCCAGTCCCCTTTCTGCGCTTTAAGGACAGCATTACTTTCGATTTAATTTTCTCACTTGATTGTCTGTGATTTTTAGCTATTTAATTTTTTTCATAATGAAGGCCCTCTATGAAAAATAGAAATCTTTAAAAAAAAGAACAAAGCAGAGAAAAATAAGATACAGGATTTTTGTTTAATACATGTGGGTGGGAAGAAGATGTGGTGATGGCTAATTTGGCCAACTTGTCAGAATCAAGAATCATAATCATACAGGAAACAAAATTCGGGGCCTGTTTGTATGGAAGATTCTTATTAGGTTAACTGACATGGGACGATGCAGCCTAAGTGTGGGTGGCCCCACAGTTAGAGCTGGTTTCCCAAAAATCAACAGAGTGGAGACAGTGAATTGAGTACCAACAGTCATTCCTCTTTGCTGCCTGACTATGGCTACATCGTGATGAGAAGTCTTAAGGACCCGCTGCCACGCCTTCCCCCAACATGATGGCCTGTACCCTCAACCTGGACAAATCGACTCTTCCTCCTATACATCGCTTTTGTCAGGTATGTCGTCTGAGCAACAAGAAAACAGTAAGAGCCTTCGGACAAGAAGAGAAGCTTTGCAAAGGGGAAGAGCTGACACAGACCATTCTTGATCGTCAAAGAGAACACTGAACTGAAGAGCAACATGACAGAAACAAATAGTCTTCTGAAGCCCCAGCGTGATGGTTGGTGTTCATTGTTATCTGGACAGGGTCTAGAATCCCCTAGGAGACATTCCCCAGGTACACCTACAAGAGATTATTCAGCTTCCAGGTATTCCTGTAAGGGATCATTTGATTAGGTTGGTTGATATGCAAAGATCCACACTACAAGAAGGAATGTTATTACATTCCCCAGGGGTAGATCTTGGAATGCATAAGTAGAGGAAAGGGAGCTGAGCTCAAGCATGCATTGCTCTTTGATGGCTTGACTGTGGATAAGATGTGACCACTGCTTAAGCCTCCTGCCATTTTGCCTTTCCTACCATGATGTACTGTACCTTGGAATTTTGAACCAAAATAAACCTTTTCTCCCATGAGTTGATTTTTTTTTCAGTGTCCTCTATCCCAGCATCCACAGAAGTGACTGAGACACTCCATATCATATGTTTGCATTGCTCTCAACTGGAGACATTACCCACACCGATGCTTGGGGCTGATAACCTCACACCAGGACAGAGCAAACATGGGATTCTGGAATGAGGGAAAGAATTTCATTCGGTGCTTGGCATCCGTTTTCCAGTCACTTCCTCAAAGATGTCAGCAGAGCATCTGCTCTCTTGACGGCATGAGCAGCTTGACATTTCTTTTGAGGAATGAATGATCAGAACTCTTGGAAGGCATGACAGACCCCAGCAGTAAGCACTCTCCCTCAGCGCTGCTTGCATCAGCTGTCTCTGGAACATCATGGACATCATTACATTTACACTTGTTATCTTGAGAATTCAGTGACAAACGTAAAACAAAAGCCTGGTGCCCATACCTCATCTCCCGGTAGGCATAGTTCTCAGGAGTCTACATCCAAGGCATACAAAGGATGGATGAGATCTCCCTCTACAACCACCACATTTGGTATAAGCCCCAAGGGTGAACACAGACCCCGTGAGAGTTGGTCAGCTGTTGTAGTCACATTTTTTTAAATTTTAGGTTTACATGCCTATGGCAAAAAATAAAACAATAAAACAAAGCCAGGCTGGATTGTGTGTAGTGTGATGCAAAGTAAGTTTGCATCAGACTTTAGGTTTTCAGGATATGTCACTGAGTTCTTCAGGACCATGAGGTCTCATGTGCCTTTACAGATACTGATCTATAGACTGTAGCTCCTTTCACCAGTGATTTCTTCTCTAGGTGATTTTCCCCCTATAGAAAGATAGTCGAAAATATTTTTTCTCTATCCCATGGCATTTATGTTATTTCTAACAGTGTATTGATAAAACTATGCCAATGAATGGTATTCATAGAAGGCAGTAAAATTTAGTCAAGAGCTATCTGGCATTTGGAGTCAGTTTGTCTAGGATCAAATTTCAGCCTCTAAAAAAATTTTACTACTTCTGATCTTTAGCAAGTAATGCTCTTTATATTTGTCTTACTCACATCATAAGTTACCTGGGATTATAATGAACTCTATCTTCACAGGACTTGTCAAGCATATCCAAACACCAGAACAAAATAAATATGCATGTTGAACGGTATGCCATTCCTGTTATAGCCAATAGAATATGAGATAGCCAGGCTGCACTCATCTTCATAACCCAATATTCTGAGGGCAAAAATCCTTTGCAGGGATGGAAGGATGATGCAGTCTATAAAGCACTTGCCCTATAGACATGAGGACCACTATTTAGATAACCTAAACTCATGAAAAACAAGGTAGATAATAACTGTAAATTTGACTGCCAAAGGGAAAACCTACCACTCCTGAAAGAGATAATTGTCATAATAAAAACTAAATTGTCATAATAAAAACATGTTTACTCATGTAAACAACAAATTTTATTTCTTAAATTTATAAAAAAAGTCTTTAAACCAATGGGCAAATATACAAATATTGAAATGCAACCAAGGTTCAACAAAACTTCACTTAAATAATATATGCAATTGGAAAAGACACAAATAGGTGAAAATGTATTACTAATCAAGGTAATATAGAGTAAATAGTAATAAAATATCATTGAATGTCTGCCATAAAAGACTGATTATACTAACTCACAGAGAATATGAGACACATTGCTCGTGAAAATGTCTCATACTGGCAAATCACTTGACAGGATCAATTAAGTGGTGATGGTCACTAGGTGCAGGCTGGGCAGTGTGGGTACTAAATGTAGCTAAATTGTGCATTCAGTGTGAGAGCAAAGAAAACCAATTTGCTGTAGGTAGACCATGTGGCAAAGGAGAAAGCATAAAGCCAAAGATGATTCCCTGGTTGAGTCTCTACAAATATATGGGTATAGCTGTTATTGGTTAATGTAGGAAACCTACAAAAGAGTTATTGTGTATGCAAAGAAGTACTTTCAGGAGACCATTGGAAATGAAATTCCACTTAAGTCAGTTTAACCTAGACGGAGAGAAAGGAATTATTATCAAATGTAGGCAAGGCTCTTGAGCACTTTGCTCTGTGGGAAAGGAAAAGACCAGAAGGCCAGAGGGAAATACAGTAGAGAGAATAGAGTATATGCACTGATGTTAAAGATAAGCATTCATGATTAAAAACCAATGTTATTGGTAGAATACACTCTAGCAAGCACAGGAGGACAGGATCTCATGAGCAAGATGATACACCATAGCTAGAGACAGAAGCCATTCGTTCATGACAGAGAGAGAGAAAAAGAGGCTCACAGCTGCCTCTGTAGAGGTGATGGATGCTTGGGAAATATCGTTTATACTGACGTTGGCTTTTTTTTTTTTTCAGAAAGACAGGAAAGAAAACCATCACTTGCTCACAGAAGCTTAAAGAAGTTTTTGAAGAGAGGGAAAATCACATAGAAACCTATCCAGAAGAATGACAGAACGAACAGCCAAGGGATTGTCCTAAGAGAGCCAGTGAGCATTAAAACTGTCATTTATACATATTTTCTGGAAGTATGCTACACTGTGACTTTTAAAATCACAAACCAGTATTTTTCCTTGCATACGAAAATTATTTATGAGGCTCTGATAGTACTTGATGAATCAAAAAGTTTATACAGTCATTTTGGGAGGAGAAACTTCCAGAGTTCTTCTTAGTCCAAAATAGAACCTTGAAAAGCTAAATAATTATTTTATTGTTGATTTTAACAGACTCTGATTCATCATTTAGCTATATAATCAGATGTTGTAACTATTCAAATGTTGTAACTATACAAAGACATTTAATTCCAGATATGTTATATTTTAAAAATATCCTGTTTCAAACTAAAATATCTATTCATTATTAAATCTCATATCTGACCTCGGATTTTCTTTGTTGTTGTTGTTGTTGTTTAGTATAACGACAATTAAACAACAGAGACACCTGTATCATCTTCAGGTTCAAGAAGGGTGCTGGCAGAAGCTAATAACTACAGAATCATTTGCTGAACATACACATTACTGAACACAAGCAATAAAGCAGCATGTACTCCTTGAAGAAATTTCCGAGGAGAAAAAAAAAAAATAACATGTTCCATTTCTGTAGTCTACCCAGATTTTTTTAATGTGGAGACTTAATGAAATTTGGATGAATTTGATTAGCCTATTCAAAATATTTTGACAAGATGTATGTAGCTTTCAAATATCATAGGAATACAAGGTAATGGAACTCAAAGAGAATTGTGCTCTATATTGTTTAAAAAGATTAGGAGAAGTTCTCAGCTCATTGAGTTTCAGTCTTTGGCAAATAAAGAAAATGTCATTAATTATTAATGGCAGCCTTTTCCCTTATTAATCTGTGAATTGTATGTGTGGAGATGAATCAACTGTTAATAACAAAATGGGAATGGGAAAGATAACACACCCAGCCATCAAGTTTGCTGAGCAGAGTAAAGTTCTGATTTTCTTGAAATGGATGTCTTTAAGAGAAATGAATTGAGTATTGTTGAGGACCCAGAACAATTGGACATGGTTGAGGAAGTTTTGACATTGACACATATCTCCTCTAAATACTCAAATGCATTCTGTGCATCATTCAATAAATATTTGTTAAAGCTTGAATGGAAGGATCTCACATCAGTGATCTATGGAACATAATGTGAGAAAGATGATAAATTAAATGATTGATTGTTCATGTTTTAATAGCTCACACCTCAACTGATACTGCAAAACAAAACAGGTTTGTTTCTTCAGGCTCATTAATTATAAACTCGAGAACAACTCAGAGGTAAAAAAATTGCAAGTTAATCTTTTGCTGTCAGTGTTTTTAATAAATTACTAGAGAAAATTAGTAAGTTGTTTAACTGTAAAATAAGATATTTCAAGTTAGTTATTTTGGCGTCAATGTAAGTTTTTAATTATTTATAAAATATATTTATTTACCTATTCATAGGTAAATAATTTTATGCATCTATTAAAGACAAGATTTCAGAGGGGGGGAAATATCAAAAAATACATGTTTTGTTGATTTAACCAAAGCAAGAAGATTTTGTGTTATTAAAATTCCAACTTTGGGGACCAACAAGATGGCTCAGCAGGCTAGGATACTCTTTTAAATTATTATACTTTAAAAAAAAATCAAATGTTTACAGAACCTCAGGAGTTTGCTTGAGTTTTCTAATAAACATGATTAGATTTAGTAAATTCTATTTTCATGATCCCATAGAAATATAAATCATGTGCAACATTCACCTCCTCTTTCTCGTTTAGACAACATTTACCCACACAGTGCAAGGATCTCTTGGGTGAAAGCTGCCCTTGATGCCTTAACAAGATACCAGTGGCTCTCTAAGTTATTGCTATTTAATGACTATTGGTAGGGTCTCTTCAAGAGTAACTCTGGTGAACAGTCTTGTCATTCTCTGATTCCCATAGGTAGTGTGGGACAAGGTAGAACAAACATTTTTTTAACTCTATTTAGTATAAGAGAAACTCCTCAATCATGAACTGCGCATCTGATATGTTTGGATTTCATCCTAGATAGATACTTGAAATTGTTCAGCTATATATTTAATATGTCTCCATTTGCATTTAGCATTTTGAATTGAATATTATCTTCATCATAGTTATTAAATCATGTCTCCAGATTTTTGAGTGACTATCCTTACCTTCACCTGGCATTTGTTCCTGTTTTAATTTGTTTTTGATTTTAGGTCTTATGTTTAATGCTACAGAGCCAGGCACAGTTTCACTGCTCTACCATTGAGCCTGCACTATTTCCTAAACACATCATCACTTTTAAGATCAGACAAAGTATATAATTCAACACTCATGTAAGCAGAGATGCTGTTTGAGGAAAATCGAGTCATCCCATAACTCCAGACTATTAACGACTCTCCAAAAGGAACTGATACTGCAGAGCTCCTGCTTTCCCCAGACAGAGCCAGCTTTCTTTATCCTCTACATGCAACTAGACTGAAATGCATGTGTGTTCTGTAGTCTGTTATCAAGACTTGCCCCAGTTAAAAAAGTAAAGGGGGATGGCTGCCGACATGGAAATCTTCACTCAAACTAACCAACAAGTTAGTGTAACCTGTTCTCCCTATGTGCACGTTAGAGGGAAGGGTGGTGGGGAGGGAAAGAGTGTTGTGTTTGTGTGTATGTGCATTTGTAGGATACACAGTATATATGAAAGTCCATTTGTGCCACAGTGTATTTGTGGAAGTCAGGAGAACAATTTGGGGTCCTAGTCTTTGCCTTTCATCATCTGAGATAGGGTTTCCTCGCTATTCACAAATGCATATATAGCTTAGTTAGATGGTCCACGAACTTCCAGGGATTCTCATCTCTCTGGCCCCCAACTCATTGCGGAAGTACAAAGATTACATGTGAGTGCTTCTGCACGCAGATGCACATGGGTGCTGATGATGCAAAATTAGGTTGTCCTACTTGTGAGGCAAAACCGTCATTAAGGCATCTCTCCAGCCTCAGTGCAATCCATTTCTATTTGGGAGAGTAAAGCAAAGGTGTATTTGCTGCACTGTCAGGGCTTCAACCAGTGTAAGAAAGCAACTTGGAAGGAAATCACCATGCCAAAATATTTCATGTTTTCCATCCATTAATTCATTAGGTTCAGCAATGGAGACTATGGTTAAACTGAGGCCTTGGATAATGCATTAAAAAATTTACCTGCCTACTCTACTCTCACAGGGTCATTTTACTAATAATAGAACAGTTCCCCATTAATGTCCTCCTAAAATAATACTTCATGACAAACATTCTGCCACAAAAGTTAAAAGGTAGTTATATTACTTTTATTTACTTAGTAGATTTACATATGCTATTTTATTTAATATACTAAGCAAGTCTATTCTAGCTCCATTTATCTAAGGCTAGAAATCCTATTTCTCATCTCAAGTTTTTAAAAGTCATTTTGTCCAAAACATCCTATCAAGACTCTGTAATAAGATCAGATGACAATGTCAAGATTGATGTAAATGCCAATAAAAGTATGGAGCGATTTGAATATAAATCATTTTCCATTATCATATTTTCCAGAATAAAATTATGTAGAAAGCTTAAGACATTAGGTGAAAATGTGCAATTTTCAAGTCAATCTTAAAAAAAAAAAGAAAATGTTAAATCAAATCCACTGTCATCTGTCTTTATTGTATTTCTTCCTGAAAATAAATTAAAGCCACACATTTCTATTTTCTTTTGAAAAAGAAGACAAAGAAGGGAACAGTGATGGGAGAAGAGAATGAAGAACGCAAAAGAATAAGCAAGAGGAGGAACAGCCAGAAAGGGGAGAGGAGAGGAAGACAAGGGAGAGGAGAAGAGAAAGAAGAAAATTTTGCTCCATTTCCTCATTCTCCCCAAGGACAGGTAAAATTCCACTGATGACACAAATTCTCACGTGGGAATTGTTTTGGTTATGGACAGGGAAGCCTCTACTATGTCCTGCTGGTGTAGCTGCCACCAGCTGAGTACCACAGTGAGAAATAATGAGCCATCTTGTCAATGACCCTGATATTCCTTAGTATATACAAGCACCTGAGTTTTCTATTATCAAGTTTTCTTTCTCTGTGTATTTCAAACGTTTCTACTGATGCAGCTTTTTTCCTGACAGTGGAGGGTTTACAGAAATGACAGGAAATCTTACTGACAAAATACATCGATTCATAATTTGGGCAACTCTAGTTATTTGCTCTCCAAATATTAGTTGACCTCATTCAGTCATATTTGGGTATCTTCAATTTCCCGATGTCCCTAAACATCTATCAACCTCATTCTGTCTCTGATTCTGACTTGGGTGTTGCCCTCAGATACCCCTGCGATTCCCTCTTGATGTGTAAATGTTTATTGTTCAGAGTGTTGGAGAAGCAGCTCAGCTTCCTCTTCTCTGTTGAGTGGCCTTTGGTTATTTTCTTTATTACATTACATCTCCAGTTCTGTTGGTATCCTCCATAGGAAAAGAATGTGTTACCTTTCATTTCTGATCCTGTCAAAACAAAGTTTTCCTTATTCTCACAAGTGTAGCAATCCCATTTTGGGTTATGCTGCTCTTCAATAAATCTAGTCTTTGTCTGGATTGACTCACTGAGATCAGTCTGCCTTCCCCTACTTCATATAACACATTCCATATATTACATTGGACCTCTTGTTTATGAATTTTCATAGCATATTACCTAACAGAATAGTTACTATTTGTGACTTTGCTTTTAGTTATCAGTGCTTCTTAAAACTCAAGATTAATTTAACCATTTAATACTAGTATTCTAGTACCTTTCATATTGTATTTCTTCACATAATACAAATCTATTATTAAAAGGATCATAATACTAGATCTATAGACATACATCCCACAAAACTGAGCCTAGGTACCTGTTCTGTCTTTAAAATATTTTAGTCACACTCAGTTTATTTTTAGAAACTGTCTCCAAACTCCTTAGATGAGAGAAAACTCACTGGGACCATTACTTAGAATAATATTAAGGAATGGAGTCCAAATATAGTGAGATGATTAAAGCCATCACATCCTGCTCTCTCATAGCTTGACACAAAGCAAGGCCTTCTCTCTTGAATATATTCATTCCTGGATTTTGGTGATTCATCAAGAGATGGAACAGTTTTTGTTTTAACATGCTATAGCCAGTGTCAGATTGCTGTTGCTCCTGAAGCTTTCCATAGTAGTGAATATGAAGTAAAAGTCCAGGCTGAACTTGAATGCCACTCTTAGTCAATATAGTGTACAAGGAACAAGAATAGCATCAAGCATATAAACATGATTTACCTGATACGTCCTTCATGCAAACTGAAATAAGTAGAATTTTTCTTTATTAGAATTATCAAGTGTGTTGCAGTGTCTGAAATCTCAATAGATTTCACTGAGTTTCTCCACACAACAGATAGTAGTAGATCACGGCAAGCATATGATGTCTATAGTATGGAGATGTTAGAATAGCAGCTCATCACACTGAAAGGACACAATAGGCTTGCTTTACATTCTATTGTCTGAGAATTGCACATATACATATAACGCATTTTGATCACACCAAACCCACATTCCTTCGCTTCCAAGTCACCCCCAAACCCACACACAATTTTCCCATCCTAATGCATGGGCTGTATTTTTTGCAAACCCACTGATTACCTTTGGTAATACTAGTAGGCACATGAGTCTAGGACCACAGAGTAGAGCTCTATCCATTAAGGAAACTGAATCTCCCTCCTCCAGCAGCCACCAGTTGTAAATAGTTCCTTGGTTACACGTAGGGCTTGGTGAACCCCTCTCCACTCTATACTAGGATTTTGGCTAGCAAGACCTTGTGCAGGTTTTGTGTACACAGTCACTGATGTTGTAAGTATACTTGTGTAACAGTCCTATTGTGTCTGGAAAGCATTGTTTCACATTAACCATCCAATACCCTTTATCTTCCAATCTTTCTGCCAATTTCTATGATGATCCTTGTGCATTGTAGGGATAGGTTATGATATACACATACTATTTAGGGCTAGCAATTCCATGGTCTCTTAGTCTACATATGTCGACCAGCCATTAGTTTAAATTAATTACCAACTACTATAAAAAAAATAAGCTGCTCTGATGAGGGTTGAGAAATGTACTAAGTTATTGGTGTGAGGATAAAAACTTACGGAGCAGTTTAATATTATGGCCATATAGTAGAATAATAGTAACAAGTTCTCCCCTAGGCTCTGTGAACTACAAATAATGGGTTCTTAGCCCAGTTAACAGTGCCAGTTATGAGTTCCATCTTGTGGAGTGCGCATTAAATCAAACTAGAAAGTAGTTAATTACTCCTGTAAGACACATACCACTAGTGGACCAGTGGGCATTGTGTTAGTTCCAGTCATGACTGTAGGTCACAGGGATCATAGCTGAGTAAAGGTATTAATTACTTTCTTGCTTTGTAGCACGCATAGAATCTCCCAGCACTATAAAATCTTGACAGCAGGAATTAAGTTTACGAGTTGGTACCAGTTTCATATCTGTACGTCTTATGACTCAAATATGTAATACCTTTAGCAATAGGGTCTTACCATCAAAGTTCTGGAAGGTAACCAAATAACCATTAGCCTACAATATGTAGGGGGCAGGGTCTGTGGAACCCCACCAACCAGCAACTCAAAAATAGATAACCTATATCCAGCATTATGGTTTTTATTTGATACCCTATGGTATTGTCTCCCTTCTTACAGGGTAACTCAATTTAAACTCTTGTGCCATGTACATATTTTAGAAACCAACCAAACTGCTTTTATCGTTTGTAGAGAGGCATAAGAATCATTTGTCAAGACATTATCAGACAACAATGCTATTCTTTCTTTGACTGGCATCTATCTAGCGGGGAAACCTCTCTGAGCTGTTTATTTTTTTACTCAAAGACTTTATACAAGAATAAAGAATAAGAGGATCAGCCGGGCGGTGGTGGCGCACGCCTTTAATCCCAACACTCGGGAGGCAGAGCCAGGCGGATCTCTATGAGTTCGAGGCCAGCTTGGGCTACCAAGTGAGTTCCAGGACAGGCGCAAAGCTACACAGAGAAACCCTGTCTCGAAAAACAAAACAACAACAACAACAACAAAAAAAAAAAAAAAAAAAAAAAAGAATAAGAGGATCATAGTACATCTTCTGTTTATGTTTTTCATGGTCCAGACAAACACTTGGTATCAAGCAGCGGTGGGGTTGGGGGTGGGGGAGGAAAGTTGGGGGGAAATCAGAGCCTAAGCTTTTTTTGTAATTATCCAAAATGATCTAGATTAAACTGGAATATATCTACTGTACCTCATTAAGCATACTGTTCCACCATGTGCCCTTTCTATCTGAAAATGTTCTCTCATTTTCAAATTGAATTTCTCCCCCATTAACTCACTGCTAAGGTATATTTTAATGGCCTTCTTTTCAATGTAAGCCCACTTGTTTTGGCTGGGAAATTATCTCATTTCACTGCATAAAGCCTGGTTTCTTTTCTAATTTTCCGTAATTGTGTCCATTTCTAGGTGAAATATATATACTCAAACAAAAGGTCCCTTAACGCTGGCCTATCACTTTCAGTTCCTTCTCGCCCAGATACTAGCTGTCCATTTCCCTTACCATAAAGCACGTCTTCTCTCCTTCTCCAGCATACTAACTGTTATGAAAACCCATACAGGAAATCAGCCGCACCTTGCTGTGTGAGGTCATTTCCTCATAGGACACTGGCTGGCATCGCCACACTGTCACGGGCAGAGCAGGCACAGCAGCTCTCAGGAACCCACCGTTCAGGTCTCACAAGCAAATTCTTCAGTCTAACCACAATCCTACCTTTGTTCCTTTCACCACAGCTTCGCGGCCTGCAAGTATGCTCATAAAAATAACTCCGGGGAGAGGCCCATTTAATTTCATCATAAATAGATCTTACTACAAGCTCTTTATATAGACAATAACATACAGGCATATATGCAAATGCATATCCACAAAACATGTGTACCCTGAGAGTCACTCCTGTTCTATGATGAATCCCATTATACATGCATTTATGCACACACATATGCACGCACTTTTTAAAACTTTTTGGATGATTATTTGTCCATACCTTTCTGTTTTAATTATTTATTCATTTTTATTAAGGAACTTTTTATTCATTTTACATGCCAACCACAGATCCCCCTCTCTTCCCTCCTCCTGGCCCCTCAGCCTTCCCTAACCCACTCCCCATTCCCTCCTCTGTGAAAGTAAGGCTTCTCATGGGGATTCAGTAGAGTCTGATACATTCAGTTGAGGCAGGTCCAAGCCCCTCCCACTGCATCAAGGCTATGCAAGGTGTCCCTCCAAAAAGCCAGCTCATGCACCAGGGATGTATCCTGATCCTACTGCCAGGGGACCCCTTTAGCAGATCAAGCCACACAACTGTCTCACTTACGGAGGTTCTAGTTCAGTCCATGGAGGCTCCACACCTGTTGGTCTAAAGTCGACAAGTTTCTACCAGACAACCAAACCAAGCTAGTGGGAAGTCAGGTCCATACCTTCCTGTTTTTGATGTGTTCTTATTTGCCAATGGGGAGAGGTGGTGAGCAGATGACATCACAAGTAAGAAGCCAAGGTCATACAAATAAAAAGTCTGCATGACTAAAGCAGTGGAGTCATTATTAGAGTGTGGAAACCAAAACTCAGGGAAACTAAGGCATCTGTAAATCTGATCCAGTAGATATACCAACCACTTCTGGAGCTGATGGGTACCTGCATTCATCAGTGCACAGCTCCTACCTCATGGAATTACAAACAAATCTTTTTTAAAAGAATCTTTTATAATGAATTTATAGAAGATATGGATGGGAAGAGACACTGGAAGGATAAAATGTTTAAAAAGTACTCTTTAAGGAAAATACAAAATGAAGGTGAATACACCATGAAAATCCCAAAGTAAAGACCTTTGACACAGTAAGGAATTAGACAGTTCTAATAATCAATTGTCAGCCTGGAGGTGATGGCACACACCTTTAATCCCAGCACTTCGGAGGCAAGGGCAGGTGAATCTCTGAGTTTGAGGCCAGCCTGGTCTACAGAGTAAGTTCCAGGAAAGCCAGAGCTACACAGAGAAACCCTGTCTCAAAAACCAAATTAAAAAAAAAATCAGTTGTCTATGAGGTGCAAGTTATAGACTGAAGAGATAAATTTGTAGAGACAAACATGGGTGGCAATTCCTATACATAACAAAAAGCTGATAGAAGACAGGAGTTTGTAAGAAAGTACAGCTGGAAGTTTCTCTGGATGAATATCTCCCACCTACGGTCCAGGAGCCGCTTAAAAAATAATTACTAAGAAGCTTAATATTAATTACAAACTATATGGCCCATGACATCCCACAACTAGAAAATATGGGAAGATTTCAAGATTGTGGTAGAGAGAACTGCATGGCAAATGTTTGATTCAAATATTAGTGTATTTATGTGCCTGTGTCATACAGTCCTGCTTGATAAAACTACCAATTTAGGAGGCTGTTCTAATAGTTCCCGAAAAAGATACCAGTGGTTTGATTAATTAAAATGTAAATGAAGGAAAGATGCTACTCTGGACCCTACCTACAGTGATATCAGCATAGAGGTGACATCCCCATTATGACAGGTTTTTTTTTTTCTCCTGAGAAGGTTGGGATGCTGTGGTAGTTCTCACCTGTGGGTAGTGACCCCTTTGGCACACTTCTATCTCTAAAAATATTTGCATTAGGATTCATAACAGTAGCAAAATCACAGTTATGAAGTAGCAATGAAAACCATTTTATGGTTGGGTGGTCCCCACAACATGAGGAACTGTGTTAAAGGGTTGCAGTGTTAGCTAGGTTGGGAACCACTGGGGCACTGTGTAAGTGCAGTGATGATATAGGAAACAAACAAACAAACAACAAAACAAATTTCTCCCAGAAAAATTTAAAAACACCTGGTCATGCGAATTACTAAGAACACAATAGAAATTGGTAGAAGCGATAGCTTTGATATGTCCTAAACCTACTTTTATCTGCATGAAGTGGGAGGAGGTAAAATGCTTGGAGACTAATTTGACAATCTGAAAGGCAAAATTAGAATGATAAAAAAAAAAGAAAAAAAAAGAACTAGAGAAGTGTTGGGGGCCTGTGGAAATCTCCTCGTTAGATAATCCAGGAGAAATGAGGCATGGTGTTGGAGATTTATCTTCCTGTGGGTGCCAGGGAGAAGAATAGTGCGGGGGAGGACACTGGAAATGTTTAAAAAATGTAATTACGGTGTAGATGGAATTCATACCCACTTCTAAGTGACATTTGGGTACATCTGTATTTTTCAAGTTTTCTACAATGAGGAGATAGCATAAGACCCTTGACATTTGCAAGGGATAAATCCCAAGACCTTTGCAAATTCCTAGCTCTGCAAATAGAAAAATTTGTACAGTCTCTTGACTTTCTCAAAAATTATCTTCCCTCCCACAGAAAGAGTTTCCAGTGTGTCCCTTCATACCATGAGCTACTATTTCTCTCTCTATATTCTTTCTTCTGCACTTTTACTACAGTCAAAATCAAGGCTGCTTAAATGAGAAAATTTCATGTTTCCCAAGATCCACAGTTATATAAAACATGTCTACACATCCAGTATATACTGATAATAAATCACAAAGAGTTTAAGTTTTTTTTTTTTTTTTTGGTTTTTCGAGACAGGGTTTCTCTGTGTAGCTTTGCGCCTTTCCTGGAACTCACTCTGTAGCCCAGGCTGGCCTCGAACTCATAGAGTTCCACCTGCCTCTGCCTCCCGAGAGCTGGGATTAAAGCATGCACCACCACCGCCCGGCTAAGAGTTTAATTTTAAATTGATTATTTGATATTCATATTAACTTGCCATTTACTAAAGTCTGATGGTATGTGCTCAATAGTGAGATGGACTTCCCTGTTTCCTTTTGTGCAAAGAATTAAATCCTGGCTAGACATTTGATGCTGGAGAAAGTACAGCACTTTCCCCCATGTTCAAAATGACTTAATTTTTTTATTTTGTCATCACCAACACTAACAACTTTACTTTTCATGAATATGTGACACAAAATAGCAGAAGTATATTTACAGGCATTTCAGAAGTTGTTAGGAATTCTGTCCTATTCTAAACCAAAATTGTTTTTAACAATTTGGGGTGGATCTTCCCATACCAAACAAGACAATCAAAATAATGTCCCAAATACTTATTCATAAGCTACCTTGATCTAGACCATTCATTCCTTGATTGAGGCTCTCTGCTCAAGGGATTCTAAAATATGGCAGGGTGGTACTTAAAAACTAATGATCACCTTTCTCACAGGCAAACCATGTATTGTGTTATAAGCTGTGAACTTTCTCTGCAATGCTGTTCATAACATAAATCTGCACACTTCATAGTTTAAAATCCAAGCCTAAGAGAAGGTACTTCAAGAAGCATTTAATGCTCTATTTTTTTAATCCATACTGCTTTATCATACTCTAATTTGCATTTCCACCAGCAGAAGGTAGGGGCTCCATTTTCTCTTCATCCTCACCAAATTTACTGTTCATTCTTTTGATAATAGCTCTTTGTACAAGTGTGAGGTGAATTGCATGGAGGTTTGAATTTACATTTCTGTGACGGTAAGTGATTTTGAGTATTTATCCTATTGGAGGTTTGTCTTCTTTTGACAAACATCTTCTCTAGTCCTTTGCCACTTTCTGCTCATTATACAGATGTAGTTAATCTTGAATTGTCTTGGTACATTATGTATTTGGGATACTATATCTTAATCAGATATATAATGTAAGTCAGCTCTTAGTTATCATCGCAAAATCCTGAGATACACAACTTAAAGGAACAAAGGTTTTTCTTGGCCCTCTATTTCCAAAAAGCCAGCTCATGGTTACTTAGCCTTCTTGCTATGGGACCCTTGTTCAGGAAGCATATTGTGGCAGAAGCAACTTCTCACTTCACAAAAGCTAGGAAGCAAAGAGAATGAAAAGGTTGACTAGAGTCTCATTTTATCACAAGGTCATTCCCCAAATGACATCAGTTCTTTCTAGGAGACATCTACAGGTTCCACCAAAGGTTGAAAATCAACCCAACAAACACAAGAGGCTTTGGAGGCACTTCAGATCCAAGCTAGATAGTACCATATGGTATACAAACACACACTTTCAGTCAGGATTGTATCTTTGTTCATTTTCCCACTGCTATGAAAAAACATTTCATTTAAGGCCATCCTATTTGTTTATTTTCAAGGTTACAGTCTGTGCTTTTAGGATCAGTTCTTAAAACATCACTGCCCACGGAGATTTTTTTCATTTTTTATTAGGTTTATCTTTTCAAATCTTACATTTAATTTTTAATCCATTTTGAGTTGATTTTCACCTCTCATACAAGGATCTACCTTCACTTTTTGTGCCTGTTGATGTCACACGACTCTGACACCATTTAATAAAGAGAGGATCATTTTCCCGGGTATATTCTTGATGCAGTTTTTCAAAATCAATTGACTGAAAATAGCATTAATTTGTAGCGTCTCTACTCTGCTATAACGGTTGCTTTGGTTTTATGCCATATGTTTTAGGTATCATAATCACATTGTATATCTAGAAGTCAAGAAGTAAGATGCCTCCAACTTTGTTCTTTTTGCTCAGGATTGTTTTGGTTATTTTCGGGTCTTTTGCAGTTCTATACAAATTGTATAAATTTCCCTCATTCTGTGAAAATGCCTTTGATACAACACTTTTGAGGTGTGACATTTTGTAGAAATATTCTCAATGTATTTGTCTTGTCATTTTCCTCATCAGTACGGTACGGTTTTCTTGGTTAACAGTACCTCTAAGCAATTAATTCTGTAAGTATTTTAAGTGCACTTTGTTCTTGATGTTTTTCCTGGGTAGTTGTCTGGTATATAGAAGTCCTATGGATTACCTACAGATTTATCATACATAGCCTTTATTTCATTGAAGCCCCTTTTTCTGCTCTGCATTTTCTAAGGGATTTTATCACAAGGTCATACTGAGACTTGTCAGATGTATTCTCTGCTTCTCATGAGATGAATACATTGTTTTTGCTTTTCCCTGTGATGATGTGGTTGTTTGTCTTTAACAGATTGTCCACTTTTGAGCCACCCTTGTATTCCTTCAATAAATCCCACCTCAACTTGCGCTTTCCTGTGTTATGGAGTTCATACTGAGAGTAGGTTTGTTTTTAGGTGTCTGCTCCTGTGTTTTTAAGAGGTACTGGCCTGTAGTTTTATTTTCTTATAGTTTTCTTATTCCATGCAGTATACCATGGACCTTGTAAAATATATTTGGAAAATTCCTCTCTCCTTTGATTGCTTTTTAGTATATTGAACTTATCTTCAACCTTGCTTGTTCAGGAGTACTCACTATTTTTAATCAGTATGAGATAAGTTACAATATTTCAGCAGATGAATATAAATCTCTGGACTTCATGCAAAAATATCAACTTCTTGTTTATAAGTTCAAGTGAGGACCTGGAAGCTCTCTGAAAACTCTTCCCTCTCCAACTTGTGCTCTTGGGACCTGTCCATATTAGCACAATGACTTCCTAATAACTGCAGTAGTAACACATTAAGGATATTTTACTGACTTTACCTCAAGATCTCATATTGTTATGATTTGTTTGTTTGCCTCAGAACTGGCCATAAGGTGTCATCTAATTTTAAGGATAACTCAAACTACCTTTTCCAGAGGTCAAAACAAGAAACAACTCTGTACTCTGAGAATTGATGAACATTGCCACAGTTTTCAATTCCAGTTAGTCACTAAAATCTTAAGTCTAACTTTTCTGTCAAATAGTATCTTCCCCCTTTCAAAGAAGGCCAGGTAGGTTTTATGAAGCAAAGGTAGAGGTGTGTTCAAGTATAGAATAGCAGGTATTGTATTTTCATCAAATATAATTGTGACCCCTCCTCACTGAAACTCTGCACTATGAGAATCATTGTTCCTATCATGTTCACTTACTGTACACACTTACCATACACGCTTACCATATATCGTAGAGGAAGAGCAAGATATTTGCAGTACGCACACTCAATTGAAAGGAAAGAATGAAAGATACCCAACTCCAACATCCCACTAGGTAAGCATTGCATGAAGTGCCCTAATTAGGGTTAGAAGACCCTCCTGCTGGAAGATCTGTTTCTCACTGTCTTCAAAAGCATCCTGCTCCATAGTGGGAAAAGTATTTCCCTTTCCATCATTATTTTCTTATGTACATATCTGAATTACTGTAGGCAATGTGGCCTTCACTATCAAGCTTTCTCAAACCACTACTTGCCTGCAAAAGCATGGAGGCCTAAGGACCATTTTTACTAGTTACTAACAGATGTTGTATCAACAATGGCATGCATTTAATATCAGCATGACCATTTGAAACAACATGATGGTTGTTCCCATGTTAACTTGCCCAGAATTCCACAGTCAGTCTGCAATGAAATCTGGATCCAAACAATATATCAATCTGTGAAGTTTCCTTCAGTCTTACTGTCTTTATAGTCCTAGTAACTAAGATTATTTAAGGAATTGTTAAAATTGTTTCCCGGGTGGGTGGATATAATCTATATTTTCTACAACACAGATCATTTTCCATCACACAGAAATGTAAGCATAGAAGAAAAATTTC
Organism: Peromyscus californicus insignis; assembly: GCF_007827085.1. Taxonomy (NCBI): domain Eukaryota; kingdom Metazoa; phylum Chordata; class Mammalia; order Rodentia; family Cricetidae; genus Peromyscus; species Peromyscus californicus. Next base: position 16,347,558 of record NW_026294492.1, read on the forward strand.
CTTAGCAGCACAATAATATTTTTAAGGAGTAAACACAATAGGACTCTTACATATTTGAATCAATTTCGATTCATGTACCAGGAACCAACCTGAGGTTGCTTTTAAGATCCTGGCCATTTATTTGATTTTTATGGCTTTATGATCTCTCCAGCCCTAAACTCAACATAGTTTATACACTGATATTATCCTAGTGTGAATGATTCTTCATCTTGTTTTTGTTTTAAGGTACTTAACTGCTCTTTGAGAAGTCTTACCAAACTGTAGCCGGAGTTTTTAATGGGCTTCCAAAGTCTTTAATTAAGTTTCACTTACAGCAGATACCAAGTGAGTCAGTTGCAACAGTATTTCAAGAATTGCAATCGTACTCTTTCCAATAGCCAATTATTTATCAAACTCATCACTTTTCAGGCTGCCCCATAAAATGTGATCAATTTGGTTCAAAACATAGTACTAAAATACGTTTCTCCTGCATTCCTCTAGATCTAGAGGACAAGTCTTTTGTTTCTACCATCCATATCTCAAATTATACCAAGCACATTTTATCACTCTGTTACTGATGACAAATACTATACTACTTTATAATGCAAATAACTACACTTTTAGGGTTCCTAAAACATATTTTAGGGTTTTATTATGGCAGTAGTCTGTTTACAGAACTGTTTTGTGCTGTGTAGGAAAGTATGTATCAAGTCTACTAAAACACTCCAGGTTTTGTGATTTTCTTACAAAAAAAAAAAAGATACCCCAAGAGCTCTGAAGTCATTTATACTTATTGCTTCTTAGAGAAAGATTACAAAGGTAGTCCAACAAGTACCATATCAGGCAATGTGAGGAGGAAGCCAGAAGAAAACTTCTAAAAGCGGTGTTCCAACATGGCCACTCAAGGGATATTCAATTCTCCCTGCCACAAAGAATAGAAAATCGAAGGTTCTTTGTTGATAGAGATCCTTGATTAATCTGGAACCTTCCAGGTGTTGTTTTGAGGCTTATCTTATAATTTCTTCCTGTCTTAATGAGCAGCATGTACTAGCTATCTTCAATAGAGTACCACACTACAAACCAAATTGTTCCCTCATCTGGACCAAATGGTGTTCTTTGATTCAAGGCCCCAGACATGTAAAACATTGTCATCAGTTAGAACAACTCACACACACAAAGGAAGAGAAGATTGGAGAATATTAGAGGTCACTACCTTGTATCAGCCACAGACATGTTAGTTGATCACATGTCATTAACTCTTGCTTGACCTTATCAAATCGAGAAAGAATGAAAACTTCAGATTGATTCTTGTTTGTGAGCACTTGGGGTATATACCATATTATAAAATGATCAGTAATATGGTTGTTATGCGTGTGACTTACAGAGAGGTGCTCTATACAGCTAACAATCAGGAATTAAATGAAAACTTACAGGACAGGAAACACGGCAAACTGAGGGAACTGGTAGTTACAAGCAGCATCCGATGAAATAAAAACACTCTGTTGTATTTCCTTATATCCTATCAAACTTTCTGAAAAATAATATTAGGCTTTCCTTATAAATAAATGGTTTCATCTAATTATACATACAAGCAAATATGTAAATGGGTTTTAAAGCCTTTGGAGAAAATCTGCATTGTCTTCCAAAATAAAAGAGGACTCTCCATGACCCTTTTCTATGAATCCTCCAGAGGTGGGGGTCAGTGACTCTACTGTCTTTGAATCCCACTAATACCTTGTATAGATTGACATTTTGGTGAGAAAACTGAATACCTTCAATTATTTTTTTTAACTCTTTAAAAGAATCCTTGGAACCTGGGCCTTATACAGGGACACTTGACTCAGCCTGGGAGGAGGGGACCGGACCTGCCTGGACTGAATCGACCAAGTTGAAATCCTCAGGGGAGTCTTTGCCCTGGAGGAGATGGGAATGGGGGGGTGGGCTGGGAGGAGGGCAGGGGTGGGGTGGGAGGGGGAGAACAAGGAAATCCATGGCTGATATGTAAAATTAAATTAAATAATTATAAAACAAAATTTTTAAAAAAAGTTAATCCAAAAAAAAAAAAATGAATGAGTCTTTGTAATACCCTGTTTTTGAGTCCAAACAAAGGACTAGCCAAAAATTAACTTGAAAAAAAAGTCAAGTCAGATGAGGTATCCAGGTCTCTCTTGCTCCAAAGCCGTGCTCATAATTGCTATATAGATTGTTGTTCAAGGCAAGATGACCAAAGACAGGAATTCAACTATGATCAGCAAGCACGGGCAAGCCAAGCAATTGAAGCTGTCATGCACTCTGAATATGACTGTCCTGCTCATTCTCTCCCTTACTATCACGAAAGTGATGAACTAGCATTTGGAAATCATAAAAGCTTGTTGACTATCATCTCCCCTCCTTCTTGTGCTGAATTGTCAAGCTTCTTTCATGGGTGCAGAAGGCAGAGGGTACAAGAACACAGGGGGAAGGGACTGTGGTGCAGAAACACAGGAAGAAAAGGTAAATAAGAATCAGAGTCTATTACAGGACAAGGGGTGAATAAGTCAGCAAAGAAGGAATGAACTGTGATTTCTTCATATGCTTAGTCATGGGGAAATCTTTTCATAAAAGGGATAGACAACAAACAGTTCCTATGTGTAATCATGTACTCCACAATGAGATTTTGGTCAACAGACCATTAATAGCATGGGGGAAACCACATAACCGAGGAGTGCAGTAGCCTATATACTGGGTTTGTTTAAAAGTGCACTCATGCTCCTGGGATAATGAAATACACCAATAACATTTTTATTGTGTGTTTTTGAGCTGTACAAGAAAATGCATGTGTGTGTGCACCCCTGTTTGTGTGTGTGTGTGTGTGTGTGTGTGTGTGTGTGTGTGTGTGTGTGTGAGAGAGAGAGAGAGAGAGAGAGAGAGAGAGGGAGGGAGGGGGGAGAGAGAGAGAGAGAGAGAGAGAGAGAGAGAGAGAGAGAGAGAGAGAGAGAGAGAGAGAGAGAGAGAGAGTCTGTGTGTAAGCCAGAAGTTAAAATTAGGGGTTCTCCTCTATTGCCTTCAAACTTTTTTTTTTTTATATATATGTATAAGGTCTCTTATGAAACCTGGAGCTATCTACTTTGTCTAAACAGCTTCAGCCCCAAGGCCCCTGGGATCTGCTAGCCTACTTCCTAATCCTGCATCATAGTTATGTACTACTATGCCTGGCTCTTATGTGAGTGCTGAGAATTCAAACTCAGGCCCTGATGCCGACACAGCAAACATTATAACCCGAGTGAACACATCAGCCTTTAAATAACATTATTTATGACTATATCCCAACTGCTAAGGACATATGTCTATATTTTCTTGCAAAAGCTTAAGTGGTAATGAGTAATGAAGGTCACTCCAGAAGGACCCATTATAGAAGGCTTCACAGATGACACGTGAAAATGAGGTGATGAGCAAGAGAAAGTGAGTGGAAACAGTTAGGGTTCTGAAGTATATTCAAAGTGGAAACTGAAATTACATGTGAAAAAAAGTTCATTTTGAGTAGCTATATGACACTGGCAATGTCATTTCAATTTTTCAAATACTTTTTAACTATAATTTCCATCTTTAAATTTGGGGTGAGGACAATGTCTTGGGTTTGGAGACAAGTTCAATGGAAAATAATGTGTGTACAATATCTAGAACATTCCTTGACAAGATGACCTCAGTGTACAGCTGTTCCTCATTGTAGTTTCAAGAGTGTGATGAACACTACTCTCTCAGTTAGCTTCTCATTTATATAGAAACCTACTCACATCTTTCTTGACAGAGTTTCATCTTGCAATTGCTTGCGATTGAATGATGTGGATACCAGATGTTTGGATCTTGTATTTTTATGGGAGGTCAAATCATAGAATTACCCATCCTTACCTGACTATTGGTATGCTGTATGACATAGTTTAATGTGTAGTGTGATAGTAGCCTGTGGACAAGTGCAGGCAGAGAAATTGTCATCGCGAAAGGTGATCTATGAATGGGGAGTAAGTGGAGAACAATGTTCCAGTGTAACAACATGCATAAAGACATGTTTATGATGGGTGACCTTCAGAAGCTTTGGTAGCATTGATGAGTTGCAAGAGGTTAGTGAGCATAAAGGAAGGGATGAAAAACAGGCTGGTGAGGGGCAGAGGCCAGAGTAGCTAGGTCTTTCCAAACCTCAGGACTGTCTAGCCTAACTCCCAAGGACAGCTGTGACAGAAACGTTAGAGCAGTGCCACTTTGCCCAGGAGAGATGCAGTGCGAGGAATCCACTGTGCAGATGGTGAGAGCCGTGAGTGCCAGGTTAGGAATTTAAACAGTCTCATTATCCCACTTCAACACCCAGATCCACACTCCTCAAGCATCCCAGCATCCGTTTTCTTGCTTGACCAAATGCGATCATTAGTAGATTCACATTTTTTTTCCCCCAGCCCATTTCTTCCAGACCATTGATCCATGTAGTCTGGTCCAGCCATGCTGAATTTTCATTCCAATGAATAAACTCCCTTTCGCTGCCTCTCTGACCATCCCCGGTGCAATTTCCCTGGGTGTTTCTTCCATTTGGTTCCTTGTCATGCCTCTGTTACTGTTTTCATTATTTTAAAAATGGAGAGGATGTGTTTCTGCTGAAGTTGCCCAATCTTGTTTTCACTCTATTGGATTCCACTGTGTGCTGTCTGGGTGCTGGCAGATGGATGAGGCGGAAAAGCCACTGATTTGATTTTCCCTTCCAATGTTTAGATCTCGCTCTGCTTGCTGCTTTTGTTTTCTCTTCCAACGGGGCATCTAAACATGTCTGTTCTCTCTCTCTCTCTCTCTCTCTCTCTCTCTCTCTCTCTCTCTCTCTCTCTCTCTCTCTCTCTCTCTCTCTCTCTCTCTCTCTCTCCTTTACCCCCTCCCTCCCTGACCTCTTTTCCTTCTTTCCCTACTTTTGATAGCTGTTACCTGTAGTGCTGCCTTTAGTGGTTTCTGGAGATGTGTTCAGGATCACAGATGTTTTGTTCTGTGCTTAGTTATCATGTCTGTGTCTTAAACTTCGTTTCCTTTCGTGCTGTGGCTTTCTTTTCAGTTCCATTTCTTAGAAAATTCTTGCATTAATGCGTCAAGGCAGTGCTTTTTTAATAAACCTTCAGGCTCCACAAATTTAAATGTGTCACCTAGGATCCTATTGTTATTACTTTGAAAGAAAAATATCACCTCAGAGAAGCTCAATATCCCTGCACAGGATCTGAGGTTTTACTCCCCATTAATATCTCCCAATCAATTAGTTGCTATGTGCTCCCTAAATCACTCTCAATTCACACCAAAGGACAGTTACTCATCTGTCTTTGCCAGTACATAGTAAATCAAGGTGCTTGTTCAATAAGTATATTGAGGAAATTTTAAATTATATTTTTAACACATATAGACTCCTTCATTCCTGAGAAGCACAATAATTCAAGGAATTCAAAATGGTGTTATATGTCTACGGTGGTGCAGGGTGTGGAAAATATTAAATAATTACAAAAGGAAAACTTCCTAGCTAACTATCTATGATTTCTACCTTTTTTCATAATTTTCCCGTGTATTCTCATGTTCTGGAAAAATTGCCATATATACTGGCTGGTTGAGTTTAACCACAGCTATACATACATTTAATGAACTAATAGGTCTTACAATTTCCCATCGATTGACTGATTGGCAGTTTTGATGTCTTAACATACTTTCTAATGACATTAGAGTCGCCTTCTTCAGTCAATTCCATTCCATTTTTGCTTAGATGTATTTCAATTCTGACACCATATCTAAAGAAACACTTTAGTTTTTTTTTTTAGATGAAATAAACCTTAATTATTTCTATAGATAGTTTACCACTTTCTGAGTTAGAGTGGGTTGGTAGAATTAGACAATATCATCTATGTCAGCTTCATGTCTTCCCTTTCAAGGACTACAGTTTGACTGTCACAAAAACCATACTGCCACAACATAAAATTAAAGGGAAAAAATGAAAAGTAGTTGCAGAGACAGATCCATAGAAAACATAATTTTTTCTTTTTTTTTTTTTTACCCTGATCAAAATATAAGCTGAGGTAGGCCAACACAGGAAAGAAAAGAGGTAATTTCAGAAAAAACAGGAATACAGAAGTCCAGGTATGAACAACAGTTTTATTTGAGGCACTATAAGCAGTTTACCATTTCAAGAATATAAGGGAAAATGGTAGAAATTAAAGTTGTTTTTTTTACTAACTATATTCTGAGTCCAGCATTATGCTTTAAATATATTTTTATATAAGCATGGTTGGAATTATATTCCTTGTTATAGACATATCTACATATACATATATGTTCATATAAATCAAATAACATTTATTTAGATGTGCATAGCATAGTTAATTTATCATGAGGTCAATGGCTGCTTGTTATTTTATGTAACAATTCTTTACCTAAATCACTGTCCTGACAATTGTTCAAATTAATACTATCAGTCATACATTTTTATTGTAGGATCTTTTTGTCCCCCTCTGTAATATGTTCTTAAGTTTCTGACTACTATGATGAATTATAAAAGAGCTTTATGGACCTTGATATAAACATACATATATATGATAGTAAACAAAATAGTTGCATTGTCTTAATAATAGACAAATTTGTACCAAATTTGTACTCACTTATAATACATGTTGAATACACAATTTCCTAATATAGACTGCATATATGGGGGAATATTTTCCCCCACAAATCTTAAATCCTCCATCTTAAATCTTTCTAATTTATTCAAAAGGATAATCTTGTCTTTAGTATCATATTCTTGAGGCACAATGAGAATTATACTCATGTCTTAATGATGTTATCAGAATTAATTTAAATAATGAGTGAAAATTGCTGAATAAACTAGCACATAAAAATGTTCAATAAATTATATCTATCATGCTATTATCTTTTATATAATAAAAGCTACCTTGATCTATTATCCTTTTTTCCAGGCTCTACTAGAGAAATAAGCATTTAATGAATACTTGATGATGATTTTACTGAGCATTTGTATTTCATACTAATGACCGACTATCAACACACAAAGCCTATAGCTATGATCAGCTATAGATGTAATGTGATAATAGCTAGACTCCCCACATAAATCTCCATCCTTGTAGACCCCAAGATTTAAAATAATGTCAACAAGCTCCTGAGATTCGTGAAAAAGCTAAAAAACAAAACAAAACAGAACAAAAAACGGAACTAGCTCAAAGAATTCATAAATCTCAAACAGGAGAAATGAGTCTTAAACTCCATTTTTAAGTAGTTCAACTATTTTGGATATTCTAGAACCTACCCCACACTCAAAGCAAGAGAATGTTTTTAATCTGTTCATGTTGTATGGTAGAGAAATCAGTGTGAAAATGAGTGTGTGCTCTTGAAATAGTTCAAGGCTGCACAATACTATCAAAATGTTGGACTGATTGACAAAAGCAAAACACAACACTTCTCAAAACTGCTGCTAATTGGAGAGCTGATTTTTCTTTATGTAATTAACTAGACCAGTATTGTTTTTTAAAGTTATATTTACTAAAGTGCAGTTTATGTTTAGTAAATTCAATGTCTTGGAGACATCTCTTAAATTTCTAGTCTAGGGCCAATGTCATCATTGTATTGTTTGTAAGATTTGAAGTTCTACTTCCTTTTTTATTCTTGATATTAGCAAGTTCTATCCCCCCATCTCTATCTCTCTATCTCGTTTTGATGAATCTTTCTTGAACCTTACCAATTTTATCACTGATATTTTCCTTCTTTCTTTTTTCATTTGAAGTAAAAGCTCATGGTTTATTGATCTCATAACAAGATCAGCTTAGAACTGAGCCACTTGGCCCTTTCTTTCCTTGTAACCTTCCAGGTCAAAATTTTCACGTCTCTGGGAAGCCAACATCCCTTAGAGTGTCAGTGATGCTCAACACAGTCAAGCCTCCACACACTTGCTGTGGATATCACTCTGTATGCTGTGAATGTGTTGCTCTGATTGGTTAATAATTAAAGTGCTGACTGGCCAGTAGCCAGGCAGGAAGTATGGGCAGGACAAAGAGAGAAGAGAATTCTGGGAACAGGAAGGCTGACTCAGGAGTCACCAGTCAGACACAGAGGAAGCAATAAGTGAAGGCAGAAATGGGAAAAGGTACCAAGCCACATGGATAAACATAAATAAGAATTATGGGTTAGTTCAAATGTAAGAGTTAGTCAGTGATAGGCCTGAGCTAATGGCCATGCAGTTAAATTAATATAAGCCTCTGTGTGTTTACTTGGGTTTGAGCAGTTGTGGGCCCAGGCAGGGTTGGAGAAAACTCCAATACACACTCTTTCTAGTTTTTCCTTTGTATGGAACATAAGCTTAGTCTGCCTACTGGAGCAACTCTGTTTCCTGTCATAGCTCTGCCTTCCTGGGCAGATGAAGGATCTTTGCCTGTCTTCTACTGCTTCACTGTTAGGGCCTGGTGCTGGCCACATTTCTTGCAGAAAGTCTACAGGGTCTTAGGAATATTCACCATGATTGCAGAAGAGATATAGACACATAAAAAGAGGTTGGGCCAGTAACAGGAGTTTAATATCTTTCAGGTTTTCAAAGAACCGTTTGGGGGTTTTAATGATTTTCTTTGCTTCTCTTATAATTTCAGTTTTTCCTATATTTTTATCTAATCTTTATTGTTCCTCTTCTTCCTGTGAGTCAAATTTGTGCTTTTTTTTCAGTTGCTCGGGTTGAATTTTCAAAAATTGACTTCAAATATTTCCTTTTTGCTCTATGTTACAAACCTTAAGTACTACTTAATCTGCATATGCTGTGTTTTCACTTGTATTTAATTCAAAAGAGTCTCCATGTTCCTTTATGTCTCTTCTTTGATAAATTATTATTGAAAACTACATTTTAAGTTTTCTAAGCAATTGAAGACTTGAATTTCCAACCATTTTCTATTGTATAATATTTGCATTCCATTGCCATCTGGTATGCTGTGTAATTCCATTCTTATGATTTTTTCGAGAATATTTCATGTTCCAAAATATGGTTTATCTTGATAAGCAGTATAAGTGCACTAGAAACAATAAAATAAGAATGAGAGCTTGTGCAGCTGATGTGAGGGGTCCACCTTTGTCACATAAATGTTAGTTAGGTCGAGTATGTTGTGAATATTATTTCAGCCTTTTCTCACTTTACTGAATTTCACTGTATTCATTTCATCAATGATGGAGACATTTCCAGTTGCAATTGTAGATTTTAAAGTAGTCAGTTTAAAAATACCTTATGCATTGGCACTAACCTTTAATGTCTAATAAATTGGGAACATTTTGTATTTCTTTACATTCAAATAATTAGTCAAACTGTGTCTGCTGATGCTTGAATGTAATTTGGGCTTTAGTCAAAACAGGGACTGTAAGATACTTCTCCAAGAAGAGAGCATAAGGACTTCTATTTACATGATCATGCATAATTGAATCAGGGCACAGTTTGGTACTTGGAGAGCTATTTATATTTAACATATTTTCTAATGCCACTAAATACAAATTTAGGGTGCTAAAATTCCTTATGACATTAAGGTCCCAGGTGATGATCTTTAGAAAATTCCTCTTTCAAGGTTCAGTGAGATTTAAGAATCTATCTTTGAGGCATAATTATCACTGTATGTGGTAAATATCAGTATTCATATATATATATATATATGTATATGTATATGTATGTATGTATGTATAATTTTTATTTTATCTGTCTTTCTGAGGACCTCCCACCTTTCTTCTTGGGTGTATTGAACAGAGCCTCACTATGTGAATTGCACATTTCCACAGTGGCTACAGACCTACATACATACTTGGAAACTGAAATAAATGAGAAAAGCAGTAGTAGAGAACATATTTTGTATCAGTAAAGAATTATCCACTGCCACATTGTATTTTGAAATGATTATTATGCTAAAATACTGACGATCTATTGAAAGTTGCTATTTTCTTCCAAACTACACAAAGTCCATCTGCCCTAGAAATTGAATTATACCTGTGCTATCACATTGTAAGAGCCTTTGAGTATCCGTACATTGTTTCTCCCTCAACATTTCATGATCTCTCATTCCCGAGACAGCTAATTAAATGAGTGACTGAACTCTCCAATTCACGCTAAGGCAATCAGGAATTTCTATTTCTTCCTAACTAGTTCTTGCACATAATTGCACACTTCCTTTTTTTTTTTTTCTGGAACCATACAAAAAGGCAAGATCTAATAGATTTAAATGGTTTTCTTTCAAAGCCATGAGAAAATCTGACTTCTTAAGACTTAGGCTACCTGGCCCCTTCTGAGTGGAAAGTGGACCGACCCATTCCAAGTGGCTTGGTCAATATACCCTAGTGTGGTTTCTGATTAATTCATCCCAATGGTATGAATTGGTGCCAGCAACTTTAAAAAAGAAATCTAATTTGTGAAGCACGATTTCTTATTTTTCATCCAGAGAGGATTAGTGGAGAGAAAATTAAGTTCTCTCATCTAAGTTAGTACCTCAGGGAACTATTCACCTATCAATGTAAGGGAGAGCTTCTGCCTGTAACTTGCCCAATCTCATTAGCATTAATGGGAGTTTCTGTGAAATACTGTGTGAATCACTGGTTTAGGGGAGCTGTAAGGATTTGTTGATTACTTCTGTTTTGTAATGGCTTTAACTTGTCAGCTCAAACTTTTAACACTTAAGGGTGACAATGGACTTGAAATGTTGGAAGGAATCAAACTTGGACTTCAGGAAGTAATTAAATCAGAACACTACATAAAATCATTGACCTCTGTGAACATCAAGAGTTTGCATGCAAGGTTTACAAATGTTCTATTGCTGAGTTTAGGTCCTTAGGATCTGAAGATTTGTGATTGTGTTTTAAAGTTTCACAAATCTATTTTTCATTAATGTAGATTCACTTGTGATTGTTCTTACTAAACTACTCCTCTTTTGACTTAAGTGCCTCATTGGTAAGAATTGTTTGCTCCCTAGGTAACCCAATCTTGGACAAATTCTATGAAGAATTGTAAAATTGGTGAAGGGCTTGGGGAAGCTAAGCTTGACATAAAAATATGCACACATATATATAGACTTTAGTGGCCTGCAGCTCTGGCAGAGAGAAAGGGCAGAGATATATAAGAAGTTGAGGGTAGGTTCTTTTGTGGCCCTATCACTACCTGTGACTGCAAAGCATATAGAGGAGTATTGGGGGGTTTGTGGCAACCTTCATCCTGCCAAAATTGTCTTCCTTACCTGGATCAAATGTGTTTGACTGTCCTCATGATTGTATACCTCTGGGGACAATGGACATCATGGGCTTAGGTGTCCACCTACCACTCTGCATGAAAAGAACTGAGTAGCTTGCAGAGAACTCCAGGCATGAAAACTCACTGTGGCACATGTGCAACCCTATCTTCCAAACACAAGTACTGTAAGCACCTTGATCATGTCAGTTTATTAACAAGAGCATGACTGACCTGAACCCATTAAAACTATCCTAAATTTCATTTATGATGCTAATGCACAAAAGCCAGTTTCACAATTAAAAGAGAATGTGTAGCTTGAATGTAAAATATCCCCCACAGGCTAACAGACTTAGCCTCTTTGTTACTAGCTGATGACAGCGTTTGGGGGGAATTATGAGAATGTAGGAGAAGATTTCTAGGAAGTGGCTCACTTGTGGGTATGGATTTTCATGCTTATAATGCAGCTCAGATTTCTTTCCAGTATCTGCACCCTAATCAATGGAAATGTAAGCAATGAGGTTTACATTCCTGCCACCATGGCAGCGAGGAACTCTTCTTACCATCCTCAAGACAATGGACTGAAATCAAATCATAAGCCAAAATAAATTCTTTCTTTCTTAAGTTGCTTCCTGTCAGTTATATGGTCACAGTGACAAGAAATAACTAACACAGAAAAGTGCTACCAGAAATTTGGGTTGTTGCTGAGATAAAGCTGATCATGTAGTGTGTAGGCTTTGGGAGTTCATTGTGAGAAGGAATTTGAAACTATGTGTAGATGTGTGCTAATGAAATCTTTGAATCCTGTAAGCATGGCTGAGCGGCCATTCTGGAGGGAGCCTAGGAGCCAGAATACAGATAGAAATTTGAATGGTCAAGGTACAACTGAGCTTTCTCTCTCTCTCTACCTCTCTTTCTTCTTCTCTCTCTCCTTAACTCTGTATCTCCATCCCTCCCTCCATCTCTCTCTGTCTCTGTCTCTGTCTGCCCCTCTCTCTCTCTCTCTCTCTCTCTCTCTCTCTCTCTCTCTCTCTCTCTCACACACACACACACACACACACACACGCACCACACTCTCACCCTGTGTTTCCTGCATGCTAAAATAATAGTTGTGATACAGTTCAATATAATGGGCTAAATCTTTGGTATAGCTACAAGTTTGGATCTTTCCTCAGTATTCTTCTGCTCCTTCATTTAGGAATGGTAATATTTGTCTTCACTGATATATTTTGAAAGAATGTAACTTGTGCAGAATTGATATGCTTGAGTCTCAGAAGGGACTGTAGACTTTGAACTCTTAGACAGTGTGGTATCTATAAGCCTTTGAAGACATTCCAATTTACACTGAATGCATTTTGTGATATGAGAAGACTGTATACCTATGTAAACTAGGACAATTTAAGGAAAGCTGTGCTGTTCCCCATCCTCTTTCCTCTAGGAAGGTAAGAATATGTAATGGTGTTGTTAACTGAGAAACTTTTAAGATTGGGATCCTTTACTAACAACACATAACTGTTTTTTAAATCCCCTAATATGTAATGGAGTTCTCCCAGAAATCTAGCCTGCTACCTCACACCTTTCTTTCACAACTGAGTTCAGGATTTAGTAGAATCTAAATGGTTTTCCTTAAGCTGAGAAAGCGTTCTAAGATATTTGAAGTACCTTCCAGAGCTTACATCTATGTTTACTAGCTCTTGTCTACTCATCAAACTTTGCTCCAAGTAAAGTTATAGAAACTAGAGAATCTGTTGAAAGGTAAATTCAAAATTAAAAAAAAAGTATCCATTTACAAATGAGGTGATGTCATCAAACTAACTTTTCAAATGTTTATGTTCATATCCATAGATTACTGTTGCTATTAATCTTGTTTGGAGGAGTTTCTAATTCCAGCAAGCAGGGTTTCACCAGAGACTCATAACTGGTGAAAGTGCTGAGAATAAGTGATTGTTGAATATTCAGCCATAATAGAACATCTGTATCACTTCTCTTAAAGCCCAGGGAATGTCAAGGAAAGGATTAGGATGTGTGAAAGAACGTAAGGGCCTGGTGAAGGAGAGTGCTGAGAAATGTCCTCTGGAACTATAACATGGTCATTGTACTCAAGAATCCACAGCAGGTGAGATTACCCAAGATCTGTACAAAATTAAGCCTATCAACTTTCCATCATGGATGGAAATGGGGAGAGGTTCATTAGGGCCCTGATCACTCTCTGAGGAGCTATTAGCAGTTAACAAGCTCTAGGGATGGGAGAGTCATTTGCTTCAGTGGTGTGGCCATTGTTAAATTCCCCTTGATCCTGTAAATAACTCTATACCCCATACTCATAAATAAGTGGTACACAGAAGAAGTCATATAAATAAAAGGAGCACTGTTGGAAAGAAAAGGAATTAAGGAAGTAGGGGTGAGATAGAGAGTGAGGGGGAAAATAAATATAATAAGAATATATTCACGTATAAAACTGACAAAAAGTAAATAAAAGAATTTAAAAAACTAGATGAAAATGTATTTCTCTTTCAAATATCCAGACATTTTGCATTGCATTTATACTACATAATGAGACGTTCAGAATATAAGTATCTAAAATTTCTCCCAAATTTAGAAATTAACTTTTTCACACATTTAAACATAAATCATCAGCAAGTTCATTTAAATGATCACAGTGTAGTTCCCCCATGGATGATATTTGTACATATTCAAGTTTGTACATTATAATTAAAAAAAACATAAGAGAATTGGAAGAAACTTTTGCACACTGGACTGGTATGCTGTTTGCTGATAACATTATTATTTTAAGTTTAAAATACAAAATAAAACTCTCTCTCTTACACACACACACACACACACACACACACACACAATTTACCACCACATATGCAAGTATAAGCAGCAAGGCCAACAACTGAAGAGGCCAGTAGATTTGCCAAATTTGCTCTCCATTAAGTTTAATTAATTTGGAATATTTAATATTTCAAGTAGAATACATACTGACGAGAGAAATTCAAGTGACGTAATCCAGGCTATAGGCATGTGATAATGTTATTTAGAAAGTGTTCACATTCTTATGCCAATGGAGTCTTATTCTGCCTAGCTATGAACCACTAAAGTCTCCAGTGACTATATATAAAGGTTTGATTTATTACTGATTGATTTTTTTTCCAGGAGATTATTTATAAAGTGTTTAAGTGGTCATTAATGGAAGATGACACACAATGATGTAAGTATTACTATCATTATCTTAGACTCTAAATTTCTTTATTCTGCTTATATTGTATGCTGCTGGTTCCAAAAACCTGGAAACATTCCATTTAAAACATCCTCACCTTGTATCTCTTCTCCCTACATCCTCATCTCTTCAGTGATGTCAACCTGCCCTCCTTCTGACCAGGACCAATCCCATACTGCTCTCTTCTGTACTATTTCACAATGGATCTGTATTAAAATGCACTCCTACTCAATTACTTGTTGAGTTTGAACAGGTTTTTATGTTGGCCACTCTCTGATACATTTCTTAAGTTGCTCTATGATCATTTTCCTTTATTTATTTCATAATGTCAATTATGGACTAAGTCCATTATTACTTTTCCTTAATCACTTCTCAATCTCATTAAATTGTCAAAAAAAAGAACAAAAAAAAAACCCCCAAATCTTAAGTTATTTTCTCCAGTATCCAATTGATATTACAGGGCTGTCACTATATTGTCCATATGACGCTTTCTCTCACAGCCATTATCTATATTAAAAATATTTATTTTCTAGTTTATGTGTATGAATGTATGTCTGCATGTGTGTGTGTTTGTGCCCAATGAAACCAGAAGAGGGAGTCAGATCCTCTGGAACTTGTGTTAAAAACAGCTGTGAACTGCCATGTAGGTGCTGGGAAAAGAACCCTGGACCTCTGCAAAAACAGTTATCGTAAGTACTGAATCATCTCTCCAGCCCCAGGAGTAACTATTTTAATTTTTCATCTCTTTCAGGCTTTCTATTTGTCAACCTTGGAATCTATTTGGAGCTAATTAATTTATCTCTTATTTCACTAAAAACTAATGCTATTAAGGTCAGAAATGAGTCCATGTCAAACCTAAACACGTGACTGCATATGTTCTGTCTTTGTGGAAATCACTGTAGAGGGAAATCAGGCTTTCCTTTGAAAGATTAATTCATTCACCTCCATTCCAGAGTCTATAGCCTTCTTCATCCCAAGAGAAATGGCTAAATTGATTTTGCTTCTTGCAGTGTCTTCAAAGGGGGAAAATACATATAGCTAATACTGCTGAGAGAATATTAATACACATTTGCAGATGAAGAAACAGATTTAAAAAAATCATCTTGGTATAAGAAATGCCTGAAGTCTTGCTGATTGAAACAAAAGAGTGAAACATAAGGTCCACAGAGAGAGAATCATTGGTTGAGGTATATGGAGGTATATGGATTTAAACATCATGTGAATTCCCTCGTGTCTTTCTCATCCTGAACAATAACTCTATAAAATAACGTGGTACAATTACTTCCTTTTACTGACTCTTTCATCAGCTCCCCAAAACCTGGCTCCATGCTAATCTTTTAGGCTAATACTAGATTTTATTATAGGTGTTTGTGAGTCACTGTGTTCAAAACCACTTTACCTTTCTGAAAAGATTCCTAACTTTACATTTCACATCTTTTTTTTTTTTTTTTTTAGAATTCATTACTTGAAAATTATTCTTTCATTGGGTTCTGTTGCAACATGCAACTGGCCTTCCTCCCATCCCTTCAGCTGCTCCTGTTGGATTCCCTTCATTCAAATCCTCAATTCTTTAAATGTTTCTTACTCATTGAGTTTTCAACATAACGTAGTCCTGGAATACTTCATTTATAGGGTAATTTTAATGAGGACTTGATGACTGGTACTTTCCAGTAGTTCTGAGCAGGGGTCTATTTGACTACCAAGAACAATGTCAATGTCAATGAAACAATAGCTATCCTTGGCTCTTAACCATAATCAAATCAAAGGTTAGCTTTACAGACTAGCATGGAGCCAGGCTTTGGGGGTTGTCTTAAGTAGAGTCAGTAAGAGTAGATTATTGTTCCAAGGTTGCTTCATAGAATTCATCATAATGCATACCTTTGATATGCAGATATTTAGATATTATAGATGTCTGGATACTAACTATTCTTCAAAAAATGTCTACCAATTTTCAAGTTTCAAGGAAATATCATACTTTTCAATTTAATATAAACTGAAAAGCAGGGTATCTCAAAACAATCTATAAAGTGACCTAACTGAAGACCAATGTATCTGGGTGCTGGTCCAGGCAGAGGAAGAGACTTTGATCTCTCAGTTGCATAAAGCACCCTTCTCCAGTGTGGATTTGCAAACTACAATGACAGTGCACAAAGGTACTGTTGTTGGTGAGTCAACAATGAATATTGTTTTACATTGGATCAGCCCTAGTTACATATACAACATGCTTCTTTCTCTTTTAGACAGTGGGTGTGTAGTGTAGTTCACAAATGCTGTAATATTTTCTACCAGCTTCTTACACTTTTCTCAACTAAGGACAATTTAATATTCCTTGAAGAAAGGTTCTAGTCTGGAGTATATTTCCACTTAATTAGATTTCTTTGTCCATTTTCTGCACACCCATTGTCCTTTCAGTTTCCCATTAGAGTATTTTAAAGACTACAGAATAGCATGTTGAAGAAGAACACTAACTATAGTACAAAAGGGAAATAAAGACAAAGACCAGAAGTCTCAGTGTTCTGGATTTCTCTGCTAGCCCCTGTGAAATATCTATATTAATGCAACTGTTGCTACCTTTTAGCTATTATTTGTCTAAATAAAGTAGAGAATCTAGCACTTGGCATATCCAAGGGTAGTGACTGCAGGCTTAAATCAATAAATACACCTTGGAGACAAACAAAAACATTTCAATGAAGGATTTATCATTTTCAAAATCATAGCACTGATTTTGGCCATTTCCCATTAAAGGGTGCAATTCTGTAGATACTTTTGGTTGACTTTCACACATTAATCTTTTCGTGTTGTGGTAGCGCCCTACTAGAATTTAGATTTCCATTGCTCCCTTTGTGACAAAAATATTTGTATAGGAAACAGGGAAAGGAAAAATAGGTCAAGTGTCTGATAGATCCTTTGTGTGCATTTTCACACAAGCTCTGTATTTCAAAAAAAAAAAAAAAATGCCTGCTGCTGCTACTGCTAGATTTGTCAGTGTCTCCCAAGGGACCCTACATTAAAGTCTTGGTTCTATGAGTGGATCTGGGCAGTAATAGATTATTTAGGTGGTTGCATCCAGTCGGTTGGAAGTCCTGAAGTCACTAGAGGAATGCCTTGGAGGGGACTCTGATCCTGAGCCTCTTCTCTTGCCCTTTCTTCCTAGTTCTAAAGTAGGAAGTTTGTGGTACCATGTGCTCATCACTATTCCTACATGAGAGGAGCATCAGAGGCAGACAGCCTGATCTCAGGTCCCCAGAGAGTCAAAATAAAGCTCAGATCTCTGTAAAGTTAATTGTTTTAGGTATTCACTGTAGTGACAAAAATATGACTCACGCAACTATGTATAATGTGCCGCTAATCTTTACTAATTTCAATAGCATAGAAAGGTGCCAGATAAATAAGATAGTTCATGGTAATATACAGTTCATATGCAAGGACTGGCTCCCTATTTCTACTAATTTGGGGGCATGCTATATGTGAACACACACATGCACATGCACACACACACACACACACACACACACACACACACACACACACACACACACACACTAAAGGGTACATAGACAAAGTGTAACAAATTACCCTGATAATGAAATTCAGCTTGATAGTATTCGAGAGTTTTTCTAAATATTCATAATTTTTTGGTCCAAGAATTAGAAGACTGATCTCTTATCACAGAGTTATTGAAAATTCAACCAAAATTATCTATTTGAATATTATTCTAATAAACTACTTACAGTAGAAAATATGGAAGAGAATTACTTTAATATAACCTGGGTTTTATAAATTTTATGCTAGTATTTTTAAATGTAATTTACTCCCGTTTGGAAGTCAAGTTAGAAAATAACAATTTGAAGATAATAAATCACTTATAAAGGAGTTTTAGCTGAAAAAACAGCAAACATATAAAACTGTTATGCCTATAAGATCATGGTGATAACTTAGATATTTATTCAAATTCTATATTGCCATTTATCTTTATTCTTGAGTAAAGCTGTTTTGTGTTTAATCAGAAGAACTAAGTATTCAATAAAGACACATTTCAAACTAGAAACAGATAAAATCCAAGATTGTGATGGATAAAAGACGACTATGTTTCAGAATAAATATTTGAAGATACAAAAGTAATTAACTAGTCGAAACCATCTTTCCTCTCATTTTAAGATAAGCATTGGCATAAGGGTAAATGTCTGTAATGCCAACACTGGAGAGGTCAAAGGAGGATAGAGGTAAAGGCAAGACTAGATCATGTCACATGTCTTTAATGAAAGCACCGAGGAGGAAAAGGCAGACAGATTTCTGTGAATTTGAGGGCAGCCTAAATAGTTAAAGATTCATGCCATCCGGGTTTGTGTTGTGAGACCTTGTAGATAGATAGATGATAGATTATAGATAGATACATAGATAATAAATAAATGAATAAACAAATAATTTCAAGACTAGCCAAGTGCTACCAAGATTATCTCAAACATGAAATTTTATAATCAACTTTCTCTTGATAAATTTCAGCCATGTAAAGCAATATCTAGTTGATCAGATGAAGGGAAATGGTAATCACTGTCACATTTATATTAGCACAGTACAGTGATAGGGTATACCAAGACTTCTGCATTCTACTGTAATCTGCCCAATATTGGATTCTGTTTCAAGGATTATGCTTAAAGAGAATCAGTAAGTTGTGGGAAAGTGTATTAACAATTCACATTCTTTCCATGTGGAAAATAATTAGAATAATAACTCCTATATAGTGTAGCATCAGCATGGTTTTCCTATTTAAATTAAATATACAGGCATAACCCCCAAGACTAGACTGTGTAAAATAGAAAACATTTGCCCCTAATATCACCATCTTCTTTGCAGACAACTGATGGAGTAGCCTCTAAATGTCCCTTTGACACAAGAGTCCTGGCTACAAAGTTAATGTAGTTCCACCCATAAACCCTCAAAGGCTACAGAATCCTGAGAACTGCAAGGCAAAACATTGTGGGTATTGTCAGAATTGAGACACTTCTCACTATGAGGATTCCTTCCCCATTAATAAATCATGGAAACATATCAAAGGAAAGAAATGAATATGGATCATAAAATACTTTTGTAACATGCCATCTTACAAGAGAATGCAAGCAGATGTACAGAGAAACACTTTGCCAAATTGTTACACAATAGTATCACAAAATATTTTTCTCAATGAGAAAGTCTTAGGGCAATCAATCTCTGAAAAATCCTCTTGGAATCCATGTGTTCAAACCTGTCTTCAGGAGCTGCTTAATATGTCAATAATTACTTGCGGGTCTAGTGAATGTCTGTGTTTGAATTACTTTTTCTAGATTCACAGAAATGTACGAGTATACCAGATGGCAGTGCATAAAATGAGAGTAATGAAGTACTTTTGCTTAACAAAGTACTGTAACTTGGCTTGAGAAGGAAGTTTCCATTTTCTCTAGGATGTCTCTTCACATCTAAATATACGTGTGTGAATGTGTGTATATAAATGTCTGTGGGGGGGTGTCTGTGTGTGTGCATGTGAATGTGTCTATATGCATGTGTGTGTGTGCATGTGTGTGTGTTAATGTGTGTGTGTGAATGTGTGCATATACATATGAAGGTGTGTTACCGCACAGATGCATCTATTGAATAAGTATGTGCAATTCATCACACCCATAATGTAATGTAATTTTAGTTACTCAGTGAGTTGTGTGTGGTCGAGATTAAAAATTAATGATAACACTTAACAGACAATGTTTTGATTTTTTTAAATTTTCTATACATTGCAAAATGGAGTTAACAAATGCATGGGTTCAAACACACTAGAGCCTTTTCTACTGAAAGTTTTGAACTACACAAAGTATATTTAGTAACAAAGTGATAATTTACCTAATCTATGCAACAAAATACAATATTTTGCTTATTCTAGCTCAATAATGGGCTTAGGAATAAAATAGAATATATATTTTAATGAAAAACTGAAAATAGAAATGCTGGGCAAAGATAATCTAATTTATGTTTTTATTATTTGGGCCTTCAGATTTTAGTAAATGTTTTATATTTAGTGCTGATATAATCATCTCAAATTCTAAAATGTTTAGGTGAAAAGAAGAACGTGTTTTGTAAGCATTCTTTATTCTAAGCGCTTTTGGCAAATCTCACCTTATAATTTCCCATTTAACAAAAATCAAAATAATCTCAGAAAGTTATCTTCTCTCTAGTGCTTTCCTGCAAAACCTGCCTCTCTATCTGAAAAAATCACCGATCTCATCTAAAATTACAAAATCTAAAGTTATCTCCCCTACACTTAATGTTAAGCAAATTAACCCATCCTCTTCTGATGTCACTGGGAGATAGTCTCACAGCAAACTCCTTCATCCTAAATACTTACAGGCAAGCCTAACATTCATCAGCGAATGTGCAGATCTCTTTACCTTCCAACAGACACCTCTGCTATGTTCACTGAAGCTGTTTTTCTCTTCTCTGGTTCTGTATAGTTACCTCTCCTCCATCAGCCTTTTGGTAACTCAATGCTATTTTTATATTTTTTTAATCATTTTGCTACATATACCTAACTTTCCTTCTATTCCAAATATCCACTGGTTAGTAATCAATTAAAGTTTTTAATATTTAAGTCACATTTGACTTTAAAAGGGCAAAATAAACATTTTTCCTGGTAAGTGAGTTACTGGTTGCTAAAAATACCTTAGCCTCTTGCATCCAAGTTAACCAAAATCCTGAATAGGAAACCATATATGCTTAAAGGACTCAGATCATGTTTCTGTTGTTAAGCAGAGAGTATACTTGGTTATATAATTACCTCTGCATTCTTATGACTGTAGAATCACAATAGAAGGAACAGTGTGTTGAGTTTTGGAAGGAACAATATGTTGGCATTTGAAGTCACAATGGCACTCAGTCAGCATCCTATAAGCATTATATAAACACTGGCTGCAGCTGCTAAGAGCTCCTGACTTCTGAACCTAATTCATTTATTTGAAAGAACAGCAGGAAATGTCACCTGTCACCTTTGCAGGCACAGTGACTGCCATCTTTGCAATTGATTAGGCTCCATTTGTTTACATAATATTAAAGAGTATTCCTGGCACCAATCTTTCAAGTTGCCAACACAAAAACACATTGTTTTCTGTTTCTCTAAACATAATTAATCTGTAGACTTCTGTGCTAGGTTCATTCAATTGATTTTTTTTTTCTTGCCCCCCTCCCACATTGCCGCTTGACAGCTTGAAACTGGGTTTGGAAAACCTCACTTCCATCCCTGCAGTGAGGCTGGAGAATAAACCGAACAAACATGTCTATTTGTGGACTTCAATATATGACTGCGCTTTCTTCAATCAACACTTATTTTCAGTAGTACGGCCAACAAAAGCATTAAACGAGTTTGCCTCAACATGAATGATATGCTGTAGAAGGTACTTCTTTAAGAGACTGTTGTATTTTGTGTTGCTCATAGAACGCAATAGAAAGCAAGAGTATAAATTACATCAAGAATCCAGGGCCACCTTACAATGTGAATGTTTTTCCCTTGCTTCCTGACATGCTGAATGCCTTTATTAGAGTTATGTTGTATGTGATTGTAAGTTGAAAAGTTACAGTTTCATAGCCGAAAAGGAAATTTGTAAAAATCAGTATTTCTTATTGAACTCAACACATTCTCAGCGCAAGATTTTCATGTCATATAATCATGAATATTGGGAACTGTTGTTGGTATTGATGCTTATATTTAATATATTTCATAATATTCTATATATATTAGATCTGGAGGGATAGCTCAACAGTTAAGAACACTTGTTGCTCTTACAGAGGCACAAGTTTTGTTTCAAACATCTGCATAGTGGCTCACAAACATCCATAACTCCAGCTAGGAGATCCATGCCCTCTTTTGAACTCTGAGAACACCAGGCACGAACATGAGGCAGGCAAAAAAATTATACAATGAAATAAAATAAATAAATCAAGAAGTGTCTAAGTTATACTATTGTTTCAACATAATCCCTTCTAGGTGGATATTTTTTCCTATTTTTTTCTCATAGGAATAATTGATATATGTTCATTTAATATATTTTTCATTAACTATGTCCCTACTCCAGGGTCAAACACTTAACTGAACTTAACTGCTTTCTCATTATAAACTCCCAGGATTTTAGGGACACACTTTGTGATGGTTTACGTTGATTTTCAACTGGACAGGATCTGGAATTGCCCAAGAGACAAGACTTTGGGCACAGTTGGGAAGGATTATCTAGATCAGATTAACCTCTGAACTTGGCTATTAGGAGTTATTTAAATAATGTCAGTGAAAGTGGGAAGCCACAGTGGACAGCACCATCCCATAGGATGAGGATGAGGTTTTAGGCTGCATAAAAATGTGGCAGTAAGCTGAGCACCAGCACTCAATACTCCCTTCCTCTTGATTATTACATACCTGACAAGATGTGTCGTGCTCACCCCTCAGCTACTTCTAATTTCTGACCATGATGCACCGTACCTTCAAACTGTGAGCCTAAATAAACCCTTCCTTGCTTAATTCGCTTCTGTCAGATATTTTTCTTTTCACAGCAATGAAACTAGTAACTAAGACATAGTCATGCCTGTCTGTGAACATCTTTAGGTACATGTGTGGAAAAATGGGGGAGGATGAATGTGAAAATATCAATTTCCCTGTCCTCCCCATGGCACTATATGATAATATTAGGGACAGAGATGGTGTCCTCAGTCATTGTAGTCAACACATTCTTTTCTTCACTCCCTAATCTCCTTCATCTGAAAGAGAAATGTATTTTTAGCCAATTCTCTAGGACCAAGTCATTGATTTATGAATACAAGGTGAAGGACTGCATGAATTGTTTGCCTGACCTCCATCAGTCATTTCCCACAGTCATATCTATTTTAAGAAATATGAAACAAATTGTGTTAATGGGGCACATCATCACCTTGATGTATCGCGCAGGAAGGACTTCCCCTGTTCCTTATCGGAGACATATAGAAAATTAGCTTTCCTCTGTTTGAAGGCGCTTTGCTCCGAGTTCTTCATTATTTCACCCTGCTGATGCAATGCATTACCCGAGTGCTGATTCACTCAGCATATTCTCACAAAAGGTTGGAATGAGTCCCTGAAAGTCTTCTGAAGCTAAAGAATGACCATAAGAAATTGTTCCTATGTCTGAGAAACTGTGGGATATTTATCCATCAAAGTTATCCAAATGCTAATTAAACTGACTGCTGACTTTTCCTTTAATATGTGTAAGTTCTCATTAGACCAGTTCCATAAGTTATATCCTTGAAAGACCTCACATCTGTTAGGCATTAAACTTCATACAAAACAAACATAAAAGACAATCTCTGGTTTATTTTTATTATAACTTTAGATGGGAACCAAAAATTACATGATGCACCTCTGTACAAAACTCAATGCAGACTGATAATGACTTATGGTGATATATCGTGTACCCCAATATATTGTGTACCTTAATAAACTTATCTGGAGACCAGAGGACAGAGCCAGCCACTTGATTAGACATAGACGCCAGACAGTGATGGCACACACCCTTAATCCTATCACTTGGGAGACAGAGATCACTCTCAATCTCTGTGAGTTCAAGGCCACACTGGAAACAGAGCCAGGTATGGTGGCACACACCTTTAATTCAAACACTTGAGATCTCATGCCTTTGCTTGGGAAGCACACACACACACATTTAATCCTAGGAAGTAATATGGCAGGACACAGAAAGGTATATAAGGCACGAGGAAACAGGAACTCTCTCTCCTTCAATGGAGAATTTCACAGGGGTAAGAACTAGTGACTTGCTCTCTGCCTCTCTGATCTTTCAGTTTTATTGGGGTGCAACCACATTGACTGCTTATAACTATATGTGGAAATTATGCTTTTTGCACACTTGAATAGTCTCTTTCTGCCTTGCTCTCTCTTTCTTTCTCTGATACACATAAGCATACAAATATATACACACAAGGATCCTCTGGTCACCAAGAAAGTGATTAGGAGTTAAAATTTATTACCTTGTTGAGCTGCACAGAGGCATAAGCAGATCTGATAGCTTCAAAGAAATAAACAGAAATTGACATTAGAAGAGGGTCCAGTCCAGGATTACTCACACTCTTACAGTTTGTGAATACTGACACACTGAAATATTGCTGGAAAAGAGTGATCTGGAGTGTGAACTAGCTCGAGTCAAAATCATAAGTAAAGCTGAGAGACTAATAAGGAAAGTGCTTAGATTGGCTGCATATGAACACCAATGAGGGGTTTTCCACATTTCATACCATTATAAAGAAATATCTTCTTCTTGTGCATTTCAGGCAATAAAACAAGGTTGAGTCAGGTGCACAGACAATGGTTATCTCTCTTTAAAGAAAGTCTTTGTAATAAATACAGTTATCTAGTTACAACCCTATTTAAAAGCTAGGAATAGTCAGTGCTCACCTATTAAAAAAAAGGGGGGTGGAATCCTGCATGGCTCTTTTCTTTCCAGAGATTTAAAATTCTAGTAGATCAATGACTTAGAAGTTTGTGCATGTCCCTTTAAGAACTCTAACATTTAGAAACACATCTGAATGGGTCAA
Source organism: Peromyscus californicus insignis (assembly GCF_007827085.1). Classification (NCBI taxonomy): domain Eukaryota; kingdom Metazoa; phylum Chordata; class Mammalia; order Rodentia; family Cricetidae; genus Peromyscus; species Peromyscus californicus. The sequence continues at coordinate 16,372,574 of NW_026294492.1, forward strand.
AGATTCACATCACGTTTCATATTAACAACTGAAAGGTGATTTAAACTTTATTGAAAGAAGATAATGATCTCATGAAACAGCTCATACCATACTATGGCAGAACTAACCATACTACACATAAGTGTGTAAAAACGTAGTGTCTGTTACTTGAAAGTCACTAAGTTCAATGATAAAGTTAACAAAAATAATATTGCTTTGCATATAATTCCTAAATTTTTTATCTAAATCTGGGTATCAGTCTGGTAGAGTGGCACACAACTGCAATACCAATACTTCTAAGTAAGAGGCAGGAGGATCAAAAGTTCAAAACCAAACTCAGGCACATAACAATTTTGAGTACAGCCTGGGCTACACTAGGACCTGTCCAAAACAAGGCAATGGAAATAAATTAGATATCAAAAATACCCATTCAATGATAAGCCTTGATGAAGAAAGGCTTGTTGCTCTAGGTGGTACTCAAGACAATAGGGAAAAGAATGAATGGTCTTGGGAAAGTACTGTTGGATTTGATATGCCATGCAAGGCTGAATACCACCCCCAAACTGAAAACTGCATTTGACAAGAATAAAAGGACACTATTGAGAAACTCCAGAAAGAAGTATGACTCTGTAGTTTTAAGGACAGTGGTAGGAAAAGCAACTGTAGAGCATGGTTCATTAACATTCACGATGATTAAAAAACCCTGAGGAGTAAATGATAATCTAGGTGACTATGACTCCGATCGTGACTGAGAAGATCACATCAAGAGCCATGGGGATATTTCCACAGGGAATGGGGAACGTGGACAGCAGAGGGTTGTGCCTCTATAGGCAAAGTAGACTACAGTCAGCAAGGGTGTTGCTCCACAAATATGGTACCTAATTAAAAAACAAAGAAAGAAAGAAGCAGCAGCAGCTGAGGACTGAGGGCAGGACACCAATTCAAATTATTGCCTCTCACTCATTTCCCTAATCTAAAATTTGTTTTCGTGAGGTGAAGGGATCTGGAAAGACTGAAAAGATAAACTCATCCATAGATTGAAAGATCTTATAACTCTATGACAAAAAAAAATCATAACAATGCCACCAGATTTAACAAAAATATAGACTACCCAACTAAATTTGAGTTTCAGATAAGATATTATTTAAGAAATCCGAACGTCTAGAAAATACATAGAGTCATACTTAACGTTTTCTCACTATAGTGATGAAATCCCTCAGAAGGAAGTTAAAGGGGAGCTCTTTATTTTGGCCCTTGGTTTAAGGGGATACAGTCCTTAGTGGCAGAAAAAGCATAGTGATAGCATAAATATGAGATGATAAGACACATTGCAGCAATGTTTAGAAAGCAGAAAAAAATGAAGGCTGGCACTCAACTGGCTTTTCCCTTTGGCTATGGTTCTTCCCTATGGAAACCCATCTATAGGGATAATAAAGCTCACATTCTTTTCAGAATTAATCCTCCCTGAAAACACTCCCCGTATGCACACGTCCAAAAGTGTGCTTCACTGATATCTGACATGATTATTAATTTAATCAAGTTGACAATGAAGATTAATCATCACAAACATTGATATTAGACATTTTATCATCTATATGAAATAAAAATGTAAAAGTGTATTCTGTAAATAATCTGATGTTCTCTAATACTTGGAGAATCAAATGTCATCATGGCTACCTTGTCAGAGGGAGTGTTCAGGGAGCTACCCGTGTTGATGAAATTCTGTTACAGACTCATCTGCCAGTCATTTCTACTGTCTCAAGAGTTAATTTGGAACTGACAAATATAGCTTTCAGGAGACTTATGCAGGCCGAGTCTCCTTATTTTTGGAATAAGAAGTATGAGAAAGGTGAAGGTTTATTTGTACTAATGGAAAGGTACGAAAATGTGATGCAACAACCATACAATATATTAAAAACAGCACCACATTTGTAACTAACACCCTGCTCAGCAGTAAGAGACTGAAATCTTTCCAACTAAAACCAAGAATGAGATAAGGAACTCCAATTTCACCACTGGTATTCAATACTGTACAGGTGCATCTACTAAGATGAATGAGGCAAGAAAAGGAAATAAAAGACATCTACATCAGGAAGGAAACAGTAAATGATCTCCATTCACAGATAACATGATTCTCTATTCCAGGTAATCAATGAAAAAGCTACTCGAGGCAATCAATGAATTTAGCAAAACCAAGCAATGGGTTCAGCACTCACTCATTTGTGCTTCTACACACCAGAATCAACATTCTTAGAAGAAAATTAATAAAGTAATGTCGTTCAGTACAGCATCAAAAATGATCGGCTGCCAAGGCATTAATTATAAGCAACGAGCACACTAAAAACTCCAAAAATCACTGAAAGAAGCTAGAATATGCTTACACAAATGAAAAGATACACTGTGTTCATATATGAGAGGAATTAACGGCATAAGAACAATACTACCTAAGTGACCTACAGATTCAATAAAAAGCCTATAAAAATTTCAACAGTTGTTTTTACAGCAGTGAATAAGTCAAACATTAAATCCATAAGGGGTTGTGGAGGTCAATGGATAGCTAAATCAATCTTGAAAAGAAGAACAAAGTTGTAGTAATTACATCAAAGTAACCAAAACTTATACAACTGGCACAAGATCATATGTTACAATGAACTAAAAAGAAAATAAATCCAGTATTAAACCAATATATTTTGCACTCCATTATGTACAATATATGCACACTATATGTAGATGCCATGCTTCAGAATTTGACCTTTATTTGGAAAAAGGGTCACTGCACATAAAACTAAAGAGTTCATACTAGTGTGTATGGGGCGGAGGGGGATTGCCCCCAATCTACTGTGACTGACATCTTTTAAGACAACTATATGAAAATGCAGATACCCATGAAGAACACATGTGACAATGAGATCAGGGCTGGAGTGATACTCCTGTAGTAAAGATTTCAGTAATTGTAGGAATAACAACAGAATCTAGAATGACTCAAAGTAAGGGCCATCAAAGATTTTAGGAAGAACGAGTCTTTATCAAAACCTTGATTTCATGTGTTTAACCTCTAAAACTCTGGGATTACATAATTTGTTTGTTTTTTACACATTTTATTTTTTTAAGAAGGTATAAAGATACATCAGCTAAAAGTATTTTTCATCCATAAATAGTGCTGGGATAATCTCATACCATGTAAAATTAAGCCAAAATGTCTCAGCAACATACATGTAAAACCTACATCCATAAAACTGTTAGCATGGAAAGAAAATAAAGACAAACTGAGTCTTTGACAATTTAAATATATTCTTCATAAAAAATCCAATGGGGGCCGGGCGGTGGTGGCGCACACCTTTAATCCCAGCACTCGGGAGGCAGAGCCAGGCGGATCTCTGTGAGTTCGAGGCCAGCCTGGGCTACCAAGTGAGTCCCAGGAAAGGCGCAAAGCTACACGGAGAAACCCTGTCTCGAAAAACCAAAAAAAAAAAAAAAAAAAAAAATCCAATGGAATTATAACTTACAGAATGGAAAAAATTTGAAAACCATATATTAGTAAAAGCCTGTTTCATAGAATATATAAAGAACTCCTAGAACTCAACAATAAATGAATACAATTAAAAGCTAGTTAAGAAGTTAAATGGGTATTTACAAAGAAAGAATTAAAAGGCCCAGAAAATGCATAAAGAGACATTCAATATCTTTCATCTGTAGAGAAAAATAATTGAAAACCAAAATAAAGACTCTTCATACCCTCTAGGATAGCCACATTTTTTTTAGAAAATAAATATTGGCAACTTGTTAATAAATCCCTGACAGAAAATAAAAATGGTTCATTTTCTATGAAAAGGATTTTGCTGGTTATTCACAATATTAAATATGGGATTGCCATATAACACCATAAATCCACTAAGTATGTACACAAATAAATTTAAAATAAGTACCCATAATATATATATATATATATATATATATATATATATATATATATATGTATATATATGTATATATGTGTGTGTGTGTGTGTGTGTGTGTGTGAGTGTGTGACTTTATAACATCACCATTCACAAGGTTAAAAAAATAAGTATTAACAATCCAATTGTCTATCAATAAACCCATGGATAAAGAAATTGTATTACATAAATATGATATTAGCCATAAAGGCATTAATAACACAGGTTGATGCAACCTTGCTTGAAGAAGCTTATCACTGCGGTCAGGTTTTGACATTAAAAATGTCATATCATTTCTAGTTTGTGCTCACTGCTTTGTGCTCAAGGCTGAGATAAGAGCTCCCAGCCTCCTGTTCCTGATGCCACACCTGCTCCCTGCTGACTCATCTCCTCACTATGACAGACTCTTATCCCTCTGGAACCATAATCCCAAATAAACTCTTTCTTCTATCAGTTGTCTTGGTCACAGTGTTTTATCGCAGCAACTGAAAAGTAAGTGATACAACGCTGCTTCAGTGTTTTTTTTTTTTTTTTGATGATTGATTTGTTTCATACATTTTGAATCAATAAATTGTTTGAGAAGAAATATTATTGCACTCTAAAGGAAGTGGTCTAAAGATTATCAATCTTTAAAGTCCTAAAAGATTCAAGTGAATGGCTCCTCTCCTGTGTGCAGTACTCAAGGCCCTAGTCAACGCTGGATGGATCTCTGAGAATGACTATAGTATGTAAATGATTGAGTCAAGTAAGATTCTCAATTGCAGTTGCAACAGTGAATACATTTTTGTTAAAAAAATACATTAATGTGATTTATCCATTGGCAAATCATTTGTTCCCATTCAAATTTTAAAAGAAAATCAGGAACAATTTGCATTCATGTAGTGGAAATAACTTTTCTTCTCCTTCCTTCTTCTTCCTCCTCCTCCTCCCTTCCTCCTCCTTCCTCTTCTTCTTCTTCTTCTTCTTCTTCTTCTTCTTCTTCTTCTTCTTCTTCTTCTTCTTCTTCTTCTTCTAATTCTTCTTCTTCTTCTACCTCTAGTGCTAACTCTAACGCTCAGTCTCCTGCCTGCTGCCTCACTGTAGTCCTAAGAGATGTGACCACCTGTACTAGGGTGATACCACACTGCTCCATTACACCTATAGCATTGTGCTGAGCAGACAAATGTGAAAATACACTAAAGGCCTTTGTAGGACTTACCCATTTCAGAGTAGGGGACAATGATTACTGTAAATGCTCAAAGACTGGACACTTAGGTGAAATTTAAGGTGATGCAATATGTATGAGATTGCTATGAGATTCCTTTGGAAGTAAAAACCATCTTGCATCTTCTATTATACTAAAGAAAACAAAGGAACCAGAGACCCCTTTGTGTATCCAGACAACTACACTTAGAGAGGGGGAAATCAGTTTTTTGTTTTTTTTTCTGGGTTGCTGCTGCTCTTGAGAAGCTACCATACTCAAGTACACATGTGTACTACGAAGTAGGTTCGATGTTTTTTTTTTTTGTTTTGTTTTGTTTTGTTTTGTTTTTTAAAGAGCTAACTGATTGGGAGGTAAAGTGATGGGAGGAGAGGGGAGGAGGAGGGGAAAGAGGGAACAGATTTGATCAAAACATATTATATGCATACATTTAATTCTCAATAAAATTTTTCAAAAGAATGCCAACACCCATAGTAAACACATCCCAGGCAGAGCTCCAGGGGTCCAGTCGATGAGAGAGAGGAGGAATTCTATTAGCAAGAGATATCGAGACCATGATTGGAAGGAGTACAGAGACAACTAGCCAAACTAGTGTAAATGCATGAACTGTGGACCACTGGCTGAGGAGCCCCTGTGGTACTGGACTAGGGCCTCTGGATAAGCGAGATAGTTGTTTGGCTTGAACTGTTTAGGGGACCCCCATACAGTGGGACCACGACCTGTCCCTAGTGCCAGCTTTTTTGAGCCCACAGTGCCTACGGTGGGACACTTTGCGCATCCTCGGTGCAGGGAGGAGGGGCTTGGACCTGCCTCAACTGAATGTACCAGGCTCTGCTGACTCCCCATGGGAGACCTTGCTTTGGAGAGGGTGGGAGTGGGGGGTGGGTTGGGGCCGAGGGCTGGGGGTCAGAGGAGGGAGGACAGGGGAATCTGTGGTTGATGTAAAATGAATGAAAATCTCTTAATAAGAAAAAGAAAAGCAAGCAAGGAAAAAAAAAAAGAAGAAAACACATTGAATTTTAAAAAAAAAAAAAAAAACCTGAAAAGTTAAACAGGTCATGGAGTTTCATAGATGGAGAAATGCCCCAAGCAGGGATATAGGAGGAAAAGAAGTTAGAAGACCACTGTTGTCTTACAGAAATACATGCATAATCAATCATATGGAAACTGACATAAAATCAGGTTTTTATTGTATGCCAACCCCATGTACTAATCTCACAGCACAGAACTAAACTATGAAGTAGATGCAGTTTGGCTTTGGTCATCACTAACCTCCAAAATATATGCATTTTGCAAAAATGAGCGACTATTGAGAAAGAATAAGGAGTCCATGAATTAACACAATTACATGTGCTCCCACATACTAAGGCAGATCTATTGATAGATATGAACTTCAAGCTCATTGATAATAGGCACATTAAACACCCAATATGGAATTGTCATTGATGGAGACAGATTATTGGCCATCAATTAATTCCACTGGCTCTCTTCAAAGGTCCCTCTGCTTATCTACAGAGGAAAAAATTATTTGGGTATGGATTTCCTTTGCTGCCCACAGAATGTCAGCCATAATCATGATGTGAAGGTGTTCACAGTGACTGATATACAGGCATGACATTGCCAGGGGGTGATGTGAGTATAGAAATGCTGGCCTGGTTCCTGCCTATGAGCTTCCCTGGATGTATCAGTATAGTACGCCACCCACCAAGAGACATCAGGACTCAGAATATTAAAATGTTCCTCTGAAGGTGAAGCTGAAATGCCAGCTTGTAGTAAACACTGAGAGAACAGATGCTTTAATTGAATATGCAGTGTATCTATTAAAACAATGATCACCCTAGTTGTCACTATGTCCCTGCTGAAGGAAAGGCATGTGTTCAAAAGCCAAGGAGTGGGTGCATAGCTCCCAAGGAATTACTTATGATGTGTACCCTCATGACTCTAAGCTCTGTCGGATTGGTGGTCATAGCCCACCAAAGACACTCCTACCAGAAGAAGTACATAGAACTCCGACTGCATTATACATTATACCTGCTACCAGGGTGCTGTGGACACCTTTTGCTCATGGAGTAACAGGTAAAAATTGGTTAGGTTATAGTTCAAGATAGTTAACCAGAATCAGCAGGAAGAAAAAACTCATTTTACTTAACATGTGGAGAAGGGGAAATAGAATCCAAGTGATACAGTTAGGCACATCCTAATAAACACCTATGCTGTTGTCACAACAAATACATAGTTGCAGCAACCATGCACACCAAATGAAGACCAAGATTTACACACCTTACAGATGAAGGTATGCTGATTGTTAGAAAGTATTTTAGCGTTAGTGAAGAGAGAGAGAGAGACTAGAATGGATGGAGAAGAGGAAAGAAGATGAATGTCAGTTATGGCAGAGTTCTTCCATAGGATTGGAGCATCTCATTTATCTCATTAACTTCATTCTTCATGGTTTTCACCAAAGAAAGGGATTATAGAAGAGATATGGAGGCACTATTGCCAGATATGTAAAGAAACAGACCAGAATCATGCAAAGGCAAGTGTGTGTGTGTGTGTGTGTGTGTGTGTGTGTGTGTGTGTGTGTGTGTGTTACATAAGAAGGTGCCTCACCCACCAGAGATAAGAACTACCCAAAGATCACAGGTAACTGAACTTTGAAAGGCATTGCTGAGTTGCCCTAGGATCCTGAGCCTCTTGGGCTGTTATGAGTCAGTGTCTAAGAATAGTGGATATCCCAAGGATTACTACAGATCAACACAAACAAAATGAATAAATCAATAGAGTAACAGGCTATGGAGATAAGAAAGTAGTTATCAGGACAGCAAAATAAACAGAGAGCATGAACATCTGTTCCATCACTGTTAGTTGGGGATCCCCGACTGAGACATTATGTCCTTTTGCAATTATTGGACCATCAGATAACAGTGACAGTAATTATAATAAGGAAGAAGGGGAGGAGAAGTATCAGTAATCTGGCAATCCCCCATATCGGTGATTATAAGGACATATGTACTCCCACACATGGTGGTATAAATGGATCCAATTACTTGGAAGAGCAGCATGACAAAACCACGTACAAAGATACTTAATTTCCAACCCAACACCCCACTGAGTATAAGGAATACAAATCTAGATATAAACTCATTCAAAACAAGGAGGTATGAACATACAGAAGTTTCAGGGAGGCCAAAGACATAGACAGAACCTTGAAAAGAGTTCTAAGCCAATGTTCTGCCACTACCTAACAGAGACAGTGGAGAACCAAAGTGGGAAGAATGCACTACCTTGAACCTGTTCCTCCAGGAATAGAAACTGGTGAGTATGATTCTTGGTCATAGGGAAATATCACACATGTAAGTTACCCCAGAAAAAAAAAGATAAGTAAGGAAATATGGGAGGGTACATTCTACTCTCTCCCCTTGCATGGAACAGTGAAGAGTGGGACACCATCTGATCCCATAATTAAAGAGACAAATAAATAATAGCCAAAGGGTCTGATGGCTAAAGAGCAGGCCACCTTCACTTCATTCCTTCTTCTACATCTTGCCATACATAATTGAATACAATATCTAAACTCTAGGTGAGAGCCGCTATCTTCCCAGGTCTTTCAAGATGAGTAGCAAACAAGGGAAAAAGTGAGAGTATCATCCTTCTACATTCACTGCATGAATGATTTCTCTTCTAAACATACAACCTCGAGTCTTATTTCAAAATAGGGAAAGCTGCAGTGATTTGGATACTGGCAGTACCAGATACTGCAGGATATTAAACATCCCCCAGTCCCCATTGTCAGTGGCTCGTAGCATTCCCAGCCACCATGATATGCAAACTGCACATACACATTTCCAAACACCCCCCCAAAGGACAGTGCATCTCCACAGGTGGAATCCATCTCCTTAGAGATCTCCAGTATATTTGCTTACGGAGATTTGTAGTGGCACGATCAAACAGCAAACAATCTGAGACACTAAGTGTGTATCAATAGTGGGATAAAAATGGAGCAATACACACAGCTGTATAACTTTCAGCAATTAAAATAAATGAGCCAATTACATATATCCATGAGAATAATTCTCAAACAGCATTTGTCGGGAAAAAAAAAAAGAACCTCTAAGTTGTAAAAAGGGTTGCTACTATTGATTACAACATTTAACACACTGTAGATAAAGCTTCGAGATATTTTGAGAAAATAAGCCTTTTAAAGCAGAATAAGTCCTGTCTACAGAATAAGAAGGCATCTCACTATACTGTTTGTTTATTCTTTAGCTGGTCTGTTGACATCCCTGACTAATCTAGAGTTTACAAGGCAGAGGGCATAGCAACATTAGTACACACAGAATATGATAATATTTGCACAGAGCAATGCAGTAATTGCATGAGGCTCTTTGAGGCTAGATGTGATGAGCCCATGGGCTTTTCCTACCTGCAGGCCTGCCCAGCCTCCTCAGAGACTGAGAACATCAATGTTGCAAATGTCTTTAACCATCTGACACCCAATCTTTGTAAGTTGAGTATTAACAGAGATCTGTATTGTCTCTCCAGCCTCAAACCTTGGTCTGCAGAATCCATTTTCTGAAAGGAGCTGTGTTTTTTTCAGGCTTATAGCCTCAGACGAATTGGAACGTGTGAGGGATAAACTGGAAGGGCATTTGCTACGTCGAACACATCTTTGTATTTGCATCAGTTCCTTACAGGCTGAACGAACTGCTGGGGATAACTGCATTTCCACTGACTTCTTTAGACTTTGGGTATCTTAATTATGGGTCCCCTACTGACAGCCCATGTTATCTCAGTATTCCAGGGTTAGTCTTCAATTTGAGGGGGCACAAGGGCAGAGAAAGAACACTGTCTGAGGTCACAGTTTTCAAAGAAAAGGAGTCTTTGCTGGATGGTTTATTTCCATTTCCTCCACCTGTGTAGGAGGACCTGAGCTCCCTGCTAAGTAAACACAAATTATCAACACAGTAAACTAAATGTAAAGTCTGAACCCTTAAAAAATATCTGGATTCTCATCAATTGTTTCAAAACCAAAATCAATTCGCTCAAAAGTAACTTACAAAGTCAGTTTTTCCAAACAGTGAGCAGTGGGGGCGGGGGAGGGATCCTATCAAGCCTGCTTGGAAACTAATTTTAAAAAGAGATAGAAGAGGAAAAAATGGGAGAGGAAGAAAGAAAAAAAAAAACCAGCAAGCGATTTTACTGAACTGCAAAGGAATCAGTAAACCCGGGCACACACAATGCTACTTTGCCCTGTGTGCCAATCTCAAGGTTCTAGGGGTTTCTTTCTGTATCTCAAGTCTCATTCTGTTCCTCGGAGAGATGGCCCCCTTTGCTCCTTGGGATGTTTGGGTCTGGTATGCAGCTGCGGCTCCCTCCACCTTGCCAGCCTTACCCTCTGATCCTTTCTGAACTCAAAGCACCAAGAAGGACCGTCAGTGTTGGAAGTCGGACGCTATATCGCGCCAATCATCGCTTGATGCCTCGGTTCTTCACAGTGCTCTATTTTTGAGCCTCGTGCTCGTGAATCAAACGCTTTCTGCTTCTGAGGTGCATCATGCACCTGCCTAGAGCACTGCTTAGATTTTCTCTCCAGGGCATAGTCTGTGTGAAGCCCACTGAGTTGAAAGTCCTTCTGCGTTTGCTCTCTCCTACACCTGAGAGGCAGAGCTGCTGCAGACCGTTTTGTATTCTAGCTGCTAAATGTGAGAAAGTCGGGTGGAGACAGCAAGTTCAAGGTCTGGCCGCGTCAAGCTTTGGTCCCAAGGTGTTGTACATTCTGACTATCGGTCTGGAGTCAGGGGCACTAGCTTTCTGACCATTTTTACATTTAAGACAGAAAAACAGTCAAAGCCCCTGAGCTCTCGATTTCATTCATTCACCACACCAAAATCATAAACCCCATCATACACAAAAAAGAAACAAAAGATAAAAATAAAAATGACTTGTTCTGAGATGCTGTCCAAAAGAAAAGGCAGAGTTTTCTTCTGTTTGCAAGGAGGCAGACCATGGAATCACCCTGCTACCAGAATACAAATAGAAGAACATACAGTTCTGGGCTCCCGTGTCCAGTTCCTGGTTTTGTGAAAGGCTCTAGGGACATAAGCAACAGTAGTGAGAATTGGGCTTTGGTGTGGTAAGACATTTATCCTGAAATCTAAAATGTAGAAGCTCGAATAACAAAATGTTCCTCCCAGCCTCACAAAATGGTAACTGGAAGAAAGCAAGCTGGCCTGCCTGAAGAGCAGTGGACTTTCAATCAGCCCGGGACATCGAGGCGGCAGCTGCTGCAGGCTCAGATCCCCCCTTGCTGTAGATACCAAAGGATTTGCCTTGTCCTCTCTAGGCTTAAGTTTTCTGATCCACGGTACGTGAACAACATCATGTGATATTAATGATGGTAGTGAAATTTGTTTTTAAAAATCTGCTAGGTGGGTCTAATTTTGAACTGAAGCACCATAAATTTCTTAATGATAGGCATTATGAAAATCAAAGAAAATGCTCTCCCCAGGTATAGTGGTAACTATCCTGAATCCATTAGCAAAATCCAAAGCCTTCATGAGAACTCAATCTTTGCAATGCCTGAGAGACTAAATGTGTTCTGGCTTAATTCATTTATTTACTTAATATAAATTTAATTGTTCACTAAGCTCTCAGTACCTAGCTGAGAACAATTTAGTGGATGATCCACTCTCCCAGTCCATACATTAATTCAAATATTTGAGAAGTGTACGCCAAGGCTTTCAGAATAGGCTTAAAAATACCACCTATTGCTTCGCTTTGTATACAAATTACATTTACAAAGACGGCTTATAGAAATGTATGCCAAATTTTATATATTTTCAGGCCGCATCAATACATTAAAGACAGTGCGTTAAGATAATAAACATCCACTGAATTTTTTTTAAAAGTATAAAAAATTAATAAGCAGGTCTCTGTAATGACTGGGAGAAAATAAGACTTCACCCCCTAGTGGGTGGAGCCCCGAGGCTAAGTTCAGTTCCAGGCAATTAAGCGCTTACAGATTATAAAGGGGAAAATTTGGAAACTCATTATTTCTTATTAGTAAAACCAAAAGGATGTTTTATGATCTAATGAGGAAACTGCCCCAGTTTTACAGCCAGGTAGCTTTAAGGCTCAGCTCCAAACTCCTTGAAGTCACAGAGACTTTCTCAAGCCTTGCCCTCGGGAAATCACATGCCAACCACACAGCTCTGCTGCTAGCTCCCAGAGTAAAAAGCCCTGTTCTCTCTTCTTAAATTTTACAAACATGGATTTAGCAATCTGTCTGTCTATCTATCATCTATCTAGCTAATCTACCTATCAACCAATCTATCATTTATCTACCTATCTACCTATTTTCCTACCTATATAACTATATAGCATCTATCTCTATCTATGTATCTATCTATGTACCTATTTATCTACCTATCTACCTATATATCTATATAACATCTATCTATCTACCTATCTGTCTACATACCTATCATCTATCTATTTAACATCTACCTATCATTTCTCATTTATTTAAAATGTGTTTATGTATATGAATGTGTAGCAGCTCACAATGTGGAGGTCAACAGGACACCTTCTGAGTTTTCAGTTTTCTCCTACCACCATATAGCTTCGAGGAATCAACCCAGGCCTTCAGGCATGGTGACAAGAGCCCTTACCAGGGAAGCCACCACACCAGCCATCTCCCACAGTCATTTAAAGGAGGCATTTTAAACATAGACATATGCTCTGAAACTGTATCTCAATGACCCCTATTTTCTGCACAGTCACTCATTCCCAGGAGCCCTTACTCCTAAAACACTTGACATTTCTAAAACTCTAGATCCTTACATGAAAGCCTGGGTGAAGATCCACCTACCTGCCTCTTCCATTTGTGTGGAATCATTCTTAATTTCTCAGGGGAGGCACATTCAACCCTTTAGAGTTGTAAATTTCATGCTTACATGAGTGTCTTCCTCTTGCTTAATTTTACATGCCAGGTCACCTGCCTCCTCTTTCTTGGCTGCCTATGCTGACATCCCACCATTGACACTATTGAGAACCAGAGCAGAATGGCATGGGATAAATTCAATTCTTGTCTCCAGTTTCTTAACACATTAAGTCTGTCATCCCTTCTTAGTAAGTGTTCAATCAGTGTCCCTTAGAGTCTCCATTTCTAATTGTTTGGGCGATGTATCCTCCGGTGCCTTCACCCTCAGGTTACTGAAGACATGCAGACTTTCCCTCCCTTGAGATACAGAATAGCATTGTTAGTGATGGACAATGAAATGTAGGAGGACAGCCCAGACTGGAACAACTTCTGTAAGATAAAAATAGAGGACTTCATAACATGTCTTTGTGTGACAGAGTAGAGCAATCATTCTTAATAAAGTTTACTTGTATGCATTATTCACAGTCCTTAATGAAACATTTGAAACTTAAATGGACATAACACACTCTGGGTTATACAACTGGCCTTGAAATCAGTTGAGTGAGTCTCAGGCAATGTGGACCCATGGACCAGCTGAATAACCTTTATTTGAACTTTCTTTTTTCATTTCTAAAGTGAGGATAATACTTCCTATTAAACTGTGTCTCAGAGTTGCTGTGGGAATCATACAAAAATGCATTAACAAGAGAACTGAAATGTAAAAAAAGCATAACCAAATGGCAATTCAATAACACTATTAGATCTTGAAATCTGTAATGTTAAAAGGGGACTGTGTATCGCCAGGAAAAGCAGTTTTCCTTCAGGAAAATTAATTATTCTTTAATCAGATAGGGACTTATACACAGTTTTGATGATGAAGAAGGATGTGTGGAGTTAAACTTTGTGACAAAGATAAGAAATTTGAAACACGTTTAATAATTGTGTGGCCAAGACAGAGAGATGTTTAGCTGCTTCTCAAGATCTCGGTAATCTTTATCTCGAAAATTAAGAGAATATGAATATGTACAGATTGAATATCCCTTATCTCAAATACTTCTGGAAAGAATAATTGGGATTTTGATTTTTTTGGGGGGTGGGATATCTGTGTGTGGGGGTGTGGGTATGGGTGTGTGTTGGGGGGTGTATAAAATGAAATATCTTGGGAATATAATTCAAGATCCACAAAATTATTTGTGCCTCACATATATCATTACAAACACACACACGCACAAGCACACAGAGGGAGACACACACACACACACAAGCACACACAGAGAGAGAGACACACACATATACACAGATACAGAGAGAGAGGAGAGAGAAGGGGGAGAAAGAGGGATGGAATTTTCTACTTATACTGATGAGGTGGTTCTCAAAGATTTTGAGCTGTGAGGCATTTGAGATTTCCAATTTCAGATTAGGGATGGTCACCCTGTATGTCATGAGGCTGTGAGAATGAAGCCTTTAGTGTAAATGTTTTGTTCCTCTAAAATTCATGTTTAAAAACAACTCCATAGTGATGATGTTAAAATACTCAGGGAAACAATGAATTCATGAGAATATTCATGGGTGCCGTTAGTAGTTCTTATTCGGAAAACCATAGACAGCTTGATGAATCCTTTCTATATGAGAATATCTACAAGATATACACTCTGACCATAAATGAAAAATGCTGGTGCTGATGTCTGGAATTCATAGCACCCAAAATGACCCACACAAGTTGCTCTTTGTTTTTGTTTTTGTTTTTGTTTTTTGAGACAGGGTTTCTCTGTGTAGTTTTGGTGCCTGTCCTGGAACTCACTCTGTAGACCAGCCTGGCTTTGAACTCCCAGAGATATGCCTGGCTCTGCCTCCCAAGTGCTGGGATTAAAGGCTTGTACCACCACGGCCCAGCTAAGTAGCTCTTTTATTATTATTATTATTAAATTACCCAGTATAAAGCATTTTGCTATAGCAACCTGAATCATCTACCACAATGGAGTAATACAAACTTGATGTATTCACTATCTGATACTCAGTAGTCAAATCACGATTTTGGGGAGTTAGCAATACAGCTCAGCTTATGGAGGGGCTTGCCATCGAGCCCAAAGACATGATTTTGATCCCCAGGACCCACATGGTGGAAATAGAAAAGCCACTCCTGAGGTGTCCTCTGTCCTCTGGCACCCACCCACCACCACTACACATACACACAAAAATTTATTAATTAATTCAAATGTAAAAAATTAAAGATTTAATGCAATGATTTTAAATATACTTGACTTTGATCATAAGAAGCCATATCATTTATTTAAAAATACTAAACTCAAAGAAGAACACATTATTCTCCCAAATATCACTAAATTCCTTCCTGTTTAGAATTTTAGGTCTGAAGTTGTTAAGATTTTGTCTAGTTTACTGATTGACACAGTCACTCAGCTGCCAATTACAGCTAGAAAGCAGTTAAATTTTGATCATGTTTAGGACATCAAAAATGTAAAATTTAATAAAACTTTCTTCTTGAGCTAGGAAAATTAAGGAGTGTTTTCTCAACAAAATAATAAAGAAAAACAAAACGATAAACAATCACATTAGCATTTATTGTATTTCTTATACAAGTTTATGGAAAACCACGGAGATTTACTATTCTTTATGATGGAGTTTGTTCTGTCTTGTGCTCTCTAACTTCATGTCTACACGTGAGACCACGATCTCATTTAGATAAAGAGTGATTGTAGATGCAGATCAATCTCAAAATAAAATTGTCCTAAATTGGGGTATGCCCAAACCCCCATGGCTGGTTTTGATTGTTATTATTCATAGTATATATTAAAAGCACAAAAAGTGTCTCATTGTGGTATCCCCACACGTATGTATAATGTACTTTGTTCAGATCCATCCCCTCTAACTCTCTTTAATATTATCATTCCTGTCTATCTCCTCCTCCTTCAGTATCATTGGCAGTGTCTTTTCACCTACATTTTAAGTTCATGTCTTTTGGTGTATTTTTTTTCCTCCCTTAAAAAAATTCCAATAATTCACTATGAAAGAAAGCATATGATACTTTGTTGGGCCATTTTATTTCACTTAACATGCTCTCAGTTCTATCCATTTTCCAGCAGGCATAATCCCATTTGTCTTTATGGCTAAATAAAACTCTATTGGCAATCAGGTGTAATGGCACCCAACTGTAATCACAGTACCAGGAAGTCAAGGCAGGTGGATTGCCAAGAGCTCCAGGCCAGCCTGAACTATATAGTAAGATATTATCTCAAAAATGAGACTTTAATATATACATGTAGTAAATACAGTGGAAAGGAGGAGTTCGGCATATACTGAGACATAACTTAAAGTCCATACCTGTCAACATAGAATGATACGATGACAACTGATAAACATATTATTAATTCCCAGATACCTGTGGATTGACAGTGCTCCTTTTGCTTCAAGTTCAGGAAGTTTCCAACCACCATTTATATAGCTAATCTTTTTACCCTTATGTTCTGAGTATGTTAAGATGTCAAATGATGAGCCATGGAATACTGAGGCTGTTCCTACTCAGCTTTTCTTTCTCTTCCTCAAACTATTTTATCAACAGTGCTACATTCATTTCACTTAGACATTCTTCTACAATGTCAAATCAACTATTAAAATTTTACTTAGTGAGCTAACGGGAACATTGTTTTCACAATATTTTAATTTTAGTTATTATAATAATTCATAACCAGTCCAAACGTAGAAAATGACTGACAGTGTAGCACCCATCCCCAGCTGACACATCTAGAACACCAACCCCTCCACCGAAGGCTGATTATTAACTCTGAGTTTTCTCAGGGACATTTTCCCCATGAATGGGCTAGAGTGTACTCTACTGACCATCTTGTGATGCTTTTTGTTTAAGGAGAACATTTCAAATGCACTATTGTAACTGAATAATCTCATTCTATCCTCAGGAACATTTGTCATTTATACCAATTAGTGTTTTGTTTCATTCTTTAGCCATAAAAAGTAGAAATCTCATTACTTCAATCATAGAAAAAGATTTAGAGGGCTGTCCACTAAATAAAAGAAACTGAACCGAGGGAGACAAATGTTGCATTAACTCAGTTATATGAGGAAAATTAAAATACCAAAGTCAGAAGTGGAGAACAGAATTCTTTGCTGCTCATTGTCCACTGACTTCAGAACGATTATCTAAAAATCTCAACTCTTTATCATGTGTTGCTACTAAAATCTCCACTTCATTAGTTTAGTGACCTATTATTGATCGTGCAAAGACTTAATTAAATGCTCTGAATATGTAAGTCTCCTACCTTTTGCTGGGGCCTTTCACAGCACATTTCGCTCAGTTTATAGTTTTCCTTAGCACTCAATTCTTAAATGTAAGGACTCTTAAGAGCAGCTAAAGATGGAATGGGGCTTTTAAAGTTTTGTTTTGTTTTGTTTTGTTTTTTCTGCACACATCACCCCAAGAAACAGTAACCTTCTGGCCTCCCAGAAATATTTCAAAGATTTTTCACAACTTTTTATGAACATCGAATCCCCTAGATTTTCCTTAGAATCATTTTTTGTTTCATTCTCCTCCCCTTATCTTTATGTATTTATTTTTTTTCTTTGTCTCAGACAATCTGGGTGTTAAACAACTGCAGACTAACCTTTTCATAATAAGGGAAGCTTGAATCAAGTCCAGGACAACCTGTTCCAGTAGAAGTTTCCAGGGGACTGTCTGATAAGTAAATTTATATTTGCTAACAGGGGGTGGGCTCTTGGTGATTTTCTTGCTTATTCTCCCTATTTGTAGTCTTTCCCATATATTGGTTGTATAGTGTTGTGGTAATTAAAGGACTATTGGGAAATGGGGAGATGCTAATGAGAAAAGAACAGATCAGAAAACGAGGAGCCTCAATGATGACTCCTATTCAGTCTTCCAAGCATCCCTTTAATAATGAGTGCTGCTACATAATTTCCAGAACAGCAGAAAGTTTTTTTTTATTTATGTATTTTTTTTTTGCCAATATCCTTGTGGATTTGATAGAGGAAATTTTTGGAAGCCTCTATTCCATTCTATGACCACAGTGGTCACTGTGATGCACTATCTCTGACATGAATGTCTTGAGATTGCTTGCTTGTAATCAACAGAAATTCACTCTAGCTTAAAAAGGAAAACAACTTTAGAGAAATATTTGGAAGGTTTTAGAATCAAAAAAGATAGTTGAAGGACCATGTATTAAGTAGTCACAAATATTGCTTATGAGTGTCCAGAAAAAGAGATTAGGGCAAAGAACTGGTGAGGCAGGAGCCAACAGAGATAAATTTACATACCAGCTACATTTCATCCCATACTCAAAATATTGTGACACAGAAATAATTCACAATCTAAATAAAAGGAAAGGAAGGCCAATGAAGATTTGAAAGGGACAAAAGTACCTCCATCCACTTCTGGGCATCCAGCCAGAATGTGCCATCAGGGTACATCTATTATCCACAGAGCAAGGATTAACCAACATTGTTACCATCACCCTGTGCACAGATAAACCAGCTTCAATATTTTGTGTTTATTTTTATTCTTACCATAAAATTATCTGTTCTTTCTCCTCATAATTTTATTAAGTTAAATAGTACTTTACTGAGGGATAACATTTGCTAGCTCATCTCTCTTTGTTTTTTGTTAAAGCAGTGTGGCTTCTTTTCTTCTTTCCTGTTGTTGAAAATATAATTCATTTGTTGTGTATCTATATTGTTTCCTACAGTCTATGGTACAAAGAGATCCACTTGTTTTGTTCTGCACTATAAACCATTTTTGTGACATGCCTTGCCGGACTATTAGTCAAATGAATAGGTAAATGAATGGATTTACTTGTATATCCTGATCTAGACAAAGTGCCTGTTCAAAGAATGCTCAATGTCAATAGGATTGGGCACACGAATAAATTAATAAGATGTTTAACAAGAAACAGCCTGAAATGCCAACTCAAATACAATTTCTTAATTTTATCTGGTATTTTATGACTTTATGGTTCCTCAGAAGGGAAAATAGCATTGACAGACTTACATTTTCTATTCAAATGAGATTTTTTTTTTCTTCCTCGAAAGACCCATCATTTCTGTATAGTGTGCTTCCAGTAATGGTATAATTGCTTAATTGATAATTCATTTTTTGTTGTTGTTAATACCAAAGCAAATTAGCAGGACAAAAAGAATACTCTCATTATCTCATTTCATATTGAATTTCAGCGCACAAATGGAAATCCTTCCAGCTCAGATTGAACTAGGCCTCCACCACCACTGTGTTTTCTTTGTAAGCTTTTCCTAACAGGACTTCCCACTTACAAATGCTCATAAACAAACATACATTGTGGGATGACTCATCCGTGACCGGCTTGAGGGCCAGACGGCCCAAACAAATAAAAAAGATACTTTCTGAGAGCCAGCCTGGGTCTGCCTGATGGTCTTAGCAACAGCAACAGAAACATGATCTGGAGATGACCTGGACCAATGAGAGACAGCTATGTCACACCAGCTGATGAATATTCATCAGAACTCCTCCTAGGGTGGGGTGGAGGGTATATAAGGCTTGCCTCTTCCTAAATAAACTGAGCTTGTTGTTTCGACAATCTCCCTCAGTCTGTGTGGTTTGACTCTGTGCCTACTTGGCCCCTGACCCCCAAACGGAACAACAGCAAGGACCCTGCTGCAATACATTATTAGCCACGTGAAGAATGAAAAGATAATTTGAATAATACAAAAATGAAAATGACCCATCAGTGAAAAATAACAAATGATTAAATGGAAACCAACTTTGAATTTGCTCTCTAGGGCTAGGGTTAAAACTTGGTCAGAGAACCTGAGTTTGGGTTCTCAGGCTAGAGGGAGGCTTAGTAGTTAAGGCGCTTGTCAACAGAAGTCAGGAGATCTGAGTTTGAGTCTCCCTGACCTATATGAAAGTGAGTGCATTATTTGTTACCCCAGGCCTGGGTGGATATAGATAAGTTGATCTAGAGTGCCTACACCCCAGTTAGTCTATCCAATTCGTTGGATCCAGTGAGAGACCTTTCTCCAAAACTAAGAAGGATAGAAATAAAGGAGGACACCTGGCTTCCATATTTGACTTTCACATGAATATGCACCCATATGCACGCATACCTGCACACATACAGAGAAAAAAATATTCTTAAATAAGTCTAATTTATTTTTAAATAAAGCAATATGAGAACAAAAACTGTAAATATATATAACTGCATACATTATATATTAACTCTAAATCTGTACTATGTAACATGACTTTTGAAAGGTCTTATTAATTAAAAAAAAAAAAAACCTGGAGCCAGATATTGGGGTGAAAGCTGAAAGATCAAAGAAACTTCGCCAACTCCTTAGCTGATCCTGTTTCCTCAGACTGCAAGAGTCCTCACCCAAAAGTGTCTCCACTGAAAATCTGCTAAAAAGCCCCTATCGAGTTCCTGGTCCTCATGCCTTATATACCTTTCGGCTTCCTGCCATCATGTCCTGGGATTAAAGGCATATGTCCTTCCCAAGAAAAGACATGAGATCTCAAATGCTGGGATTAAAGGTGTGTGCCACCATGCCTCTCTCTATCTCCAGTGTGGCCTTGAACTCACAGAGACCCAAGTGGACCTCTCTCTCCCGACTGATAGGATTAAGGGTGTGTGCTACCACTATCTGGCCTCTGTATCTAATCTAGTGGCTGGCTCTCTCCTTTGATTTCCAGATAAGTTTTATTTGTCAGAGCAGAAATAAAATACCACCACAGTACTTGATACATGCCATACATTTTTTAAACGTAGATATGATTTAAAATCTAAAATGGTCATCTTCAAACAGTCACTGAAACAACTGTTCAGATGAAAAAAAAAAAAAAAAGAACAGTAAGAAGAAGGAAAGTAGACTAGGAAGTGAGCATGCTCAAATGGTGTACTCAAGATTTTAGAGTACGCCATAGGAGCTCCAGAAAACAGTGGAAAAAAAATGGGCCTAGCAAAGGTATTAACAAATCTGTGAGAGGCCACTGACAGAATTAAAGTGACTTTGCGACTTGAAAAAAAATTCATAGAAAACCTAGACATCTGCTCATAATTTTTTTATAACTCTTAGGATAGAGATCATCATCAAATCACTGTAAATGAAAGATATTTGATTGGGACTATCAGAACTTCCAGAAATGGTTAATTTAGACAAGTGGTTCTCAACCTGTGGGTCATGAACCTTGGGGTCCAACAAGACCAACCTTAGGAGTCACCTAAGACCATCGAAAAATACAGATATTTACATCACAATACATCACAGTAGCAAAATTACAGTTACAAAGCAGCACAAAAATAACTTTCTGGTGGGCGGGGTCACCACAACATGAGGAAAAATATTGAAGGGTCACAGCAGGAAGGAGGCTGAGAACCACTGCTCTAAAGCCTGGAACGGCAGTATATGCCTGTAATCTTATTCAAGTGGCTAAAGCCAGAGGATTGCTGGAAATTGTGAAGCAGTATGGATTAGACAGTGAGTCCCAAATATAAAATAAAATAATTATATACAATGAAAGTGTTATACTTATTGAGTAATAATTATATGAAAATATTTCATAGAGATTTCTAGATCCCCTAAAATGTTCTCTAGATGCAGGATAATGGGAAGCAATATGATCGGAGACTCTTGGAATGAGAGGGTAGACAACACACATATTTTATCCAGAAACCAGGGAGGGCATCAATGATTGACACTTGGTAGCTTAAGTAGCAACTTTTAATAACAGTGTTTTATTGTTTTCATTCTATGTAGTTCTGGTCTGAATTGTATTTCAGGTTCGAAACTGATATGCAATATACTGTAGTTTTAGAATCAAACTATACACACAGCCCCAAACCCAATATAATTATAGTAGAGAATTCAAATTCATAATCCTTCACAAAAGATAATAATAAAATGACTAAGAAATATCCAAGGATTAAAGAAAATATTAGGAAAAGAAAATATATGCTTTAATTCTCCTTCTTTGAAAGACAAAGGGCAGAGACTGTCTAAACTGATATGCTGAGAAATAATGTTTCAAATTTATTATTTTAATTAATGTTGGTTGTTTAATGAGAGGCACTCACTCATATAGTATACTAAAATTGGCAATAAAGTTTAGCAGAGTACGTTTTAATGGTAGAAATATATTCTAATTTTTACTGTTATTTCATGAATTCTATGTAGTGATCATATATCAAGAAACACATCTACAAATTCACCATTTAAATATAAAAGTTGGACACACAAATATGAGCAACAAGCTGTTAATGCTAATTGTCTCTAAGGAATGATATTTGAGTTAGGAGGACAAAGAGAATTTTAATTTTCATTGCGTCCTCTGCTGATGACTTACCCTTTTTCTCCAAGCAGACTTTTGTTATGTAGCTTATATATTAACAGTGATAGAGTTTCTAAAATCATGGACTGAAGCCTAATGTTTTAATCATGATAGGGCCTGTGTCAATTAAGAGATTTAAAATATGAAGTCTTCTTTCAAAGAAGACAGACACATAGACAAAGTATGAGAGTATATTAAAAATGTCTACCCCAGAAGCTTCAGCAATAGTGACCTCTCATGGTCCTGAGGGAGACCTAAGCTTGTGGCTGTGACATCTTGTTCTGGGCTAATATCTCATTGCCTTAATTGCACCTCAATAAAGTCTGCAGCTTTTAGCAAATTTTAAAGAAAACTTCTTGGTGAGTGGCACTCTTCAGATTGCAATACTGTGCTTTTTCTAGGCTTCTCCAAAACAGGCTCTGTAGCATCCTCAAGGAAACTCAAGCCTCTGTGGTTCATAAAGAGCAGGGTTTTGATGTTTATCTTCCCCCAATCCTCCATCCCTTCCCTTTATGTTCCATAAACCCAGTGCACTCTATACTTCCATTTGCTGCATCGTTTTATATAACAAATAGAAGGCTGTAGGAGATAAACCAACAGAACCGAAGCACAAGCTGTTTAAACGAAAATCCTTTCAGCTGCAAGGGAAGAAATGGTCCGTCTCTGGTCCACATACAGGGAAAGAGTACAGGGTAGAGCAATGTAAATCAAGGTGTCTTTGTTCTCCTGGGTTCCAAAACAGTCTACTTAAAACAGCAGGCTGAAATACAGGTAATGTTAAGCCATTGTTGCATTTACACTTCCGTATCTTTCGATGCTCTAAAAGGGAATTCAGGCATTTCTTGAGACTATGGGTTTATGTCCTTGGCATCTTAAAGTAGTGTCTGCTAGCCCCATTTACACAAGCTTCAGGTTCCAAAGGTAGTTCACAGACTAAATTCATAACCCTAGATGCAGGGACAGTGTTACATATGAATGATTCCACTTTCCTTGATGTTAAATATAGAAGCATAAAGAAAAAACAAACCCATTATGTGCCTGTCACAAAATTGTTGACTTTTGTTGTTCCTGTGTGTATACAACCCATCCCCTTTCTTACAGCAGAGATGGGGAACTTCCGGTTCTTTGTTTCATCTTGGTTATTAACAAATGTAGAGTGTGGTTGAATATACAATTAATTTGATTTTTAAATGTGAATTGCATTTAAAAATGTTATGCAGATTTCATCCATTTATTAAGCAAGGGTTCAGCAGTAGAACTAGATTTATTGTGTTGTGCCCATTTTTCTGTGAAAGTGGTTTAATAGCTAATGTAGGTATACTGTTAAGTCTAGTATGTGGCATCGTCAACCTCATTTTGCCCCTTGTAAGCTAGGATCAACCCCTCTCTTCATCTGTTCCTTAATGACTTACAATCCCTCAGAAGCTGAGGATGTGAATCAGGCAAGAGCCCAACCAATTAGAAAATCAAACCGTTGAATCTAGTTAGTATGTCTGTATCCTGAATACCACAATACCTGCATGCCAATCTTTATTTTAGGAATGTAGAAGACAAATCAGAAAATAAGTATCTCAAGGTTCCCCCAGTACCTTAAAAATAATGCTAGAAGTTGAAGATCATTTGGAAGAACATCACATACAACAAAGTAGATACTGAGCAGAGACACAAATCCCTGGTGCAGTAACTGAGAGTGAATAGCAGACTGGCCTTTAGCCCACCAGTGTAAACCAACTCCACACCCATGGTGGAATCCAATGCCACCGAGATCTAGAACGGCACATTAGGGCTTAGAACACTATGGTTTTTGCCGCACATTCCACTGTGCTCATAAACATCTTCCAAAACTCACTAGGACACTGTTTCTTTGTACTTTGTCTCCATATTTCCTGATTACTTCTCTTTTTTATTAATTAATTTATTCACTTATTTTACATCCCAATAGCAGTTTGCCCTCCCTCATCCCCTCCATTTGTTCCCCCAACTTCTCCCTACTCCCCCCATCCCCAGTTCTCTGTTTTTATTCAGAAAAGGGCAGGCCTCCCATGGGTATAAACAAAGCATGGAATATCAAGTTGAGGTGGGACTATGCTTCTCCCTTTCTATCAAGGCTGGGTAAGGCAACCCTGTATGAGGAATAGGTCCCCAAAAGCCAGCTCAAGCATTAGTGATAGGCCTTGATCCCACTGCTAGGAGTCCCACAAGTAGACAAAGCTACACAACTGTCACACAGATGTAATGAACTTAGGTTGGTCTCATGCAGGCTCCCTGACTGTTGGTGTGCCCAGGTTAGTTGTTTCTGTAGGATCCCTTGTGATATCCTTGACCCTCTTGCTCATACCATCCTCCCTCCCTCTTGTCAGCAGGATTCCCTGAGCTCGACTGTGAGTCTCTGCATCTATTTCCATCAGTTACTGGATGAAGTCTCTCTAATGACAATTAGGATAGGCACCAAACTATGAATATAGCCTCAGAATTTGATCTCTTCTCTTTGGTAACTTTGTCATAGTCTAATAACTACTTTCTTCTGATTTTATATATATTATATATTTTCATATAAATACAATATATTCTCATATATATCTGGGAAGGCACATAAAGTTGTATGTTTTAGGAACCACACCAAGCCTTATGAACCTAGGTTCATAGTGAATACTTTTTCCTCTAAGGAGAACATCCAATACATTACCCAGTGGTTGCTGGACCTCATTTCCTCAGTCATTTCCAACAGTGAGAACTTACATTGTTTGTGCCGCTTTCTATGGAATACATAGAAACCCTTCCACAGTGTTTCACAGGTACCTGAGATGATCACAAAATCAGCCCAGATCATTTCACCCTACTACTGGTTTCCAGATTGGCCAGAACCTGACATGTAAACAGTCTTAAAGCGATGAAGGAAAACCACAATGGAGTTCAGTGTGAATGTTAAACTTCTGCTTTCCTTCTGTTTGCTCCAAAATGGCCCACACTGAGAGAATCGCTTAATATGCACAAGGTAAGTCCCATTTTATAAGCCAGTAATGGAGAAACTGCAGTAACTAATTAGCTCCAACCAGTTAAAGTCAAACAGTTATTAACAAAATCTGAAAGTTAAATAGAGGTTCATTACTCCCCCAGTCGTTGGCTCCACCTCCCTGGGGAGTGTTTAACTTGTAGTCATGGTTTTGGCTTTGCTTGATTAAATCTCATTATGAGAAAGGAATAAGCACTGGAGCCCAAATCTGAGGGAACCCAAAGGTGTGTTGAGCTAGCCACTAAACTGTGAGAAAATGAAGATAGACAGAGATTGAGACATGGACACCATCCTTACATCTCTGCCTTATGTGTGGTACGAATCACCATCCAGTTGTTGGTGTATTCTTTAAGTATACCTTTCAGAATGCCCTGGAAAGTGATGCATCTGTATTTTCCATTCAGGAAAATAAAAGGAAACATAATTCAGTGGGTCTGCATTATCTTACAGCCCTAAAATGATGATTCAAGGCTGCAGAGGTCTTGCAATGTTGGAAGATTGATACCATGTAAGGGAAGAACCTGACAAGAATGCAATTCCATGTTTTTTCAATGATAGCCAAGACTGTGATAGACATAGAACCTAATAATCGTGTGAGCCCCATGAGTAGGGACAAGCTCATAGAAGTCATGCATCTCCTAGCATTATCCTTTCTGTGGCTTAGAAGACCAACTTTTCCTTTGCCATAGCCCGCAGTAGAACACAAAGAAGTATCAATGGCTGGAACCTCTCTATCCATCCTTCATTACTTCCACACTCTCCCGCTTCTTCTTCAGGAAGATGTCAGCACAAACATGTATTGACAAATGGGCAATATGAATCTATGGAATTTCTTTATAACTTCATTATATTTTAGTAGATTCCTTCTGATTTAGATATTTGGCTAAAAAATTAGACCACTATATACTTTGCTTAAAAACACATTTTTGAAAGTTGATGTCAGAAGAACTTCTTTTTAAATCTGTTCTTTCTTCCAGCACTTTGGGTAAGTCACATGTGACTGGCATGATGCTCCCCATCTGCAATCCTATGAATATCCCTACCTACGGCAGGCACAAAGGTAAGCAGGTGCTCTTGCTATGAGACTTTTCAGAATTTTAAATTACATGTTAAATAAGATTTAAAATTCAGTTTTCATAAAGATTACTCACAAAATGAAATAGAATAGCTAACACTTCTAAAACTTTTGTGTTTTTAACTAAATCTGTTCTTCGAAGTTTGTACATATACACATGTTCCTGTACACATGTGTGCACATGCTTATGAAGGCACAGTTCACCATTGGGTTTTTACCTTGCTGCTCTCCACATTTTATGAGGCAGAGTCACTCACAAAACTTGGGACTTACTTATTTAATTAGACTGACTGGCTGGCCAGCAATCCCCAGGGGTCCTGTGTCTCAGTCTCCCCATAACTGGGGTCACAGGTGCCACCACACCCAGATTTTTTAATGTATATCATGTGGGTAGGGTTGGTGCTCATACTCAGGTCCTGGAGATTATCTTGAAGGCAGATATTTTACTTGAAGGGCCACTGCTCAACCCAACCCAATCCATCTTTCCTAATCTTCCTGACACTGACATTTCTGAAAGAGATCATTCTTTGTTGTGGGGTGATATACTTTGTGCTATAGAACGACAGTAGCACCCTCATTTGAGCACCCTGTAAAATGCAAGGTGCATGCCGCAACTACCAATCAAAATGATCAAAGTACTCCAAACATTTCCAAATGCTCCCAAAGGTCAAAATTACTACTGATGGAGAACAAACGGGCTAGAATACTTCCAAGAGCTCTTCCATCTTCTGAGCTCTTCTCAGTTTCTATTAAAAGAGGTCTCATTGAAAGATAATATAGGGAAATCATAAATAACACAGATTCTGAAGCCAAAGCGATGTGGTTTGAGTATAAAATTTACTTACCTTGAAAGTCTTGGAAGCTAAAACCTAAGGACTCTATGGGTTTTGAAGGAAAACTACACAATAAATATTCAGAACAAAGTCCAGTACATGGTACTGAAGTTGACAGATACATTTCATCATCCTCTGGAAATATTTGTTACCCTTATATTCTATAGTGCTGATTATTTCTCACAGTCATGTTGTGTGTTTAGAATGTTTAGAAATGTGCAACTCTCATAATTTCCTTGTTTATATTAATGCAGTCTTTTATTTCCCTACATCCATTCATTCATCTCACAACTCTATTGTGGGGCCCTCTGTGTGTCGCTTCTGGGCTAGACTCGTAATGCCTGTTCTGATTCACCTGATGGAATGACAAAAAAAAAAAAAAAAAAAAAAAAAAAAAAAAAAAAAATCTCAGCCTGAAGCTGTTGGTCCAAGATAGTGTACTACAGCCCTTCACAGAAACTCTTAGACGGCAGTTTTCCTGCAGGAAAGCAAGCCATTCTGGGATTTTTCAAATAAAAAGGTTTGAATATGGAGATCACTGAGGAGTCCTGAGAGCTACATTGCGGGACCTACTGCTAAATTTATCTTTAAAGCTGACAATTTCATCAATACACATCCAGTAGCAGTTGGTATCATTCATGACTACAGCTGTTGCAAACCCGTGAAGCTAAAGAGAAACAAATGAATGTACTATAGATACCCATGAGTAATCTTTGACACTGGCAACATATCTATGTGGTGATCTCTAGAACAATACAAGGGGCCCCTTTTACAAGTGAAACCTGCTTATTCTGTCCCTTAAAGAGGAGACCCAAAGTTCTCTTTGAAGTTCTCTATTACTTTATATTGTATATTCCTCATCTAGTCCAAGTTTCACTCTGAGATATGACAACATAAAGATTAAATTATGGAGTCCAAAGGGCATGAAAACCAACAAAGTATCTAATAATTTAAAATGGACCTAAAGAAGAAGCATGTTTAATATATAATAATGTGTACAAAGAAGAGAATTATATATGACCCTATTGTTTCTACAAACAACCACACAGACAATTAGTATACATAATTTTTACCCTTCACTGTTTATCCTGTTTCCTTTGTTCTCAACCTGAACAGCAAAAGTAAAGGTGTCTACACTCCGTGGGCAACTCAAACTTGGGTGCCTGGTGCATGATGCCTTTGTATTAAGTTTCTGGAATCTTCTAATACTTCCCACTGGTTGTTGTGTCTAGACATACTCTCCTGGTGCTCACTGTATAGATCAGGTAACCTATTTTCCCTTAATAAGAATAACTATTTAATCCAGTTAGTTAAGTAATTGCTTTCCTATTCACTGGTCTCCATAACTAATTCTAATGAGAAGCTATAGTTACCATCCTTCTCTTTGTTAGAAGAAACTTAACCCAAAGTTAGTCCTTGAATTCCTTGATGTTTAACTGGACCACCTCTTGCTCCCCTAGGACACAGCTATGTAAATTCCAAGCACTGGGCCTTTGAGGGCTTAAAGAAATGAGGATAAATCTTGCTTGAGAATACAAGATGCTCCATTTCCCAGAGAGTCAGTTCCTGCACCCCACAGTATCCATTCCTTTTCAAGAGCCATAACAAATGCTAGAGGACTGAAAAGTTATACATCAAACACTAGTCATAAGATGCTTCCACACATAACTATTAAGATACAATGATAACACTCTTTAAGTCATATTCACATTTTTCTATATTTTCTCTTTTTAAAATTATTTTTCTCTATTAATTCAATTTATTCATTTATTTTACATCCCAACTGTTTCCCCTCCCTCCTCTCCTCCTGTTTTCCCTCCACCACTCCCCCCTCTGCCACCCCTTAAATCCACTTCCTCTCTGTTTCTGTACAGAAAGGGTGTGGCCTCCTGTGGGTATCAACAAAGCATGGTACATCAAGTTGAGGTAGGACTAAGTTTCTCCCCTTGTATTAAGGCTGGGCACAGCAACCCATTATGAGGAATAGGTTCCTGGAAGTCAGCCAAAGCATTAGTGACAGACCCACAAACGTGGAATATACTCCTTTATAAACGGATATTAGCTGTAAAGTAAAAGATAACCATGCTATAATCTACAGACCCAGAAAGCCTAGGTAACAAGGAGGGCCCACAGGGGCATGCATGAAGCTCCCAGGAAAGGGAAAAAAAAGAAGAGATCTTGTGGGTGGCCTTGGGGTGGGTGGAGATGGAAACACGAGGAATGTGGTTGGGGAGTGGATGCCTGCCAGGAGAAGAGTACTGAAAGAGATGACTGGAAAAGGGGGAGGGCATTCCGGAGTCAGATGAAAACCTTGTGCAAGGAAAACTCTCAGGAATCTACAAGGATGACCCCCCCTAACTATTTACACTTAGGTTTTTCTTATATATGACATGGTAAGATTCTAATCTTTGATATCAATTTCTGGATATGTATCCAGGTTCTTGGTAAATGCTACAATTCTATTACCTCATTTTTATCACGTCAAGTATCTTAGAGATGATTGCTAACTTATTTTATACATAAGGAAAATTATATGAGCCATTAAGTATCTTGAACAATGTTAATCAGGTGTAGAAATTAATGCAATCCTGAGCTCATACTTAAAGGACATCTCTGGCTCCTATAATGGTTCTTGGATACTTGAACAAAATAAAAAAAAAATAGGGAAGGATGGAGCCTCTTTTAAGTTTTTCTCAAATATGTTATAGTTTGTGATACAAGTAGTCTCAACCACAGTCACAATGTTTCTGTACCTTCAAATGTGTCATTGAAAAGTGTTATTTCTCTATTCTTACATTTCTTCAAACTTGTCCAGGAGTAAAAGCCTAAAAATACCTTAATGACCCCAAATCAGCATAGTTTAAAAGCTGTTTCCTTCAAAATATGGAAATAAGTTATCTTGATTTTTATCTCAATTTACTACATCAGCAACTAACAGCCTAATTTTAAATCCTATTTTTCCCCTCTCAGAAATTTTGCAAAGCAAGTACTTTAAATGGAACTATTACCATGTATCCAAGCAACGAAACTATGATTGATTTCTGATTTGTCTCCTATCAGACTATCAGGCTATTTTTTGATCAATTATTGAATATCAGGGCTCTTGTATCATACAAATGTCCCAACACCACTCTGTAAGTCGGTCAATCAATTACTCCTAAGCCTGTGTGGTGCCCCGTGCCTGATGAATAGCTCAGTATTTCTACAGCTTATATTCATAACAGAACTCACTCTGGGCATAGCCAGGCTTACCATGTTTCTTGCACGATTTGCATACAGCTAAAGGAATGTTCCCCAACCTATTACTGATTAGTTGGAGAAGAGATATATCAAATAACTATAGCTGTCCTAGAGGAAGAACAGGTGTAAATCAGTTAAAATGTTTGTCTGGAAGCTGACAGTTTATCAGCTAAGTGATGATCTCTTTACATTTTTACTTTGCTCTGAGAAGCATAAAACAATTCCAGATGACACCTTGCAAAAAAAACCAGCATGTTTTCACACTGGAATTCTTAGCCTTTCAAAGGTTATGATTTAGGTGTAGCTTGCATCTGAGATTACCAAACATAAAACCCCAAATTTTGGGCTACAGCATTCATAAAACTACAATTTTATACAAGTAGCAAAATAGACATTACCCTACTTATAAACAAAAACCATAGACAATGAGTCCCAGGACTGCCTGTAAGATCTCACCTTCATGTTCACATGCCAGAAACACAGTTTAGGCTCTAATGGGAAAGCTCCTTTAAAATCTGTTATGGCTTCAAAACCACCATCAAGCCAAATAAGCATTTATATATTGTTCAGTTTTTAATTCATCTCTTTATTTCATCATTCATTTAAGAATCTGGATGCCCTCTTTCATGAATGAAGGTATCCAGTGCCAAGGCACATTAAGTAGTATTCTAGTCCAAGATTAATTCTGATGTCAACCGTGCTGTTCTGACTCCGCCAATCCATTTACTACCCGGTAGGCAGAATGGCTGTCTTTCAAATGTATACGCGAATCAAATCAACACACTGTGTGATACTCTGTTCTAGAACCTGTTTTCTATGTACAGCCCCTCTATTGTTTCTGTAACAAAACTTTGCTTCGATTTTCCCCCAAAGACTTGAGCTTGGCACTTTGTCACCCCTGGTTACAACCCCCTTGCTTTGTCTTCACCTTGCAACTTCTCCAGAAGGTCTAGCTAAACTTCTCCTGTAGGTCTGCCTCCATCTACCAGTCTAAGAAATTAATCAGTCAAATGTGATCAATCAAAAAATCTGTTTCTACTGACCTGGAAACCTCACCTATACTGGTTAGCTTTTCATGGTGCTGGAAAAGTACTATGCACAGTACAGGGGAAAAAAGGAATCACCCATCTTACCCAGCTATGAAGCCTGTGAGCTACACCTGTGACTGCCCTGCGAGACCTGCCCACCGGTGCCATAGGGGAATAGACACCATGGGAGTAATCAACCATTCTACAGTTGGACTTCACGCCTCTCCACAAGTTGCAGCATGTAACTGGTACTGTGATTGGGGCTAAGAACCTGTGATTAGACAGGTCATAGGTTCTAGGGGAAGATCTGACTACTATTACTCCGTCAAATGGAAATAGTTTTAAACTACCTTCTAATGACATCATTGTATCCATAGATGACTCTTCGGGTCAGTCCTCATCAGAGAATCTTTCATTGGAGGACATGGCATTTAACACGGAGACCCACTACCGATCGAGATGCAGAGAATAAGAGACTGCAGAAGAACGTTCAACTATGAATGGCACATCTATATCATAACCCCTCTTCCCCAAGGCTCAAGAACCATGGCAGAAGGGGAAGCAGAAAGGTTCTAAGACCACAGAGGGAAGTGGGTACACATTCCCACCTGTAGCTAAGGACCTCTTGGCAATTGATGGCTCCTAGTTGAGGGAGAATCAGTTTTATTTAAGCATGTAGCTCCAGGCCA
Source organism: Peromyscus californicus insignis (assembly GCF_007827085.1). Taxonomy (NCBI): domain Eukaryota; kingdom Metazoa; phylum Chordata; class Mammalia; order Rodentia; family Cricetidae; genus Peromyscus; species Peromyscus californicus. Next base: position 16,404,828 of record NW_026294492.1, read on the forward strand.
GTTCTCTAATTTATAGTGAAAGGCCCATATCTAAGAGTATACTGGCAGTACAAACTGTACTTGAGGGATGTTTAAAAGGCAAAACAGAAAAAGGACACAAAGTTGAGTGCATAGGGAAGAGTAGTAGATTTGGTAGGAATGGGGAAAAGAGGTGACTTTGAACAAAACGCATTTTGGGAATTCTCAAAAAACTAATACAAATGTTAAAAATACAGTAAAAACTAATAAAAATGACAAAAATAAAACTTTCTTTTGCTTCAGCTATAGTATTTAGTGGAGTTCACTAGAGCACCCATGATAAGCTCAGTGCACGACTTTTTTTTTTCATTATAACAGATTTAATTTAAAATTTTAAATTACACTCTATGACTCCACAGAATGCAGATTCTTTCCCAGTTTCTGCTTGTGGGAGGTAGAGGTTCACACTTCAAGTCTTACCAGAAAGGTTGACATATCTCTATTACAGGATTAGCCTCGTGTTTCTAATCATTTTTACTCATCAGATATTCAATCTGTACTGAATTTGTGTTGTTTTAAAATTACATCCCAGTGTGTGGGGGAAGCATTATGGTTGTTATTGTAAGTATTATAGCAGTATATAAAAAACATAGTAAACCTACCAAATATTTCAGCTGCACAATTCTGATCATAAAATACTTTAAGGTAAATCTTATCCATGCATCACAATTCTTTAAAGGTAATGGTGTTCTTCTTACATGGAGAGCAGAAAGATCAAGGGCTTCTCCATGTTGTAAATTCATAGCAAAAGTTCAAGGTCCCTGGGAGACATGAAAATGGTTAAAATAATTATTCTATGTTCCACACACTACTTGCTTGGGGGATTGCTGGAGATAATTACTGGTCCCCACATCTGTCGGAGCTTATTACATGAATCTTGACACTTCACTGACAACTCCTTCCCAAAAAATAATGGACCAAGGGCCAGGGATGTAGTTTAGTGTTTCAAGACTTGTCTATCCAACACAAAGTGTTGGGCTCAACCCTAAACATTGGGGAAAATGAAGAAGAAATGAAACAAAGCCTTCCCAGGCAGAAGATGGGACCTTATCCATAGGTAATTATTCAGATGACTGGAGCCTTGAGATAATTGAAAAAAAATGAACATTTTCAGACTCTTCTGTCTCTGTTAAGTGATAATGGAAAAGAAAAAAAATGCCAGAAGGATCAGAAGTAAAGAGATGAGATGGTGGGACTTTACAAGAATGAAGTTTCGAACCTCATTACTGGAGTCAGCTTCTATAACCTCTACTTCCAGCAATAGGTCCGTTTTATGGCAAAGTCTCCTGAAGCAACCAACAGTCATGACCATACTAGGCAGGTCTCTGTCTCACCCAACTTCCCTAAGGCATTAACCAGGTGTTCCTATAGCTCAGTCACAATGTCTCCTTCTAGATCCTAACCTCTCATGCCGCCTTACGTTTGCTCTCATGGCTATAAAGAAGTCTGACTAATCAGGAAGCACTGGGTTAATTAGAAGTTCAAATGAGTAGTCAGGGAGAATCTTTGCTCCTGATTATCTTAAGTGTTTCCAACCAACAGGGCATCACAGCCCTCTGCCCAGTGGCTTTTGTTAACAAGCTCCTCCTTTGCATGTCCATGTCTCCTTGAACAGACCAACTTGTTCCTAATCAGGGTGTATTGATCTTCCCTACAGATTTGTTTGTTAAGATGACATCTACAATGTTCAGACACCAAAAATAATATCCACCATTTACTGCACCATTTTAATTGAAGGTCAAATTCGAGGAACGCCATTCCGGTAAATGGTCTATAACAGCAGCTGGTGGGAAATTTTCCCTCTCTCAATCTTCCTGGTTCTTGGACATTGTGTATGCCATCTGCTTCATATTCCTTTATTTTATTGCTTAAGTCCTGACCTTACTCAGGCTAGCATAGCTGCTAGTTATGTTGTAAAGCAGAGAAGTGACTATTAAAACACGTATGCTGGTGTAGGTGGGATCATGGTATACACCTCAAGCTTTTCAAACCTTTGCCCAAGAACAGCTGAAAGTTCTAGAGAAATATCACAGGTCTAGCTGTTGTTCAGAACTCTCTAATTTAAATCAGCAATATTGTAATTAGGTCACTCTGGGCTATTATAATTTGAACTAACAGAGTGGAGAGATATTTTATTTCTTATGTAGTTTCTTTGCAAAGACCAGGAAGCAAGTGTTGATTTCTTTTTCAAATCCTCAGCAATGCAAGACCTATGACATTTTTATTCATTTGTGAGAGTTGCTTTATGAATATGTTAGCTGATTAATTAATTAAACTATCTGTCTATGTGTCCATCACATTCTATACAGACAGGCACACACACACACAAACACACACACACACACACACACACACACACTCATATATATATATGAGAGAGGGTCCTTATGGAACACTTAAATAAAATTGTAATGGTTTATATAAAATAATTTTAAGTAGAAAATGATGTATAAGAATCTTATAATAAATAAAACCAAGTTCTGTGTTAGGTGACTAGGTAGTTCAACCAAGGATATTTAAGCAACTGTTTACTTAGAAAAGTATTTACTGGAATCTCAAACATGAGAACATCCAGAAAATCAGCTAATTAGATTTTAAACTGATAAAGAGTTGTGATTAGTTACATGTCCTAGTTTATACATGATCCTAAGAAAGTAACTTAAATAGAAAGTATCCAATATAACAAATACCTCTGCCTTTCTCCCACTTTTTACAGGTACATAACTATTTTTCTATAGCTTGCAATTTCCATAGTGCCTTGACTATGAATGAAACACCTTTACATTAACTATTTTATTCACATTGTGATAGTTAACAATAGAATTACTATTTCTACTCAAAAATAGCTTCATTAATTATTATAACCAAAACATTCTAATGGTTTGTTAATAATGCCTTATTAAATAGAGTCTGGCTCAATAGTTACAAAGCACCAAGAGTCCCACACACACTCATATACATCCTAGACACACAAACATACTGATGGCAGCACACTCCTCACCAGCTTTCGACAATATTTCTAAACCAGCTGAAGGTCCTTGAATAATATACGGAAGTAAATAACATGAACCCCAAACTCATTCACTTGGTCCCACTTTCTTACAGCAAACACTGGCCATCTTGTTAATAATTAAGCACAACAGATGCTAATGCCTTGAAACAAGATGGCTAATTTACATATCCTGGGCTCTGGCATGGGTTCTCCAGCACGTTCTGCCAAACCTATGGAGGATTGTGTTTTCTCCAAGGTAGGCAAAGGGCAGAAAGGCATATAGCGCTCAAGCCTGAATATTAATAAAGTTGTACAGGAGCATATAATTGAACTATATCAATTATTTATCTAATTACGAGGTTATTAGTGATCTAAAATTACTCACTGAGCAACTCCCGAGTCTTCGGAGTACTAACATACAAAATGTTGTCCAAAATCGTCAGGCCTGAAAAACTCCATCTGACAATAGTACTTTAACGCTAATTAGCTGTACAATCTCAAAGATGAAAAAAGAAGTGGTACAGAAAATTAGTCTTTATAGGAGATTCTGGATCTTTAGATTATTTATTTTATTTTTATATGTCCAAATGTTAGCTTGAATGTATGTCTATACCCTCTGTGTGTGCCTGGTGCCTGTGGAAGCCATAAGAGGTCACTGGATCCCCTGGAACTGGAGTTATGGTGGTTGTGAGCTGCCATGTTGGTGCTGAGAATCAAACTGCGTCCTCTCAAGAACAGGAAGTACTCTTTACCACTGAGTTGTCTTGCTAGCCCCAAAGTATGAATGTTTCAAGGTTGGAGAGATAGCAGTGGTTTTCCAAATGATTCCTTATTTCCTGATGTTATTCCAACTAGAGAAACTATCCATTCCATGAGGCAAATGTCCTCACTGGACCTGGAGATGCTCCATGGAGCAGTTTTTTAGTTTAGTATCTTAACATGGCAGGATTTTCCTTCCCTACCTGCCTCAGTCATTGCCCTAACATCCATATGAATGTGCTAAAGTACACAGAATATCTGCCCCCAAAGATATCCAACTACTGATCCCTGGAATCTGAGATTATATTGCCTTGTGCGGCTAAAGGTATTCTGCAGATGTGAATAGGTAAGGATATTGAGAATAGCATGTAAAACCATATTATCATTGCAAGCATGAGAAAGTACATCAGTTTTTACGAGCTGGAGGTGGAAGGTAAAGGGAAAAGATATGATCACAGAGGTAGAACTGGAGGTGGGGTTGACCAGAAGATGCCATGATTGCTTTTGGAGATGGAGGGCAAAAGGGCAAGCAGCCTATAGAAGATAGAGACAACAAGGAATTTTCAACCAGAGCCTTCTGAAGGAAGACAGACCTGCTGAATCATTTCAGCCATTTGGTATCTGGAACAGTAGAGTAATTTATTTGTATTGGATTAAGACACTAAATTAGAGATACTTTTTATAGTCACATTAGGAAACAAATACATTCATGACTTCCCAACAGAATAAATTCATCAATACCTAAGCATTTCACATGCATCTTACAAGGCACTGGGGATGATGAACTAATTAAGGAGCACATCAGTTGTAACATTTCCTTCTAACATTTCAGAGGCTTTAAAGAAATTAGGAAGTTAAAAGTGTATTAAAACTCTGTATGAACACAGGAAAAAGCAATTGATATCAATACAACAAATTGAGCTGCTGGTTACTCCCTTAAAACACACACATATATAAGGAAGCACAAAATAAGGGTAATTATTTATGGGGGCTAGAGAGATGGCTCAGTGGTTAGGAACATTGGCTGCTCTTCCAGTAGACCAGATATCTGCTACCGTCATCCACATCCAGATGCAGGGGTTCACAAGTGCCTGTAACACCATCTCTAGAGGATCTAATATCCTCTCCTGTTCTCCTTGAGCACTAACACACATGTACATACATACATACATACATACACACAGAGAGAGAGAGAGAGACAGAGAGTCACATTTACATAAATAAATAATAAAGTCTAAAAAAAGAGAGATGGGAGATGTGGAGAGACGTCTCAGCAGTTAAGAGCAATGGTTGCTTTTACAGAGAAACCAGACTCAAGCCCTAGCACTCATCTGGCAGCTTACAACTGCCTGTAAATACAGTTTCAGGGCCTCTCCTGCCCTCAGCTGGTTCCAGACAAGCACATGATATACAGACAAGGCACCTGCACACATACATTTTTTTTAAATTAACACTTTCAAAAATGTTATTTCCATGCATTCAAGTAGTGATGAATTCTTATATATTCTAGTTTATGACAGATAGAATTTTATAATAAAATGTATACAATAAAACATCTGAGCAAAACATCTATCTAGGGATTGTGGAAGGAGCCCCAGGGAAGCTACACTTTGCCAAGCTAAATAACAGAGTGGCTTGGGAAGGATCAGGTGAGTGTATCCCTGAGATTTTTCCAGGGAGTACTTTTGTTGTAGGGCTTCTTTTGTTTTATCCTGGATCACATCCAAAGTGTATGTTGTGCTACTGAGTAATGGTAGCGTTACTTGGTGACAGTGGCATGATTTCTTTACTACTGTCTTTTCCCACTTATATTGACCAGTGCTTTAAAAACAAGCATACTTTGAGGATCATGTCTAGATGAACAGTACTTATTCTTGATGCTTCAACCTAGAAATTTAAGAAACAAATAATTTCAGTGTGCTTCAGCATCTGGAGACATGGTCACATGTATGCTTGGCCATGACAATCTTAGGGCAAGATTTTGCTTATGGAAGATACTTAGAGAAGATAAAGAATTGAGAGCCATGTCTGCGTTGAGGGACAAGCAAACTCTGCCACTTCTGATTCCTCATGAATGTCTCCTTGGTAAGAAACTAGAGTGTGAAAAACCTAGTCTCCTTCTTAGGTACCTGAGAATGGGGAAGACTTTTACTGTCATGGTGCCCTAACCACACAAATCCTCTGAATGGCCATGACTACACCAGGTAGAGACATCCCTCCTTCATTTCTCTAAAGGAAATTACTATAACCCCACTATTTGTAATCTACAACATCTGAAGGTTTGAAGGTAACTAATAAATCTAAAGCACAGAGCGAATACTCTGAAATTAAGCGAGAAGCATAACCACATTGAACTCTATCGAATATGGAGGTAGCAGAATTTTCCCACAGGCCAACCCACTTCAATCTATCCTGCCATCAGTGGCTCCTTCTATCTCCCTGGATTCCCTCTCTTTCTAAGATCCTCACTTCCTTCGGTCTTCAGGGAAGAACTCAATCCCTACTGCTCTGCTACAGAGAACTACCACTCGCCCTTCTATTGTTTGATCTTTGTCAATGAGAGAGACCACAGAACTTTGAAAACTGTCTGCTAAGATGTTTTTCAAACAAAAGAGCAGTGTGCCCCTGCAAACCCCAACTTCTGAGGCCGCAGACGCAAGCTGCAGGGAGCATCTAAAAGCACTGCTTAGTGTCCTTGGTGCACAAGGAAATAATCTATTTGGCCCAGCAGTGAGTCTCTGGTCAGGCAGCCTCCAGCTGAAGCCTATTTCCTCCTCTCAATGATCACCAGGTTTCATTTTTATTGAAAGAATGCCTAGAATTGGGTTGAGCATTGGCCCCCTTCCTTGGGGCTTAAAAGGTTTGTATAGGAACTCACACGAGTTCTATCAGACCAAGCCTAAATCCCAATAGTGAACAAACAGTTCCCTCTGTGAAAAATGGTCGGACACATGGAAATGCCCCATTGTTTGAAAAAAAGCAACAAACACGATAAGGGCTCAAGTTGAAAACACTAGCAAAGTTGTTTTCTAGTAATGCTTAGAAATTATCTCATTCCTACTGGTAAGGATATGGTTTTGTTTGTGAGAGGCTAAGGGAATTTACTTACAAAACTCTAACTTTATACATATATACATATACACATATACATATGTGTATATGTATGTATATGTGTATATGTATATATGCATATATGTGTGTGTTTTATATATATATATGTGTGTGTGAGTGTGTGTTATATATTTGTGTGTGTTATATATATCTGAGTATGTGTGTGTGTTATATATGTGTTTGTGCGTGTGTGTGTTATATATGTGTGTGTGCGTGTGTTATATATATGAGTATGAGTGTGTGTGTGTGTGTGTGTGTGTGTGTGTGTGTGTTTAATATATCATATGGATGCTCATTGTGAGCTGATGCAAGAGGACAGTCAGAATTCAATAAAACCCCAAGTGGGAAAAGTCTCTGCCACGTTTTCATGTATAGTTAACTGTAACCTTCTGGATTGATTAGAGGTGAAAATAATGAACCATTCACCTTTCAAAATGAAGCAGTATATTGTTTACTTTATTGCATAGCTGTGATCAAACTATCTCTCATCAACAATTTAAAGAAGGTAAATGTTATTTTGATTCATTTTCTTAGAGATTTCAATCCATGGCAGCCTGAGCTTCTTTGTGGCTGACAGAAAGCAGGGAGAGGGGGAAAGACAAGAAGTGACCAGGATCACAGGCAACCACAAGGGCATTCTCCTAATGATCCACTTCTCATTAAGATCAACTTGCTACCTTTCAACAATTCCAAATAATGCTGACATATTACGTCCATGTAAAGATTAATTTGGTTGTTACATCAGAACATAAGCCTAGTCAAATTGTCTCTGGAAATGCCATTACAGAAACAGCCATAGTTGTATTTTGGTAACTTTTTATGTATTTCTTAGTCAAATCAAGTTGGCACAACCAGATAAATGTTTTCTTAGCTCCTAGGCATTTCTAAATGCAATCAAGTCACTTATCAAATAAACCATCACAAGTAGAAAGCATACAAACAATAAATAGGAGGAGAAAAAAAGCCAAACCCCACAGTGATGTAAATGCAGGGCTCAGTAACAAGCAAGGCCAAGCTGACCAATTAAGTGATCTTAAATCTCAACTGCATGTTTCAACTGATTAGAAGAATGAACGATTTAAAAATAAATGAATGGTTTATGGCTAGGAAGATGGCTCTGTAGCTAAAGCATTTGTGCACAAACATGTGAACCTGAGCTCAGCTCCCTTGAAGCATGAAATGCTACCTGTGGCCGTAGCCATGCCTGTAACATCAACACTGTATGTGTGGACAGTGGTGGAGGGGGAACAGGAGGAATGCTGAGGCTTGCTGATCTGTCAGCCGAGATGAAATGGCAAGCTGCGACTTCTGTGAGACACCTTGCCTCAAGGGCATTATATGGAAAAATGATAGAAGTAAGATAGCCTGCTTTCTTGTCTGACCTCCATGTGTGCATAGGCACAAGCAACTACACATACACCAACTATAACACACACACACACACACACACAGAGAGAGAGAGAGAGAGAGAGAGAGAGAGAGAGAGAGAGAGAATTACACTTAGTTAAGCCCAGAAATGGGAGCTTTTAGAAAGCCTTCTGTGATCCCAGTGTGCAGAAATTGGGACACTGGATTAAGTAATGCCAAGGGAGTGAGCTTCTGAGGAAGGGAAATGGAAACAGGAAAAAGCTAGAAAAACCTACTTTTGTGATGCCTTATTTTCCCTCTGATAGAAATAGAAATGGAAAGTTAATGTCCATCCATGTGTTGATGTAGAAACACGACGCAGCTTATTAAAACAAATGATGAAGGTAAATGATGCTGTAAACAGGACCAGTTCTCTAAATTTAAGAACATTTGGTCAAACAGCAGAGATTAGCCAGAAAATTGATGGTGCCAGTGTACCAGGATTCAAGAAAACCAAGTAGGAGGTACTAGGTAAACTTCCAGAAGCTAGAGCTGCCTTCCCAGAGGAGAGTACTCTGTGTTAATATCTTATCTGTCCTTTATTATATCAAGGAATGACATAGGATATCTCTTGACCTTTTGTGTTTTGATCTTACTGTTACTTGCCTTATATTTCATTCCATCCAATACATTACTAGTAAAGAGAGAAACCTCAAGGGTCAGTGTCTTGTTATTAGAACAAAGAGAGTCTGAAAGCTGATACCAACAATTAGAGCAAATCATGGAAATGAGAACAGATCCCAGAACAACACAGTCTTGGGATGTCTTTCAAAGGAAAATTCATCTTGCATATCTCAGTATTTCTCAAAGGCAGTAATGAGAGTCATCATGCCTATAACAAGTATTTAATAAAAGCTAAGCTTGCTGTCACTTCCCCTTATGTCTATAGGCATTCTAACACTGGTGATGGCTTCCCTTTCTGGAAGAATGAATTTCCTGTAAGGTTGTTTTAGGTAGGGTTTCTGTTGCTGTGAAGAGTCACCATGACCACAGAAACTCTTATAAAGAAAACATTTAATTGAGGTAGCTCACTTATAGTTTCAAAGGTTCAGTCCATTATCATCATGACAGGAGAATGGCACCATGCAGGCACACACGGTGCTGGAGCTGAGAGTGCTAAACATTGCAAGCAACAGGAAGTCGACTGAGACACTTGGTGGGACCCTGAGCATAGGAAACCTCAAAGCCCGCCCCCACAATAACACACTTCTCCAACAAGGTCACACCTACTCCAACAAAGCTATACTTCCTAATAGTGCTGCTCCCCATGAGATTATGGAGGTCAATACATTCAAACTACCACAAAGCTATTTAAAAAAGAGGGAGGGGGATCTGTGGTTGGTATGTAAAATGAATAGAAAATGTCTTAATAAAAAAAAACCATCCATAAAAACCTCTATGAGATTTTTATTACAAAAAAAAAGGAAAGAAAGAAATGAAAAAAAAAAGAAACAAAGAAAGAAAGAGTGACTTACTTCCAGGTCTGAACTTCATTCCAGCACGCTTTTTTTTTTAATTAAGGAATTTTTTATTCATTTTACATACCAAGCATGGATCTTCCCTTCTCTCTTCCCTCCTCCTGTGCCTCCAGCTTTCCCTCCCCAATCCCCTCCATTCCCTCCTCTAAGAAGGTGTGCCCTCCCAAGGGGAGTCAGCAGAGCCTTGGTACATTCCGTAGAGACAGGTCCAAGCCCCTCCCCCTGCATTAAGGCTGTGCAAGGCGTCTCACCATAGGTAGTGGGCTCCAAAAAGCCAGCTCATGCACCAGGGATGGATCCTGATCCTACTGCCAGGGGGACCCATAAGCAGATCAAGCTACACAACTGTCTCGATTATGCAGAGGGTCTAGTCCATTCCCATGGAGACTCCACAACTGTTGGTCTAAAGTTCATGAGTTCCCACTAGTTTGGTTTGGTTGTCTCTGTAGCTTTCAGAGATCTACAGCCAAGCACCAGGCCGAACTTCAGAAGTCTAGTCAAAGAGAGAGAAGAGGGATTCTATGAGCAAGGGGCATCAACATCATGATGGGGAAACCTACAGAGACAACCAAAGCACTCCTCTTTTTAATCCTGACATCTTCCTTGGGCTTACTAATGTTGACAGCAGGCATGCTCAAAATGTGAGGCCCCTCCTTGCAAACTTCTGGAATAGAAAGGAAGTAAAAGGAGTACATTGTAGTTTCATTGAGTAACTGGTGTTTAATTCTATACAATAATGTTTATGTGATTCTGTGGAAATGCTGCGTTCATTATGAAATATGGCTAACAGAGAAGTAGCAACTATTGAGGAATATTCTAAAACAAAGCTGGTGATAACTAACCTTCTAATCCAGTGATTCTCAACCTTCCTAATGCTGTGACCGTTTAATGCAGTTCCTCGTGTTGAAGTGACCCCCAAACATAAAATTTTGTTGCTACTTTATAAATGTAACGTTGTTACTGTTATGAATCATAACGTAAATATCTGATATGCAGACTATCTGATATGCAACCCTTGTGAAAAGATCATTTGACCCCCGCAAAATATCATGACATACAGGTCGAAAATCATTGTTCTAGTCCAAAGGAAATCAACTAGGAAAAAAAAATGTATCTTTCTGGGGAATGTGTATTGTGTGAATAAACCCCAATTTCTACCTTTCTCTACTCACCTGAGATTCATTCCAATCCTGGAAAGTACCTTCTTGCTTACACCATGAGTATGAATCCCTTCTTCTTTCTCACAGAATCCGGAATAGCTTATCTGAGTGAGATTATCTTAAAATTCCAGCCGACCTGTGCAAGCTTGTATAAAGCGTCAACTTAACATTATCTGGAATCACAGGAGAAGACGGCCTCTGTGATGGATTGTCTCCATCAGGTTTGCCTAAGAACAGACCTGTGAAGGATGCCCTTCATTGGGCTAACTATTGTGGGAAGACCCACCTGGAATGTTTGCAGCATCTGGGCCATGGAATGAACGCAAAGAGAGCATCCTGAGAGGAAACATGCATACATTTATTATCCTCTGTCATTCTGATGGTAGATATGATATGATCAACTCGCTCAGGCTTCTGTCTCTTTGACTTCCCTGCTGTGATAGACTAACTTTCAAGTTAGTGTGGCAGCTCAAATGAGTCTTTCCTTCCTTCCCACAGTTGCTTTTTCCAGGACATGGTATCAATCAAACAGTAAAGAAACCTCAGAAATAATCATTTCCTATATACTAATTTTATTCATTATATTTTCCAAAATGAAAGTGATTCATTCTCCAATAATACCAGGGAGTAATAAGAAGTAGGAGAATGTATGTAATAATACTAATTGGAGAAGAGGTCATTGATTTGAGAGGAAGTAGGGGGGCCAGACATGGAGTTGGAGCGGGGACAGAAAGGTGGAAATGAAGCGAATGTAGTATACATAGAGGACATTCTTTTTTAAGGATAGGAAAATAATTTGAGATTAAATGTTTTAACCAGTCCCAAGCTAGACTCTGTGGTGGCTCATCAGTGCAAGCACAGACCTGCTGTCATGCTCTTCCTAATCAATCATTCAAATGGTAATTAATGAGTCAACCCCAGATACCTCTTCCAATGACAAACCGCACAGTTTTGAGACAGTACAAATCCACATAGATGACTATGTAAATACTTGCCACCTCTCTCTCCAGATACCCATGTCCAATACAGAGACAGCACTTTGTCTGGGGAAAAGTCCATGTGCATGTAGACTTGGTGTGCACAATCTGTGTTGACCTAGGCAGCTTACCTCTACAAGATGTCTGCATTCAGTGCTCTGTAGCTGTAAATTTGCCTGTATTCTTTTACAAAAGGCAATTTATCTTGTTGTTCTGCTCCAACAGTAAATATTCTGGAGGGGGTTTCAAATGCAAATACTCCACTGTCCTTTCTTATATACCCTTTAAGACAATTAAAGGTTTGGGCTGTATCTTTTAAAAAATTTTTCTCTTGTCACTGTGGTCCCAAACTTATTTCCTAAGTCAAAAAGACTTAAGCTTTCATATTCTTCCAGCTTGAAAGATAAGTATGTGTAAATTGACTGACCCCTGGAGATCTTCACGATTATGAAGAGAATACAAGATTTTATGAGAGGAAGGGATTTTTTAAAATATCTCTGGACAGGTCAATGAGCATGAGGTTCATAAGTGCTAAATATCTTTCTCTTGCAGAAATGATGCATTTCTACTGAAAGGATAATGGGATGACTAATCCAAGCCTTTAAGATTATGAGCTAATAAATAATGGTCTTATAAACATGATTAAATAATTACATACAGTAGAAACTGTTCAAGAGGAAGGAGAGAAGAAGGGAAAGAGGAGAGGAGGAGAGGCATAGCCTTCACAAGTTCAGCTCTATTTGCCCATGCTTCAAAAACTTCAATTATGTCAGCTCATGAACGAGCTGCCAAGTTAAGTGTGCTCCTCATTGAGTTCTTCTCAGAGAGAATCCCAGAAGTAAGGGAAAATGAGCCGGGTATTTTGGAGCTGGATATTTATCCATTCAACAGTCAGTAAATTAGATTTGGCTTAATATTACACTCTTGAAGACTTAGCTGCACTTTCCTCAAAAGCTCTTGGTTGTAATCTTAATTATCTTTAGAGGATTCTGTTTCCATTAACCCTTTAGCAATGTCTTATCAAGATAATTTGACACTTACATATTTTATCTTTAAACGAAACAGAGATATAAAATGATTATAGGAGTTGGAAAGCACCGAATGCCCAAATTACAAGTTCCAAAAGAGAAGAAAAACAGTCATGGGAAAGGTTGATTTGAGATTTGGCACTGAAACTATTCAGTTATACCCCACAGATAGAGATAGAGAGGAAAATCAAAAGCTAACTGGTAGGGGAGAAGTATGCAAATAGGGCTGTGGATTGGAAACAGCCTTATTAATTTTCAGGGGAAGCTTGTATACAATATCATGAACAAAGAGCATTCACATTACAGATTCTGTAGAGATTCATGAGGAGTAGAAAAGAAAAGGGGGGTGGGTGGGTCACAAATCCAGTGTTGTTAAAGGGTCTTGTGCTCACACACATCCACATTTATTTCTGCACAGGCATTAAAGCTTGATGCTGTCTGCAACACATACAATACCTATCACTAGAAATCTGTTTACAGTTTTCTTTTTCTAACACAACATCTTTTTGCAAGGAACAGGCCTCCTGCATTATTTATATTCAGGAGCCTTGTATAATAAGGTGCAGGTACATTCCATTCCATTGCATGCATTTCTGGCAAGGCATTCAATAGCAAAACTGATGTGGAGGCTAATGCATCTGTCCAAGTCGGGTGGCTTGGTGACTGGGGGAGGAACATGTGACTTTGTCCTGTACCACTACATTATGTTTATTAGCATCTGTTATTTCCTAACGTTCACATTAAAGAATAAGCCTCCAGGCTCTTATTTAAGATCTTCCAACTTCTGGGTGCTTTGAAAGATTATTCAGTTACAAGACACATCATAGGCTCTCAGAGAAACAGTTTACAGACATGAATTCATTCCCTTAACATACCTGTAAGGTTTGTCCCACATTATATAATATTGGATGAAGTAACTAACTAGCTCGCTTGCTCTCCCTCTCTTCCCCCCTGCTCTCAGTGTGTGTTGGATTAGAAGGGATAACTATATTAGAGTCTAGATGCCATTTTTTTTCTATCCCAAGTTTCCTTCTCTTAAAGAAACTTAAATGATATTTCTGGAACCGGCAAATTACAAAGCATTTTTTTTTTTTTTTTAGAAAATTGAGCTGATTTTAATTCATTTATTTGAGGCCATCATAAGCCTATGTAATGCTTACACTTCATTAACATTGCTACACCACCTAGGAGATCACTATCTACTCTCTGAAAAATGCATATATCTGAAGAATAGGGAGATGATTCAGGTTATATTTTCTAGTTACTTATGTATGCTTATTAAAATGAGTTGACATTACCGTTCGGAATTATGTAACTCTATTAAGAACTGAAGGTAGCTTCTCTGGACGCTTGAAACTTTTTTCAATCAGCCTAAATTCAGTTACTTACTTCATTGTCCTTAATAGCATGCATTACTCCATAAAATTATAAGACTGATAACAAAATAAGAAAACTTTATTTTATTTGATTTATGAAATGCTTAAAATGTAAGCTCTTCAGTATGTGTTCTAATATAATTAATGCACACAATGGGGAACAGGGCAAGGCGTGGAAAACTAGGTGGTCTCCTACTGTGGTTCTAGAAATGGGTCAATGGAAAAACTCAACTAGTACTGCTTCTATGATTTCCACATGCTTCAGAAGCTACCTCAAGTGGCTCTGCCTTCTACACAGAGCAGGGCACTCCCCCACGCCAACAGAGCTTCAGCGCACACCCCCCTTCAGCATCACTTGCTCTACTGATCCAGGCTCAAACTGCTGGGTACTTTCTCTATGCAAATTCTAGAGTCACCACAAAAAGCAATGGGATCCTAGGGTGTCCAATCTCTAGAACCACTGCATTCAGTGACATTAGGGGCACACAAAGAGCAGGTTCTATTCATATTATTTCCATTATTCTTGAAATAAGCACAATATAGCAGTTCTATGGCGGAATACTAAAACCACATATTTTCATTATCCTAGGCCTGCCCCATGCTAGGATCCTATGACCACTTTTCTTATTTAAATGCAACCTCTGTCTATGACCCTTTGCTGTGCACACATCATATTACTGGCTGAAAGTGAGCTCATAATTAAGTTTGTGAAACAATAGCGTGTGAGCTCTAGGAATCTAAACATATTGAACGTATTATTTGAGAATGGCAAGCATTTCCTCTCCATATTTGAAAAGTGACCCTTCTTTTCTTCTCATTAATAATGAGAATCTGCCTCCAAATATATCATCTTCCTGCTGTTGCTTCTCTCCAGCATCCTAGCTTCATAACAGAAGTACATAAATCAGTTTATAAATTGCCATTCTGTATAGTAAGTCCCTGCTGACACTAAATAATACACAAATGTATAAGTCTCTCTCTCTCTCTCTCTCTCTCTCTCTCTCTCTCTCTCTCTCTCTCTCTCTCTCTCTCTCTCTCTTTTCCCATGTGCTGTTTGTTTCTCAGCACCATTTCTCTTGCCCTAATCACTCAAGTAATGAAGGACAAAAATCTGGCCAGCATCCTTGTCTTCACCTAACCACCTGTCTTCCCAGAGATCTCATTTAAACTCACATCTCCCTCTCCCTGTTCCCAGGAAGATGACCTTAAGAACTGAGGACATGGCTGAGCCCAGGCAGCTCAGAATTTGGATACTGAGAACCTGTATGAAATCAGGGTGGTCATGGTAGCCCAACTAGAAGCTCAGAATGGGGAAGCTGAGATAGAGAATCCCAATATCAAGTCAGCTAGACTAACAGTGAGCTATGAGTTTAATGTGAGATTTTGCCTTAATTATAAAATGCAGAGTGGTGCAGGGTGATACCCTACATCGATCTGGAACCTCCATCTGCATGTGCATAAGTGCGCGCGCGCGCACGCACACACACACACACACACACACACACACACACACACACACACACACACACACACAGATCAGAGGACAATTTACAAGAATCAGTTCTTCCTTCCAACTTGTGTTTCTGAGGTTCAAATTCAGATTATATCTTGGCAGCAAGCACCTTTACTCAAAGAGGCATCTGTTGCCATTAGAACATTTTAATATCTGTTCAGCTGTGGCTGAAAGTTATTGAGAGTGGCAGTTAAAATATTTGCTTCATAGGAAATGTGTCTTTGTGTGGAGTCACATATACATATATATATATATATATATATATATATATATATATATATATATCATTAACATCTAATAACACAATGATTAGTTCATTAGCTCATAACACTTGAATAATTCACACTGTATGTATCTTAACAAGATAAACCTGCTATAGCAAATACATTACATAGTAAGTAGTTGGCAAAAACTTTCTCGCTGTACTCAGTGCTGGGAATTCCAAAACTAGCATGCACTGATTCAGTGTCTGATGAGGGCCTTCTCTTCTTGTCCAGATGGTTTATACCACCACATGACCCAGTACAGAAAAACAGGAGTAGATTTCTCGAGTTTCTCTCCTTTGAGGCACTAATCTCAATCCTAAGGTCTCTACCATTATGAATTATGTCTAAAGCTCCAGCCTCAAAGACCGCCACATGGGGCATCAGGCTACAACACAGAGTTGGAAGAAAAGTCTGCAGTCTATAGCAATGAGAAACGGCCAAGCCTTCACCAAGAGTGTTTCTACCTTTTATATACCATCAACGCTGTCGGCAGTTGTAATTACTTCATCTCTACTCTCAACCACACTTGGTAGAACCAACCTTGAATTTAGCCATTTTAGATAGGTATATGCTAAGATCTCATTGTGATTATTGTCCAGTTCATGTTGTTTTTTTCCTGTAATGACAAATAAATTAATCACATTTTATATACCAATACAGTATCTTTGTTGAAGGTTCTGTTCAAATAACTTAGTTGATTTTATATTTAATTATTTGGGGGATCAATTATGGATCCTACATGAGATATATGATTTGAAAAACATTCTCAAAATTTTGGCCTTTCCATTTGCCTAATGTAGCACGGATCTTAAAAGGTCTTATTAATAAAAACAAACCTGGAGTCAGGTATTGGGGTGAATGCTGAAATATCAGAGAAACAGAACAGGCCACAGCTAACCTCATCTCGTCAACTTCTCAGCAGATCCTGTTTCCTCAAACTGGAAGCCTCTTAGTCCTCCATCCAGAATTAATCTCACCTGAACTGCTGGTAAAAGCCTAAAAGCTTAACCAGACTATAGTTCCCAGTCCTCACACCTTATATACCTTTCTGCTTCCTGCTATCATTTCCTGGGATTAAAGGTGTGTGTCACCATGCCTGGCTATTTCCAGTGTGGCTTTGAACTCAGAGAGATCTGGATGGATCTCTGCCTCCAGAACGCTAGGATTAAAGGTATGTGTGCTACCATTTTCTGGCCTTTGTGTTTATCTAGTGGCTGTTCTGTTCTCTGACCCCAGATAAGTTTATTAGGGTGCACAATATTTTGCAGAACACAATATCACCACATCCTAAGGATATCTTACAGGACACAGAAAATTTTAAACTTCGATTTTTTTTTTATTTTATTTACACACTTTACTTTCAATTTTCAAATATCATTTACTTAATCTTCCTCCACTGAAATGTTTAATGCTTTTGAAAAATAGAATATTATTCATACATGTTTATCAATTTCTGTGTATACAATTACTTTTTTATTTATTTGTCTGTGTGTTACTATCCTGCTATTCTGATTATTTTCATCATAAGTCTTAAATTCTGACTTTGTTCTCTTTCAAAGTTGTTTGGATAGCCTAAGTTTCTCACATTTCCATATGAATTTTATAATCGGCTTATCATTATCTAAAAAGTGTGCGAGGATTATGTTATAGCTCGTTGAGTTTATAAATCAAGTTGGAGGATTAACATTTTGCCACTTCTGAGTCTTTCTACCCTTGAACTTCGTATCTTTCTGTTTATTTATTCAATGTCTCTTTGTACTTTTTATAGTTTCATGTGAAGTTCTTAATACATAGTTTCTGAGTTTTGTTATTATACATTTATTTCAATGGTAATAAAAATACCTACTTAATTTTCAATGATTTGATACTATTATATGGAAAATATTTTTTCTGTGTTATCATGGAGCTTAGAAATTTGATAACTCAAATTTAGCAAATTCTAGAATTTTTTACAGATTTCACCACAATTTTTGCATAGGTGTTGTTTTTGTTTATTAATGAAGACAATAAATACCTTCTTCAACTACCATGTTTTATAGTGTTGGGGGACAAACCCAGGACTTTTCACATACTAAGCAGGCATGTAGATCTAATAGGAGCTACATCATCAGCCCTTGAATGACTTTAATTTTATTTTATCATTTTCCACTATTTCAGGGGCTGGTGAACTTTGAAATGCTAATAGTCAATCATTTTGGCTTTTAATTAATATGTTGTGAACATTTCTTACTGCTCCTTCTTTATGAAAAATTTAGTCAACAATGGCCACTTAGTATTAATTTCACTTCTTCCTTAATTAGTGAATGAATTTATGAGTGAATTCATCTAGGCCCATAATATTTTTTTGAAGAGTTGAAAGATAAATTCAGGGGCTTGATAGTTAGGAACATTGGCTGTTTATCAAGAGGCTCACACTTCATTCTGTCCCCAGCACCCATGTTGGACAGCTCACAACTGCCTATAACTCTATGTTTGGGGGAATAGGTCACCTTCTTCTGGCCTCCGTGGGCCTCTCTAACCTGCATGTACATATTTACCTACACACAAAGGCACACACACATATACACATAAAAAAATAAAAACTTATAAATTCAATGTATTAATTTATACAGGTTACTGATTTTTTTTTCTTCCGATGAACTTCAATAGTTTGTGTCATTAAACAACACATGTGTCTGTTCACATATTCCCATATTATCTTCTTTGGATCTGCAGACTATGTAATGACACCAACTCGGTTGCTCCAGACATTGATAATTTACACCATCTCTTTAATGTTCTATTGCTTGTCAAGAGTTTTGTCAACTTTATTGACTTTAAAGAATCAGCCGCAGCTTTAATTGGTTTTCTCTGCCTTCCTCCCCTCATTTATTCCAATGAATTCAGCCCTGGTCTTTATAACTTCCTTTATTCTGCTTTGGGTTTAATTTTTCTCTTCTTTATTTACCAAGGACATTGGCTAAAGCTGGGGTCACTGATTTGAAGGCATCCTTCGTATTTTAGCCTTTTGTGCCAAAAGTTTTCTACTAAATTACTGACTGCTCTTGTAACATCTCCAGGTTTTGATATGCTGTGGTTTCATTTCCCTCTAAGTTCAAAACATGTTCCACTTTCTCTTTTTCTTCTTTGGTCCCTGGATTATTTATAAGTATTTTATATAGTTTTGAAATACCTGTGGATTTTCTGGAGAACTTTCTGTTATTGATTTCTAATTCAATTCTACTGGGTGAAGGAGAACATACTTTTTGTGACTTGAATCCTTTTAAATTTATCGAGGCATTTTTATGATCTAGAATACAGTTTATTTTGGTAAATATTTCATATGCCCTTGGAAAGCATGTGTATTCTGTTGTTGCTTGGAGTGTTCTGGAAATGTCAATAGGTATTAGTTCATGCTGTTGTTCAAGCAATGTACATCCTCATGATTTTGTTTCTACATGTTCTAACAATAATAGCACCAGGGATATTAGACTATCAAGCTATAATTCTGGCTTGTGTATCTCTTCTAGTACTTATGACAGCTTTTGTTTCACAGATTTTGTATATTGGTTATTGGGTATGGAATCATTTAGGAATACTGTGTCCTTTGGATAAATTTATACCTTTTATCAAAAATAAAATGACCTTCATACTAGAAAATAGTTTAAATATATTTTTATTTTATTCTTTGAGAATTTCATCCATTTACACAGTGTATTTTTATCCTATTCACTCTTACTCCAATTCCTATTAGGCCATCCTTTCACACATCTCTTTCCCAAAGTTATGTTCTCTATTACATGCTTTTGTTTTAAATTTTGTGTTATAACCCACTGGATATGATTAGAGTTCCCCAGATACTCAAGGGTTTTGAACCAACCATGAGAGTTTGGGCCATACTTCTGAAAAAAACTGACTTCTCCAGTATCCATCCAGCCAGTAGTGCCTCTGCTGGGGGTGGGGGCCTCATGAGCCCCTGCCCACCAGAGCTGGAGTATTGGCTGATTTCATCCTGTGCCGGTAACTACTATGGCTGCTGTGACTTCATGAGTTCAATGGCCCTGTCATGTTCAGACACTGTTTTCCAGCAGTCTTCCCCAGCCTCTGGCTCTTTCAGTACTACTTTGCTATCTTTTATATTGCTCACCAAGTCAATGGGAGAAGGGATATCTTAAACTTAATTCTTCTTTATTGATACAACTACTTAGCTTCCTTTTGAGCAAAGTCAGCAAAGTGTGCCCTTTCTACCCGTTTTATGAGTATGCATTTAAAGTATTTTTGTAAGTAGGAAGAGTATGAGTCATACTTTAAGAAATGAATTTAGCATTTTGCCTTTCTTTGAGACAATTAGATTACATAGACATAATGTTGTAATTCATGTAATTAGCTTGTTTTCTACTCGCCCTATCATTTTCACTGCATTTTCTTCTTATATCTTTAGTATTAATGTACTCTAATCGTTCATTCAGTGTTTTTACTGACTTACTTAAGCATAAATTCACAAACATGTTACTGCTATTTTTTCTAAGGAACCACATTTTTTAAAAAGTTCATACCATACCACACTACATACACACAAAATAATTATCCTTCTCATCCTTCCTTTATCTAGTTATCTTTCTCTCCTAAACAAAATTGACATTTCCATCCAGTGTCCTTTCCTCTATTTCAGGAATTGCCTTTAACATTTTTGTGGGTATATATTATTGCTGATCATTATTTTGTTCTTTGAAGTTATGACACACTCTCTATTTCAAGTTCATTTCTGAAAAACATTTGTTTTACAGGCTATAATAACTGGAGTGTACAAGTTCATTTTTCCTCATCAAACATATTAAAGCATTTTCTCCATTTTCCTTTTACTTCAATGGCTGTGATATGAAATATGCTCTAATCCCAAGCTTTATTCTTCTAATATAATATACTCTCTCCTCTCTCTTCCTATATGCCTTTGAAATGTCTCACTCTTGTTTACATTATTTTATTACAGTGTTTTTATATGCAGTTGTAGAAAAATGTACTTGAACGTCATTGACCTTCCAGGATCTATGGAGTTGTTACTTCTTCCAAATGTAACAGTTTAAATACAGTAGTTCAAAAATACCTTGCTTCATTCTTGTATTTATGTATATATGAACATGGTAGTATACATATAGAGTCACTTTAAGCTGCCCAGTGACTTATTGATAACTCTAAGTTTTCAAATTATTCTTTCTCTTCAAGAAATTTATGTAACTATATATTCAATTTTATTCATCTTCTACATACAATGAATATTCTATCATGTACTCCATCTGACTGTACTTTCCATCTCAAACACTGTATTTTTCATCTCCAAGTTTATGATTTTTGTTATACACTGGACATTTCTATGTGACTTTATGGAGAAAGGAAACTGGGCCTAAAGTATTCACATGTTAGCTATGTGCGCTATTAGTGAACTACACCCCGACCCCTTTGTGCTTTGACTATGCTCGCTTTATTTTATTGCCTTTCTCCTCTTTGTGGGCTAACATTTTATCATTTGCATGTTTTCTGATAGTTGACTGGGGAGGAGGCATTGTAGTATTAAAGTGTTTGATGCTAGGTATTTCTGTAAATGTTTGGGGGTTTGTTTTAGAACAGATTTAAGTTCTTAAAAATAGTTTTTATCATTGTGGGCCTTCCCTTTGAGATTACAAATCCTCCACCTAGGACTATTTTATTCCCTATTTTCCATTCAGGATCCTTCCTCTTTGAAAGATACCCATTCCCATGCATTTTCTAGAATTCCTCAAGGAAATAGTCAGTGTTTCCAACTCTGTATGAAAGAAATCTGTCTGTTTGTTGTGGATTTTAATGTTTGGTTGTGTTAGATAGTGTCCTGACATGGATATTGTCACTACCAAACGATCAACTTCTCAAAGAGCTTTATTCCCTAAGCAACGTTCTCCTTTTCAGTCCTGTGTCCCAGCATAACTACACTCCTACTACTATCCTTTCAGATCTTGGAAAACACGGGCTTTATGAGGCTTCTGTCTCCCAATAATTTAGCCTGAATGTTTACTTGAAGCCATGGATGGACCATTTTAAATTTTTTTTTCAGGATTTATTCTATTTTTTAATAGATGACTCTTCATAATTTCTAGATGTCCAGCACCTTAAAAAACAATATTCTGTGTTTTATCCACATACGGTTGTTTCATGTGAGAAGGAATTTTAATTTTATTTAATTCCCCTTGGCCAGAGAAAGTTCCTGATTTGCTTTTATTTGCATGGGGTATCTTACTAATTTCTATAATTTTGGACAATATTCCCAGAAAAACAGAGTCTGTATTAAAATCACTGTTCTCTATTTGAACACTAAAATAATCGTAGACTCTATGAACTCATTTTGTTCTAGAAGCTGCTTATGAAGGCAATATTGTATCCAAGAATGGGATTAACTTACCACAAATATCACAGGTGTATAAAAAAAAATAGTCAAGGAAGAAAAGTCTCAGAGAGGAGAGGCAAGTGCAGAAACGGAAAAGGACCGAGATATTCCGCTCACATAACAGAATCGGATCCATTTAAAACAAACAACCAACAGCTACAGGGAGAATAAAAAGCATCTCCTCTCAAATGTAAAACGCATTTACAATGCAAATGATGTTAGCAATTTCTACTATTCTGTTTCCTCTTAGGAGTCACAGGTTGATAGTGGAGGAACAAGAAAGACAAGATCTGATTTACCATTTCATGGCTTTGGGGAACACTAATAGAAGTGGCTGAATGTAAGTTTGAGAAAAATATTTGATAATGAGGAACAAATCAGAGAATCTCTCTCTCTCTCTCTCTCTCTCTCTCTCTCTCTCTCTCTCTCTCTCTCTCTGTGTGTGTGTGTGTGTGTGTGTTAAGCACACCTGCTGTTATAATTTGAATGCCCTCACAAAATTCATGCTGAAATATAATAATTTACATCATGAAGAACATATCATCATAAAGAGTTATTAGGTCTCTGCCATCAAGGATGAAATGGTTCACTCATGGATGGATTATTGCTGCCTTGAGTCTAGTGTAAGAATCACTTTGTGACTGTCCTTTGTATGCATCCTTCTCACTAAGTGATGCCCTGAGCTGCCTTGGGACTAGTCAGAGGTTCCTTAGGAGCAAGCAGGCCGGTTTGGGTCCTTTAACCTATGGCTAGCATGCATTTACCACTGTGAATTAAGTAAACATTTATTGTTGAAAATTTCTCAAATTTATAGTGTTCAGCTACAGAGATAGATAATAGTTTAAGTCAACTTCTTAAAAAAATATCCTTCTGAGACTATTTCAGACAATAATAATATAATCCTTGATAGAAACAGAGAACTAAAGGGAACCAGGAAAAAAATAGGAGACTTTAAAATTTTTTAATTTTCATTTATTTATTTATTTATTTATTTAATTGTGAGGCAGGGTTTCACTGTGCAGCCCTGGCTGTCCTGGAATTTACACTATGGACCAGGTTGGCCTTGAACTCACAGATATACCTGTCTCTGCTTCCAGAAGGCTGGGATTAAAGACTTGTGCCACTACTGACCAGCAATCTATGTTTTATTTTTTTATTCCATTTTATGAGTGTTTTTCCTGCAAGAATGCTTGTGCACTGGTTCTATACAATGACCATGTGGCCAGCAAAGGGCATCAGATCCTGGAAACAGTCACTACAGATAGTTGTGAGCTGCAATGTGGTTCCTGGGAATTGAACTCTGGTGTTCAAGCAGAGAGGTCATTGATTCTTTTCACTAAGCCATTACTCCAGCTTCAGGGGACTTAATTTAAAAATGAACAAAAATAGCATATTGTGGGTATTCAAACACAAGTAGAATTTTAAGCGAATTAACATGCAGGATGTCCTAGCATTGTGAAAGTGGTGAAGGAACTAATGCATATAAGACTGCAATAAATCAGAACCGATTATGTTATCTCTAAGGCAACTGTGGAAACAGTAATAAAAGACTATATAATGAATTCTAATTTATGACAGGGGAAACATAAATGATAATAGCATATATTGTTAAGATATCAAAAGGCAGAGAGGGGACCAGTGATGGAGATCAGTAGCAGAGATATTGCTGGTATGAACAGAGTCCTGGGTGCAATCCCCAATAATACTCTTTTCCCAAAGTAAGAAAAGCAAAAATACAGGTATGGACTATAAAATTATCTTTCCATTCACGTTTTCAAAATTCCTGGTTTTGATAAAGATAGGAAGTTGAAACCTTCATTCATGTTTATATACATAAAGATCAATGTAGCTTTTACTTTAAAACATAGGATTGAGCTGTTCAGTGGCAGCACATGCCTTTAATCTCAGCATTTGGAGGAAGAAGCAGGAAGAGCTCTGTGAGTTTGAGGCTAGCCTGGTCTACAGAGCTAGTTCCAGGAAAGCCAGAGTTACACAGATAAACCCTGCCTCAAAAAACCAAAACAACAGTATTGAATATGAACATATTAGATACACCAATTCCATACATATGCACACTGAATATTATAGCATATATTAATATAATAATATACATATCTTCTATATATTACCATGGCCATATGTATACATCAAAATGAATAGTAATGGTAGAGTACAATTATAGTAAAGTAGGAGGGTGTATGTGATGAGTTAAGGAAGTAACTCTCTTTGTACTTAAAACCTCAATTTTTAAAAATTTATCCTGACCAGGTGTCATTGCACATGGGTATGATCTCAATACTTGGAAGTAGAGGCAGGAACTTCATATAAGCTCCAGGTTTAAAAAAGAAAACTGGGCTACAAAGTGAGTTTTAGGCGAGCCAAAACTACATAGAGTGATCTCATCTCAGTTCCCTCCTCCAAAAAATGAAAAGTAAAAGAATCAAAACAAAAACACTTCTGTTGACAATAACAAACAATTTAATAAGAGCCACTAGTATAGGCTGACCCCAAATTCTGATACATATGTACAAATGTCCCATTTAAATGTTGATATAAATATGAACGTAAGCATGAGTTCATTGGTCGATTATTTCAACTATCCAAAGATCTGTTGTGAACCAGGTGCTCTGTTTGCAGAATATATATTGTTTCCCTTTGAGTGCTTGTACATTTCAAATTACCACTGCTACTGTACTGAAAAGCAAGTAATTAATCAAGAGATGAATGTATTATGGACATTGCTTCTTAGTCTACATGGTGTTGCCCTTGACAACCAAAACAACGGAGTTCATGGAAAACCTATGGAGCTTCTGGGGATGCAAAGGAGTGGGGCAGCTCAGTGGAGGATGCTGTGGTCTATTATTGGAACAGCACAATCCCAAGCATTCAGTTATTTACATTCAAAAATGATACCCAGGTAAAGTCATAAATAATTTTCACTTATATTTACATCTTTACAGTTCAAAAATTAACACCATAAAACCCTTCATACCAAACAGTGACCTTTATGTTTGGCTTGAAGAATTGGCCTGAATTTTCTCTTTCTGTTCATGTTAATTATTTATTGGTCTTATTCTTTATAAGCTGATCAAAGTCAACCAGGTCTTCCTAACTCAGTTCATCTTATCCTAAATCTTAGAGAAGAGGAGTAGGGTACTGTACACTTTTTTTCTGGAGTTCCTTTAAATTGCTACATATTTTAGTTCACCTCCTTTAAACATAACACTTAAAGATAAATTCTCTCATTGATAGAACTGATAGCTAAAGTTTGGACATATCAACCTAGAAAAAGTTTAGAGGACTCTGTTTTGTTTTGAGAGTATTTTGGCTTCCAATGTTCAAGATAACAATTACCTACACACATCAATGTTGTAGGGGCTAACTGTAGCAATGCTTAATTACAATGACAGTCCTTGGGATGCTAAGGAAGGATAGTTGTGAGGTCATGGCCAGCCTGGGATGCATAACATGTTCAATGTCAATATGTATACTAATATAAAGATAATTGATTCCTAGAGACACATTGAATAGGAATATATTTAACTGTCCTTAACTCTCCATTCTTAGATTCCGGGAAAGCTAGGTTTCCACTCATTCTACTCAATGGAACTCTTTACACATACTCCTTGACTGGTCACATAAAAGGAACATCTTACCTTGCATTAGTGTATCAGAGAAGATTTGCAAAAAACTGACAATTTCATAATCCAATAACCGTTAAAGGATGAGACTGAGTCAGTTCTGGCCAAGGAATGAAAATCAAACTACCCAAGAGGACATGTACACAAGTATAAGAAAAGGCAAGTTGTGTTCACAGGAATGCTCCAGATGAATGAAATTCAGCAAGGTAAGATGGAGAAATGCTCTTAAAACTGAAGAAGAGAAATAAACGGATAGTAGATCATGCTCCTTATTTGATTATTTTCTTAAAGGGAAAGCAACGTATTATAGAGAATGGGCTAATGGGCTGGTGGAACACATAGGAAGTCTCGATAAAAACGGCTTTTAACACGGATTCTCTTAAAGTCACCTCATCCTAGAATAAGAGCACCTAGTTATGCCCAGACTCCAATTAGATAATTAAATCTAGAAAATACCTATTGTTCCTCTGAGTTTATACCTTTCAAGTATCAGGGTCTTCCTCCCAGGACTTGCGGAGATAAGAACAAGATCCAAGCTTTGCTTCCTCTCACCCAGAAACAGCACTATTGTCTTCTTGAAATCAGTCTCTCTATTTGACATCTCACTGTCAATCGTACTCTCTTTCTTCACTCCTTTCCCAACTAACACTGCTAGCCCAGATACTGTACCCCAGTTCCTACAATACAGTACTTCTATAATATCAGCAACTCATTGCAAGGGCTCTTTATTTCTGGCTCACAGAGTCTGGAAGTGAAGGAAGTAGGCTTTGTGGCCAAGGATCAACAGAATGTGGAGGTTCCACATTGTCCTTTCTCTTATTTAAGGTGGCTGAGAGAGAGCCATGTCACTTGCACTCACAGTCATCTGCTGGATGTAGTCATTAAGAATCTACTAATGTGCAAGGGTGGTTGGACATTAGTAGATATGGAGCGACAGGGTGGAACACTGTGTTTCTCGTGTGAAGAATTTGCTATGGTTGCCTCTCTCTGTCTGTCTCTCTGCCTCCTCTTCTTTTCCTTTCTTTATCTCTTTCGATCATACAAAGATGTCCACTTAGAATATTTTTTGAACTCTGTTGTTAAAACATTTGTAAGTACGTTATTCCATTTGATCGCATTAATAATGTGAGCCATGGTTCATTTCTCAGTGTGAGCAATCTGACCAAGGTATAAGACTACTAAATAAAAATAAGTGGTCTATGATTTGAACTCAGAGCCCCTATCTCTACACCTAGCTACTCTACTTAATAATATTCAGTCTCAATTACAGTCGCTTATCAAAACACAGATTACAGAGTCCCACCCCTAGTGTTTGACTTGGTAGATCATATGGTGTCTAAAAGTTCACATAGCTGTTATTTAGGCTGTTAGCTTGGGAGCCAATTTTAGGCTTGTATCTTATCAATGCAGCATGCATGAATTTCAAAACTTTATCTATAAGCAAGTATTCAACAACTACATCTTGCAGATCAGAAGTAATACTTGGAGGACAGGACAAGCTATGACTGATGCTTCTAGATTCACTGTAGCCAACCCCCCCCCCCCACCCTCATGATGAGTTTCTTTTTCTGCCCACCAAGATGCAGAGTAGAAA
Source organism: Peromyscus californicus insignis (assembly GCF_007827085.1). Taxonomy (NCBI): domain Eukaryota; kingdom Metazoa; phylum Chordata; class Mammalia; order Rodentia; family Cricetidae; genus Peromyscus; species Peromyscus californicus. The sequence continues at coordinate 16,432,542 of NW_026294492.1, forward strand.
CAAGGTTCTGGTTTCAAAAGAAACCAAGCTCACTGGCTAGCCTCTTCGAAGGAAGGGACTGCCAACCCCTTTCTCTAAGAATCCCATCTGTCCAACCCACACTGAGCTCTTGTGTACATGTTCTCTGTTTAGTGGAAAAAGAGAGCAGGAACAGTTTTGCATTTCTTCCTGCCCATGTCTCTGGCAGGCATCATCAGGGACCATCTGTTCTCTTAGATTCAGCCCACCCTTGATCTTTCTTTTCTTTCAGACGTCACACTTCCCAGAAGGACAGAGTCATTACCAGGTACTTCTGCTCAACTCAGCCTCCTCAGTAATTTTTTGGGGGAAGGGGGGTGGAGCAAGGGTTGTTTGCTTGTTTGTTCTGTTTGTGTTCATGTATTCTGTTTTGTTTTCTCTTTTGTTTTGGGACTCTTGTTTTTTTTGTATTTTGGGGAATGAAGCCCAGGAACCAATGCACACATTGGACACTGAGACACATCATGCCACTGAGCTACAGCCCCAGCCCATAAAATTCAGTTTCTAAAAGCAAAATTCTCAACCTTTCTTCATCATACACCCAGTTAAATACTAAAATGTTAATAAAATTAATAACAATAAATATATATCTATAAGCAAATGATTTTTCAGCACCCAAACTAGTCTATTCTAGAATGTAAAAGTCTATTCTAGAATTGTAGGAAAAAAATGACTTTTTTTGGTGGATGTACTTTTGCTTTCAAAGAACTTTTCAAGATATTTTTAGACAATTTTAAGAAAAGAGCTTAATGAATCTAAAGTTTTTATGCATTTTCCTATTTTGTTTTCTCAACATCCTCTTTTAGCTCTGTGTTTCCAACAAAAATCCCAGAAAATGGATGTCGAGGTAGTATATGTGAGGTGAGCCGGGCCTAGCTCCCAGAGACAATAGTGTGAGAAAGAACAAATTCCAGTCCATTGTACTTGTGTGCAATGACTTGTACTGACACAATCTGAAGGCCTGGGAAAGAAGCACAACCATTCCAAAAGTCTCAAATCTCTGCAGAATAGTTGTATTCATTAACAGTGTCTATAATACTGTTGGTATGCTATGCTCACCCACACATCCACCTTCTCAGGGAGAGAATGCCAGGGTAAAGGTTACCTAGAGGACTGCAGCTGGACTTGCACTAGAAATGGAATGGTCTCTATAGAGATGAGTCTTTAAAAGTCTTTAACTGCTTGCCTTTCCTAGTCCAAGAATATGAGGCAGAAGCACATGCAAGTGTATATGCACCAAGGGTTAATTTGGGATTTTCAAACACGCACATAGAACTACACTTCAATCTTAAAATTTTCTCAGAGGTTAGTAAGCCACAGCTCTTGGTTGATTTGTGAACAGCTACTGGGTACTATTTAGGCTGGTAGAGTGATCTATTCGAAGTGTAGACATTCGTAATAGTAGATCAAGCTATATTGCATGGGGGGGGGAATGAGACAGGTAGGAGAGGCTTTACTTTTTTGTGAAATCCAGTACTTTTCACTGAAGATTTAACATTCTTCTTCCCTTTTGTCATCTAAGACACATATTTGAGTTGTTGATACTATGAAAGACTTAGGATAATTAAGGCCTAGACGCTGGCTGATGCTCATAGCCAGATATTTGGGGTAGCATATGCCTTGTTAATGGTTACAAACATTGGGGTACATTCTTTAAGATGGAGACAAGCTCAAGAACACATTGTGAAGAAAATCTCTCCATGGTGAGGTTCAGAAAAGTGATAGAAGGAATGATTTTGGAAAGCCTTCAGGCACAGGAGACTTTATCCATGGATGTATCTAAGGCCATGATATGTAAATCTCTAGGTGTAGCAGGAATCTTAGAGAGTCTTATTAATAAAATCAAACCTGTGAGCCAGGTATTGGGGTGAAGCTGGAAGATCAGAGATACAGAACAAGCCACAGCTACCTCACCTCGCCGGATCCTCAGCTGGTCTTGTTTCCTCAGACTGGAGGCCTCTGAGTCCTCATCCAGAATGGTTCTCAGCTGAACTGCTGTTCGAAAGACTGAAGCTTAACTAGCTAAAAGCTTAACCAGCCAAATGCTTCTAGTTTCTGGTCTTCACGCCTGATAAACCTTTCTGCTTTCTACCCCCACTCCCTGGGATTAAAGGCTCGCTTTCTGAGATTAAAGGTGTGAGTCTCCATGCTTGACTGTATCCTTGAACACATGGATTTCTGCCTCTGGAATGCTAGGATTAAAGGCGTGTACTATCACTGCCTATCTTAAATATCTAGTGGCTTTTCTGTTCTCTGACCCCAGATAAGTTTATTAAGGTACACAATATTTTGGGGAACACAGTACCACCACATCTAGGTAGACATTTTTTTTTTATTAGGAGACTGGTAAAAAGTACATTTGACTTCATTAGCACAGGAAAGGACTTTCTGAAAAGGACATTGATAGCACAGACACTGAGACTAAGTATTAATAAACTGTACTGCATGAAATTTAAATCTCCATACAACAAAAGACACCATCATTTAAGTGAAGAAGTGGCCCACGGAATGGGGAAAATCTTTACAAACTATTCGTCTGCAGAGGGTTGGTACCTATGAAAGACAAAGCTTGGCTGAAAAGGCTGAACATCAATAAACAAATAACTCCATGTTAAAACGTGGGTTATAGAAACAAACATACAACTCTCAAAAGATGAAACACAAATGGCTGAGACTTACAGTTAAAAATGTTCGACATCCTTGGTCATCATTGCCTCCATTACAAATTAAAACTACTTCTTTGATATTTCATCTTATTTCAGACAGAATGGCAAAGATTAATAAAGCAAATGGCGGCAGATGCTAAAGAAGATTCAGGGAAAGAGGAACACTTACTCATTGTTGATGGGAAAGAAAACTGCTATAATCACTATGGAAATCAGCTTTCTTTCAAAAGAGTAAAATAGGTTTACCACAAGACCCAGCTTTACTATTCATGGGCATATAAATACCCAAAGCACTGCATATCTTACTACAAAGATACCTACTCACCCACATTCATTATTGTTCTATTCATAATAGCTGGAAAATGGAAACAGTCTAGATGTCCATCAACTGATGGATGGGTAACTAAAATATGGTACATTTACAAGTGGAATGTTACTCATCTGTTTAAAGTGAAATCATAAAATTTACCGATAAATGGATGGAGCTAGAAATAATCCTCCTAAGTGAGATAACACACACCCAGAAAGACAGACATAGTGTGATTCCTCTTAGAAGTGGGTGTTAGCTTTGAAGCTTTAGATGTGTGTGTTTCATTTATAATATCCACAGAGATTAGGGAGCTAGTAAGGGACTTGGGAAGAGGAGAGAATTCTCCCAAGGAAGGTGAAATAGAATATAGTGTTTAAAAGGGGTAAAAGGAAAATTAGAGCAGAATATTTAAATGAATTTATGGTGGGAGGGAAAAGTAGAGAAGAGTAGGGAGATAACTAACACTAAAGACCTTTTACAAGCCATATGGAAGCCTACTACTATATAATATCCATAAAATACATATATATATTAAAAATATTTAAATGGAGCTATCACACAAGGAGGAGACACTTCCCCAGCTAGATATCATATGCTGTCAAGTAAAACCTGTAGTACCAAGAATAGGTTATATAGTTTTGAGTTATTGGCCAAAGGGGTCCTATAGATGGCTCAAACCTTACAAGACTATTACCAAATCCATTATTTACCTTCCACAGCCTTGATGGTTGTGGTAAGGCCTGATGGTAAGATCCTGTTGCTGAAGATACCACATACTTATGTCATAGAAGGTGGAGAGATTTAGATAGTATTCAATCCCTAATTCTTAGCATTCACAGTACTGGAAGGTGATAGACATGCTGCTTAAGAATAAAAGCAACCATCAATCTTACCCAGATACAAACCTTGTGACCTATAATCCCAATCTGCCTGCAAGGTATGTCCACTTGCACAATAGTAGTATGACTGTTATGAGAATAGCCAAATACTTTTTGATTGGATTTAAGCCCTACTCCATGAGAGAGAACCCATACCTGACACTGTTAATGAGGCCAAAATCATGGGGCTCTAGGGAGAAAACTACTACTATTATTCTACTGAAAAAACATAGCAATAAAATGATTAATAAAGACATATCACAATACCCATAAATCAGCATATTATTAAACTTTCATCAGAGAAGTTTCCTCTTGTAGGACATGCTAATTAACACAGAGACCCACACTAGACAATGTACAGAGAGTGAAAGACTGGCAGACAAAGCCATAATGGTGTATCTCTGTCATAGCCCACCTCCCAAATCTCAAAGGTCTATGTGAAACCATGCTTGTAAATAACAAGAGGTGGTGGACAACTTTAAGGAAACAGCAGTTTCAAAACACAGGGATGATGTATATATGAACTCAGAGACTATGACAATATACACAAGACCTGTATAAGCTTAAACCAGAAAATAAAAGTCACAGAAGAGAGATAAGAACATAAACACAAAGTCCCACCAGTAACCAAGAGGCTAGTTGCAATCAATAGTTTTTAGGAAAGTAAAACTCAGTTTCTTCAATGGAATGACATTGGATATATCAACCACATCCCAGTGCTGACCCCATGCTCAGGAGTAGGGGGCCAACACAAATGGACTCTGTTTATTGTTTTTGTTTTGTCTTGTTTTGGGTGTTAAAAGAGGGAAAAACACTAAGCTGTGTGGGTAAACAGACGGGTCTGAGAGGAGTCATGGGAGGGGTAAGAAAAGATCAAAACACGTTACCTGAAATTCTTAAAAATAAAAGCATAAAAAGTATGAAATATAGGGGAATGGTGGGAAGATTCTGAAGAATTATTAGAACTGCTTGAAACTAGGACATTAGAGGGAGACATGGAGTAAACATTGAAACTGGACTTGAAAATCAAAATATCGCCTAGAGTTAGTGAAATATAGAAGACAGAGCTATCAAAGGTGCAAAAGCCGTAAAGTACACATGAAAAATTCTCCTTCAGAAAGAAACCCTAAAGTGGCCAGATGAAAAGGAAACAGTTTCCAAGCTGAACTAGCACACAGAAGCCTGTTCCAATGAAACATGTGCACATTCACTCAATCAATACTTATTGAACCCTCGCAGATAGCATGGAGCATGTTTTCATGTTTTATTCATTGATTAATCCATCAAAAATGTATGCACTGAGAGCTGGGCAGGATGCTAGGTGTTGCAAACAGAACATTAAACCAGTAAAAGGGAGTCTTCCCCTACATGGAGCACCTGTTCAGAACCAGGCATTAGCGTCTGTCCTCCTGTGCACTCACAGGCAAGTTTGTGTCTACGTCTCTGCTGAACTGCCTCAAATCACACCTGTCGCCAATTCAGTCCCTGACTTCTCAGGCAGCACCTACTAAGATGACTCTGAGGTAGCTACGGCTCTCTACTGTGGCCTCCTTAACACTCATACCATTAACACTACATTTTGTCCAATGCACATCTTTCTATGTTTGTTTTTAATTTCATATATAACTATCTTCTTGCAGACACACTAATATCATCTCAATTGCATAATTATACATACATTACAAACATCTCTATGTATACAGCCTCACTTATATTTGGCAACTGTCTCGGGGTACGTGGTTTGGCTGAGGACATTCTCTTTACACTTTAGAACATGAGACAGAAAGGTGTGTGTACACACACACACACACACACACACACACAGAGAGAGAGAGAGAGAGAGAGAGAGAGAGAGAGAGAGAGAGAGAGAGTGTTCTTTGTTGGGCATTGGGAATAATGAAAAGGCCCAGAAGAGATCCTACCCAGTCTCAGGAGCACACAGTCTGTGAGAACAAAGTGTGAGCTGACAAATCTGATTTGATAAATGGTCAGGGATCCTGGGGGAGGCATGGTTAACACTCTCTGAGGGAAAAAGGAAGGCCTCACAGACTGCCACCATCCCTCCCACACGAAAGGCTCTACTTAGAAACACTCTGAAAAAAACGTTGCCAAATAAAAGAAGTTGTGGCATTTGAGCTGAGTTTTCAAGGAAAGTCAGGGACCTCCAGCAATATAGGAAATTTCCAGCATCCTCAAAAAAAGAAAGTTGATATTTAGAGACTCGGGTTGGGAGGCTGGGTGGGGGGGGTGGGGGGAATGGGCAATTCTTTATTTGTGATTTGGTCGTGGTGGAACTTTCCTCCAAAATATTTCACTCCTTAAAATATTATTGATGACATTTCCAAAGAATGAGAATATGAAAACAAAATATGTATCAAAGCTAATTAAAAATTACATTGAAAAATATAAAGAGTGGATACTATATGCTCTTCCTACAACAGTTATAACTGCACATGCTATATAGTTTCAACTATGCCACAGTTCTACAAACTTCACATCATGTACTTCATGTTCACAACTGAAATATATAATGGATATATAAAGCAATTTTAAATATTCTTTGAAAAATATGTTGTGGTATCTGTAACGAGATGTTCAGAATATGTTAGAAATCATGCTGCTATCATCGAAACCAGGGCAGTCAACTACAATGCAGCAGCCAAGCATGACCTGCAGCTGGCTTTTGTAAATAAAGTTTTATTGTTACACAGCCATGTCACTCATTGGCATATTGCTTATGGATGTTTTCTGGCTGCAAATCTAACAAGCCATATGCCCTGCAAGCCAAGCGTATTTGCTATCTAGATCTTACTGGAAAAAGCTTGCCAATCATTGGTTTAAAGAATGGGAAAAAGATGAAGATATTCAATTACTGCATTAGACTCAGGGCAGTTCTATTTGAAAGCATGGTTTGTGGAAAGATGTCAGTTTGTGATAAAAGAAAAGCATAGAAATTGAATATATGTCCTTGAAAACTTCTATAACAATTTAAAATAGAAATTTTAATAGTGTAAATCTAGTAATTATTAAAATATTTGGCCTTAATTTTCATTTTGTTATTTTATTTTATTTTTTGTGGTGAAAACTGAGACATCAGAGGAATAGGACAGGCCACCGCCAACCTCACCTCACCAACTCCTCAGCCTCCAGAGAGAGCTACTTCCTGTCTACTCATGCCTATAAATCTTTCTGTGCCCTACCATTGTATTTCCTCTCCAGGCCCAGCTTTATCACTTCATCTTTCCACCCAGCTCTATCACTTCCTGTCTGTCTGTCCAGACCTCCAGACCTCTATGGTTAACTAGCACTGGCTCTGTTCCCAGTATGGCCTTGAATTCACAGAGATCCAGATGACTCTGCCTTCTGAATGCTAGGAATAAAGACCTGTACCACCACTGCCTGACTTCTATGTTCAATGTGGTGGCTGGCTTATTCCTCTGATCCCCATAAAAACTGTATTGAGGTGCACAAATAAAATATCACCACATTTCCCTTTTTTGTCTAAAATAAAAAAGTTATAACTAATATAAGCAAAACTATATACAATAACTACAATAACTGTATATAATATACACAGGCAATAAATACATCAACGATGTCTAATCCATTTGCATTTGACAAATTCAGCAGAAATATTCCATTATCTATCCCATCTTGGTGAGTCCAAAATGTACCTAATTCACTTTCTATCCTAACTTGTATCACCAACCAACCAAAAACTATCTTTTGATGTCTTTCCAACTTATATACTTTATACCACTTTAGTGAGTTTCTTTTCTGAATTTCTTTTTTTTTTATTTTATTTATTTATTTATTTATTTATTTATTTATTTATTTATTTGTTTATTTATTTATTTATTTGGTTTTTCGAGACAGGGTTTCTCTATGTAGCTTTGCGCCTTTCCTGAATCTCGCTCTGTAGCCCAGGCTGGCCTTGAACTCACAGAGATTCACCTGCCTCTGCCTCCCGAGTGCTGGGATTAAAGGCAAGCGCCACCACCACCCGGCTCTTTTTTTTTATTTTATTAACTGTCACGTTTAGTAATCCTTCCCTTGTAATTTGTTTTATTGCATCAATACATTAAGGAATGAAATTTTAAAAATTTCTTAATGACCCAGTGGTTCAAGTAGTATTGCCCCCCATTACAGGAGGCCCAAATTATCTATTGAAAGAGCCCCGGACAGGTGCAGGGGGCCAGGGGATGATGCCTTTGCTTGCCTATTACTAGCAGAGCAAGCCTTTCTCTCTACATTGTCTCTTCGTCATAACGTCTGCACACCTTGTCGGGACAATGTGACTCTTTTGTGCAGCTGACTTGAAAAAAGGAAAGCAAAACCACATAGATCCCAACCAGGTTCAGTGGGGACTGGCAGCCAGTGAGCTGCCTTGTCTGCAGACTCTTGTGTCCATCTGGTTAGTAGCTGACCTAGGGGGCATTTAAGGATAGTCTTTGAACGTCGTAGTTGCAAGTTATTAGCTGCTTTGTGAGTGCATGTTGCACTTGGTTTTAGATCAGGAGATATTAAAGGAAAAAAGAATATTACTCTTTCCCTTGAGTTTAAAAAAAATCTTACAAATTTCAATATTAAAAGTGCTGATTCTGTATTAAAATTATTCATCAATCACTCAAAGTCCCTTCAAGACCCAAATAGTCATGAACTTCTGTTGCTTATTGCCATCACTAATTAGAAGGTTTCACACATACTATGGAGTGAATGAATAATACCTAGTTAGGCAATAACCCCCAATATGACAGCAGAATGCAGGAGAAATTATCTTCCTGGACCCTTGCCCCCTTTGTATTATGCACAGCTTGCATTCTGATCTGCCATATTCTCTATATGTGGTTGCCTGGATTCATTTCTGCACACCAAAGCCTTCTTTGGGGAGAAGGTCCTTGCTGGGCACCGCTGGTAAACAAATTAGAGGAACTCCATTATGTTATATGAAAGGCCTAGCATTTTTCTCTTGCTGATTGTAATTAAGTTCATGCGAAGGTCAGCTGCAAAGGGCCCTCCGCGATCACGGCTGCCGTGGATGGCAGAGCTTTGTCATATTTAATGCTGCAGCTTTGCTGTGGATCGCACATAAGAACTGGAGCCCATCCAGCCCCGGGACTGCCTTGCTTTGTGTCTGTGAACACTTACAGCACATTATGTTCCACAGCTCACAGCACTCGCAGCAGAAGAGAACAGAGGGGGCGAGGGGTCCTGGATCTGCAAACACAGCTGCTTTAGAGGCAGCAATTCCCAATTAATTTATGATTATGAATAGCTGATTCCCTGGACACCCATGTGATAAAGCCTCTTGTAAGTTTAACATAAACGATATTATTAAAATTATTTATAAGTGCCCTCATACAAGGTAGCATTTGGCATGTGTTTCCAATTCAGAGGCTGCTATGATGCCACAAATTGTGCCTAGAGCACCTTGAGACTTTCGGGATGAGCCTTCTTGAGGTTTTTGGCTGAATGTTCAAGCTGGAATAAGCAGTTCCTGCGTAGGTTTTCACAAAGTTTCCACCTAAAAGTTAATGTCTAGAAGTTTGTCATCACCCCCGTTCATGTGAAATGGGTCTCATCTATCACAGAGCAGTCTTTAGGATCTGACATTGACTCTGACCTATTGGGGTGGCTTCATAAGAATCTTGGTCAAGATGGATTCCTCTGCTTTGTGAAAAATGGAGAAGGGCTACTTGTTTGCAATTACATGGTATGACTAGGACACCTTTCTAGGCAAAGGGGAGTCTGATATAAGCAAGGTTCAATGGAAATCTTTCAGGTAAATTTAGATATGTGGTTCTTTTTCTAATGCCATTTGTTGCAGGAAAGCAAGATGTCTACATACATTTAAAAAAAAAGCCATTCAGCACAGACTTCCCTCACTCTTATGGCCATCCACAGAAGCCTGCAAAAATGGTAACTGGTTCTCTTCTTGAAGGCATAATGCTACGCAAGTAAAAGGCCATGTATGAGAAAGTTATATTCAGAAGTATTGCAGAAAATATATACAGTTGTGATTAGTAAAATCATTAAAAAGAGCTTAAGAGCTTTATCAAATAAAGGGTGTGTGTGTGTGTGTGTGTATGCATGTGTGTGTGTAATTTCCCCCTGAAAATTAATGTCCTTAGTGTGTGTGTGTGTGTGTGTGTGTATGTGTATTTGTGCATGCATATAAGACACATATCGATATGCATATATGTGTATACATTTCTCATGAAAACAAATGCCCTTAGTATAGATGTATATATATATATATATATATATATATATACATACATATATATATACATAAAATATGTGTGTGAATGTATATTTAATATTATAGAAATGTGTATATCTATGTAAACCTTCCCCTCCAAACTAGTGCCCTCAGTACACTCAGTACAAGGACAGAGCCCTGAAACATGAAGACAGCAGTTGATCCATTGCAGCATAAAACTGGGTATTCTGTACTCTCTCTGTGTACAGTAGTTTCCTTTACAGAAGCTCATGTATGAAGAAAGCTGAAACTTTCTGTACAAGTAATGTGTGTACTTTAGCCTGGCTTTAGCCCTTTGGTCAAATGTAAGTTCCAGGGATCTTAAATCTGGAATATTGCTATCTTCAGAAGGCTATGCTTAAAGATAGGCTCTAAATGACCTCAATAATTTTTCAATAACATTATCTAAGCCATGGCACAATTGTCAAAATCTTAAAATATACATCAGTTCATAATTATTCACTGACACATAGACTGCAGAGTCTTAGTCAGAATATTTAATTTTCCTTTACATAGTTTGGTTTTACAGTAAACTTCAGCTTTAGAGCTATTTTGATATGCCCCATACTAAGTTATTTAACATTATCTAAAACACTGAGAGTAACAGGCAGCAGTATAAAGTGTTAATGTCCTATCGGGTAAATCACTTATTCCACTGAGATTACAGTGCTGAGTGTACATAAGAGCATGGGATAAGGTGTGGATTTGTTTTCTTTCCTTTACCAATTTCACAACTGAATGAGCCTCAAGCTTATCTCTTGCCTCAGCAACTCAGAGTTGCCCACCACAAAGCTGTACCTGGCACTTACGGATAATCTAAGTACTTTGTGTATCCGTTCCCTGTGTGTCCCAAGGGACAGTCACATACAAATGGAAGGAGCAAAGCACAACATCCATTGCTAGATACAGCCATGCTTGTCTTTGGTCACACTGTCCGTCGTCCGTCCTTCCTTCCTCCCTCCCTCCCTTCCTCCCTCCTCCTTTCTTTCTTTCTTTGACATCATTTTTCCTTTCCTCATAGAATACTCATTTCATCATTTTCCAAGCCACCATCTTAAGACTTCTTTTTCCAACATATTAGATCAGGCTCCCAGCTCTCAAGTGGCTACTATGATGAACTGGAAGACAGACTTTGTTCCTGTTACCCTGCTTTAGCTGCCTCGTTTTTCTCAAAGTACATTTGGAACTATTGGGGACAGGGATATTCTGACTGTTTGGCATGTAGTGCCCATCAAAGTTTGAATCCACACTTGGGCTCATGGCTGCGACTCTTGTGAGATCTTTAGAAAATCACTTTAATTCTTGGTACCTGAGCCTTTAGATAAATGGCAGTGAGCATGCTCACTGTGTAGATATAAAGAATAAGCTCAATGGCACACACTATTTTGCAACACATAGCAAAAGGTCTGCAGGTGCAACTCTTCTTCATCAATCAGGACCATAGACAGGGAAAAAATAAAAACAATCAACCAAACTAACAAACAAACAAAACCCATTCTGAAATGAAGGAGACTGATTGTAGAATTCCAGCTCTGCAAGTTTCCCTGACAATCAGATGTGCAATAACTAAACTTTACCCTTCAACACAAAGCTGCCAGTTGTAACTGGGATCAACCCATAGAAAATGCTCAATGTCTAGTAACTGAAGGTTATAGACATGGATATTTTCATTCCCAGCCTGAGATCTAGGGTCTCGGCTAACCAGTTGAATCCCAGCTTTAACATTGCGCTTCAAGGACTTGTGTGATTTATTGACATGAAACAGACAAGCCTTACTCTACTACTTTTTCCATCTACGTTGTTTAGCCATCTGCTTGATGCAAGGAGCATCCTCAAAGTGAAAAAGAACGTGCTCCTCTTTAAGAAGTCCCCTCTTGTAGCTTCCATTCTCTCCTCTTCCTGAGGTCTGTGAGCCCCATCTCTCCTGGATTTAGCACTGTACCACTTTAACTTTCAGGGCATCCTTGGGCTCCTCCCTCCTCACTCCTCTGGTTTCTGCTTTGTCTTCCCAAGAGGCACCTGTGCATCCTGTACACAAAAACCTTACCCACTTTCCACATGTGCATACTGTCTCACAGCTGCACCTAGACAAACACGCAACGGGGCCACTCACCACTTAGAAGCTACTTGTTGTAAAGTCATACCCTGGGGATTCTTACGTCCAAAATCATTTCAGTGGATACCATATTTTGTGATATTGTAGAATTTAGAAGACTAGAGTTTCACTTCTAGGAAGGAATCCAATTTTAAAATTAATAATAGAATTTGCAGTGGGGAAAGGTAAAGAATATGAAAATCATTTTGGAATCAAAAAAGAAAGGAAGAGAAGGAAAGGAAGGAAGGAAGGAAGGAAGGAAGGAAGGAAGGAAGGAAGGAAGGAAGGAAGGACACACAAGCTTCACTTGTTCATAAGTGAACAAGTTCATTAAAAATTAGCTCCTGAGGGCATGAAGGCAAAAGCTACCAACATGGATATTTAGGATTCTGAGTACTCAAAAGAAAATTCTATGCACACAGATATATTTCAAGTATCATAGGAATTTACTTCATCATCATAGGACTTTACTTCCTCAAATCTTGATGTTAAAGTGGTCCTTATGTTTCCTAAATAAAATGATGACCCTCAAAATACTTATCCAAGTGTTCAATGTTGTTATTTGAAATAAACAGCTAAAAATGGAAACAATATTATAACCAACACTCATGTTTTCCAACACTCTGTACTGGTGGCTGCTCACATTTCATCACACCTTGTCTTTAATCATAAAAACGTAATGGACATAATGCCTGCTTCTCTCTCACAGTCAGAGCTATTCTCCTCTTTCTCTTTAGAAAATAGATGTGGTAGAATTACAATAATCTTTGTAGCCTTGACAACACATGTAGTTTGTATCTGTGATCAACCATTTACTATAACTACTGCATTTTTTTCATCTGAACTTGCTGTTATATTTTATATCATGGTTTCTTTCTATGTCTGTTTGTTTATATAAGTGCATATGCACAACTTACTGTATTACATACAATATACCCTGGGTCATATTTATTCATTTATGTTTAAAGTGCATTCAAACTACTTTCAGATTTCATGTTATAATTTTATAAACCATTCAGTAAGAGGCACACTTTTCTAAATGTCTAACTTATTGCAGCATGAAATGTGCATGTTTGAAATGATTCTAGATAACGTGAAATTGCTATCCGAAATAGAGGAAACTATTTAGAATTCTAAATACAGCATATAAAATGATCAGTTTGGGTTCCAAAACCTTGGTTTTGTTCAACAGGTATGGATTGAATGAGACCATGAAAATAGTATCACTTTTGTATTTACTCATAGTTCCTGTTATTAAGGAGAATTGTGGTTGAAATGGGAAATGTCCCTCATAGGTGCATAGCTTTGAACTATCAGACTCCAGCTGGTGGCAATGTCTTGGAAGGTTTGGAACTATCAGGAGGAGGTACCTCATGGAGAAAGCAGGTCACTGGGGCAGACCTTGAGGCCACCAGCACCCTTGTTCACCCTCTGCTTCCTGACTGGATTCCAGTGTGATCAGTCTCCTGCTCCTCCTTCCATGCCATTCCTGCCTGCTGCCTTATCATCCCACCGTAATGAACTATTTTCCTCTAAAACCGTAAGCCAAAATAGCTCTTCCCTTCTAATACTAATACTAATTACATTCTTTTTCTCATCTTGGGGAACTTTTCCCTTTAAGCCTAATATATACATAGCCATCCATTCATTCATTCCCTCAATGGATAGTGAGTTTTGTTCTTTTTTTATAATTTATTTATTTATATTTTATGTGCATTGGTGTTTCACCTGCATATATGTCTGTGTGAAGGTGTCAGATTTCCTGGAACTGGAGTTACAGACAGTTGTGAGTTGTCATATGGGTGCTGGGTATTGAACCTGGGTCCCCTGGAAGAATAGCCAGTGCTCTTAACTGCTGAGCCATCTCTCTAGCCTTGGTTTCTGTTTATTTTCATTATGTGTTTGCATCTTTGTTTTTAAAAATATTCAATGGTAATAGATAAATCATGTTTCCTCTTCTTTGATTTGTCTTTTCATAACATTTTAACGTTTTTCAAGAGTTAAGTATATTCTTCATTGATTTGAGAAGTGTCTGTCTTCTCATTGCTTTGTATGTTTTACAGTTTAAAAAGCATGGTTCTAAATGTAATTAGTATTACATCTTCCTCTCAAAGTAAAGAATGGCGATCTTTCACCCTGTTCCATTCTAAGGACCCACTTCTTCATCACTTATTCATTATTTCATAAAACATTTTCCTATCCCATAATGTAGAAGTGTCTAGAGATGTGGCTAACTGGATACAGTGCTTCAGAAGGAACTGTGAGAACTGGAGTTTCAAAACTTAGAATCCAAGTAAAAATAAAGCCAACATTGGAGCTTCTCTAATCTCAGCTTTTCGGAGGCAGATACAAGGAATAGAGTCCCCAGGAAGAGTTAGCTACAGAGACTAGCCAGAGTCAGTGAGTTGTGGGTTCAAGAAACCCTGTTGGAATAAATGATGTAAAGAGCAATTGAGCCAGAAACCCAACATCAACTTGAGATCTCTACATGCATGTGAACGTACATAGATGTAATGAATCTTCACCCACATGCAAACACATAGGTACAAACCCTCCATACATACACACACAAAATTACAATTTGGTAAAGTTAATCCTGTTATGACAATATATGATTATTTTGTTAGTAAACAATGTAATTTATCAATTTCCCTGACAAATTTCATTTTTTCATTTCGTTCATTAATTCTGAAATCACTTTTATATTTTTCCCTATTCAGTCTCTATGTGCTATAGTACACTATAACGGTCTCTTTCTAATAATAGGAATGTCATTCACAAGGACTGATTTTTACAATTATAGACATCTGTTTCTCTCAGCCCTTTAATAGGACTTGTCCTTTTCTTACACGTTATTATGTTATTGCTGGTGAGAGTTCTGCTGTCATTTACATGTTCACCTGCATTGAAATGGCAGTCTGGTTAGAATCAGTGCCTTCGGTGGATAGCATTCTAATAGTCAGAGTTCACTGAAAGGAACGTGGTTCTAGATCCTCTCTACACCAAGAAACTGGTCTCCTGTTGCCCACAAAGCATGGGAAGAACTCGGTAATCCTTGCAGATTGGACCAGATCATCTATATGCCATCTTGACTCCCTATAGATACTTCAATTTGCATCTTCTCCTCTGTTGCTCAGAAAGTTTGCCTCACATAGATATTTACTTATTCTAAGCATATTTTGTCTAGCATATCTATGTGCTTGGAATGGAGTGATACATTTAGTGCATAAAAAATTCTGTTTTATAATTTTTCATTTTTCACTTTAAAAGCAAACCTTCCGGAGCCATTATTATTTTAACATTTATCATCTCCCACTTATAAATGTAATGTGTGTTAGTTATACAAATTAAAACATGACTGGGTTGCATTTTCTTAAAATCTCTCCTTGAAAATAAGGCACTGTTAAAGATGTTAAAATGTGATGCTATAATACCAGCAATGGTCATTCAACCACATAATGCAAAGACATTTAAAAAGCAATTGTATATTAATATTTTTTTCATTCTTTTAATCAAGCTAGGCACGTATTGAGTTTATTTAGGTATTCCATTTTCAGGCCAATTTTGTAGCAATATTGACTGACAAATCACACATTTTGATATGTTATTAATATTTACAGAGCATCCAACCCAGGTTTATCACTAATGTCACCTTGAGTAAGAAAATGATGCTGAAACATTATTTAAATTTATGGCAACAAGCAAAAGCAATTATTATTATTTTTATTTTAGAAACTGATGCACGGAGTTCATCTCAAATGGCCATCTCATAGAATATTCATTACCTGGAATTGCTGTCAACTTTTTTCTGAAGAAAGGAAGTTTTGGAAAGCTAATAACTACAACCACAAATAAAACTGGGTCTGAAGAGGAAAAAAACTTCACTTATTCTCGTGTTCTTATAGAAATAATTTTTTTTTATACCTCAAAAGACTCTGAGGTAGAAACAATACTTTCACAATTGACCTGCATGTATGACATAGTAAGATGGAAGGCAAATCCCATGAAGCAAGTACACCTGTTAGAGGGATGGGGTGGATGTGATTCCACACACTCTCCATGAGATGGACCAGATGTGGTTCAATTGCTAGTTTTCTCTCAGGGCTACCCCCTTTCCCTGCAAAAAGGAAGGAAATGAAAACAGACTTTTTTTTTAGTCTTCCTTCCAAATGTAACATTTATGTCTAGAATCATTAAAGTAGTTTTCTTTATCAACATATACTTTGTTTCAAATATCAACATACTATTTGGTACAGTTAGAAGCTTGGTGCTCCCTTCTGAAGAGAAACTAATCAAGGTTTTGTAAGGTTGTCCACTCTTCCTAATCATCCAACAGCCCTTCCTGAAGAGACAAACGACCACAATCATCTCTACTTTTCAGTCATTTTGGTTAATGTAAACAAGAGTTCTTCTGCCTTGTATCATCACTCGGAACTCCAGGCTTCTGTAGAATAAAGTTCATCCACCATTCAACACAGATCTGCTCCCTCATCCTATCATCAAGATATAGCAAGTGCTTAGCTTTGAAATATCATCAGCTTTCTGCTAACCATCAAAGACATTTTTTTTTTCCAGACAGGTTTTCTCTGTGTAGTTTTGGTGCCTGTCCTGGATCTTACTCTGTAGACCAGGCTGACCTCGAACTCACAGAGATCCGCCTGGCTCTGCCTCCTGAGTACTGGGATTAAAGGCATGTGCCACCACTGCCCAGCAATGACACTCTTTAGTTTACAATTTTCCCTTGGATCTGGAGCCATATTTTTGTGATGCACTGTGCAACATTTGCACATGTTCATATTGAGACTCTGCCAGGTAAAGCTCAGGTCCACAATGGCTTCTTCCCTATTCTATCAGGAGGCTAGAAATGGATGGGAGTGTTAGTTATCCTCCTGGTGATATAAACAAAGTGCCCTGGAAAAAACCACTTAAGGGACGGGCATTATTTGGTTTATAATTCGTGGTTACAGTTAATCCTGATGAGGAAGCCCAAGGCAGCAGGCTGAGAGTGCATACCTGAAGTACAAGGAATCACATTGCATCTGCAGTCAGGAAGCAAAAAGCCCCGAACGCTAGTAGTCAGCTTTTTTATTTCTGTTCATTCAGTCCAGGACTCCAGCTCTTGGAATTCTGCCTCCTGTAGCTAAGGTGGACCTTTCCACTCTAATTGACCTTATCTATCCAATTCCTCACAGAAAAGCCCAGAGGCTAACCTAATGTAGATAATTCCTCAAACAGGTGCCCAGAAGCCTCTCTTTTCTGTGAGTCTACCCCTTGTCTGTTGACAGTGAATATTAGTCACCACAATAGGATTGTTTCAGGTAAATTTTTCTTCCTTGCTTAGGAAAAGCGCCCCCACCCCCTTCCCTTCTTTTCTAGCATTTTTTTTTCTATTCAAACAGAATGACGTTGAAATCCAGGGTGGGGGGTATAGTTAGAGATCTCTGCTGTGCCATTTTTACCTTCCTATCAGATCACCAGCTCTATCAGATTATGGTAAAATGTCAATTAATCTGAATTGCCATCCAAAAGACCCTCTCTCAAATAAAGTCACAGGACATAAGCTGCCAACAGGAATTTGAGAGAGTTGTAATTCAGTTTGCAGCACCATTAGAATGTGCTCTTTGCTCGGGATGCTGAGACTCTACTTGAGACTTTTTTCCTCAAGACAAAACATAAATAAAATATCTGAAACAAAGTTTAAATCGGGTGTGATTGTAATTTTCAAGGGGATAAAAGAAAAAAAAAAGATCAAAAGGCAATGATTCAAATTTCCATAACTGAATAATATAATGAATTGCTAAATTAAATAAAAACATATTTGTCATTTTTTTTTCCTGTAGAATTCATTACTCCCTTTTGTCCTGTACACGCACCACCCCTATGAATCCTTACAAGGCAGCTTCACACTGGTATTTGTTTTTTTGTGTGTGGGGGAGAGAGAGAGAGAGAGAAAGGAAGGAGAGAGAGAAAGACAGAGAAAGAGAGAGAGAGGTAGCTGCATGTTTGTGAGCGGGATTCCTGTGAGTGTGGGTGTACACATCATACACATATAGCTCTCAGGGGTCAACCTTGGCTATTGATCTTTACCTTCTACTTGTTTGAGACAGTCTTATTTGAGGTAGGGTGTCACTGTCATCATAAGACAGGGTAGCTGGCCCTCTGATCTCCAGGGATTCTCCTATCTTAGTATCTCATCCCATTGGAGAAAGAATAGGATTGTAGATACAACACTACTATACCCAGCTTTTGCTGATCCTGCCTTAGGCCCTTACACTTGCATGGGAGCCCACTGGGAACAAAGCCAGCTCCTCAGTTTTACCCTTTCTTTCCTAAAGCTTAATGCATTACAGTCATATTCTGTATGTCCTCATTTCTGTATTTCAGGATAATATCTTGCCTCCTACAAAATGGGGGTATTTCATTTGGGGACCACAACCCCTGAGATTTTGGCATGAACAAAACTGATGAATGGATGATGATATTATCTACATAATTTTTCTAAATATTATAGGTTTTCCCTAATCAATTTCCCAAATACTCCAGGCAATGAAGGTCTTTAAAATACATGTGCACACAAAAACTTAAAGCAACACATTTCTTGAGTCAATCAACCGAATTCTATAATTTTAATGACTATATTTGTTCCATACTCTGTTGATTTTGTGAGAATAGAACGGAATTCTATGGGGTGGTCTTCACAGGTAAATAATGAGCAACAATTTTTTAATTCATCTCATTTTTCTAGAGCAGTGGATCTCAACCTTGTTAATGCTGTGACTCTTAATACAGTTCCTCATGTTGTGATGTCACCAACCATAAAATTATTTTCATTGCTACTTAATAACAGAAACTTTGCTACTGTTAATTATAATGTAAATATATGATGATATGCAGGATGTCTGATATGCAACCCCTGTGAAGGGTTTGGTGGACACCCAAAGGAGTTGCAACCCACAGGTTGAGAACCACTGTTCTAGAAGCTGGAAATATCTAGATAAGGAACTGGTGCAGTGTTCATGCTGGCCATGACAGTGTGAAAGAAAACTAACATCTGGGAGAAAGAGAGAGATTTGGCCTGAGTTCACTCTAATAAGAAATCTCTTACTATGGAATCTGATGCATCTCCAAATATTGTCATTTCAGTGTGTGTACATAACTATTAATGCAATAGTTTATATAACATTTTTGTACAAAGTCTTTGAAGTGTGTAGGGTTTGCTTCAGTTACAGTTCTCCTGAGAGACAGAACCAATAGCTTAAGTAGAGCTAGGTCATAAAGGCTTCATTAGGATAAAAGGCTCATGAGACTACTACCACAAAGGCAGACAGGTCCCAAGACAGGCCATCTGCAAGCTGGAAATACAGAGTGCTGGTGGTGGGGTGTGCTTTAACTCTGGAAGCCTCAGAATGAGAGAAGCAGATGGTATAGTGTGGTGATATTTTAATTGTGCACCCCAATAAAGCTTATCTGAGGATAAGAGGAAAATGCCAGCCACTATATTAAACATAGAGATCAGACAGTGGTAGCACACGCCTTTAATCCTAGCATTTGGGAGTCAGAGATCCTTTAGGAACTGTGAATTCAAGGCCACACTGGGAACAGAGCCAGGCATGGTTGGCACATGCCTTTAATCCCAGTCAAAGTTAAACATAGTTGTCTGGGGGTCTGTACAGACAGACAGGAAGTGATAGAGCTGGGCAGAAAGAGGAAGTGATATAGCAGGGCAGAGAGAGGAAGCAAGATGTCAGGGCACAGAAAGGTATAAAGACAAGAGTTTACAAGCAGTAGCTCTGGAGGCTGAGGAGTTGGGAAGGTGAGTTTGGCTGCCACTTGTTCTATCCCTCTGATCTTTCAGCTTTCACCCCAATATCTGGCTCTGAGTTTTTTTTATTAATAACATTGTTTAGCAATTTATCTTACAGTACAGCTTTTTATTCATGCAAGAGGTGATTAAATCAAAAGATTGTGTGTTGAATTGCATGCCAAAGGCCCAGCACCCCCAGGTGCTACTATTGTAAGCATCACAGTCCGAAGTTTCCATAGATTGGGGTTCTATTGGTGTGAGAAAGGTACAATCCAGCTCCTAGAGAGACAAGAGTTGCCATTTTTGTTTTATGAAGGCCCCAGCCAGTTGCATCACCCCTACTTTGTTCAGTCAGACTTACAAGCCAAATGGTCCTGTAAGCACACTCAGCAGGCTTTTATAAAGATCAGATGTGTGCATACAAGTGTACCCTCTCAAACAAACACACACACACACACACACACACACACACACACACACACACACACACACACAGAAATGGCACTGGAAGAACTTGGCAGTGTGTTTTTGATAGCACCTGTATGCAATCCCGCCTGCCTCTTTGCCTCTTTCTGGCTGATTTCTGAGGTGCTCCATTTAATAGATTATAAACACTGTGAAGACTTTAAGTAACTGGAACATTTGACTAAATGTTGACTGATCATCTCGCCATGCAACTGTTTTGCAATGTAACCCAACCATTTGTGATGGGTTGGAATAGTACTCATGTCAGTACATGTGTGCAGACTTGTAGTCAAAACGCAAACCTTTAATCATCTTTACATATATAACAGTGTTTGGAGGTAGATTTTTTTCATGCATAATACAATCAGAATATTAAGTCTCAAAGAATTAGAATTAATTGGGTCATCCAGCTGTCACTGTCAAAACAGTGTGTGAACCAAGCTTTTACTCCAGAAACAGTTTCTATAGAAGATCTTTTATTTTCTCAGAATTGAATGTTCTACTAGAATATGCTATTAATAATATTCATGCAATTCATTGCACAGTATTTTAAGTCAATCACCTTTTTTACGAATAAAAAATTTCATCTTAAACTTACTCTTTTTCATAGTTACTGACAATACTTACTTATTTTGGAAAAGTAAAGAAAACAATTATGGGAAAGGTGCATTGTCTTCAAATTTAAAAGAATTGAGTGAAAGTTTAGAAGAGGGTGCTCTTGGAATTTTATTAGTTCAAGCAATACAGAAAAATAACATAAATGGTGAACACAAGAGAAGTTATTGGAAAATATATATTTGGTATATGCAAAATTTGCCCTGCACCTACTAACAAAGGTAGAAAAAGAATGATATGCTATTATTATAACACAAACTCTGACTTAAAACCTTCCATGTGTTCTATGGCAAAGGTATCTCTCACAGAAACCATTGCCATGATGCCTTAAATAAGCAAGATTACATATAGGAAATAAACATGGTGTTATAGAACCAAAAAGATGTAGAATGGAAATCAGAAAACTCATTAATAAAAAGCCACTGTGATGCTATCAGGCAACGTAATTCCTGTTTCAGAAGAGAAAAGGGTTGTGCAGGGGTGTGTGACCACAGACAGCAGCTCCAATTTCAAATGTTACTCCATATCGTCAATGGTATGTTTAATCTAGTGTGCTGTCATAAACAGGAAAATGTAAAAATAAGACATATGCATACACGTGTACCCTCTTAAAGAATATTAATGAGGGGACTCAAGCAGATATTGTGTAAAAGATCTATTCAAACCACAGAGTATCTTGTTTAAGATGAAAAGCACTCGCCACAAATGTACTATACACTATTCAACAAAGCCTGATGAGCTAGTCATATACACGAGAAAGGCATTTGAGTACATGCCACCTAGTAGGTACACACAGATGGCAAGCTCAAGTGTAATTATTTCCATTTGAAGAGGTCTTCTACTCTTTCAGGAAATGTATAATATACACTGTAAAATATTAAGAACATAGAGCTTGTAAAATTTTAATGTGCACACAAAAGTCTTTTACAACCTTCTCACTCACTAAGTGGTCACACATTAAAATAAAATAAATCTTCACCCAAAGAGAAAGCATGTAAAATGTGCAGGCATTTCAGATTTTAGTCCCCCAAAGAATTCATTTTTCTTAATAGTGTCAGATATAATAAAATCATGAGTTCCAAGGAAAAAAATAATTAAAGCACTTAGCACAATATTTTACTTTCAGTATTTAAAAATCAGCTATTTCTCATGATCTGTTATTTGGAGGTTTCATTAGATTTTATGATGCTGCATTTAGATTTACACAATAGGTACTAACATCTTGGGGCTCTCAGATGACTCTTAAGTCACAAAACCAGAACACCTGCCAAGAACCTATGTTCTTCAGAATCATGCAAAGAATACAAAATGATCATGAATGAAGTCAGCAAAGGAGCAGCATAAATGCTACCAAGTAATTGTGTGTGCGCGTGCGTGCGTGCGTGTGTGTGTGTGTGCTCATGTGTGTATGTTTCTAATTCCTTCCAAGCCACAGCAAGCGTTTGTAGAAACAGCCTGCTGTACTTTGTTATTTTCACCCATTTCTTTGAATATATTCCCTTATTTAAATATTTACTGAGAGTTTTCTGTAGCAGAGGTAC
Source organism: Peromyscus californicus insignis (assembly GCF_007827085.1). NCBI lineage: Eukaryota > Metazoa > Chordata > Mammalia > Rodentia > Cricetidae > Peromyscus > Peromyscus californicus. Next base: position 16,455,196 of record NW_026294492.1, read on the forward strand.
TTCCCTTTGCACCAGAGAAATACACTGAAAAGAGATGCTTTCAGTTCCTACCCTCAAAGCATTGAGCAACTTGCTTGGAAAAATGTGTACTAACTTACACTATGCTGGTCACTGTAAGGGATGGGTGGGGAACAGTGAGAAGGATCAGTCACTCTGCTGAAAGTACTATGAAAAGGTCACAGAGATGACTAAAAATGGCTGTATCATTTGCCGTGGGAAAGTAGGAAAAGTAAAATAGAGTAAGCCTCGGAACGGGAAGAGGACTCGTTGGAGAGAGGCTATACAGGTCTTCATGCCTGGAAGGGGTTTTCCATCCATGCTTCTCAATATGTTTTCTTTCCAAATTTCAAAACCTGTCCAACACTTGTGTCAGTTTTCAGGTCAGTTGGAAACTAAAGAATCAGTTTCTGAGGCCAGGACAACACATACTTATCCTCAAAACTAAGAGGAACTTGCATGCAGTATCCTACGCACAGAAGATAGAGTGTAAAGTCAATCACACAACAATTTTTTGTGGAAGTATGACAATCTCCTTATAGGTTGCTACTTAAATATATGGTTATAAATATTTGCCTTGGTTAAATTATCTTTTGTAAATAATATAAATAAATCACTTAGTCACAACCTAATTTATAGTGGCAGATCTTTATAATGTTCATTCTGAATAAAATGGGCCTTCTAAAATCTATGTCATCATCAGACCATGTGAGTAATTATGATTGCCACAATGGGAAGAAAATTTGGACATATTAAATATTAGTGCTGATTGTGAAGCAGGTAAGTTTCTGATGATCAAACATACCTGAGAGGTCAAATGTCATAGTTACAGAACTTTGTTCATGCCAATATCTCTTTTATGATAGGAATAATAATAAACTCCAGCCAGGATTTGCATATGTGATAAAATCTAGAAGAACTTTAAAGTGGAAACACCTGGCTGTAACTAGCAGTGCCTCTCAGTAAATTTCAGTGTTATCTATTACTCAATAATTTAAATTTGATTATATCTCCCTGATCTAAATAACAAATTTTCTCCCAACTCCCTTCTTCAGTTCAAAAACCTAATCTGCCCTCATTTCAATGATTAAGTGTGGACAGAGACAATATTCTCTCATTATAAAGAAATGAAAGAAATGCCATAAATGGGCTAGATGCTGTCTTTAAATTGCTGCTGAAATTTTCAATGGCTTTGCCTCCCCAGCATCCTTAGAAATGGCCTTATTGTTTTTTTTAGTCCTGGGGTCAGTCTTAGAAATAGCTTTATCTGTGTGGTTTTTTTTTTTTTTTTTTTTTTTTTTTTTTGGTCATTGCTTCTTCCTATCTAATGCTTACACACTCACAAGATTATAGGGACCTTGGAGTACTTTTTGTTCGGCTTTCTCTTCATCTATGATATGGTCTGTGAGTTTTCTAGAAGTGAAAGCTCTTCTGATTTGTATTGATTAGTTGGAAGTTTAAACCCTACCGTAATGCTTTCTGCTAAAAAAAATATTATGATATGCCATTATTAGTCTGAAAGCTACAGGCCTTTATTAAAGACAGAACTGTGCTTGTATACACAATTTATTGTATTTTCATCATAAATTTCTAAAAGATATATAAGAGGCAAACATATCTTCAATATAAAAAAAAGCATTTAGGGGAATAGAGATGTCTATGAAATGTATTGCTCAGAACGTTATAAGATTTTAAATAGCTTCATTCTAAAGAGTCCTAATAACCAACACCCTTACTCAAGTCCAAAGAGACAAAAGGAGCTTTTTTATTATTTAGCAAAAAAGATTATATCAGTAATTTAGCAATTTCAAAAATGGCTGTTACATAACCCCCAAGTCCCCTTTGCCCAAGTACTTATACTCACCATGTAAAGAAGAATACAGCATGTCTTAAGCTACTCAAAATCAAGTGATGGAGTTATAGGAACAGAAAAGGCATGCTATCATAGGTCGTAGACTTAGAATTTTGCATACCCGATTTGTTCCAATCATGGATTGGTTACATAGATCACATTAAGACCATCTTCCTGCCAATGCACAGTGTACACAGTCATTCTTTGTAATATGTCCCCATAATTTCTGCATTGTGGTTTAGCAAGGTGATGTTTACTTACAAAGATGTGACTAGTTCCCTGGGTGCTAGGAACATTCCAAGGATTATACAGGTGAGAAGCAATGTGCTTGGTGAAATGTTAAATCGAATTTGGCCATTCATGCCACATTTCTCATATATTTCAACATCCTTTACACTTGCTTAAAACTATACGCATTTGGGATTTGCTTTAGATGTAGACCTAAAATAATTCCAAGAGTTCATAAACACTCGAATTTTCTCTTATCAAATCATTATGTTTTATCACTTTGAACCTCACTTTCTTTTTTAAGGAACTAGAATAAGTTAAAAAGATTTAAAATACTGTATACAAATTTAAATGGCTGACATAAAAGCCAGATGTCAGGAAGATAGCAGCCAACAGAGTGGGTGTCTGGAGAACTGTAGCAAGAGAGTCTAAGGGAAAAATGATGGAGAGGAACTATTTAAGAAGACATAAAATTTTTCTGTGGATATATTGCTCTCTTGCCTGAAGAATAATTATGACCTACGAGAGTAATATTAGCAAATATGAGATGGTTAATTTTAATTGTCAAACTGACACAATCCAGACTCACCTGGGAAGAAAGTCTCAGTGAAGGACTGTCTAGACTAGGTTTGTTGGTGGGCTGGTCAATCTTGATTGAATTTATTAAAGTGTAAGAGCAACAACTATGGGTGTTGCCATCCCCTAGTCAGAGAACTCTGGGCTGTACAGGAGTGGAGAGAGCAAGCTAAGCAAAAGCATATACACATCAATTCAGTGCTCTCTGCCCTTGACCATGGATGTAATATGACTAGCTGCGTCATGTTTCTGATACCTTTGGTTATCAGCAATGGCAATAACCTAGAATTGGGATTCAAATGAAACCTTTTTTTTCTTAAGTTGATCTTGTAAAGAGCAATGGGAAAAGGGAGCTAAGACAGAGAGCAATACAAGGTTCACCAGGTTTGCTACTGTTGGGAAGATCATGATCAAATGACTAATTCTTTCTTCCACTTCCACTGTTGACTTTCTTGTAAGAATATTACTGAGCTATGGTATCTTGTATGAAATCTCAATTATCCTATCAGCATATTAGTTCATCAGACTTTTAGCCTAGGAACAGAATAGTCCACTTTCCCATAAAATAAATAAGAGCTATCTTTAGAGCACCCTGCCAGATTATTAAATGTGGACAAAATAAACATTTTTCAGGAAAAATAAGTTGCAACTATGGCAATCAGTTCATCCTAATACACAAATTTGAATTCCCCGAGGGCCAACCTCATTTTCATTCAGTTATTTTACACCATCACCATTCTTTTTTTACCACAAATGCTTATTGTGTATTCACAATTTTCTAGAAAACAAAAGCTAAGAGACAAGCACAGAAATGATCCCAAACAAGTGAAAAATGATGTAACAGACATGGGGAGGTAGAGTAATTTGAACGTCACAGGTTAGGTCACTTGAGATCAGGTGGTTGTGAGATCAAATGAAACAGAAGATATCAGCCATGTTAAGGATCTGAAAATATGAGGTAGTGGTACTTAAGTCCAGAAAGAAAACTATCTATTAAAATTCTTTACAGTGATAAAGGCTTCATAGGAGATGGAGAGACCATTATAACATTAGAAATAGGCAAAGTCATACAAGAGTAAGGAAGCCAAGCAAGGGAGATTTGAATTTCTTCAAAATGATTGCAACTCATTGGAAGAAAGAATTATGGGGAGTAATATGATTACTTAGGTAGGAAAGCATATCTTTTGTTGGTAAGAAACTAGGCCACAGTAGAGAAAATGAGAAAGGTGTATTAATAATTTATAGAAAGATTTCTGGTGTTGAGTGATTATCTCTTAAAAGGTAATGGTGAGTTAAGACACATTTTGTTGGCACACTGATGAGTTGGTAATAAATTGAATTTTCAGGAAAAGAGAGTTAATGACAGAAGATGCATTTTAGACTTCTTATTTGACAAGGTAAGGGATAATGGCACTTGTAAAAGGGATAAAATAGAAAAGGGAAGAGTGTCTAACAATGACAAGAGAAGCTTTGTGTGTTGTAAATTTGATGTGATTTTTTGAGCATTCATGGAGAGATGTCATGGATAATCTTGAAGGACATGTGTTTAGTCTAATGGGGCTATCTCAGCTAGAGAAAGATATTCATAATCACCACTGTGGCAATGTGGGACAAAGTCACAGTGATGGATCGACCACATGGATATAAAAGTAGATATAAGCTAAGAGCCTTGTATTGCTTGTTGAAGCACTCTTGGATACGGACAGATAATACAGGAGAAGAAGGAAGTTAAGAGAGGGATAAAAATAGTCAACTGTAGCCGGGCGGTGGTGGCGCACGCCTTTAATCCCAGCACTCGGGAGGCAGAGCCAGGCGGATCTCTGTGAGTTCGAGGCCAGCCTGGGCTACCAAGTGAGTTCCAGGAAAGGCGCAAAGCTACACAGAGAAACCCTGTCTCGAAAAACCAAAAAAAAAAAAAAAAATAGTCAACTGTAAGTGATAAGGAGTCTACATGATCAAATAGGAGAGGAAATGGGGAAGTTTTCATGAAAGGGAAGCTTGTAGAAGATGGCATGTCAGGGACAGAAACATGTCCATTGTTGAGAATACTGTCAGTTCAGAAACATAGCTACATGTACCCCTGAGGCAGGATTTGCAGGTTTGGAACTGGAAGCATTGTATGTAAGAATCTTTTTTTTTTTTTTTTTTTTTTTGGTTTTTCGAGACAGGGTTTTAGTTCTTCTGTGTAGCTTTGGAGCCTGCCCTGGAACTCACACTGTAGCCCAGGCTGGCCTGGAACTCACAGAGATCCGCCTGCCTCTGCCTCCCGAGGGCTGGGATTAAAGGTGTGCGCCACCACCTCCTGGCGTTTGTTTGTTTTTTTTTTTTTTTTTTTTCTTTTTTTTAAGTATAGCTCTAAAGAGAAGCAGAGAGATGGGAATATAATCCTTCCCTCTCTTCCTTTTTCTTGCCTCTCTTCATTCATTACCTTCATTTCTTCTTTTTTCCTCCCTCTATTCATTCCCCCGTACCTACTTTCACACTTCCTTCTTTCCTTCCAGGCTGGCCTTGAACTTCCAGTTCTACTGACTCAACCTCCCAAGTAGCTGTGATTATAAACATCTTCAAAAAGACACTAAAGAATGTTGTTTACAGAAATAAGAAAACCATAGATCAGAGAAACCTGGAAAGGGAGGAAGAAGAAAAAAACAGAAGAAAAAAAAGTCTTCAGCGAGATCAGCAATACTGAGGTCCATGGTCTAAGGGGAGAGACTGGCCCACCAATGCAGTCTTTAGGTACGCAATGACTTCCTGAAGACCCAAAGTTTGTCTTTAACTAGGTCACCACAAAACAGCCATCTAATATCTGAAGACTATAAATTCACCCTGAGAAAACTAAAACGTTCTTCAGTATTTAAATACACACTACATTTGTTTCTATTTATCCCTTCCAACATCTTTAAAGAAAAAAAAAATGTTCTTGCTTACAAAGTTCTGCATTCCGTGGTTGCCTAAAATTAGGACAAGCAAGAAATATGCTTGGGAAAATTATGAACAATCTTGAGAGACTTTAAAAAGAAAAATCACCTCAAACAGCCCCCTGATATTGCTGTTAAGAATAATAATGTGTGGTGCAGTGAAAAGAAACCTAAGCTAAATTTCTCTAATAAACAGTAGAATTCCCGTGAATCAGTATCGACTAAGGAGAGAATGAGGTATGTGGTGGCTCAGAGTTCAAACAGAGTGAAAGCATCTCCATCCTTCTTATACACTGGTTTGGGAAGCATTGCTTCAATTCTCATTGAAGTTTTCCTCTCTGACACAAGATGAATCCATAAACCATTGGAAAATTTCTCATCAAAACACTACAGAGGATTAAAGATAAACAACAAACTGAAAGGTAATTGAACCTTCAACACACACGTGATATATAAATACATCAAGGCAGAATTCCTATGAATCTATAACTAAAATAAAAAAGCAAACCAATAGAAGAAAAAGGCAAATGAACAGCAGAAAACAAATACTGTTTATTACGAGCAGAATGCAAGGACTCTGTGTAAGATCTGTGACTCCTACCTGAAGGTACACAGGAGACCAAGCAAGAAGACCATTACAAGTTTGAGGCCAGCTGGGGATACTTCATGAGCTCCAGTAATACAGGGGAACTGGAGTCTCCTCTGGGGTTCTCAGTCTCATTAAAAAGATAATTTAAATATGGACACAAGTAGAAGCACAAGGACAATTCTCTTAGAGTTTAATAGAAAAACCACAAGGCAGGAATCTGTAAACTTCAACAGCTGCCCAGAGGAGAAGAATGCAGGAAAGAATTAATACTATCAATCAGAATTACTTTGACAACAAAATGAACCAAAGCTCAAAAATCAGGTAACCTCTGAGCTGTGTGTATCCTTTTAACAAATAGTCACATGACATGGGGAAGGGGGCTTGAGAGAAGGACTTAGGAAGCCCAAAATATTGGGTGGGATAAGTCCAAAGTGTTGTGAAAAGTGTGTTTAGAAAGGAGAGAAAGTATAAAAGAAAAGTTATACTTTTCTGAATAATTCAGAAATATAGGCAGATTTAGGACCCTATAAGGACTGTGGGTCTGTAATTTCTACTCTAAGGGCAAGGATCCTGGGAAGGAAAAATACATCATCTTATTAAAGAAATCATTATTGCACCCATCTATTTAGCATTGCTTAAGGTAAGCCCACCTTTCTAGAGGTGGTCCCTTCAAGTGATTAAACCATCCCAACTGGAATGTTAGGTCTTTCCCAAGACCAGCCCATAGATTCTACACTCTTGACCAGGAGTCTTTCATTCTATACTAGGACATCCTAGAGTCACTGCGATTGAGACCCTCTCTCAAAAACAGATAAATAAAACCCAAACAACAAGGACAAACAAAAGGACCTCTAAAATGAAATCACAATGAACAGCCATTCCACGTGCACTCACATAGCCCAAATTCAAAGTAGTTTCTGAGGCTGTGGTGATGGAGCAATGAATCATTCCTGTTTACTGGTTGGAGTTTAACATGTTAGTTATTCTGAAAAAGAACTTGGCACCTCCAAATCAAACCGAACATATGAACATATATACCTCGTCTTTTATGCCTAGGCATACACCCTACAAAGCTTTGCAGCTGGGAGTCATACAAAAACAGCTATGTAATGCCTGATGACTCAAAATCCATCAATACCAGATAAGGGAAATAAGTAAAATAATAAATTGTGTTTCAGTTTCCACTCATGCAGGACAGAATTCCCAAGCAGTGAAAAATTAGTGAACTGTAGAGAAGATGTTAAAACATGGTTCCCAGTAGTAATAGCTTACATAAAAATAGCTGGCTAATAGGAACACGTTATATAAGAGTCCCTTTACGTAAAGCTTAAAACAGAGAGAACACAACCCAATTTATATGTATCTGTCCATATTAAAACCCTAAAGAATAATTCAGCCTTTAGGGACGTGGTTATCCCTGTGAAGAGGCTGGGATAGGAGGGCTTCTATGCCACTGGAGGGCTTTAAATTATTAAGTTCAATTTCAGATACATAGGTACAAACTATTATTTTACTTTATATAATATATACCTTTAATGTTTATGTCCTAATAAAAAAGTCAAATAGATGAAGGTAACCAAATTGTTAACGGCCTAAGTTTCTGGGGTTAGGGAAACAGTACATTGCTTTCTCCAGAGCTTGCAAGCCTGAGGACAAGTCTTTGGATCCTCTAAGCCCACTTCAAAGCCAGCTGAACATGGTTATAGTCTATAATCCTGGCACGTGGGAGACAGAGACAGGAGTGCTCTGGCCAAACTGAGAGTCAAGCAGCAAGCTGTATGGGTTAGGACTGAGAGAACCTGCTCCAACAGCCAGGGAGCTGTCAGGGAAAACACTTAACATCAATGTCAAGCCTTCATATGCATGTATGCCTGCACGAGCATGCATATGCTCACCGCACACACACACACATACACAAAAACAATGAAGTTATAAAAGATCTAAGTTGCTAATTGTAGAGTGGAATGGGTGATGAACCAATAAATATCATTTTCTTGTACCTGACTATTGGTATTATAGAAAGTTCTATGACCTTTTTGCAACTTACTTGGTAATGCATATCTAGAGGTATAAAAATGTCCCTAATTTGGGAGACCATAGTATTATTACTTGTGTATTAGTATAAACACTACAAAATTAAATTCTTGTCTCTTTTTCCAAATTTATTTTCTACCACACTAACACTCTGAAGTGTTATAATACACAACCCATGCCTTCTATATTTATTTTCTGTCTTTCAAAAACTTTCAGCCTCCAAAATACATCTTATGAAATGTCTTCAAAATAAGATGGTTCTCATCCTCCTGTTCCATCTTTCTGCACCCTCAGGACCAAAAGCAGCGCCATTTCCTCTTTCAAACATACTCAGTTCACACACCATGGCTAAGCTACCTCACCATGTTTTTACATATTTATGTTTGTCTATTATGGCACAAATAGCTACAGGATTCCTATGAAACTTAAGGTCCCTGAAAATACGTAGTATTTTATTTCTATCTGAACTTTTCACTAACAACAAACCATATGAATCATTGTTCAGTCAAAGACATTTATTTAAAAGAGAAGATGGTGTGTTCACAGCAGCATGGTTTATCACAACTAAATTCTGCATGTCCCAAAAGTCAGTTAGTGGGAAAGTCACCCATACATTATAATATATCCACTTGATGAAGTATTACATGCATTTAAAATGCTATTGTGTAGCCAAACATTTTGAAATATTGAACATTTCCAATGAGAATATCCAATAAGCAGTTTTTCATGGCTATGATAGAATGATACAAAAATAAACATCACTAGGATCTAAAAGGCAAGATGAAGTAGCTTAAAAATCACAGAGATAGAAAAATGGGAGGCTTACCCTTTTCAGAGGAGGGAATGGGGAGTGGGTTGAGGGGGAAGGCATGGGAGGAAGAGGGAAGAGAGGGAGATCTCTGGTTGGAATGTAAAATGATTAAAAATTTTCTTAAGAAAAACGGTTGATCATAAATTATTGAAAGATATTTATCAGATTTAATGCTTTTATTTTCTACAACTCTATATTAAATGCCGCATCTTCATACAAGATTGACTCTGCAATTCACACACAAGACAGTCATATTTAGGAACACCTCTTTTCCCTTCCTCAGAACATTGCTTCCTAAGTACACTAGATGCAAAGGGAAATGGTTTCAGGTGGACAGTGAGAATTTCTAATTCCAACTATTTACATAAGTCATTAAGAACAAATGTGCAGTAATGAAGAGTAATCAAGGGTTACCAGCTGGAAAATAGTGTGTGTCAATGTCTGTAAACAAACAAAAACAATAACGTGTGTGTGTGTGTGTGTGTGTGTGTGTGTGTGTGTGTGTGGTGTGGATGCACATGAATGTGAATATAGTATGTACATGCTCATGTAGAGTCTAGACATCAAATTTTGATGTCATTCTTAGGACACTTACTTAGGACAAGGTTTCACATTGAACACAAACAAATTCACTTAGATTGACTGACTAGCAATCCCCAGGAATCCTTCGGTCTGCCTCCCCAAGACTAGGATAAAAAGTTTAAGCACACTCCAAAATTTCCATGTGGGGCAAAGAATTTAAACTCAGATCCTTGTACTTACATGAAAAACACTTTGACTGGATCATCTCCCCAGTGCACCAAAACCATAAACTATTTTAAGAATTGTGAAAAGGACAGCGAATGACTCACCTTTACACTCTGGTTAATTCATTAAGTCCAAGGTCGGTCACATGTAATACAGGAATGCTGTCCATGCAAGAACCTAAAATTACAGAGTGAGTGTTATTTATCAACTGTGCCTATGTGGCATATTTAAGCATACCTTGGACCGTGACAAGTACAGATTCCTGAACCTATGCTAAGTGACTTTGGAATAGTGGACCAGGAATGCCTAGTCCCAAGGAGTCCTTAGGCAATATATACATGTGGCCCAGTTATAGAAATTCCTTAGTTGCAGGATATTCATTTTTATCCATGAACCCTCATTTTCTAGAATTTCACATGAGTATACTGTATTTACATCATTTTTTTTCTTCGTCTCCCCTCTAAAAATCCTTTGTCCCCTCACTACTTTCCCTTCAAAATTCATGTCCTTCTCTTCTAAAATTCTCCCTCCTTCTCCTCCTTCTCTCTCTCTCTCTCTCTCTCTCTCTCTCTCTCTCTCTCTCTCTCTCTCTCTCTCTCACACACACACACACACACACACACACACACACACACACACACACACACCATACACTCTAACGAGTCCAACTGTTATTGCCCATATACACCTAAACTTGGTTGACCAATTCAGGTGATTTTACCTGAAGAAAACTGGCTCTTTATCCCTCAGCATCCACTGATATTTTTTGTAGCTCTTCATCTAAGGATGGAGACTTATGAACCTTTCCCCCATCCATCTTGATATGTTGATTGCTGTGGTCTTGTGCAAGCTTTTTTGAAGGCAACCATTTGAGAGTATATGAACGAGGCATCCATGTCTTGTACAGTAGACACTATTTTACAGTAGTGCTCTTGATTCTCGGGCTATTACCATCTTTCTGCCCCCACTCCCATCCTCTATGTTTAATGGCCTGTGGGAGCCCGTTTTCAGATTCCTCGTGACTTTACCCAGCAGGTCTACATAGAGAGGATGATTGGACCACGGGCCTGAGTGCAGGTGTCTGAGATGGTCTGCACTTGGTTGTGCTGGGAGTGGGTGGCAGGGGAGGTATTTTGCTCCACCCCATGGCATTTCTATAAATACCTTAGGGCAAGGATAGTCAGGGCTTGTTGGAATAGGTTCCAGGCCCTCTCGAGGCTATCCTTTATTTTCTGTTTATCTCCACAACCTAAATCCTTCTATCTAATATTTCCCACTGCTCGCACTCAAGAAAACTCTGGGGAACTGTGGGGTTGGTGGGTAAATGCCCCGCACTGGCCTTAAATGTAGGGATCATGTTATAGATGTCCCATTTAGGGCTGAGTACTTCATAGTCACTTATCAGCATTTTGACCAGTTCTGGTTCTCTGTAACAGCTCCAAAAAGCTCCTTTGTTAAGGAGTGTACTTGTCTATGAGTATGAGGAAAAGCATTTGGAAGGCAGTTGGATACACAACTAATTTAGCAAAATGGGAGTAGTGGGTTCTCCTTTAGAATATATGACCTTTCTAAGAGCAGGTTCTTGATTAGGTTCACCGTACCAGTTATGATTTGTACCCATTTAACAGAAAGCTGTTGGTTATCTCTGAGATAGTAACACCACTATTGTACCATTGAACCTCTTTCTTCCTGAGTCAATATTGTAGTTTGCCACGTTAGGTAGGGCTTTTGAAAGCTTCTCTCATGAAGGCTTTCATACAACATACTAAGAGCGAGCTCTGGCCTTTAGGAAGGAGACTTCCAGATCAGTAACAGGTTTATTTCTTCAAGTCCTATGACAAAAGTGGCTGAGGTCTTCAGCAATAATATTGCCCTCAAGTTCAGAGAGGTGCAAAAAACAACTGCAATGATCTATATTGTTTGAGAAGATTCTTGGTCTCCCTAACGAACAGCTTAGCAAAATTAGATACCAATGTTTTCACTTAACTTATATTTTTTAATTTAAACTAACTTACTTATACATAAATTTTAAAAACTATACCTACTAATGAGGTACTATTTGATCCTTAAATACGTGTGTACACTATGTAATGTTTAAAGCAGATAACTGTATTTCTCCTTTTTTTAATTTTTTATAGGAAAAATATTTAAAATATCTCCTTCTAGATTTTTGAGATGTATAGCTCCTAACCATTACATGGTGTCAGCTAGCCCAAACTTCTGTCACCTATCTAAATTTAGCTTTGTGTCTTTTTCATCTTGTTATTTTCCGTAAATGCCATTATATGTGTGGTCTTTGGTATAATTGGAGACAGCCAACATCTCTGGACAAGAAGTCATCTCTTCCCTTTGAACACATGGTGATGAACTCTGAATCTACGTTGAGTGAAATGATCCACTTATCACCCCCTATTGGTGAGATAAGGCCTCATCCATAATACACTTCCATTACTGGATCCCTCTTAATAGCTTGGGCTCTTGACCTCTGGTCTCCCCCGTTGAATCCATCTTGAACCCTTTAAAGAGTCAATTTACCTGGGGCATAGCTTTCTTTATCAACCTTCAGTTAGGTCTTCAGTCTGCACTAGTCAAAGCTGTAGATCTGCCTACTGCCATTTCCAGTCTCCCACAGTCTGCCCAACAAGACTCTCACTGTTGTTTTCTTCACACACCTTACATTTTCTTCAACTTCCTGGAAGGTATGTGCACATGTGATCCCTGCCTCCTCTCAAATGCATGCTTTTATCACCAGTGTGTTAGGAGTGGACATCAACAAATATTTCATAATATTTATAATTGTACTTGCTGTGATTGTTATGATTTAGTCATGTGCAGATTTTCACATTTCTATAGGAGCCTGGTAACCATGACTTATTCAACTGACATTTCTTCCATGATGAGTTGTCCTCTACTGGGGTGTGAATCAAGGACCTTAAGATTTCTCTTCTTTCTATTTTTCTTGCCTGTTCTGACTTACACAACCCAGGGTGCCATTTACAACTTTTCCAAGATCCTGGTTTCCCCATAATTCACACAGCTACTTATCAAACATTATCAAGACCACCAGAGAGTGTTCACCCAGTTCTGCAAATGCTGTTTAATCTGTAAGTCACTGTCTTTTATTTGCCAAAGAAGGGGAAGTGGACATTTTCTCCCCTGGGCTCAAAAGAAAGATCATTTATGTCTCTCTGTAATTCTGACTATCTAGTTGCTATCTGTGATTGTACTTGCCTCCTAATTTGAGAATATATGGTGAATGAAACCACATCTCATTCTTTTTGAGACCCTTCAGAAATATCTGCTGCTATTACCATTGTTTTGTTGTTGTTGTTGTCGTTCAATATTCTAAAGATCTAAAACCTGAAAAGCTGTGCACTAGGTTTGCTCCTCAAGGAAAGGACTAATTTTAAACCACTTAGTCACCAATCAATCTTAAGTAAATCAAGCAAAAGCAATATCTGACCCAATTTGTTTAGAAATCCACTCATTCAATTTCACAACTTCTCTGTCATGCAGGACATCTGTCAGCCTAAAGTCAAGAAAAAAAAGGCTTATTGAATTTTAATGTTGAACTAATGTTGCTTTCTCTATCTCCTCCATTGGGGAAGAAGAGTGACAGCGAGTCCGAGGAAGAAGTGAAAATTGGTCTTTCTTTCTCTCACTTTTCCTTAACCTTCACAAAGGGTTCAAATGTTCAGTGTGTCCTTTCTATGAACCTACTATTTACAGCAACCTCTTTTAACCTATATATAATGCATGAAGAAATCCAGGCAGAATAATATTGCATGTAGGCACTCATATGACTGATTGTGCTGAACTCTGAAAGCTTTCAGATGTCAGGATCACGATGCTGCCAGGTCCCCAGCTAACTCCATCTGCCAAGGCAACTCTTGTCAACCCCCAGAAAAATTATGCATAATTTTATAGGATGAGACTTCAAGTGTAGAATCTGTCTCGATCTGGAGGACTTATACGACTACCTCACTTCTCTGAATTATTTTTCATAATATAATATCTTCAATAGGGTTTCATTAATGCTTTCCACTGAATGGCAGAGTCTATAAATCTGTGTGGTGATTTAAAGGCACCAATGACATGGGAACAGGAGGTAATACTGTAAATGAATACCGATTTTCTCTTCTCTTCTTGCCTGATTATTATAATAACTAGCTCTTTTTCTTGATCCCATCCCTCACACTCTACCCAGGGCAGAGGAAAATAGGACAGGGAATACATAAGGATGGCAGACACTACTTCTAAATCAGGTGAGTTCTAGTTCTGTCTCAGTACTCAGGGCACCTGGACCCTCATTTGTCTTGTCATACTCAGGTGAACGTGATCAGTGAAAGTGACCCATTGAATTCTGTTCATTGACTAACTGGATTAACTTAAAATTTCTAATGTATCCAACTTTGGATTTGGAATGGCTCAGTTTTCATATTCCATCATTAGCTTAGGCACAGGTAGTTTATTTCAAAGTGAGACTGTTGGCAAAAAGATAGAAAGAGAGAACTGGGGAAAAAATCCAATAATGTGGGAAGGTTGGCACTATGGACAAATGAGGCTTGATCTAACACAAAAACCGCTGGGCAATGCAGAAGATATGTGACAAATGGTCCTTTAAAATGCTGGAGGTTGAGTCATCTAATCCAGCAAATCCTGTCCCATGTCATTCAAGGTTGTGCTAAAAGACCATTGATTTTTCTCCTACTCTGGTTTGCCTAGACTATACAACCCAGAGCTAATCTTGCTTTAGACCTTTAGAAACTAAACTCTAGGGCTGGAGAGATGGCTCAGAGGTTAAGAGCACTGGCTGCTCTTCCAGAGGTCCTGAGTTCAATTCCCAGCAACCACATGGTGGCTCACAACCACTTGTAATGAGATCTGGTGCCCCCTTCTGGCCTGCAGGAGTACATGCAGGCAAAGGACTGTATACTTAATAAATAAATCTTAAAAAAAAAAAAAAAAAAAAAAAAAGAAAGAAAGAAACTAAACTCTAAAAACAGAAACGTTTTATGGTAAAAGGGACCCTGACTCAAGCCTGAAACCAAGGGTTATCAGTAGGTGTGGTCAAGGTTAAGAATCTATATCCTCTACATACCCTTTCTAGGGTTGCTCAGCATAGTATTGTGGATATTTACCACAAGCTGTACTTGTCAGTTTCTTTCCTGTATGTGGTAGGTTGCTATATAATATCCTTGGTTTAGACTCTCAAGACCAGTGTTTGTCAACCTTCCTAATGCTAAGACCCTTTAATATAGTTTCTATATGATAGCCCTTCATCCAGTAACTGATGGAAGCAGATGCAAAGATCTACAACCATGCACCAGGCCAAGCTCCTGGAAGAGGGATTACATAAACAAGGGAGGTCAAGATCATGATGAGGAAATCTACAGAGACAACTGAACCAAGCTCAAAGGAACTCACAGACTTTAGACCAACAGCTGTGGAACCTGCATGGAACCAGACTAGACCCTCTGCATATGGGAGACAGTTGTGTAGCTTGGTCTGTTTGAGGGGCCCCTGGTAGTGTGATCAAGATCTATCCCTGGTACATGAGTCAGCTTTCTGGATCCCATTACCTATGGTCAGACACCTTGCTCACCCCTGATAAAGTGGGGAGGGCTTGGTCCTGCCTCAACTGAATGTACCAGGCTTAGCTATCCCGCTATGGGAGAACTTACTCTGTTGGAGGAGGGCATGGTGTGGGGGAGTGGGGGGCGCAGGAGGAGGGATGAGAGGGGGAGCTGTGGTTGGTATGTAAAATAAATTTTTAAAAAAATGAAAAAAATAGTTCCTCATGTTGTGCTGATCCCCAACCATAAAATTATTTCATTGCTACTTCACAACTTTAATTTAGCTAGTGTTATGAATCATAATGTAAATATCTGATTTGCAGAATGTTTGATAGGCAACCCCACAAGTTGAGAATCACTGCACTAGATAGCAATGCCATTCTGTCAGTTGTAACAGCAAAAACTGTCACTAGATAATGTCAAACACACCGTGGCAGTCTAACATGCTTCTCATGTCCAACACTAACCTGAAATATTTCACTTAAGTGGATTTGATACATCACAGTTTTCTGATTGTTTATCAGGCAAGAGAAAACACAAAGAAATCAGGTTGCAGACAATCTCTTGTCACCAAGAAAAATCTGTAAGATTACCTCTCCTGTCTCTTTCTCCTTCTTTCTGCCCTTCCCCTGGCTAAGCCTCTCCCCTCTTCCTCCCCACTCCACTTTCCCATTCGTCTCTCCCACCTTTACTTTCTTCCATCTTTCCTTCCGTATCCGTTTATCATGTAGGTACAGTAGTTGGAATCCCTAAGGATGTAACTTTGGAAATGTCAGATGAAGAGTTCCTTTTTAAAAGTAGAGTGAAAAAATGTTGATAGTAGATGTGTTCTTTGTCTTGTCCTGGTAATTTGTTACATTCTTCAGGAGGTCTAAAGCCAAGTGAGTATTAAATACTGACTAAAATCAAGATCCTTTCATTCTATGGAGGCAGACAATACAGTAACAACGGTGAAACCTATGAATTGCGTATTATATGACATGCACATTTATAACTGCCTTACTATACTTGCTATTTACTTATTAACACAATACTATAAGTGAGTATTGTTATGGATATTTTACAGATAAAGAAATTGTAGCTCTGGAAAGTAGACTAAGTTGTCCAATCTCTAGGAAAAGATGGTGTTAGAGTTATATTCTTCATGACTAAATTTAAAGCTGTAGCCTAAACAACTGTGGAAAACTAACACACAGCCATCATTATGCATCATTTCTATAATCAACATTTTGTCCTAAATATTTTGTTCTAAGTAAGCTAAAATCTTGTCATGTCAACATTTTATATATAGACCATTTTCTAGAAGGCAATGTCTAATTTGGGGGGTAATTTTTAGTTTCAGCAAAAATTATAAAAAAGGAAGAAAGCTTGAACATACTCATATTTATATTTTTTTCAGAAAATAGTATGGTGGTCCAATATTTTTATAATTTTGGGTCAAATTGGGACAGGATATGAAGGGCACTGTTGAGGGTTATGCTGAGATAGTGTGTAAATATTATCTATCTTGAACAAATCAGGAACAGTGAAGAATGTCCTTTATGACTGATATTCTTAAAATTATACTTGCTTTATTTTTAATTAAGGAGTTTATCTCTTTGGTCACAAAGAAAAATGAGATCATGAAATGCAGGCGAAAGGATGGAATGGGACACATACTGATCATGTTAGCTCAGAACTGTAAGACACATACCTAAGAGGATCTATCGTATTTGTGGATCACCACTCTGAATGCTTCAGTTTTATTATATAACCTGGAGTAGCACAGAAGCAGAAGCAGGGTCTCTGGGGGCAGGAGAAGCTGCCCGTCTTCCTTTTGAAAATTCAGAAGCTACAGGGAATTGATATGCTGTATGCACAGAGTAAAGTAATTAAAATTATCAAAACAGAATTTGGACCTAAACATTGTATAGTCTTGCACTTCACATTCTCTACTCCAGATCATTAAATGTCCCAATGTCATTTCAGAAGTTAACTCTTTGAAAGAATTTGGTTTTCCTTAAACCATTTTTCTTTTGCAAAGTTTTCTCTTTTCATCTTGAATTAGCTAAAGCATACCTTATCCAGAGTCCCTCTTCATAACTGTGTTCTTTCTCTCTCTCTCTCTCTCTCTCTCTCTCTCTCTCTCTCTCTCTCTCTCTCTCTCTCTCTTTCTCATTTGTTTGAGTTTTTTTTGTTTTTGTTTGTTTGTAGACAGGGTTTCACCATGTAACAGATTTGGCTGTCCTGGAACTAGCTCTGTAAACCAGTATGGCCTCAAACTTCAAAAAATCTTCCTGCCTCTGTCTCCCAAGTGCTGGGAATAAAGGCTTGTGCCTCCACACCTGGCCATAACTGCTCTCTTAGATAACGTCTTACTCTCATTTCTTTCTATAATGAGGTTAATTTGCAGAAGCCTATGCACCTCCATCCACCACCTTCTTCCCTAAACAAACGTAGCCAGGCCATTGGCTTTGCTCCCTGGTTCTACCAAGCTCTCCCTCTGAAGGAGAAGATCCATACTATCTAGATTCTTGCAGCTCATCACAGTGGATAACCTGCACCACAATTTGAATTCAGTGGTATTAAAAAACGATGTGTGAACACATTAGCAGGCTGTTGTTGTTACCTTTCCGGGAAGTGTATGCCACAGTCTTTGGTTCCCATGATCAGTATAACAACTTACAGCAAAAGGCACAGTGATGCAAAAATAGAGCAGGTATTAAAAATAGAGACAGAATCCACCAACACCAATATGTGACAGACTCCAGAAACTATAAATAAATAAATAAATAAATAAATAAATAAATAAATAAATACATAAATAAATACATAAATAAATGTTTCTAAGAGGCTTTACAGAGAAGACAACCTTGCTAGCACTTTTATTCCGGGCCAGTGACACCCATTTCTGACTTTCAAAACTATGAGATAATAAATGACGTTGTTTCAAGCTACTTAGTCCGTGGAGATGTGCTACTGTAGCAACAGGAAATTGATATTGCATGGGAGTAGTGCTTTGATATATCCATCCTTTGCAGAACCCTGCATTTCTGCACACACACACACACACACACACACACACACACACACACACACACACCTTAGGATAGTATTCTCAAATTAAGGTGAGTCCACTGGACTTCAGCTGCTGAGGAGTACAGCCACCTTCTCCCTGTTCATCGATTCAGTGCTACTGAAAGCTTTGGGTATTGTGAGTGCAACCAACAGAAAGAAGCCTTTAAAAAAAGAGAAGAGAGTGGGATGGTGGTGGTGCATGCCTTTAATCCCAGCACTCGGGAGGCAGAAGCAGGACTATCTCTTAGAGTTTGAGGCCAGCCTGGTCAACATAGTGAGTTCCAGGACAGCCAGGGGTACACAGAAGAACTATGTCTCAAAAAACAAAACATGAAATCAAACAAAAAAATTAATTAATCAAAAGTGAGAAAAAATATCAGATGGAAGGAACAAGTAAGTGTTCCTCTTTCTTCTTTCTTTCTGCTTGTCTCTGTGTGTCTCTTTTTCTCTGTCTCTCTCTTTATCTCTCTCTGTGTCTCCATCTCTCTCTCTCTCTCTCTCTCTCTCTCTCTCTCTCTCTCTCTCTCTCTCTCTCTCTCTCTTTCTTAGTCTAGGCATGAATGTAAAGAGACTGAAAATCTGGAAACGTGAAGAGACACAAATTAAAGTTAGACAACGACATGTGATATATATATACAATGTATTATAGAGGATACTGAAAACTTCTCCAGAAAGAGATCCACTCAAATATAGTACAGGCAAATGAAAATGTAATTTAAAAAAATATTCGAACACTGTGTACATAGCTCACTTTGCGGAAGATTTATTTGGCATGGATAAAGCCCTGGATTCAATACTCAAAATATTCAAGTAGCCCACAGGAGAGGGAGACAGAAAAACAGATAGGCAAAACTGAGCACTAACATATCACTAGCTGTGTCAATGGATTCACTAATGAAAATGTAAATTAGAGAAGTGCATTTTAAATATGGCTGGTGCAACTTGGTTCTATCTACAAGGAAAATTGCTTCAAATACAAAAACATAGTGAGGTTAAATAAAAGAATGTGGAAACACACACACACACACACACAATGCACTTAATTGGCTACATCACTATCAGATACAATAGATGTCTGAGACCAGTAAATTACTGACAAAAAGAAGCTGGAGACTTAACCACATTATTGTCAGTGACTGACAGGATAATTAAAAATATTCAACACCACCAACCAATAGGATTTAACCAGCATTTGGACAGTGTCCCAATCAACAATAGACCAACAAAAGTTCTGTCCAGGAATGCACAGAAAATATACCTGTGACCACAAATACATCCCTAATAATAGAAACTAATTAAAATCATTCAGTACATCCCCTGGTAACACTGGAATCAAACAAGAAATAAGAAGGAAAATGATGATGTATCTTTACAATCCCACGGTGTAGGATTTCAAGAGCAGCTCAAAGTATATTGAGCTAAAAATTCAAGTAAAAATTTATCAGGAATACAGTTAAGACTAATTGAGGTTGGAAACATGAGTACTACACACATCTGTTATAAAATAGAAATGTGTCAATACTAGAACCTAGTGATGGAAAACTGAGTTACCATAATGAATAGGGGGGAAGTAATAGAAGAAGGGGGAAGTTCATTAATTTTCCAGCAGGAAAAAAAAAGACAATTAATGAAGCCAAGAGCTTTTTGTTTGAAATGGACATTGCAATCAACACATTTGCAGCTACAGTGAGAAACAGACACACTGCCAAAAATCATCAGTATGACAGGAGACATCATTACAGACCCAACTATGGTGGTTTGAATGAAAGATGCCCTCTCCCAACATAGACTCTGGTATTTGAACACTTGGTCACCAATTGATGTCACTGTTTGGAGAGCTTGAGGGATGGGGCAAAGTATTGCTGGAGGAACAATAAGCTTAGGTCAGGCTTTGAGAATTTAGAATCTTATCCCTCATTCAGGTCATTCCATCTGCGTAGCTTGCTGATAAAGTTGTGCTCTCTTTCCTGCCTGCCCTTGGCATCACACCTGTTACTTGATGCCGTGACACCATGATAGAGTCCAATCCCTCTGAAAACATAAGCCCAAGGAGAATTGCTCTTGGTCACGGTGTTTTAACAAAGCAACAGAAAAGTAACTAAGATACTAATAAATGCTGAGAAGATAATAAAGAAGTTTTATGAACTTAGGAATCTCTCAGTAACTTCCTCAGTTTTATAAGCTATATAAAATAATCCTTAGAACCATTATTATAGTTAGTGGTGAAAGAATGAAATGTCCCTACGCAAAATGAGGAAGAAGGCAAATGGTAATGCCTACCACTACTTCACTTCAACTTCGTGGTAACACTAGTCAGTGCGGTGAGACTGGGAAACACAGGGAAAAAAGGAGGAAAAAAGTTGAAAGAAAAACTATCTTCTGTTTCCAAATGATAAGCTTCCCTACTTGCAACGTCCCAGATAGCTATAAAAATTAAGGAGGTTTACAAAATTTCAGACACCAGATAACAGTATGGAAAGTTATTGTGTTTCATTAAACGTTGGTTTTTACAATAAAACATAATCCCATGTATCATTCCAATAACATCCTGCTTCAATACAATGAATGTAAATGTGTTGCCTTGTTTCCAAATTAGAAAGATGAATTCAATAAGCATACCTAAGTTAATAAGATTAAACATAATTTCTACAAGATTATCAGCAAGATATCTATAGTGTGTGTGTGAGAGAGAGAGACAGAGAGAGACAGAGACAGAGACAGAGAGAAAGAGAGACAGAGACAGACAGAGACAGAGACAGACAGCGATACAGAGACAGAGAGACAGAGAGAGAATGAATGTGAATTGTGAGGGGAGATACACAAAACAATGCATAAAAATGGACACCAGAGGACAACTTGTGGGAGACTCAATTCTCTCCTTTTATGTGGGATGTGGGTCCTGGGCATTGAACTCAGGATGTAAGGTTTGGTAGCAGAAATCTTTACCCACTAAGACATCTCACTGTCCATCAGTATAATTTGTATAGTTAATCTACAGGATGAGAAATTACAATACCTAAAATAGTTCTGAAAACTGAAAACAAAATGAAAGGCATCAATTATTTTGAATATGACTTTTAAAAGTCTTGCCACAATTGTTTTATGTCCAAAATAGCATACTTAAATAGACTGTAGATATAAAAACTCGGTTTTTAATAACAGTGGCTTCCCTTCTTCCAGAAAAGGAATCCCTAGACTGTTCTCATTTCAGAAATTCATAAATTATTAGATAAAAATTACATGAAACATTATCTACGGTCACATAGAAATTAAAATCTAAATTAATAAACTCAAGATGCTTTTATTAAAACTTAAGTTTTAGGAAATTTCTTCTATTTCTTACAATTCTGCTAATTAATGTTTCAGCTGAATAATTGAGCTATGTATTTTCAAAAATAGCATTTATTTTCTCTACATATGTAGTTGTATATAATCTTTCACATGAATTATAAAAGGCATTCTAAAATATAAGAAGTCAAGGTTTGAGTCAATCCTAGTTCATCACTTCTGCTGTTTCAAGTATATTTTCTTGTTTCTTATGTATTGAATTGTTCATCATTAGAGCATTCTCAATTACCATGGCATCATAATAATTTTTGACATGTGATATGGCAAGGCCTCTCATTTTATTCTTTAGAAATGTCTGCTAATTTTCACCCATAGTATTCTACAAATATTAGGTTAAATTTAACAATTCAGAAAAATACCCTTGGCATTTTGTTTGTTATTGACTGGACTATTAATTATTTGAGAAACAGAACAGACGCATTTTTTATATTTTGTCTTTTTTATCCATTATCCTGGGCTAGTTCAGACTTTTATTGGCATTTCTTTAATGCATTGACAATAAGTCTTTCTATAGATAAGTTAAAACTGGGATTATGTTTGCTTCCAAGCATATCCCTCACCACCACCACCCATGTTCTACCTTAAAATTATTCTATGCATTGTGTTAGTTATCTATATGTTGGTTTTGTTTGGCTACCTAGGAAAAATATAGACAAATTTGCTAATTTCATTGCATGTCTTTTTAATGCATTATTTTATTAATTAATGAATTAATTTGTAGATGTATTTTGTTTTACAAGCCTGGATAGGTTTGTCAACATTAACTAGAAATGTGGCAAATAGGTGCTCAGTTTGGGCATTGTCAAATGAAATTGCCTTAAATATCTTTCCATTAAGAGTTATTTTCTTATAGATTGAAGCGTACAATTCACCATGTTGAGGCAGATTTTTTTATTCTTTTTAATTTTACTAATATTTTCCCATGATTAATAGATACTTAATTTTATCTAATAATGTTTCCAAAACTGTTAATTTCAATGTTTTTGCACATTAATAGTGTGAATTATTTCAACAAACTTTATATAAAAAGGAGGCAGCTGGGCATGAAGAGGCTATTCATGATCTAATAGATGGCCCCATACCCATAAACACACTGGCACCATGAGAGAAAGACAGAAAAAGAGAGAGAGAGAGAGAGAGAGAGAGAGAGAGAGAGAGAGAGATTAGAAGGGAAAATTAGGGAGTAGGGAAAGGACTGAAAAGGATAGAATGGGAGCTGAATTAGATCCAAATACCACTTGATATGTATGTACGATAATTAAAATATTTAATTAGAAACAAAAGTAAAACTAACCAAACACCATCTCTAAATTGCAGATTTTGGAGATACGATGGCTCAGCTGTTAAGAAAATGTTCTGTTTATGAATAAGACTCGGATTTGGTTCCTACTACCTGCAGGACCATTCACAACCATTTGTAATTCTAGTTCCAGGGGGACACAGGAACCTCTTTAGGCCTCCCCAGACATCAGACATACACATGGTGCACATACATACAGGCAGGCAAATACTCACACACATGAAATAAAAATAAGTAATTCTTTTAAAAGTTAACATCCCAATTGTCTAGATGTAAACTTTCAGTATTGTATTACAGAGAAAAATCTAATTTGGTCATCATATATTGTCCCACTTTATTCATTACAGGCACTTTGTATCCATGCTTCATTTAGTGTATTTGCATTAGTGTTCATGAGCAACACTGGTTAATAGAGTTACGGGCCCCACCTTTCATTCGGATTTGGAATCAGGGATATATGAACTTTAAAGACGGTGGTAAAGTGTTTCTACTTTTTCACTCCTGTATTCATTTTGTAGCATTTGATTTACTTGTTCTTTCGGTGTTTGATGGAATATGCCATAAAACATTCTGTCTGATGCTTCCTCTATGGGAAGAATTTTGAGCAAACACTGATCATTTTTTTAATAGTTTTAGAATTGTTCAGTTTTCTCTTCCATAGTGAGACAGATTTGTGTTCAAAATGGCTAAGTATTACAAATTAAGACATATGAAATTGTAGATCATATGCATTTGTTACCCTTTTAATCTCTCAACTCACTGTAGTTATGTCTTCTTACTCATCATTAATATTGAATTTTGAATCTTTACAGTTATCCTTTTAAGTGAGAACAGCTAATACTTTTTCATTTTTTTTTCTGCTTCTGAGTTTAACGCATTGTCCTCCCACATATTAGATAGTATCAGGAGAATATCGCCACATGCTGCTGAGAGAAACAAGGAAGGATCAATTACTCAACAACTGAGTGACATTACTGAAATAATTTGACCTCTCCGACTTACCTATTGGTTCCTGAGGACTCTGGAGGTACATATACTGTTTAGACCTATTGGCCTAGACACTTTTGTCCCAACACTCCCCAAAACCAATATTGGTCTCCAAATCTACAAATTAGACACCTGAAGATTTAGCTACTGAAATTACCCTTATCATTATGAATGGAGACACAAGGGCAATGATAAATAATGGCGTCAAATCTTTAATATCACCTAGAATCATTTTTTAAATTTTCTTGAGAAAATCATATATGAGGACTGCATTTAAATTATTACAACATTTCCCTCTCCCCCACTACCCCTCCTAGGCCCTCATTCCTTCTCAAATTCATTACCATATACATACATAGATAGATAGATAGATAGATAAAGATATATAATTTTAGTGTTGCCAATATTGTTATTATGTAATTATGTTTAGGGTCGACCACTTGAGATTAGATAGCCTGTCTAAGGGTTGAATTCAGAGAAAACCAGCTCTCCTCTCAGCAGGCATTGGTTGCCTATAATCCTTCAAGTATAGCTGGGACCTTTGAAAAAATTTCCCATCAAAATCAGTGTTTGAATTCGTTTGTTCATGATAAAGGTCTTATACCGGCAACCATAATTTTTAAGTTTCATGAATGTATGAGCTCTACCATGACTAGAAGACATTACCACTAAGCTGACATCCTGGTCCTCTGGCTCTTTCAATCTTTCAGCCATGTTTTCTGTGACATCCCTAAGGCAGATGTGTAGGTATTGTTTGTAGGTGTATAAGTGGAGGATGGGTTCCCCACTGTCATTTATTCTATGCATTTTAACTAGCTGTGGATATTCGTAGTATCTTCTCAGTCTTTAAGTTTGAATATATAACTAGGAGTAACCACCGAAGCCAGGAATGTAGAAAGGGATCATGGTGGGAGGGAGGAGGAAGATGCTCTAGAGAGAGGGAATTGTAGGACTTAGATACTATGAAAGGAGGAGGGAAAAATAGTGTATGAGACTTAACTTATGAGCAAGAGGGAGGGTAATAAACAGAATGAGGAAAGAAGATAACACTAAGGGTGTTTGAAATATTTGTCCTTATAACACACTTAAGTGTCACTATCATCTAATACACTTATTTTATATCCCCCTTCCTTTTTTAATTACTTGTTTTCAATTTTGAGATTATAAAATAATCTTAGGGGCTGGAGAGATGGCTCAGAGGTTAAGAACACTGGCTGTTCTTCCAGAGGTCCTGAGTTCAATTCCCAGCAACCATATGGTGGCTCACAACCATCTGTAATGATACCTGGCTCCCTCTTCTGGCCTGCAGTGATGCATGCAAACAGAACACTGTATGCATAATAAATAAATAAATCTTAAAAAAAAAAAATAATAATCTTAAATTGAATGTTTAGGTGATTCACTTTCAGATTTCTTTTCTTTGTTCTTTAATATTTAAATCTACCAACTTATACTGAAGTATCTCTGCAATCCTTTCCATAATTGCAGTATGTATCCTATGAATTATTTTAGTTTTAAGCTTAGTCTAATTGCTGTTATGATGTCTTTAATTATATAATATTTAAATTGAAAATTTCAGTGTTTTATAATAAGACTATTTCTAGTAATGTTTTTATTAATAACCTAACTTATACTTATTAGAATGACTATATATCGAGTGATAGTTCAAATGAAAATGGGTCCCTTAGGCTCATATAATTGAACAATTGGTTACCAGCTAGTGGAAGTGTTTTGGAAGGATTAGGGAATATGACCTTGCTGGAGGAGCTGTGTTACTGGTGGTGGCTTTAAGGTTTCAAAAAAAACATACCAGGCTCAGTTGCTGTCTCTTTGCCTGCTGCCTAATTATCATGATGTAAAGCTCTTGGCTACTGCTCCAAACCATGCCTGTCTGTTTACCCACAACCACCTTCCCCACCCAAAACTCAGGGACTCTACTATCCTCTGGAACAGTGAGACCAAAATTAAGTGGTTTCTTTGTAAGAGTTTCCTTGGCCATGGTGTCTCATTGTAGCAAAAGAACAGTAAGACATATTGCATGTACTAAACTAGCATGAATATGGTTCATTTTATTATTGAATCAATGTAGTAAATTTTGCTGTTCAATTCTTCTACATAGATTATTTTCCATGATAATTTCAAATGCTTAGTTTTATTTGTCAAAGTATTTCAATAGATAGATAGGTAGGTAGGTAGATAGATAGATAGATTAGATAGATAGATAGATAGATAGATAGATAGATAGATAGATAGATAGATAGATAGATAGATTTATCATCGTTTCATGTCTTGTTTCCTTTTGTGTAGCCACAGGGAGACTCCCTTCCTTGACTGCCATCACAAACCTAAAATACATTTATATATTTAATAGAAATCACCTATTTCCCACTTCTCTGTTATTTTCATTATCTCATAAGACACCATCCCTCTTTTTACAGGATTTTTTTTTCTAAAGTGCCTATACATTCATTACTTTTCCCGCTTTTGGTTTTGTTCTTTTTGTTTGGTTTTTCTTCAGGTACAGTCCTCCTGTACTTTAGAGCCCTCACCTACCTTTGTGAGAATTTTCTTTAATGAATGCTCTGAATGTCCATGGAAAGTGAGGGAAGTAAGGAATAATTTATTTTTTGAATAAAAAGAAATCTCTTTTTCAGACTCCTACATCCTGGCCTCACTGATGTCCTTGTTCCTTTGGTTTTGTTAGTTTTATCTTGTTTTGTTTTGAGACTGTCTTAAAGGTCTCATCAATATTTACCAATGCTTCAGTCATCTCCACTGTTTCATATGTCCCCAGCTCTCCCTGTTCACTGTCTTCAATTGTATTGTTACAGCCTGGGATACTTATCTATTCACCAGTTGAAGGACACCTGAGTGAGAACACTAGCAATAAAGATGAAAACAAGCACTCACCGGTAGGTTTTCTGTGAACATACATTCCATCTCCTTTGGCAAATCTGAAGAACTTTCATGAGCTTGCATCCCATCCAACTGAATGAGAAGTGATTTGCTATGTCTTTCACACACTTAGTCTCACCAGTTGGGTTCATTGGGCCATTT
Source organism: Peromyscus californicus insignis (assembly GCF_007827085.1). Taxonomy (NCBI): domain Eukaryota; kingdom Metazoa; phylum Chordata; class Mammalia; order Rodentia; family Cricetidae; genus Peromyscus; species Peromyscus californicus. The sequence continues at coordinate 16,482,273 of NW_026294492.1, forward strand.
CTTTACATTAATTGCACCTGTGGCTAGACAGAATGCCCCATTGTGGTTTTAATTTGCACTTTCTCTAAAAGTCAATGGTGTTCAACTCCACAGTTGGGCACGTTCACTATCTATGCATCTTCAGTGCATGGATTTCACAAATTTTCTTCACTATTTTGTTTTCTGGCTACTGAGTTCTGAAATGTTTTGATTTCCTGGGTGCAAACCTTAGATACATACTTTAGAACATTTTTCTTCATATTTGTGCTTTACCTTTTAAATTTCTAAGTAGTTTCTTTCAGAGAGCAAAGTATTTTAACCTGATGAAATCAATTCCCTCTGTTTTCTTTGAGGAATCTTTCCTTCAGTACTACATGGAAGAATTCTTTGTCTAACTCAAGGTCACAAGATTCTCCTCCTCTGTTTTATTCTAGAAGTCTAATAGTAGCAATTTTATAGAAATATATATATATGTATGTATCATAGAGAGAGGGAGAGAGTGGTACACACACAAATGAGAATTGTTAATCAGTGAATGACAGAGACAAAAAGATGAGGCCTGTGTGTTTATCACTAGAAAGAATTCGCAGGCTACAATATAAAAAGTTAATTTGGATAAAGCTTGCAATCCCCCCCAAGTGGACTCATGTAAGATGGAGCTGGGAACAGATGCCAGGGGCATCAAGTTTTGCATGACTAACAGCAAAAAGAGATAATCCCACACAGACAGAATGCTGAAAACCTGCAAGTGCTTCCCTCAGGTAAGGAGTGGGAGACTTAGCATGGGGCTGCAAGGAGCCCACAAGAGCTTGAAAGAGGCAACATACGCAATACTGAGAAGAAGTAGGAGAAGTTGAAGGTTTTTCTGGTGCCCAATAAAGACTGTCTTCTTACTATGTAAAACAGAAGAACTTTTATTGCTTTAGATTTCAAATAGAATACTTAGTGTATTGCCCTCATAGTACACTTAGTGTATTGCCCTCATAGTACACCTGTGTTTCAGCAATGAAAGGCTACTACAACTACAATCATGTCAATACAAGATCCCAAGGATTTAAGGGAATGAGTCCCACTAAACACAGTGAACCTGAGAGTGAAGTCCAGGAATTTTCACAGGACAATTATATCTGCACCCCACAGTCATCACACATATGTTCAAATACTAAACTTCCTAAAAATAGCAGAGAAATACAACTGATTCTGATCAATGAATACAGAGTCATTGAGATAAATAAAAATTAAGAGAAAATGCACGATACCCAATAAAAAATTTAAAAATAAAAATTAAATGGCCATATGACCCAACAATCTACTTGTAGGTATCTACCCAACATATTTGAAATTAGTATGTCAAAGAAATCCTCTGGAAATGTTGCACAGTTGGTAGAGGGCTTGCCTAGCATTCATGAAGTCATGAGTTTTATTCTTAGCATCTCATAGCCTAGGAGTGATGTACATACTGTACTCCCAACATTGGGAAGTTGAGGCATGATGGTCAGACGTTGGAAGTTCAAGGTACAAAGAGTTCCAGGAGACATTTTTCTATATGAAACTCTGTCTCAAAAGAAAGAAAGGAGCTAGGGTGTTAGCCCAGCAGTTAAGAGAACTGGCTGCTCTTCCAGAGGACCCGATCAACCAGCACCTATATGGTGATTCACAACGACCTACAATTTCAGTTGCAGATAATCCAATGCCTTCTTTTGGACTCCACAGATACATGCAGTCTAAAAACTCATATACATGAAAGGAAATTCATTTAAAACAAAGGAGGGAGAATTAAGGAGGGACAGGATGAAAAGAAGGGAGAAAGAAAGGGAGAGGGAAGGAAATAGGAGAGTAAGGAAGTAAAGAAAGAATGGAAGAAGGGAAAAAGGCAGAGAGGGAGGGAGGGAAGGAGGAGGTGAGGAAGGAATGAAGAAAGGAAGGAGTAAGAAAAATTCAATGAATGCCCACATCATAGAAGTCACACATGTATCTACTAATGGAGAAATGGATAACAAAAATATAGCACAGATTTAAAATAGTACACAATTCAACCTTTAAAAAAATCTTAATTTGCAATACAATAAAATTAGAATATTATTTTGAGAAAAAATCTGGTACAGAAAGACACCATATATTTTCATTGATATGAGAGATCTAAAGACAACTGAACTTCAACAATTACAGAGAATTGTGGTTCCTAGAAGCAGAGCATGCTAGAAGATGACACCAAAAGAATACAGTTTCCATCATACAAAAAATATATTTTTGAGATATAGTTCATTATTTTTTGAATATAAAAATACATATGTATTTCACAGTCACCAAGAAAGTAAATTTCACGTTCTCATCACAAAAATAATAATTATTTAAGAATATATATATGTATATATATATGTGTGTATATATTCAATCTGAGTTACATAATCCATGTTTTAATAACTTTGACATCACATCATACTCTGCAAGTATATATAACTATGATTTATCCATTTATAATGAATAAAGTAGACTTAGGAATAAAAGACTTGGTAAACAAGGTTATAAAAATGTCTATTAATTTATGGTTGGCCTGGTCATTATATTTTATGGATGTGTGTTAGAGTCATTAAAGAAAAAAAAACTGCATTCAAACTTCTAGAGTTTAAAAGCCTACTCTAGGAAGCTACAGAGGTTAGATACAGAATGAAATGATCAGTTTACTTGATATATGAGAACAAAAACATCCTAGGTGCAATCAAGGGTGGGGAGGAATAACTGAGAAAAAGACATTAGTGGAGTGTCCCTGAGATGTAGGACACATTTTCAGAATCTCTTTTCACATGCTATTGTAGTGTTGATAGAGGTAATTTCTGTTCCTGGTACAAGGTTTCACTGTGTTTGTGGGGTGGGCAGAGAACAGTGAAGAACTTCTACTTGGTTCAGCATTGGGCAGGTAAAAGGCTTCTACCATCTCTCCTAAGACCAGAAACCCCCATCACTTTTCTACTGGAATATCATAAACCTTCAGAGAACTAATTAAGAAGCCACTCATCCACATATATTTATCACCTGTTCAAAGAAACTGTCCTTCTGTCTAATAGTATTTGACAACATGTGTTGCTTTCTTCTTTGTGTTTATAAAGAGTAGAATTCCCCATTGTAGGTGTTCTCACATTTAGCAGAGGAAATACGATCTGTCCTAAAATAATTAAAGAAACGCTTCCAAGTGGTCTGCTTTAAATTTACTCTTAAAGAGAGAGCCTAGCTAATTCATTTGACATATTACCCTCTACTAAGAATCCTATCAGATGATCCTGCCTCATTAATACACACAGTTTTAATCTGACTAATCACCCTTCATAGTAGTATCTGGTGAGCTACAGGGATTTTTTTAATCATATTATTCAAAGATCATTTTCTATAAGCTAATATGCAAGCTCATCACTGAAAATGGAGTTCAAGAATGGTCAAAAAGAGCAGTTTCATTAGATAATGCAGGATTCTGTCTGACTTCAATGCTCAAGGTAGTTTTCCATTCATGGCAAGAGTGTGAGAGGTAATTCCACACAGATTAAAGAGTTTCATGAGTTCCATATTTGCACATTTCTTGGAAATATATTTTCCATTGTTAAGAAATTTCATCTATTGTGGACTCATATAGGAAGGTCACCTGTCTATGATCTCAGAACACCTATTGACTGAAGTCTTATAAACACCAAGATTATCTCAACAATCCTTAAACTAGATTCCCATTCTTTCATTTCTACAGTCTTTAAATCCTCATGAAAACTATTACAGAGGTGGTGTGTGTGTGTGTGTGTGTGTGTGTGTGTGTGTGTGTGTGTGTGTATTACCACAAACCAATGAATTCTGTAGTATTCGAGGGATTTTATCCACTATCTTTATGAAGAAATGACATTGATTAGGCCTCACTATGAAAGTTATTTATTTCCCCCCCAATTCAAGGCAGTGGCTGTTAGATATTCCTATGCTAATAGAGGAAATAGACTGGGCAGACCTTATTTTTAACAATAATTTGAAGAATTACTGAGGCAGGTCAACCTGATCACCATACTTCAAGAAACATGCTCTAATGTGCTGTCCCACTCTGTTTTAACCATTGTGTGGTTGGAATGTAAAATGTCTCCTATGGGCTCAGGTGTTGAAACACTTAGATGGTAGTTCTGATTAGGAAGACAATAGAACCTTTAGAAAATAGTCTGTCCATTTCTACTTCCTGCTCTACTCAGATGCAAGATATATGATCTCATCCACAGAGTCTTGTGGCCATTCCTTCTCTGTTGTTCTGTGTCCTCAAACTGAGAGCCAAATAAACTGTTTCTTTCTAACAAGCCTTCCCTTCCTCCAGGTACTCTCATGGGGCATTTTGTTGAATCAATGGGAAGGATAATTCAAACACGTGGGTGTATCTTAGAATTAACTGAAGGAGTTTAAAGTTTCCATTGCTTGAATCCAACCCCTACTTATGCTGTGTAAGTCACCCTGAGCTAAGCACTAATAAAACACCTTTGTTTGGTTTTTGCTTGTTTTTTTAATTTACACCTATTATTTTTTCAGAATTTCACACAAGAATATGCTATATTGTGTGCATTAAAGAATGCTTTCAAAGGCATCTAACTGTTCAACAAGGTGCTAAGACTCTGTAGATAAACAACTCTACAAACAGGCCTCTGTGATGCCATTTGTCTTCCTTACACCTTGGTCTAACAACTTCCTCAGCCTAACAAAACCTTTCCCAAGCTTACTGACCTAGATGACTAGATCCTTGTTACACATTTCAACATCTTCCACTCTTCCAGGAAGGTAAAAATGAACCATTGTAGGCTTGGGGTGATACAGGTGCAATATAATAAGGAATAACAGGGTATAAATACAGAGGTAACCTATGAAGGAATGGGAACAAGAGGTCCCTAATTAAGGAGGGGGAGGGAGATAAAAAGAGAAGGAAGAAGAAGGGTAAAATAACAGTAAAGATGTGCTAAAGAGTCAAAAGGAATCATGCTATTATCTACATAAAATATTCACAATAACATTAGAAGGTAAATAATATATAAACATATAATGTAAATGAAAATTTCCCATCTGGGTTGACAATGCTCCCATGAAGAGCAATTCATAGACCGTCTAACAAAAACTCTAACCCCAGGCATGATAAGCCCTCTTTGGGGTTGTTGGTTAGTTGTCCAAACAACTGCCAAAACATTAAGGCCTAATGCTAGTGTTCTTGGTTGCCCTCCAGAGAAGGAAGTTAAGTCCCTGTTAGAGAAGGTACCATGCACTTCAGACACAGTATCCAGAAGACCTGACCTCAGTCTGGCATGAAAGCCTCCTCCCTGAGCACTAGCTTTCCTTGTACTAGAAGCATCACACAATCTTCTAAAGAAGGAGAATAATCAATAGTCATAGCAAGTTATGTTGCCTACAATTCACAACAGTAACCAGCATGGCATAATAACCCAAGGGCACAATAGTCCCATACATACCTTTATGGTACCAAACAACTTTCTATATGGACTTAAGACCCACTCAAGAGGCAAACCAGGCCTGGTACTGGAAGCCAAGTCAACTACATAGGGCCAATGAAGTCATAATCTTGGAGAAGAACATTCAACCACCACTTTACTAAACCAACATAATCCCTATCTACACTCTAACTTTGCCCTCATACCCACAGATAAGAGTAGTTCTCACCCTTCACCATGGAAAATTCTCTTTGTAACAGACAGAGAACATTACAGAAAATCATAAATATATTAGTTAATGATTTTATTGCTGTGATGAGACACCATGACCAAAAGCAACCTGGAAAACAAAAGATTTATTTCATTTTACAATGTATAGTACATTATCTGGGGGAAGTCAGAGCAAGAAGCCAAGGCAAGAACCTGAAGTTAGGAGCTGAAGCAGAGATCATTGAAGAGTGCTGCTTACAGGCTTGCTCCCCATGGCTTTCTTAGCCTGTGTTCTTATACACCCCTGAACAATTGGCTGGCCTTTCCCAAATCATACATTAATCAAGAAAGGGGTCTACAGATTTGCCTCAGGCAATCTGATGGAAGCATTTTCTCAATTCACATTCCTCTTCTCAGATAACTCTAGCTTATGTCAAGTTGGCCAACAACAAAACAAACAGAAAGAAAAGCAACCAGGACAACAACCCATCAACATGTGGAGTTGAGGAGCCAAGTTCCAAAGGAGGCATTTACAAAACAATTCCCGCATCTAAGCCTCAGGAATCATTGCAGAAGAGTGGGTAGAACGATTGTAAGAGCATGAGCATCAGGGAGTTTACGGTGAGACAGTGTCTCCCAGAAATGTCAGAAGCCACACCAATGAAGTCCCACCAATGTGTCTGCCTAAAGATGATATGAACAAGGATGACACCAAAAGCCATGCTAACATGGACAGGAGAAAGCTCAGGAGGCCTCAACTCTAGACAATGAACTATAGGCAACTAATGTATGCTGAGAACAGGATAGTCTCCTCTAGGGATGAGCACACCAATTGGTTATCCAATATCCAATGCTCAGCCCTAGGTATATGTAAGCATTATACCTAGTAATATACAAGTAATATTACACAGATTGAACAAGTTGTAATTATTATTTGAAATGCACCCACAACAACAACAATATTGATTTTCAAAAGATTCTGTGAAAAATATTTGAAAAAGAGCAAAGGGGCTTATGAGAGAGTTCAGAGAGAAGAAAAGGAAGGGCAAAATGGTGTAATTATAATTTCAAAAAAATAAAAACAATTAAAAACAGAGAACTAAGAAAGCTAGACACACATAAACAGTTGAGACTGATATGGTCACAAGCCAAAAGGCTAGCACGCCATCATCCACCAAATGCTCAATCATTAAACCACTAATAAACCTCCATTAGAGATTCTAGAGGCAGTTCAATCTGCCTGAAACCCTTGACTCTAGCTCAGGGACACTCATTCTGACTTTTTGTCTCTTGAACAATGAGAAAACAAGTTTCATTGCTTCATTTGTAACCAGGATATACACTTTAAACGTCCCTGTTCTGAGTTTATCTCCTCCAATCCACACACATTAGACCATGGGTTCCATGAAAACAGAGGACTTCTGTGTTTTCTTCAATGCCCCATCAGCCGTCAGTGTTCAGGTGCCTGACACACAAGAGAATCCCAAATATTTAAAAAAATACATGAATGAATGAATGGTCATATCTCACTTAGTGTGTGCATCAGGAGCACCAAAGAAACTAGCATGAGTGACTCAAGTGCTTTTGGGAGGGCATCCTGAGGCAGCCTGTGAGTCATATCTTGGGACAAGCACAAACCACATTGCTAAGAAGTCTAGTGTCTATGGAAATGGCTGCTTTGTGCTCCTAAGTTATGTTCAGTTTCCTTTCCAGGCATCATTGTCTTCTCCCAAACAGAGGGTGGTGACCAGTGTAGGTCATTTTCCCTGGATCTATCTCGATGTTGTCCTTGGTCAGGATTTGGTTTTTAAAACCTCCTTGTTCCTGATTGCTCATTCCTGCTTCATGAAGAAGGTACCATGCAGATAAATAGAGCACCTATACCCGGGAGACCTGAGGTACTTTCTGGTTTTGTCACTTTTAATCTTGGGGCACACTGATTCAGCAGAGACAGTGGGTTGAGATTTGGGCTATGTGTCCCTGGACTGGCCTCTTGGCAGCTGTATAAACTCAGGTACGATGTTGAACCTTTTTATTCTTTCCTGACATGAGAATGTGAAAAAAAAATGTATATTTCCATCACCTCGTATAGCCCATGTGCAGAAACTGGGTGCAGAGAGCTCAAGTCATGTGCTCAGGACTGTGCAAAGAATGGCTGTGATGTGTAACTCAGGTCTACTTGACTCCAAATTACATTTCGATTCAAATATTAACCATGCATCTCCCTTGTGTTGCTTCTCTCAGAGCCTCAGTTTTTCATCTGTCAAGTGAAAACCATGTATAGGAATGTTTGGGAAATAAAGGCATTAGTTGAGAGCGTATAAAATGCGCATTAATGAGCAGACACATTTTATATAGGACATGTATTTGGGCTCCGCTTTTCACAATGCATCCAGGAAAGCTGGACCTCGGTGCTCTTAGCTTGGTTCCCCCTGCAGCGTCTACCTTCCTTCTCTGTCATGTACCTCTCACACAGCCTGTAGGCCAGCCTGTGTATATCCTGCTCTTCCAGAATAATTTATCAGATGTTCTATTTCCATGTCTGGTCATCATTTCTCTGGCCACCCTGAGGGATTTGGCTTTTAAGCCATCCTCTCACTATTAAAAGACAAATCCTTTCCAGAGAGGAAGAAGCAGCAGATTCTAAGGTCACAGCAGGTGAGCCCATAGTTTAGGAAACACAACACATATTGAATGAGACTCTCCTTCACAAGCAAAGCGGCCTCTCACTTCTGATATTTCATGGAAAGCTTCCTGGGACCTGAATGTCAGCATCTCTTGTGGTCACATATGAAGCCCCTGAGCCCAACTGTTTCTCTGTAGATAGGACCAGCCTACGCTCTTGTCACTTTGCAAGCTGTGCAAACATGTGTGGGCTTGAGGCAGCTCAGTTTCGAGACAGCCCTTCATCTGCTCTCCTCCTCTTGTGCAGACACCAGGCCAAGTTCTGAACTGGCAAATCCATGTGACAAAAAGGTCTATTGGGGGAAATATGGTGTGCCCCAAAGCTGATCCTCTTGCAGACCTGACCCAGAAACACACAGCCCCCTTTCATCAGAGAAGTGGCACCATGCCAGTGACTCTGACAAAGCATTCACGGTCTGTGCCTGCCTCACACATCTTTTGCATTCAGCAGATGTTCCCCAAGAGTGGCTGCCAGGGCATTTCTGTAGCAGTGAAGGTGTTAAAGCTTCAAGGCCTCCAGAATATGTCTGTGCTGACAGATTGGGGAAAACATGTTAACGCGCTTATGGTGATGAGCATGTAAAAATAGGGCACAGATGTCTAATTTAAAAGACAAGAAAATTTCTTGGCATTTACATCTTATTAGTCATTACTATGTTTTTCTTGTATTTTATTCACACATTTAACTTTGGGTGTTCCTCTGATTTGCTTTGCCAACTGCAAGCTACCATCCCATAAACCAAAAAGAAAACAACAACAACAAAAAAAGGTGATGCATTCAAAAAAAAAAAAAAAACCAGTAGCAAGTAATGAAGCTGGCCAGCGATCTTTCTTAGGACCTCATTGAGACTTCAGTCGAACTGTGTTTAAATTAATGCATGAACACATCAGGCCATCTTGACCTATTTCTGTGACGAGCAGCAGCTTGGATGCTTGCAACATATCTTTGGAGGAAAAAAAAAAGGCTAATTTTGAAAATTACCTCTAGGGGGCTTAAGAAATAACCTTGCGTTGCCTTACTGGTTAAGACATTGTACTAATATATATGATGGTTTTAATGCCTTTGATGGCTTTAATGGCTTTCCCCCATCCACATACAGGGTGTGAAAAAGCTGAGTGGAATCAAAAAGAAGTAGTAGCTCCACAGTTACATAAATGCTTGTTCTACCCATTAGCTTTTTATAAGTCTTCGATTGGAAAAAAAGATGTTGACTCACAGAGTAAATGGAGGGGGAGGGTTTTTAACTCAATAGACAGAAGGGCTTCAGAATCTTCAAAATTCTAGAGCAGCTGGCTGTGCTCAAGTGTAAAAAGACGAAACAAAAGCAAAGGAAGAGACTGAAGTCAGACGCGTGGATTTCCCCTTCCAAAACAGCAGGCTTCCTGCAGTAGAGAAAGGAAAGATACTGACGAATGTTGACAAGACTCAGAGCAGAAACAAGAAACCACCACATGTTATGAGTATCATCAAAGTGTGTGCTAATTAAAGGCGTCGCAAGGAATGATGCTGTGGCAAGGGCTTTCCTACTTCTGTGAGCTCCCAATGCAAAGGCACTTACATATCCAGGTATGTATGTATAGATGTGTGCGCACACCTCTCTCTCTCTCTCTCTCTCTCTCTCTCTCTCTCTCTCTCTCTCTCTCTCTCTCTCTCTCCCTCTTTCCCTCTCTTCCTCTCCCTCTCTCCCTCTCACACACACATACACACACACACAGTACAAAGACACTCATACAGATCTAAACAACTCTTTTCAGTTAAAAATAACCCAAGTGAGGCATAAATCAAATTAAATATTTAAGCAATTAATAGCGTACAGCTAACAAACTATAACCAGTCATACAGCTAAATTCCACAGTTTGTACAGTAGTGGGAAAGAAAAGAAGCCTCCTAAAGCCGCAGTGTTCTCACAGGCAAAACGCAGGTGCTATTGCCAACTCACTTAGAGGTTATAGTAGATAAGTGCATGTCTGCTCCTGAGCTCATTCTAAATACTCCATAAAGAATAGCTATCATTATTGCTTGTTCATTTTTTGGATGCAGTATCTTTGAAGGAAAGTTCAAAAACAATAAAACAGAACCCTATTTTCTTATACTTACTTATAAACTTTCCCATGCCATTACATGCTAGTACTCAGTACTCGCATTGACAGCTGATGATGCTAGTGATGGACTCCAATCTGCCAGACTCTGGATAAGGCAGAAATAGACAGTGCTGTACGTTCTATTGTCCATTTCAAGCAAGGATTGCTCTCAGAGGTTGTGCGATTTCTAAGCCCCCCGTTCCTGGTTGTGGAATGAACTTCTACACAGAAGGGCACAGGAGCATTCAGTGTCTGTCAGGCTAAATGTGTCCCCAAATTCTTAGGACATCTGGCAGAAGTATCATCTCCATATTGGAAGTCCTCATTTTGAATTTAAGAGAACTCCTTCTTCAGCTAATTTTCCTCTCTGGTCAGCTTCTAGGCGTACACACCCTCACAACTCAAAGAACGTTAAGCCACATCATTAAAATACTTTCATCAGTTAAAATAATATATACACAAAACTTAGCAGAATTCCTAAGGTAAGTATACTCCCCATCAATGGCAGCTACTACTATTATCTTTATGATTGTTATTAGTCTACCTATAGAAAATCAATTTCTAACACACTTTGCAAGCAATTATTAAAGTTAAAATCATTAATACAATCAGTTTTTTGCAGTACCTAATTTGATTATAATTATCTTTCTCGTAATCCAAATACCCTTAACAACTCTGGATTGTTTCAATCACCATTAATCAATTCTAAGGTTATAGCAACGTATGAAATCCCAGCAAGGGTCATCCCTAAGCTATACACTGCAATTGACATATTCATACCATTTTCTTTATTCTATTCTGTTCATATGTTCCTTTCCTGTTATTAGTAAAACTCGAACATAAAAGAAATCTAAACAAATTATACCTCGAGCTGAAATTAGTAGAAGGCATCCACAATCCGAGCACTCAGGAGGATGACGCAGGAAGATGACAAGTGTGAGGCCAGCCTAGAATTCTAATTAATTTTTAAATTTTAAGAAAGAGAATTAGCTGATACTAAGTACAGCCTCTTAACTTTTCTCAGTCCTTGTCCTCGGTCATATTTTCTGTAGCCTTGGCTTCCAGCAGTCAGCCAGCAAACCTCTTGTGGGTAACCTGGGAGCACTTTGCAACTAGATGTGAATGTTCCCTGAGTTATTGCCTCTGTAAATGCCTTAAGAAAGGGCAGAACTTTAAATTCCACAAAGTTGATTTCAAATGGTCCATTCAATGCCAGAAATTATAACAGGGCATTTGACGGGCACTCAAAGAAAAGGATCCAGTGTTAAATTCCTTTTCTTAAAGAACCCACAGTGGTAGGTGACCCAAATATATACATAAAAGTGAATCATGAATCCAATGGTCCCGTGAGTGGTTACCTACTTTCTTAATAAGAATAGTCTGTTGATGGTCAACAGCTCTAGCAGAGGAGTGGGGCCACTGCCATCAACTCTTAGAGAACTTATGTTCCATCAGACAGAGAGGAAGCTGTCTGTTGTAGGTCTTCAGTCATAGAAACTGAGGGCAGGTGCCATTATCTGACAATGATCAGCAAGGCTTTTCTGTAAAATACTTGAATTAGTTCCTTTTCCTTTTCCTAACTCTTCTCCTGTAACATTTAGAAATGAAGGAGAAAGGCTCACAAAATAATATTCTGGAGAAGAATGTAGAAAGAATGTAAGAGCCAGAGGACGGGATGGGATGCATTGAAAGGTTGTCTTCTGGACTTGGCAAGGCTATCACACGCGTGATCTAAAAGGCTTAGCACTATCTACATAAGACCTGCATAAGACCAAACCACTCAGAATGCCAGCGTAAATGAGGTAGATGATCTCTAGTCATGCCCCTTTACTGAGCAATAATTGGCAATTGGTAGTTTCTAGAAGAGGGATAAACACTATTTTTTTTTTTTTTGAGGATGTGGTGACTGAAGCAATCCCATGATTCAGAGGGTCGCTCCGTTACCCACATAGAGATGGGCAGCTCTAACTGGACTTCGTGAGTTGTTTAAAAAAAAAAGAAAAGATAAGGAAAAAGGAAAGGGAAAAAAAGCATTAAGTTGTGAGTGGGAGTTTTTAGCAAGATATGGATGGAGCTAGAGGAAGAAAATGGGGGCAGATATGACATTTTATTTGTACACATATATACAACTTTTCAAGAATAAAGAACATTATTTTTAATGATTAATTAAAATAATTCTTAGCTCGAGAGCCATGGTTTGGCAACTCTGGCAGTGTGCACGGGATAGGAATGGTCAGAGAGTGTCATGGGTACAGCAGGTTAAGGAAAGAAGAAAGCAGAGACGTGACCTTGTTCATCTACCTGCCCATCTCCAAGGCTTATCGGGGGGGGGGGGGGGAGGCACAAGTACTTAGTGACACAGTAGGTAGCACCATACCTGATGACTTTTGATTTCTATAGGTTAAAAGTCAAAGCAGTATGAAATTCCACCCTGTCCCCAGAGCTCTCACACAGCAAGAAAGTCAAGGGCCACCTTTATCTCAGAAGGAGCCATTGTTTTTTATTCTTTAGCCTGAAAGGATTATACAAGTCAAAAAAAAAGAAAAATGACCTCTCTAGGAATGGTTAGCAGTCAACAGTCAGCGATATGGAACCTAACAACCTGAGGAGCTGTCAGAAAGACAATGTGCTGCTGGAGTCAGGAACTCATTAATTAAATATCATTGTATCAAATGGGCTATGAGCTATTAATTCGAACGCTATTACTGGCTTTGAAGTTAAAATCATAAGCAAAGCAATTAAAAAGTAACTTCTCTATGTGAGTGTTAAGGGAGCGTCATATCTGTTTATGTATATCAGCCCTTTAATTGAGGATTGAATTGCTCCCTTAAAAGTAATGATTGCATAAATGATCAAACTACCTGTTTTATTGTGAAACCTGGATGCTATAGTTAGAGGAAAATCGAGTTTTCCCCCTGACACAGCCATCCAAGCAGTGTTCATGTATTCTCTTTTCCATGTAAGTATATAGGTATTTTTTCCCACTAATAAAAATCAGAAGTGTTGACAGAGCTTGATATTTGGTTGTACTTATTTCCTCCTATGAACCCTACGTTACAGAGGCTCAACCATGCCTGGATCATGGTTGCCACAGTTTTAATGGAGATGGTACTCAGAAGTAGCAGGTGCTAAAGCCTCTGCCACTACGGGGATGGTAGAGCCTTCAGAAGCTGGGACCTAGCAGAACATATAGAGCACTAGGAGTATGCTCTCCAAAGGAATGATGACACTCTGGTCTCTTGCTCTTTCCATTATCTTCCTGGCTATTGATATGAAAGGTTTCCTCGAGCTTACACTCCAGCCCAGCCAGTCAACTCTCACCACAGGTACAAAGCAGTAAGATTACCAACCATGGATTGAAACTTACAGATCTAGGATCCAACATAAACCTTTACTCTCTTTAAGTGCATAACTTTGTTTTCCTTAACATGCATCAGAAGCGAGCGTGTGTGTGTGTGTGTGTGTGTGTGTGTGTTGTATGTACTCAGTATAGTTAGATGCATATGAGTATTCCAGTGTACATGCATGTTTGTAGAAGACAAAAATAGACGTCAGGAGCCTTTCCTCCATCATCTGGCACCTTTATGTGTTTGAGACAGTGTCTCTCACTGAACACAAAGCCCATCAATTTGCCTGAGCTACAAGACTAAGGAGCTTCAGGAACCCACCTCTTTCTCTTCCTTGGTCTGCCTACTCCTATATTCCATCTCAGCCCAGGGACAACAGGCAGATGGGACCATACCACAAGGTATAGTTGTTCCGGTGGATTCTGGGAATCCAAACTCAGATCCTAATATCTGTATGGCAGGCACTTTACCAACAGCCACCTGTTCAGCCTTCTATACCATAAAATTAGTCCATAAGGTAAAGGTCTGATGCTCGTGTACTAAGTAGAACTGGATTCATCTTCTATTCAGTTGTTGCCTGTTCTTTCCTTGCTTCCATGCCCCTACACTACTGGCATAGACTTTTCTCTTTTTCTCATATACATGTATTCTCTACCATTTCTACTATGCTCTATCATAGTTTTAAACACAAATGTACAAGCAAAACAACTACGAAAATCTTGTAAGGAATTGTTCCTTTCTCACTAGAGAGACAGTAATTAAGAATGAGGGAACACTGGCTATGAAAAGAAGTCATTTCTTTGGGCAGAGTTAGCATCCTGGTTGTTTAGACCAAGACATCCTTTGCTTCCTATCACACAGGCACCAACCACTGCTGGTAGGGGTTTGATTAATGGACTAAAACTTATTCTGAAGAAAAATGGATGCTTTTAGTGGATTGGAGACAGAAATGCCTATAGTTTATAACCAGTGGCAAGCCACTCTGAAAGAGCAGCTGGAGACTTTATATCTATTTAGTTGTGGCTTGTAGAAACTTCTGTGATTTTTTTTCCTCTCGGTGCATTCTAAAAGGTTCATTTATTCCTCCAAAGTGCAACCTTACTTTTCTGTGACAAAACAAAAAGAATGGTGTACAGTCTTCACTTGGCATTGGAAGCCATTGCCAGCAGGGAAATGCGTTCATTCACTAGGTGAAATGGTACAGAACTCTCTTCATCCAGGAAGATGTGCATCCAGGAGGTTGAGCCTGAGGACTCAATTCAGGAGGTTGAGACTCAGCACTGAATTCAGGAGGTGGATAGTCCTGTCTTTCGTGGACCTTGTGTTCCAACATTAACAATGGTTTAATGGAATGCAAAAAAAAAAAAAAAATCATGGAAACCCAGCATGCTTAGCACATGGTTTACTGGGCAGGCTTGGCTTCCTTCATATAGAATACCTTTATTCACTCATCAGTCAATATTAGGCAATACTGTGGACTACATGGTTATGTTCCACCAAAATCTAAAAGCCGAACTTGTATCTTCAATGTTACAGAAGAGGCAACTTTGAAACGTGATTGGGTTACGGCGGTGGAGTTTTCATGAACTACATTAATGCCTTTATAAGATAAGAAGGGGCATAATATAGCTATGCCCCTTACCTGTACTGCTGAGAACATGAGAATATCGCCACCTATGAATTAGAAATAGAGATCGACCCATAACTCATCCATGTTGGCCCCATGGTCTTTTTATTCTCAAACTTCAGAATTTCAGGAAACATTTATTTGCTTTAGATCACTCAGGTCATAGTATTTTTGTTTCAGCAGCCTGGGCTGTTTAACAAGGGCATCAAAGGGATGGAATGGACTAAGGAGGGATTTGGGGGCAATGGTACCAACAAAACACTCTAAGAAGCATTGTACTATAGTACCCACTTTGGTACCAAGCAACAGGGGCTTGAATTCCAATCTCTCCAATTAAAATATGTAGGTTATTAAAATATCTAACCCTCCATGAGACTCACTTTTATCATTTGCTTAATGGAGACCCTACTCAAAAGGCTTTGTAAGGATATAATAGGATAATATATGTAAAACACTTAACAAGGTGTTTTCTCCTCAGCAGGCAAGTGTGAGCATCCCCATGAGGCCTTAGCTTGTTTTGACAGCTAGAAGCCTGCTAAAGAAATGCTGGCAGACTCTCTTTCATCCAGGTGCAACCAGAGCTGGGGGTGAGGATGTGGAGGAGGGGGGGGAGCCTGTCTGATGTCTTCCCCTGGGCTCATGAAGGCACATGGGTAGTTAGTGTCCCCTGGGCCAGGCAGGGATTTTGTAAGTTTTATGAGTGCTGGATTCTGCAGTAATGTCACACATTTTTCTGCACAGCTCCTCTGGAAATAATTTACACTGTTTACTGAAAACAGAGCCAAGACCATCAGATTAGCAAAATCCAGGATTCATATTTATCCTGCTGTTAATGAATGATGGGATGGGGATAGAGGCACAATTATCCCATCATAAAAGATTTGCCTCATTTCTGCACACTTTGAAACAAAAGGAGAAAATAAGCTGCATTCTTTCTAAGTTTTTCTTCGGCATCAATATTCTATTCCAACTCTACCCCTCATTCCTTTAAACATGGGCAAGCAAATCAGAACCATAGCAGAGTTAATGCTCATAAAGCTTAAAGTCTCTGAACTCTCAGAAGAAATATTTAGTGTAATTAAAAAAATGAAAATCTATCATTTAAAAGCAGTTTGACATTGCATATTTGTATTCTGCATTATAATAGCTAATACTCCAATATTTATTTGTGCTTTTTCCAGATGAACAGACAAAGGCAAAGGCATGTCTCTATTTTCACCCCACATTCATTTATTTGAAGCTGGAAACCATGTGTATGCAGAAAGAAGCTTGCAGGATGGTTTCTAGGAGAGGGGAGGAGAAAATAATGAAATAGAAAAATGTTCTGATCCCTCTCTACAAAATGAGTAGGTTCTAACACTAGTAGTTTATCTCATCCCCTGGAAAAAAAAAATATTGCTCAAAGAATCTACAAGGCTAAGATGTAATTCAGTCAGGCCAGTAAGTAGAGGTCATCTCCTCTGAGTCTGACATAATTAATGAAGGCAAATGGGCAGTCCAGAAGGGATTTAAGAAAATTAATTGAATAAGTCATTGTAAAGATATTTTACATGGTTGGCTCTATGCTAAGTGCTATGGGAAATACAGACGCTGGATACTACAAGGTCACTGGCTCGAATAAGACACCTATCCAGGGCAAGCACAAAGAAAGGTGACAGGCTCATTTAAACTCTAACGAACTTTAAAAGCCTTTAATAAAACTTTCTACAATGGATTCTACAGTCTCTGCATTCTATCACTTTTAAAATTCAGGCTCTATCTTAGATGTCTACTTCAGAAATGGAATATGTTAACATGGTTTGGGCCACTGCATTTTTAACATCTTGTTTCTTTGTTGTGTGTGTGTGTTTTCTAGCAAATCTACAAACTTAGGTCACCGTGCATAATGGCCAAACATAGGCATTACATGGATGCCATCAGAGGCCATTTCCAAAGAAAATTGGCTTTCTAATTATGTATATTTTGCTTAGAACAATCCAAAAATAGTATAAACTGACCTCATGTTATACAGATAAATATGACTGGATTAGCTTCATACTAGGTAGGACTCGGCTTTTACATATATGCATGTAACCACAATTAATGGAAAAATTGGCCATGAGTTTGAAAAAGAGCAAGAAGGAGTAGATGAGAAGGGGAAATGATGTAATTATAATTCAAAAATAGAAGAAATGATTTAAAATGTGTTTCCTTTTTGTCTGCATTGAAGTCTCAAACCAATGCTTCTCACAATAGCAGAATCTCATTTAAAAAATACTGGGAAAGGATAGGGGAATGTAGCCTCAGCTTTGCCCTCATGATGCAATGGACAATGAAGAGCAGGAGTCACTCAGTGGGTAAATCATGTGATATACAAGCATCAGGGAACGGGTTAAGATCTGTAGCACCCACATTAAAAAGGTTTACTGCTTCCTGGTCATTTGAGTGTATAGAAAGTAGAGACAAGGGATTCCCTCAGGCAAGCTGCTAGATAGAGTAGCCGACTTGATAGACTCTGAGATCACTGGGAGTCTCTCCCTCAAGAAATGGAATGGAGGAAGACACCTAATGCCCACTTCTGCTCTTCACATGCACCCAAACACAAGCAAATACACATACAAACACACACATATACAAGCATACAAACACATATACATGTACACACGCACACACACACACACACAAACACATGCAATCACACACAAATACACATGCAAACACACACATATTCAACTTAAAAACGAAACTACCAATATCCTCTTTAAGTAGATATTATTATTCCCATTTTCACATAGGACAACCTGACATACACATGGCCAAGTAGGTCATCAAAAGTCACAAAATTAAGAGAACACTGATGTAATCATATGTCACGTGGGACTCTAGTCCATGGTCTGACCCAGAACACATAATTCCTAACCTTATATTAATATGTCTATCTTCAAATACTTATTCTATGATTCATTTTATTTCAGCTAACACATTTAACTGATTTGCCATGCTATTAAGCAAATTAAACTAGGATATGAAGATGGATCAATGTAACTATTCTCTCTCTCTCTGTGTCTCTGTCTGTCTCTGTCTCTGTCTGTCTGTCTGTCTGTCTGTCTGTCTCTCTCTCTCTCTCTCTCTAGGGTCTCATTATATAGCCTAGACTCACCTAGAACTCACTATGTAGACCAGCCTGACCTCAGATTCACAAAGATCCACCTGCCTCTGCTCCTAGTGATGGGATTAAAGGTATATAACACCATGTCTAGCCCTTAGGCCTTATTCTTCATAGAACTCTTGGATTAATTCCTTTATTATCACTTACACACTTGGTTTTTTTTTTTTTTTTTTTTTTTTTTTTTGGTTTTTCGAGACAGGGTTTCTCTGTGTAGCTTTGCGCCTTTCCTGGAACTCACTTGGTAGTCCAGGCTGGCCTCGAACTCACAGAGATCCGCCTGGCTCTGCCTCCCGAGTGCTGGGATTAAAGGCGTGCGCCACCACCGCCCGGCTACACTTGGTTTTTAATATCCAAAACTAGATTCTAGCTCAGTGTTCATATCATGGACATTTTAACTTTTAAGATCTAATTATTTATCTTATTTTTAAAGTAGTGACTGAGAATTTTGTTCAAACTTGAAGGTTTCAATGCTTTGGATTCCTTTCAGTGACTCTTAAATCCACAATTACTAGGCAAGAGGAAATAAATTATAATAATCATTTAAATAAAAAATAGGTGCATAATGAATAATACACCTGAGAAAGGCCACATAACCAACAAGGAGGATGACAACAGCTGACGAGATGTGACTGGACATCCAAGAACCCCAGAAAGAAAACATGAAGGCTTAGTAATGTCTAATAGTGAGTTTCAAGAAAAATTAAGAAATATTGACTAGGAGCTTATACCAGAAGTTCGCTTCTCTGAGAAACTCTTCAATTTCAGAGACTAAATGAATTGATGGCTTCTCTTCCTTCTTTGCTCCCTCCTTTTCCTTCTACTTGCCTTTAGATGTGGAGCCCAGGTCTAGGCTAGAGGGCTAAAGAGAAAAAGGAGTGACCCAAAGTCTGCAAGCTAACTGTGAATCATCATGTTTCCTCACCCGACTTGCTTGCTTTTCATTCCGGGCATCTAGATTCCTAGGCAGACACAATGTGTGTAGATTCTGACAAAACGGCATTACTCACCTAACTATGTAGAATTTCAGCTGGGTGGTGGTGGTACACGCCTTTTATCTCAGCACTCAGGAGGCAGAGGTAGGCAGATCTCTGTGAGTTCTAGGCCAGCTTGGGCTACAGAATGAGTTCCAGGAAAGGCACCAAAGCTACAAAGAGAAACCCTGTCTTAAGAAAAAAAAAAAAAAAAACAGAAAAAGAATTTCAGAGAGTAATGGTGTTGCATCCATCGACCACATCCCCCTACCGGGACTATGCTAATACAAAAGAGGGAAAAGCAGGCACCCAGAGTTTTTCATGTTCCACTGCTGACAGAGAAGGAGAAATGGAAGGGGAGAAGGAAACAGAAAGAGAAAAGAATGTGTGAGGAAAGAAAATGTAGAGGAGCAAACAAAAACAAAACAAAAGCAATAAGTATTAAATTAAAGCAATGGTCACCTCTCTGTTCTCCTGTCTACAAAGCAAGAAAAAATAATGCATTTGATGCATGAACAAGAACAGAATGCCATGAAAAGAAATGTCTAGAGAATAAAAAAAAATTCCTAAAGATTAAATTCACTGGAAAAGATACAAGTTAAATTTAGAAAAGCAGCCAGACAGAACACAGTAGAATGGAAACACGAAAAATAGAAAATTAAAAAAAAAAAAAAAATCAAAAGATAATCAAAGGGCCAGCCCACCTTGTTTAACAACCAAACAATGTGGATTCCACTGAGTAGGAGCCAAAGAAGTAAAGGTGAGCAAAGAAAGACATCCAGACATCCCAGAGCTGCCTCGGCACTGTAGCTGGCCTTCGTATAGCTAGAAGTTGGCCTAGCCCTCTGTGCTGGCTGGGCCTTGCTCTTCTCCTGCCCACCTTAAACAATGTCACAAAAAATTAACATCACAAAGACCACTGCATGACTATCAAAAAACAAGGGAAAATAAGACAACTTCATAATCACATGAAGCGCAGGCAAAACCAGGAATATTGTTAAACCACAAAAAAAATACCCAAATGGTCTCTCTCCTAACAAACAAGAGTAAACAATGCTTCTTTGCCAATGGCAAATCTAGGAAGGCTTCATTTGTCACATCTTCTGGAAAGGAATGGCTGAGATTTCCCACAGGACTTCACCCATTTCCTGGCAAGACAGGACAGTATCCTATCTAGAGTAGAGGCACCTCCTTTAACCTTCCCAAACTCCTCATCAGATTGATCCCTAGTGTTCCTGTAGTGAACTCTAGTCTGGAATGACTCATGATTCACTGTGGGCTATTTCAAGACGTATTATACACTATTGCCCCCAGGAAAACGCTGTAAAGCCAAACGAACGTGAATAAGTCAAGATAGAAGGATATGTTGAAAAGAAAATTTAGCACAAAGAGAAGTTTATGAAATCTCAAGTCTTCTGTAAAGGGAGAACTGAGAAGTGCTGGACAACAAACCAAGAAGAAAAAAAAAAGCCACACAGAGGGGAATATGAGCCTGTCTCCAAGACCAACGTTTTGTTTTCTGAGGCAGGGTTTCTCTGTGTAGCTTTGCGTCTTTCCTGGAACTCACTCAGTAGTCCAGGCCGGCCTCGAACTCACAGAGATCCTCCTGCCTCTGCCTCACGAGTGCTTGGATTAAAGGCGTGTGCCACCACCACCAGGCATGACCAAGGTTTTAATGGAATTATGGACATTAGTATGTCAAGAAGAAATACACATTGCCATTTGACAATTGAGTTGAATACATACATAATGAAAAGGGTAAATAAAATTAAGATTAATATTTATATTAATATTAGTAACTAAAAAACAGTTATAAAGAAAAAGCATAATTCTACACTAAGTGGCACAGCTAAAAATACTTTATAGGCAACAAAATAATGCAAAGATTAACAAAAAATCTGAGATATGATCATATGTTAATAAGGAAAAGATACATATGAATAGAGAGTGATATAAGATAGATACATATTTAATGGCAGGAAATCAGTAAAATGTATTTTAAAGGTATATAACACTATTGCAGCAGATACTTGAAAACTTTCATGAAATATGCCTAAGACTTAACTTTCATGACAATGACATTTTGAGCTGGTAACAGGACAAAAGCATCAACAAAGACTCAAGTGAAGTACTATAGAAGTCCAAGAGCAGAATGCTGTACCAGACAATGCATGAGAGTCAAGGACTAGACCCCTGGGGGACTGGTACTTAAGGAGGTCAAGAAAGGTTGATCACAAGGGGCAAGTGCCTTCTGACTGAGAAGCAATGCCCTCCAAATTCTACTCCCATAAGTTATGAGGCCAAAGAATAAAATTCATTTCCAAGAGGGCCAAGATTATGAAGAGACAGGATTGAAGGGTTTCTCGCTCCATTGTTAATGGCAGAGATGTGTGGGCAGTAGGCTGAACCGCAGCAATGCAGGGACACAGTCACAGTGAAACCACCTTCAGAATAGAAGGTCTGTGATTTGTGGTGATCCTCACTAGATATGGACGATCATAACTCAGAAACTTCCAGTTGATGGAATTGAGTAGAGGGCTCTAAACACAGAAAAGGAAATGGATGTTGCCATGCAGGGGGCCTCAAGATCTGAAGAATATGATCACAGCTGCTAAGTGAACAACACAGTCAAAAAGCTGAGTGGAAAATATGAACCTAAAAGGCAGAGCTATATGTTGCAAAGAGGAGACAAGAGCTAATATAAAGGGGTTAATGCAGGATGTTTGTTGGTGGGCTGGGAATGTAGCTCTGTAGTATATAAAGCCCCGTGTAGCACATAGAAGGGTCTAGATTTAATCTTCAGCACCAAGAAGAAAACAAGGTAATAATAATAATACTAATAGTAATAATAATAATGAGGAAGAAGAAGAAGAGGAGGAGGAGGAGGGGACAGGATGATGATGATGATGATGAAGAAGAAGAAGAAGAAGAAGAAGAAGAAGAAGAAGAAGAAGAAGAAGAAGAAGAAGAAGAAGAAGAAGAAGAAAATAATTTGTTGTAAGGGAATACAGATTCCAGTCTACTTACAATAGGGTTAGATCCTGATAAGTCTGACATAGATTGGAAACTCTATAAGTTAAATTTCTTTGGACTTCCTTACTCTACTGAATACCCAGAGCACAGTCACACAGCAAACCATGGAGTTTCATTTGATTCCTCTGGCGTTCACATGGCTGCCTAGACAGCATGTGAATGCCAGAGGAATGGACAGTTTATCACTAGGCTGGGGAAAGATCAAAATCTAAAGTTTTAGGTATGGTTTCTACTAAATGCATGTTATGTTTGTGCCATCATAAAGTTGAAACAGTCCTAAATTAAACCAAGAATTTAATGTGTAACGAGATAATGGAGGGCTTAGGACAGAGCACTGAGAAATGCAAATGCTTTAAAATTCATTGGACCATCAACAGAGAAGCCTATGGACCAGGAGGAACACACAGAGATACTTGTAACTATGGACCAAGGGAGAACTTGGAAACCTCCTTGGGATGGTTGGTAAAAGAAGGAACACTCATGGAATGAGAAAACAAGAAAACTCTGTTTTAAGAAGTAGACATGTTAGGAACTACAGATACTCTTCACTGGTCAGGCTAGGTAGAACACAGGAGGAAATCCACCATTGTGTTATCTTCGTTTACTAGACTGTGCGATCAGGTGTTCTGTCAAGGGCAGGAGGGGTTCTACTTTCAACCAGTTCTTTGTCATTTGTGGCTTTTAATGGGCCAGTGATTTGTTCCTACATGTTTCTCCATTACTATCTCATGATACATTTGCTGTGCACTGTTTTTCACTTCTCTTCTTTTGTCCTCTTTGAATATGACTCAGACTGTGGGGTCCTGGGTATCTTGGAATCTTGGGGAATGCCTACTGGTGTGAGTCAGAGCAGTGCTGACCTCGGTGAATTCAGAATTGATTTCTGGGGTATATATAAGAACCAAGTCATTTCTTAATTTAAAAACACACCAGATGGAATCTGTTATATAAATATTAGATTTTTAGCATATAGATCCCTAACATTTAGTTCTTCTTTCCAGGCTATATGAATCTGTGACATCACAGTTTCTTTTCTAAAAGGTAGGTTAGCCTCCAATGTATAAACCATTTATTATTTAAATGACAGAACTATAAGGTTCAATTTTTAGAAGAATAAATTTTCAGTAAGGAAATGCAGTTTGTCAGATATTTTGCATTTATCTGAATAAAGCTTCTAACACATATCTTGGAACTTGAAACGCCTGTCATGATATTCTATACCATACTTGAGACCCAAAATTAAATTATATCATTTCTTCAGCAGAACTGAGTGGCATGGAACATACACATATGTTAACTTACTCAACAAATATGAATTTAGTGCACACTGTATGCCAAGATGATATGACTTATTTTGCTTCACCAATCATATCCATTTCTATGACAGATTTCAATATATTTTCCAAATATGGTGGTTTAAGTATTTGAATGAATAGATAAATCAATAAGCTATATTAAAATAGTTTGTTCCAGCTTAATTCAAACTTAAAAGGAACTATAAAATAGTGATCCTGTGGCCAATCCAATTTTGATGGTGTAGAGTTCAAAAGAAAAATATTTTAGAACATTCACCAAGTATCAAGGTTGACTATACTGCATGCAGTGCCATGGGTTTGTAGACATTATCATTTGTAATCACCATAAGGTTCTGACACAATACTTTCATCTTCTTTTTAACCTATAGGTAAATTCAAGTTTTTAAATAGTTAAATAAATTTGTTTATGTCACAGGGTAATTGGGTTGACAATCCAGATCTGCTAAGCTGCAAATTCCCCTAAGGAATATTTATATTACTTGGAGGCAATAGAGATGCCTACAGAGAAGTAAATGAGAAAATAATGCACAGGAACAATAAAAAAAGATTCCACATGGCCTGGGGACATAGTGCCGTTTATGAAGTGCTGGCTATGAGATTGTGAAAACTGGTATTCAGATCTACAGAACATGTGTAAAACTTGACATGGTAGCATGCATATGTTATCCCAGAATGCCTGCTATGATGTGGGAGGTAGATAATCCCAGGAAACAGGCAGGGCAGCTAGCCTCATCTACACAGTTGGTAAATAGGAGACCCTCCATCAAATGAGGCTGAAGGTGAAGGTTCAACAGTTGAAGTTGTCCTCTGACTTCCAAGTGTATTGGCACACACACCTGCACTAACACACACTCAAAGAAAACTGTAGATCCCATATTTTTAGACTCACAGCCATACTTCCATACTATGTGTTTTGCAGGGTTTGGGGTTCATATTGCTGCTGACTCTCCATTCATAGTACCATTTGCTCATCTGCATCACAGAGGATGCTTGGCCACTCAGAATGCTCAAACTCCCAGACAGGAGGAAACTGAGAGCTTTTACAGGAAGCACCCTTCCAGCTTCCATCTCCAAGTCAAACTTATATTGGGCTTCACTGGCTCTTTAGATGGGGTGGTGGGAATGATCTAACTCAGGGAACAGGCCATTGGAACCACTACAGAGCTGTATGGTGACATAAAAATCATTACAAGAGGAAACTAAACCAGGGGTTGACCTCTGGCCTTGTGTGTTTAGGCCCTCTATCACCAAAGGGGTTAGAAGTTCGAACCATTTAAGTAAAATCACAAAGAGACTGACATTCTGTCAAATAAGCAAACCAGACGCTTCAAAACACTGCTATATTTGGGTGAAATCCTGATGAAAAGGGTAGGAAATCAGATGTTTTAGAAGTACAGAGCCTCCTGTGACACCCCTAACTCCCATGAATTAGTGATTATTATATGTGGAGGAAAACACAAACTTTGTTAATACTTTTCCCATCCACTGTGAAATATCAAAACTCAGCTGTGATGTAGCATTTAACTGCACATCGAATCAAGGGTCCAGTAATAGAAATTGCCTTTTATTTTTTTTCAGTAGAAAACAGGGTTAGAAGCAAACCAAAATAACACATAAAACAGATCCCCATGGAGAAAATTGAAGGCTGATTCTAGCATATAAAGATGGAGGATGCAATTCCTTTTTGGCGAAAAGCTTTTTTCCTGGGGTTTTAAATTTTCCTCTTGATTATGTGTGGAATCAAGGGGTGTCTTGGTGATTGGGCCCAGGTATGGCTCTGAGAAACAGAAATGGGACAGACCCAAACTGACAAGGGTAGGCTCTTTTTTTTTCACCCAACTTGCAAGGATTGAAGTCAAAAAGGGAAGGCAGATCACTAAGTGGCTGATATATTATTATTTCTAAACTCTACAGACTCAATTGGTTCAAATGACCTGTATATGTTGGTGTAAACAACAGACTCAGAACTTCACAGGAAGGAAGAAAGTTTACTAATCTACCTAATTGCAAAATTTAAAAATGTCATCCAAACCTTATGCAGGTGATGGAAATTAAAGAAAAAAATTCCAGACATTTTCTTATATAATATTACCTCAAATATGAATTAGGATGTCTTTTCTAGGGGGGGGATGTGTATATGTAAAGAAATATTTCTAATAAAAACAAGTGAGGAACAATCTACTTTCCCCCAAAGCTGAGGGCTCCTGTATCCATTAGCACACCAAGTTTCTTTTTTCAACAAAGTTTAAAATCAGAAGAACATGGACATAAAACCAAATTTTGCAAATAGAATGGGGATACAAATCAAACATCCAGCAGAGCATCATAGATGGATGTATAGTGATTTTTCTTTCTTTCTCTATTTTAAGAGCTGACATGCTGAAAATGTAATCAGTCAAAATCTGTCAGAATTTGGACAATGGGGAAGGGGGTATTTCTGCTACTGCAGCACACATTAGAAACTTTGCTTCATCGTGTATTTTGTCTCAGCAGAGAGGTGCTCTGAAACAACACGTTGTCTCCTCTTCAGGTGCACATCTTTTTCTCTGTGCTAATAGATTTTTTTCTCCCCAGAGTAGATCCTTGTATAATCTTCAGAGAATTCTCTGCTGTACAGTCAAGTCCACCTGGCTTGCTTTCCCTGAGTCCAGAGTCACCATCCCTGTCCTCCACTATAAGAGAAAACTAGAGACTGTCTCCCGTCCTGTGTTAAAATGCAAGCACCAGGGATCCTTCTCAGGATGACCTCAACTCTGTAGAAGACCTCAAGAGTCAAGGATAAAGGAAGGAAGGAAGTTGTCTTAAAACAGCTGGGTTATTTGGTTTGGATGAAAGGGAATTTTGTATGACTTTGACCAGGGACTCTAGTACCTTCTCAGGTCAGCAGAAGCCCATACTGGAAAGATGTTTCCGGAAGGGTTTCCTATAGTTTATGTTCCCTGGAAATCTACTCGCCCCAAGTATCAGAATTTACGGCAAACCTTGGTGTGCTGCCTGCATTTATACTTGAAGTTTGTTAATGTATGGCTATCCATTTTTTCTATAGCATGAATATTATGAGGTAGCAGATCGTACTCTTCAGCCCACTTTCCATCATCTCTCTCTTCCTCCCTCCTCATTTTCTTCCTTCTCTCATTTTATCCTTTTGTTTCTAAGTTGATCTAATTTCAAAACACCCATGGAAGGTAGGGGTTATCATTAACATTACTGTACCTTAAAAAGATAGACAACACGAATATCATTGGCCAGAATCATAGAGTGGATTCTTGGAGATAATACTCAAGTTCAGATAGAGTAATGCCTAAAAATGTCCTTATCTCTACACTGTGTACGTTCTACAGTTGTCTTCTTAGCACGGATGTCCTTCTGCTTGTCCAGTGTTCATGATGGCTTATCAGGCTACAAAAAAATCTGTGCTCCTGAACCCAATGTGTAATATGCCTTCTCACATCAGGGGAAAAAAATAAACTATACAACAAGGATCCTCATAGAACTTAAATAAGATCTTTTAGTGTCACCAACAGTAATATGAAAGATATATATCTGCATCTTTGTGCTCACATAGTTCTGTAAATCTACTGATCTACATATGTACATAATAAATGCATACACACACACACATACACACACACACACACACACACACACACACACATACACACTCTCAACAGCTGACTATTGCAGGCTGAAGTTAGTAACCTATTAATTTTAAGAACAGAGACACTTCCATTTGGTTTCAGTATTAATCAGATGATAGGTCCAGTGCATTTACATTTAAGGGAACTATCAGAATTCTTAGACTGAGCAATCACTGATTAAGTGTTCAATACCAGATCCTAGTCTATATAATTTTAAATGATTTCAAATTATAATTTATATTAGTTTAGGAAAATTTAAGCCTGTCAGTATGATTTTTGCATTTATTTATACAAGTGTGTGTGTGAATTGATGCAACTTCTTAATTTATATATGGAGAATTATATGTATATAAGTACATACACATGTATTTATGTGTGTATTTATATGCATATATAAATTAAAGGTCTAGGAACAATAATATACATTCATTCTCATTAGGAAAGCAATTAATTATGGCTAAATATGTTATTGATACTTTCCATGTCATTTCTGCCTAAATGAATCAACAAGTTTATCTCATCCTTATGGAATTATAGTGTCAGCTGTGTGGTCTTGTGGAGATGCTGAGGTAAATTCTGCTAAAGCAGTCATTTTTCCTAGAGAAGTTGAGACTGACCTGAGAAAGCAGATTAGAATAACTAGATATAGTTTTTGTGAAATTTAATTAAAATGCCGAAGGAAAGTGGGCATGAAGTCCCACCCCTAGGAAGAAGATATTCATAGTTGATAGCTGGCAGAGGGTCAAAAATCAGTTTTGCTAAATGGACTTACACTTATAAGCGACAATCCAGGGCAGGTTCCATACTCAGGAATAGCTGGCCAACACAAATCGCACAATGAGTTTGTTATTTGTTTGTTCTTGTCTTATCTTGTTTTAAAAGAGAGAAAGAACATGAAGTTGAAAGGCAGAGAAGGTAGGGTAGGATGGGAAAGGTGTTGGGGGAGGGGAAAATATGATCAAAATATACTACAGGAAATTCTCAAAGAATAAATAAAAATACTATTTTTAAAGGTACATTATTCCTTTGGAAATATCAAAAATATGCCGATTTTGGAAGGAGTTTACTTCTTATGCTTGACAGTTGTTTAAAGTACTTAAATTTTTGACGATCGCCAGAGCACTGGGTGACCTTTATATTGTCACCATTTACATAGTTAGAAAAGACAGTTTTCCAGTAGGACTCTGCCATTCTCAGTTTTAGGACTGCCAAGAGTCTTCAACCATTGGTAACAATGACTAGTATGAAATGTATTTCAGATAGTCTTTGAGGGTCAGTGGTTATAGCAATAAACTGCCTAAACAATATTTACCATTATTGCCAATAAAGCACTCTTTACGTCTCTTAGGGCCATTAGAGTGGAAAAAAATTATAATTAGCTAAATAAAAGTGCTTTTTCATCAAGCGTAAGGAGAGTTCATTCAGTCAAGACAATAAGGAACTTATTTATTTATTTATTTAAACTTTTCATCATCAATAATAGAGAAAAGGAACTCATGACAATCTTATACAGAAACTATGCTTGGGACATCATCTTCAAATAAAACTCTTCTTAGATTAACAGATATTGAAATTGTTGATCATTGTGTTAGGATATAATATTCATTTTTCCCAAAACACATTTAGCAAAATCAAAACATATAACACCGAACATTTCAGCATTTCTAAAGCACATGAAGCCAGCTTTACATCCAATTCCATTCTATTGCCTCTGCTCATTAAGCTTGAAAGCATATTTTCTGTTGCTTTTAGCAGCTCCTAAACTTCCTTTGTCTCTCAGCAGAGCACCACAGAAGTCCCTACCTGACAGATCATAAATCGTTCTCACATAGCAGTCTGTCCCCTGGTACACTCTGGCTACATCCAATTCTCCAGATATGCGACTAACAGCATTTATGCACTTCTGCACAAAACTTACTTTCAAGATCTCAAAAATGCTTGACCCTATCCTATCAATTCATAGCAGGGAATGGCCCACTTTCGACAGAGCATTTATTCTCACTGAGAGGGGAAGGAGAAAGGTTTTCCTCAGTGATGAAACACATTTGGAACAATAAAGAATGGGTTATCGGAAGTCAAGGATATCTAGCCACACAAACATGACCTGGATATTTAGGAGTTCCACACTTATTTTAAGATCTATAATAGTGATTTCTGTAACACTGCCTCTTTGGAACTTGGAATTTGTGCATAACTGTTGTTTGGTTCCTCATCCCTCATGCAATGTTTTGAGACTCTACTGTCTAATGAAACAGTATCAGAAATAGGGATGCCATGCTCCCACCCTAAACAGGCCACAGATATGTGAGTACCAAATGAAGCAATGAATGCATATTGATCAAAACTAGACAAGAGAATTAAGCAAACAGAGGCTTTATCTTACGGAAAAGAAGGAAAAAGAAATCTGTATTTGAAAAGTAAAGGATAAGCAGAATTTTGGGACCCCCTTCACATTTCTTAGCTGGGCATTGAGCAATGGGCTGCAGTTTTAAAAAGTATACCAGGATTTTACAGTTGGTAAAACTTTAGGATACCATGAAGAGTGGGAAATGTTGAAAAAATACATAGAGTCATGTCCCAAAGTGTGTTTCTTATATGTTAACATAGATTTGCAGGGTGCTTCCTGTAACATAGAACTAAAGAACAGATAATGAATGGAAATTAAATTGCTAGGTGCTCAGATACTGGTATAAGCAATAGAATAAAACAGTAAACAATAATCTATTCAGCATGTTGCAAAATTTGGCAAAAATTCTCCACATCTCTGAATATATGACCCTTTGCTTGAGTATTTTTAGTGTTCCTCCCAACAAATGGTGAGGTGAGTTTCTCTGATTGTTAAAATTTTTTTATTCAATTGTGAGGTCCTTCTTTTGATAAGACAGTAATTAATAGGTTTACATCATCAAAATTGAGGAAGTAACTTTCATAGGGAGACTTGCTCTATCTTGCTGCTCTTAAAGACATCAACCTGCATGTAAGGCAGGCTTGGCTTGCTGTAGATTGTGAGATACATATTTCCCATCATTCCCTGCCCTGGTTTGCAGGCTCCTGATAGACAGATGTACTAGGGAGGGCATCCTAGATTATACAACTGCCAGCCTATCCATGATGTCACCTGACAGATGACTGGGGATTCATGGAAGAGTACAGGAAGAATCTCCTATTCCACATCAGAAAATCTCTCCCAACAATCCAAATAATAATGAACTAAATCAATGGTCACTTTAAATTCTTTTACATCGAGTTAACTTCTCCTTAATTCACTTACACTCTTGACTAAGTTAGAAATTAAACTCATTGAACTAGGTACTGAGTAGTCTTTTAGAGAGGTACATACAGCATCAGAAAGGTTCTTTAGGTATGTCCAACAGAATCTCGGGAGGTACATGGAACTCTAGTAGGACTAAACAACTGCATTATGCATCAAGAAAAGTTTTGTTCAGTCTTTGTTTCATTTGTTAATTCTATCTTCTCTGTGACACATTTTACTCTACAATCAAAAGGAACGGCCAAGATCGTATCCTCATTTATAAGATGTAAGCCATAAGATTCCTAATGACAAATGAATGGAAACACATGAACTATGAACCAATGGCTGAGGGGTCCCCACTGGATCAGGCCCTCTGAATGGGTGAGACAGTTGATTGGCTTGATCTGTTTGGGAGGCATCCAGGCAGTGGGACCAGATCTTGTGCTCATTGCATGAGTTGGCTGTTTGAAACCTGGGGCCTATGCAGGATTGTTTGGCTCGGCCTGGGAGGAGGGGACTAGACCTACCTGGACTGAGTCTACCAGGTTGACCTCAGTCTGTGGGGAAGGCTTTGCCCTGGAGGAGATGGGAATGGGGGGGTATTTGGGGGGAAGGTCAGGGGGACGGGAGGGGGTAGAACAAGGGAATCCGTGGCTGATATGTAGAACTGAATTGTATTGCAAAATAAATTAAAAAAAAAAAGATTCCTAATGAGGCAATGTACATACATTTTAGACCAGTCACTCTAGTCTCGTGTGTTTTTACTAATGCTCTCTATTGCACTCATGTTTTTGTTCCACTAAACATACATACAACCATGCTTAGGGAATGTTGAGGCCAGGATGTGTTGTATTGCAGCCCTGAAGCCTAATATTAGAAATTGAATCTATGGGAGGTAGGTCATAATAACATTTCAACAAGATCATGAGGATGACGTCTCTTCGTGGGATTCATGTCCTTTTAAAAAAAGGAGGGTTTACCAGGACTCTTTTCTCTGCTGAAAGAAAGGGAATACAAGAAAGAAATAAGGAAGGAAAAAGAAAGAGAGACACAGAAAGATAAACAAAGAGACAGTGAGAAATAGAAAGTCACTGCAAGTAAGGATGAAGAGCCACACTAGAACCCGACCATTCTCAAACTCTGTTCTACCAGTTTCTTAATCTCGAAAACCAAGAGAAATAAACATGTACTATAGAAATTACCAAGTCTATGGTGTTTGGTAACTGCACCTTGAGTTGACAAAGATACAAGGCATGCCACAAACAGAACATTTTTATAAGATTCACCTGGTAATTCATTCTGATTCCACTTGCAGTGATGGTAGAGATGATGCATTGGCCTACTGACTCTTTTGCTGTTGAATTCATTGCTATACATGTTAATTCAAAGTAGGGATGATGGTTCCATATGGGGTGTTTACAGTGAAGACTTAAGTTGAATGATCAAGTCAAAAAAAGAAAGGAAGGAAGGAAGGAGAAAGAGAGAGAGAAAGGAAGGAAGGAAGGAGAAGAAAGAAAGAAAGAAAGAAAGAAAGAAAGAAAGAAAGAAAGAAAGAAAGAAAGAAAGAAAGAAAGAAAGAAAGAAAGGAAGAAAGGAAGGAAGGAAGGAAGGAAGGAAGGAAGGAAGGAAGGAAGAAAGAATGAAAGAAAGAAAGAATGAAAGAAAGAAAGAATGAAAGAAAGAAAGGGAAGAAAATAAAGGGAGAGAGAAAGAAAGAAAGAATGAAAGAAAGAAAGGGAAGAAAATAAAGGGAGAGAGAAAGAAAGAAAGAAAGAAAGAAAGAAAGAAAGAAAGAAAGAAAGAAAAAAGGAAAAGAAAAAAGAAAAGAAAAGAAAAAAGAAACTCACCCTTTGGGAAGTATGTTGATTCTGACTCTGTAACCAGCAAAAGCTCAATGAGACTTGAGTGTTCTCCTTGA
This sequence comes from Peromyscus californicus insignis, assembly GCF_007827085.1. Lineage (NCBI taxonomy): Eukaryota > Metazoa > Chordata > Mammalia > Rodentia > Cricetidae > Peromyscus > Peromyscus californicus. The sequence continues at coordinate 16,514,927 of NW_026294492.1, forward strand.
GTGTGACAGAGTCTGGTCAACAGACTCAGAAGAGCTTGGCACTGGCACAAAGGTGCCAAACCATCAATTGCTGCTAGACTGCCAACACCAGACACCAACCCTATATTCATGTCTCACCAGTCAAAGGAATGAAAGCCACAGAAAATGCACCTCTGAAGAAAAAGGAAAAAGAAAAACCTATTGAGCATCAAGTAAAGGAGAACTCCAGAGAACAGTGCAAAGTGCCATGATTTAGAACAACAGTCACCGGAGCTACCCAACAAGAGGCGTCCCAAGGATGGGTTGCCAATGTCCTACTCTTTATTTACACAAAGAAAAAAAATATAGGATAGGGCCTATGGTGGGAGCAACCATGAACTGTCAATCAGTGAACTGTAGCTCTCTTTTTGGTCTTTTTAGGAATCAGAATATGTTCAGTTATGGTTAGAGGGAGATGGTAATAAGGTAGAGAGCTATCAGTACAACAATGGAAAACATAAGGGACTCATCCTGACTTCTGGTAAGGGGTAGACGGCTAACTAATTCCTGACCTCATTAGCACAGGTAGCAATTAAGTTGTGTCTCCAAATATTTAGTATAGGAAACTATTTCTAGTCATAAATTGATCAATACCCTTCCTTAATCTAGCAGCTCTCCCTTCCCAACAGTCCCTCATCTCTTCCTTGACTGGAAAGTCTACTTGGGTTTTGGTATTGACTCCTACCCAAACTTTTAAAAAACAGCCATGGTTTTCCTGTTATTTACTTGGGGTCCGACCTGCTTCTCTTGATGCTTCTTGAAACTGGGACTCATCTTAGCCAATGAAGGAGAATGAGTGGCTGAAGACTCTCCTTGCTCATTTTCCATCTATGTATAGTTTATTGAGGCTAATTCTAGCAAGGCATTCTACAGGATGTATCCGAAAGAGATAAGCATTCAGACAAGCCAGATTATGACTTCAGGGACTTTTCAACTCAAAGAAGGACCCATGACCTGGCAAACTCTATTGTTCTATTTACCAGCTAATCTTACTTCCTGTTTGCTACCACTGACTGCCCTGTGCAGGTGACAAGTGGCAAAAGCCCAGAATTTCAATGCCTTCTTTGTATTGATTTCTACTTATTTTGATCATCGCAGTCTTTTTTCTTTACCAGGGAAAGTTTTTAACCAAGATAAATGGTATTCAGAGCTCACTTCTTTCTACCTTGTAGCATTTTAGAAAACACTAGTAAGTTATAAGACAAGTGACAGATAAGGGTCAAAAGAGGACTGATCAAGGGCAAGTTATAGGAAAACACATCAAGGCAGAATTGTGGAGAACAGGAAAGCCTGCCATGCGAGACCATGGTTTGCCCCTCTGTGTTGGGCTTTCAGAATGATCACACCCTTGGTCCAGAGAAATCAGATTTCTACAATTTGAACTGGGGAGCTCAGAAAATTTAAGAGTAAGTCAGGATGTATTTTGAGTCCGCTCTGATCACACAACAGGACTGGAAAAAAATGTCTTAAGCCTGTGAAATCTATTCTACTACCTACAGTTTGCTTAAAGTGCTTGCTAGCATGTCAGTAACTCCAGAAGAGATGGCATGCCCTCACATCACAGGCTCTTCCATAGAAAAAAGATGCCTGAAACCTAGCCAGGCATGTTGACAGCTATTATTTATTAACAAATTTTTTTATTTTAATATTTTTCATTTTACATACCAACTACAGTTCCCCTTACCCTACAAATTTTCTTTTTTTATTGACAGCACATTTTATTTGTTCAAAATCCACATCCTTCCTATTTAGTGCTTCAACATGGCTATTGACCATTCAAGCTTATTAAGGAGACAGCTGTCTATCTCTTCATTATCTCTTCTGCTCTGTCTCACCTGTGCTGCCAGCTAATAGTCCCTGAAACTGTGACTGTATTTAACATTCTTAATTTGATCCTATTCTAATAAGCTATGTCTAAACATAAAGTCCTATTTTAAAAATTAGATTTTCAATTGTTTAAGAAGTTCATACATGTATATAACAGGTTTTGACCAAATCTAAAGTCTAGTCCCTCCCCTCCCATTCCATTCTTATCTCTCTACTACTATTCCCTCCAAATTTATTGTAGTCTCTTTTTTTTTAACCCACTAAGTCTACTTAGTCCTGCCTACATGTGCATGTTAGAAGATGATCTACTAGACCATGGGTAGTCTCTTAGAGGTCCCAGTGCTGAAGAAAACTTCCCTACCTGAACAACCTTTAATTATCAATAACTCTTTGGGTAGGTGTGGGACTTCACAAGCTCCTCCTCCACCCATTAGGATTTTGGCTGACTTGATCTTGAGCCAGTCTTGTGCATTCAGTCATAGTTTCTATGAGTTCATGTTTGCAATTTCTCTTTCATATCCACCAGATACTTTTATTTTTTGCTACAGACATCAATCACTTCTGACTCTTACAATCTATTCCACTATGATTCCCTAAGCCTGAAGGAAACAGGGTAATAATTAGACATTGCACTTAGAAGTAAAGACTTTACCATTTCTTACTCTCTGCATACTTGCTGATAGCTGTGTTAATCACCACCTACCGCAAAGGAAGTTTCTGTGATGAGAGTGGAGATACAATAATCTGGGGTATAAAGATAAAAGCTTAGGGGGCAGTTTAATACTATGTCCATTTAGCAGAATAACAGTGCTCGGTGCTCACCTGGGGTCTATGATCTAGCCAGCTGTGGATTTTTGCTCCCATTAATAATACCAGGCAAGAGTTCCATTTCATGGGGCAGGTTTTAAATCCAAGGAGAAAGTGGTTGGTTATTCTGCTAACATATTTGCTACTATTGCCCCACAGGGCGTAACTTTCAGGTCCAATTGTTATTATAACTTGCAGACTCACAGCAAGATAAGCCACGTAATGACTTTTCTTTTGTGGTAACTGTGAAAGCTAGACAGGAAGGAAGGGGTTCCCAGGTTGCCACCAACTTTATCTGTCCAGTTTTAATAAGTTGAGTATGTGGCATCATCAACAATAGGGTCTAGCAATCAAGTTTTGGAGGGTAACCAAGAGAAATGGAAATAGCCTTTAATATTTGGAGGATGTTTATGGGAATCCAGTGACTAACAACTTTAAAATGGTAACTCATGCTTGGCACTGGGAATTTTACTGATAGCCTATGGTGTTGTCCATTCCTCCTGGCATATGGTAACTCCATTTAAAGTAAATGAGTGAGTGAGTGAGTGAGTGTGTGTGTGTGTGTGTGTGTGTGTGTGTGTGTGTGTGTGTGTTTCTCAATAATGTGGCTGTTTTAAGGTATTTAATGTTAGTTATCCCTCCCCAAATTTCTTCCTTTATTCTGCTCTCCTATCTCCAACTTTATTTTTTCTGTTCCATTATTCTCATTTTGACCCACATCATCTGTGTTCTCTCTCTCTCTTCTCTTGAACCAGTCCCAAATTGCCCCTTCCTAATTTTCTGACTTCTATGGGAACCTCCATTTAAGCAAGTGTATCTCACAACATCATGTTAGTGTATCTTACAATATCATGTTAGTGTGTCTCACAATATCATGTTAGTGTGTCTCACAATATCATGCTAGCAGCTACATAACCCACCTATGAGAGGGAACATTTAGCATTTGTCTTTTCGGGTCTGGGTTATCTCAACTCAGAATGATCATTTCCAGTTGAACCATTTCTCTGCAAATTTCATAATCTCTTCTTTACTTACAGTTGAGTAATATTCCATTGTGTACACATACCATATTTTCATTATCCATTCATCAGTTGTTAATAATCCAGGCTGTTTCTATACCATGGCTATTGTTAATAGGAATATTCTAGATATTCTCACAATAATATTAATGATAGATGAATGTGATTCTCTCTTTTTTCTCTGTCTGTACAGTATCTAGTAGTTTCCTATGATAAGCAGTTGCAATGTCTTTCCAATTCTTCCTTCTTTGTCTTTTCTTAGTTCCCCCAATATTAATATCAACATTTTTCTCCTAGCTTGCACTGAAACTGCCAATAGCTTTTGTTATTGTTATTGTGAAACAGGTTCTCATTCTGTAGCCTGGGCTGGTCTTGACCTTTGGTCCTCCTCCTTTAGCCTCCCAAATACTGTGATTATAGCTATACACCACTACACTTGTCCTCCAGTGATTCACAATGCTGTGTGAACTAGATGTACCACGTTATCTAGCTATACCAGTCCTGGCCATATTTTCAAAGGACTCTGTTTCATTAACATTGATTTAATTGACATATATTTGTTACAAATCATGCCAAGGTTGATAAAGACAATTTCTTTTGAGAACATCATACACTTTGAACATAACTCACCACACTCCATAGTGTGTGTGTGGGCATGTATATATGTGTGTATTTATATGTATGTGTGTATGTGTGTGTATGCACACGCATGTATGTATTTGTGTGTGTGTGTGTGTGTGTGTGTGTGTGTGTGTGTGTGTGTGTGTGTGTAGTTTTTCTTCCTTGAAGGTATTTATCCATTGTGTATTTGACCCAATAAACAGATTTGACCTAGGCTGTGGTTCTTTAGGAAGGAAATGGAAGATGGTATGTTGTTGCCCAAGGCCTCACAGGTTAATGCAGAAGACCACAGTGAAGGTTAGCCCTGATCACATAATTGAATGTATGTTTTAAAATTCTAACTAACAGGTTTAAATTTACCTACATTTAAAAAAAAAAAAAAAACAACTCAATATCAATATCCCACAAACCTTCAAGTTACTCTTATATTTCTCTAAGTAGAGAATTAACAGCCACTGTGTCAGTCATTTCAAAAATCAATCTTTTTTCCAGATATTCAAACACGATGCAAGCAGTTAATAATGAAAATGCATCCAGGAAGTACAAAGATATTAAAAAAAACATTGTAGAACAGTCGCAAATTCCCCATATCATAATCTATCCACTAATGAATGTTTATCCAAGAGCTACAGCATTAGGGTAGTAAATTTATGCATATGACTTGTTTTAATTCAGAACTTCACATTTTCACAAGAGAAGTCATACACTGCTAAGAAAGAAAAAGGTAATTTACTAGGTGTTGTTAGAAGCCTTATTATTTGGGTGAAACACCAAACTTGATAAGAACTCATATAATGCAGCAGCATACAACACTATATTAATATTCAGCCTATTTTATTATAAAATAATGCATGAAACTGTGAGTAAACATCTCAAAATATATCTAGATTTGAAAGGAAATGTAACTTTAAAAGTAAGATGCTAACTCAGAACTTTAAAAACATCGATTGATTTGGCATCAGAAGTTTTGATATTTGTTTTGTATTTTTTATTTTCTAAAAAATTATAAACAAGACATGAAAAAAATTAATTCCATTAAATGCCAATATAATCTATAGCAACTTCATGACTATTGAGATATTAAAACATTAGCACATTAGATGAATATTATATCATTAGAAACAAGAGACAGATATTTGAATAACTAAGAAGTTATTTGCTACTCATTATAGTCACACTCCTGAGAATGTGATACACACATGTAAGATACGGTAAAAATGACAGTGTATATGACTAGTATATTAGACAGTGATGTATAATTTACCTTCTTTTAATCGAAACTTTGAAATGCAGTTTCATTATCCAGTTATAACGCACCTCTCCAAAAAAAAATTCCAGACTGCTTAAATGGATTTTGCAATGACCACACAAACTCTTCCAGAAACAGGGCATCTGAGTGACACACACGCTTGCTTCTTCAGTAACAAGGACTTCAGAAACACCGACTTTTGTTTTACTTACACAATGGCCGTTGTTCCTTTTGTGAGGGCAGAACACTCAGGGCACAGCATTATAAAGGAGTCCTCTTCTCCAGGATGACACTTGCAAAAGTGAACCCATTAACTTTGCACAGAGTTCTTAAAGGCTGCATCCCACAGAATTCTTAGAGCAACAATGAACAATGTGACTTTTTATGGACCATATTAGTGAGAAAATATTCTGCTGCATGCTGCTTCTAGTAATGGTAGTAATGTTGCCTATTCTGTGCTCCTAGAATGTGTTATCCTCTAGAGAGGACCTTGACTTCTGGGCAGACAATTATTAGCTAAGAGAGAACAGACTATGTCTGTGGACATACATCTCAGAGCAAAGCTCTCATATGCCTCTTTACACTAATCAGCCACCATTACCAATGGTTTTTCTAATAGGTAGCCCTATTTCTCTCCCCTTGAACTTTGTATTCCTTTTATTCTTTCTGATGGGGGAAATCTTCCCTTGATTACTGCTTTCCCTTGCCAGAGGGCCCTGTGTATCCTCTCTCTCCTTACATTGTACATCCAGCTGGGCAAAGTTTATTCTGTTTTATGTACCATAATCTGTCATGGCTGATTTTGTTATAACAAGATCTGAACAGATGGGGAATGGTTTGCTCAAGAATTACTTGCAATATGAGTGACCTATAGAAAAAATTGGAAGCTGGAAGGCAATTCCTGTAATAAAATCCCAGACTCCTTATCCTCCCCACAGGATGCCCATGCATCTCACCCCCACATGAAGGTGATAATGATGAATCCCTGGACCTACAAAGGAGGCCAGTCCTCTGATGAACAGCACATACACACAAACAAAGGGATAAGACCACAACAGAGGAAGGCACTGACAATGCCTTGCTGTAACATGTCTGATATTTTTTTCTCTATCCAATGACACATACTTGAAAGACACAAGCACCCTCAGTTAACAATGGAACAGAAATGTTGTAAATAAGGTAATTTCCTTACTACTGGAAAATCTCCAGAATTAGACAGATTCCCATCAGAATTTAATAAACTTTTTTTAAACACCTACTGAGTCCAATTTCAGAGTTCTTCAAAGTCTTTGCTAAGCATAACAGAGGAGATAATCAGAAATCCATATGGACAATGTGCTGTCTAAAACGAGAATTTTTTTTTTTTAAGTTCAAGCAATGAGGGTACCATTAATCCACTAATCCAACTGCCCATATTCATATCGTTTTCAAAAAGGGAGAAAGTAACAAAGTCATCAGAAGTTGTTAATGACTCCACTCCGAAAAACCATACAAATGATATTTAAAATCTTTGTTTACGTAAGTTCTCTGTGGCTTTGTTTTACGGAAATTACTACGTGTGTGTGTGTGTGTGTGTGTGTGTGTGTATGTGTGTGTGTGTGTGTGTGTATACATAGACATGTGGTATTGTGTTCCCCAAAATATTGTGCACCCTAATAAACTTATCTGGGGTAGGGAATGGAACAGCCACTAGATACAGAGGCTAGAAAATGGTGGCACTCACACCTTTAATCCTAGCCTTCTGGAGGCATGGATCTCTGTGAGTTCAAGGCCACACTGAAAATAGCCAGGCGTGGTGACTCATGCTTTTAATTCCAGAAAGTGAGCCTTTAATCCCAGGGAGTGATGGCAGATAGCAGAAAGGTATATAAGGCGTGAAGACCAGGAACTAGAAGCATTTGGCTAGTTAAGCTTTTAGGCTTCTAGCAGCAGTTCAGCTGAGACCCACTGGGATGAGGACACAGAAGCTTCCAGTCTGAGGAAACAGGATCAGCTGAGGAACTGTCGAGGTGAGGAAGCTGTGGCTTGTTCTGCTTCTCTGATCTTTCAGCATTCACCTCAATATCTGGCCCAGGTTTGATTTTATGAATAAGACCTGTTAAGATTCATGCTACATAGACAGATATAGATATTATATGAGATACGTAGATATGTGATAATGCATTTTTAAAGGAGTTCCCAAAACAGATTTTTTTTTTCAAGACAGGGTTTTGTGTAGTTTTTGTTCCTGTCCTGGATCTCACTCGGTAGAACAAGCTGACCTCGAACCCACAGAGATTCTCCTGGCTCTGCCTCCCTAGTGCTGGGATTAAAGGCGTGTGCCACCACTGACCAGCTTGAACATTATTTTAAAAGTGGAATTTTCCTTCTGTTTGATTTTATTTATTTTTATTTAGTCATGTTATTTTCTGTTCTACAGAGAATATGTCATTGGCTCATAAATACTGCTCAAAGATCATATGATTAATGTTGCCATTTTTTTAAAAAGCTGAAATTGTTTCATTTATATGTGTGTGTGTGTATGTGTGTGTATCTGATATGTATGATATATTATATCTACAGCTACCCATACCTTAGTCAATTTCCATTTTTTTTATCCTTTCCTGATATTTTTATTATATATCATTAAGTATTTCATATTTGTATTTCACCAGCTAACACTTGGTTAAACTTTGACTGTATTGTCCTTTTTCACTTTTTGGTGAAATAGTTTCTGTTGTTTAAATATAGGTAAACAACCCTGATTTGACTCTTTCATAGTTAGTATAAATAACAGGAAATAAGTAAGTGCTAATTTTCATGGATACTCTGGTGTATGGAGGGCTAGTGTTCATGTGTGTGCAAAAGCAAGCTTCTGCTGGTGCTCATTCAAATGTGGGCTCATGTACATGCATACAGAGGTCAGAGGTCAGAGGTCCATTTCAGGTGTTGTTGCTCAGGAGGCTTCTTAACTGGACTGTTTGTTGTTGCTTGCCTTCATATATTATTATGAAATTATTATTATTCATCTAAGCAGATAATTAGAAGGAATGCATATCAAATATGATAAACCAATGTAAAGGGGCACAAAATGTCAGTCTCCTCTACATGAGATGAGTAATTCGGTGTGGTCCACACTTCATTCTTTTTTTTCCTAATTTTATTTAATCTAACTAACTTTTTTCCCATTTATTTTACATACCTACCACATTCTTACCATCTCTCTCATTTCTAGAACCAAAACAAGAACATCATCCCCAGAGTGTCCTTTACCACATGGGTCCAGGTGATACTGTCACACACTCACATGAGATTTGGAAAGCAATAAGGACATGGAGGACATTCTCTGTGCATAACACATTAGAGGCAGGCTCTCTCACTGGGATCTAGGATCTATAGATTTAGCTAGGCTGGCTGGCCAGTGAGCCACAGGGATCTGTTTCTGCCTGCCTCTTCATGCCACTGGGTTACATGTATGCACCACTATACCAGGTTTTGGGGGTGTATAGTATATATTGTTCTAATCACACATGTGCACCTAACAAAATTAAATTATTATTCTACGTTGTAATAGCCTATTAAAAATCTCTGCTGAGAAACTATAAATAAGGGTGGATGACAAATGAATTAACTTTTTTTTATTAAGGAAATTTTTATTCATTTTAAGTACCAACCACAGACCCCCACCTCTTCTCTACTCCTGCCCCTCCAGCCTCCCTGCCCCCCAATCTACCTCCCATTCCTTCCAGAGGGAGTCAGCAGAGCCTGGTCCATTCAGTAGAGGCAGGTCCAAGCCCATCCCCCTGCATTAAGGCTGTGCAAGGTGTCCCACCATAGGCAGTGGGCTCCAAAAAGCCAGCTCATGCACCAGGGACAGATCCCACTCTTACTGCCAGGGGGCCCTGAAGCAGATCAAGCTACACAACTGTGTCACCCATGCAGAGGGCCTAGTCTAGTCCCATGGAGGCTCCACAGCTGTTGGTCCAAAGTTCATGAGTTCCTACTAGTTTGGCTTGGTCGTCTCTGTAGGTTTCCCCATCATGATCTTGATGCCCCTTGTTCTTAGAATTCCTCTTCCCTCTCTTCCACTGGAATCCCAGAGCTCAGCCCGGTGCCTGACTGTGGATCTCTGCATCTGCTTCCATCAGTTACTGTATGAAGGCTCTATGATGACAGAGTGTTCACTGATCTGATTACGGGGGTAAGCCAGTTCAGGCACCCTCTCCACTATTGCTAGTAGTTTAGGCTAGAGTCATCCTTGTGGATTACTGGGAACTTCCTTAGCACCCAGTTTCTAGCTATCCCCATGATATCTCCCTCTATCACGGTATCTCTTTCATTGCTCTCCCACTCTGTCCCTGTTCCAGCTAGATGCACAGATCACCCTGGGAAGGGGAAATCGATGAGTTAACTTTTTACCTCAGTGTGTTAAGTTGTATCTGCTTCTTAAAGGTTATGTCCATTATCTTGAGGAAATAAACCCCAACACTTGCTAGAAACTTCCTTGAAAAGGGTTACTGTAGCCCTCTCATCAAAGGCCATACTAGGGATCCTACTTACTAAAAAATAAACCACATTACTACTTCTTACAAATGTCTGTAAACTCTTACCACCTGAAAACATCTACATACAGAAGATGTCTTTTCCTTCAATTTCTGCTCCAGTCAGCATGCTTAATGATGATGGAAATTCTTTTTGGCGCGTATGGAACTGAAGGACCACCTTCAGATGGCCACAACATTAATTGACCTGTAGAAGCCGCAACTAAAAACAATGGGAGTTTTGTTGGTTCTGCCTAAAGTATTAGCTTGTGTGTCAGACCATGCATGGGTGAATAGTTTCTGCTGTTTGAAACATGTTCATTCTTGCTGGATGGGATTTCTATAATCCTCATGCTTGTTATTTCCGCAAGCACTTTACTGACTCAGGGATCTTCATAGCCCCTCTATAGGCACTACTCAGTTGTATAAAATCTATGTTGATATTTCATTTGTAAAGGCCAAACAGTTAATACCATCTTACTGAAAATCAACACAAGAGGCTGAAGGTTGTTTACTGACTTAATTACGTCTAACGCTACTTCACTACTTTTCTTGAGAGAAGCTTTAATTGGGTGGTGAGGTGTAGCTTGGTCCCACAGTACCCTTCTATACTCAATGTCTTTAAATGAAGTCCCTGAGTTCCAAACCTCAACTTCTTATATTTTCATGTGCATTCTGCTCTGAGTTGGGGAGGGTTAGAAATCAAAGGCTTTCCTCTTCAGGAAACTTGCCCATTGTGACTCACAAACTTTGGCAATCATTTTCTGAAGCTCCTCTATAAAACATGAGTCACCTGAGAGATGACACGGAGCATTTCAACAGCTTGTTATCTCTGTTAGTTAATTATCCTGCAATACAGAAAATGACAATGCTTCTCAGTTAAGAGCAAAATGAACGGCTTTGCTAAATTTGAAGAAGCTGGTAAAATCAGTCTTCAGAACAGGAGGCATTCTGCTTTTTATGTGGCCCTTCCTTCCTCCCAGGTTGCTCAACAAGGTCATTGGTTTGTTTGTTTGTTTACCCTGTTAGGTGGCCATCCATTTAACAAGAATTCCTGCAACCATACTTTCAGTCAGATTATCCTTCTGTTTTCCATCCACGAATAACCCATGGATATCATAAATCCCAATGAACAAATAAGGATGGTTAAGCTAACGGTTCCGATGTATTCAAAACCAGGGAAAGAAATCTACATTTTGAGCAGAAAAAGAAGTTAAAGGAAAGGTTAACTCTACTTTTAGTCGGAGCATATATAAAAAAATTAGCTTCCTTCCTTGTGCTCTATCATTTACTCATCAGCTACTACATTCCATCACTCACATACACAGAGCGAGAGACAGAGAGACAGAGACAGAGAGACAGAGACAGAGAGAGGCAGAGGGAGAGGGAGAGAGAGAGATATAGGCACACATGCACAGAGATGTATCATAATTACACAGTATCAATAACATATATAGGTGTTTGGAGTGTATTATAAATATATATAATGAATGAAAATGCTCATGTATTATTTGATCTCTTGTTGTCTTTGATTTTTTTCTGATTTAGAGAGCACTGGAAGGAAAGAAACACAGGGGCAGGAGGGAGAATGAAAGAAGGAGAAGGTGGAGAAAGATGAAGCTGACTCCTTTGTTGTGTTGTAAAAGGGAAATGTCATAGTTGAGGAATTTAAAGTCATTTCCTCATGATTTACGGTTTGGCTGGGTCGAAGTTATTTTACTACTAGAACCAATGTTTCCATGTTGAACATGGTATGAGACTATTTTTTCTTTCCACAGCATTTGTTAAATAGTTATCCTGAAGCACTGATTCTATAAAGAATATAGAGTGTTTTATAGAAACATTCTAGTTCCTGGTTTACACTAACCTTGATTTTTTTTTTTATTTTGAACTATTAGGAATATTTGGAGCTTTCTTTATTATCCTCTGAGCCTCTTAATTTTCATTTCTTCTACGTGTTCCTATTTGAGACTACACTCCTGTTGATTTTTTAGATCCTTTGTTCACTTGGCGTTTTTTGTTGTTGTTGTTCTATTTCAGTGACTATAATTTTTTTTCTTTGCCTACAGTTCTTCCATAACTCTTTCCTTTTTCCCAATAGCCTCATCTTTTCTTAATGGAGTCCTCATCAAACTTAGAGACTGTGGCCCAACTTTCCTTTTAATGTCGTTCTTTCATTTCTCTTATTTGCCTACAAGACAAAGAATAGAACCTGCCTGTTGAACCCACTATGTTTGCCCTCACAGTAGGACTTCTCTTGGGTTTGTAACTTTTGTTTCATCCTCACACAGAGCTCATGTGCATCTTCAAGTCCACACCTAATGGACTCCTGGTGCTAATCTCCTTTAATTTTAAGTTCTTTTTGTTGTTGTTTAGTTATTTTGTCTCCATTTCTGGTACCCATCATTTTCAACTTTCCACATCCTCTGTGAGCATAAAGTAGGGATATGGGATTGGCATTTACTTTCAATATAACCTCACTTGGTTCTTACTATGTCCCTTCCTAGAAATCCTCTACCTTACTGTGGTAGTTTGAAAGAAAATGGCCCCCAAAGGGAGTGGCACTATTAGGAGGTGTGGCTTTGTTGGAGTTGGTATGGCCTTATGGGAGGAAATGTGTCACTGTGGGTTGGGTATTGAGGTCTCCTATGCTCAAGCTATGCCCAATGATACACTTCCTGTTGCCTGCAGATTAAGATGTAAGACTCTCAATTCCTTCTCCAGCACCATGTCTGCCGGCATGGCACCATGTCATACCATGATGATGATGAACTAAACCTCTGGAAGTGTAAGCCATCCCAACTAAATGGTTTGTTTTTCCTTTTCAACAGTTGCCATGGTTATGGTGTCACTTCAGAGTAACAGAAACCCCAACTAAGACACCTAACTCTCCAACTCTCTTCAGCTTCCCCCACCTATGCCTGAGTCAGTCTCTTTACTGCTTCCATTTGCATATGCTCTATTTGCCCCCCTACATCAACCCACACACTCTCAGTTTCTATTATTCCATAATATTACAATAATTATAAAGCAAGATGTCATTTTCGTGATTTTTTGAAACTTTCTTGGCTGTTTTTTCTTTAAAAGTGGGTTTTCATAAAGCCCCTTCATACATCCTTAGTCAGAAAAGCAGAGGGATGTAGCCCAAATAGAAGTATATAGAAGAAATAGAAATGAAAAGGTTCAGAGATGATGAAGAAAAACCCTTTCTTCATCTTCCCTACTTAGCCCAATTCTTGCTTAAACTTTGAAATGTCAGTAGCCCCTCCGACCCCTTTTCTTTGTTATAGTGTATGTTCTACTGCCGCTGTATTATACGTTTTACTTGGGTTTTAAGATCACAGGTTCCCAGCTTTCTGTAGGAATGGTTGTGGAGTCAGTTTGTGGCAGACTTATGAGCATAAGCCAACCCCCCCCCACCCCTTTACCACAAAGGAAATAAAACACATAGGTGACATTGTAAACGATCTCTCTTACAACACTGCCTTGGAAGAAGTGATGTGCTGTGCGGATTAACTGAAACTCTGTTGACAAACTGCTTCCTTCTGCTTTTCCACTTCTTAGACACTCAGTCCCAGTGGTCCTGAGGCAAGTAAGCCAGCAGTGAGCCATTCATGGGAAGGGCTTTTTTCTCCTTCCTGTTAATAAGGTCAAAGGACATAAGTTTCTTCTTCAGAGAGGAACTATGTCTACTCTTATGTGCTAGGGAAGGACAAACACAGGGATAGCCTCTGTCAATACACATAATCATTCAAGATAGAGCAGTGACAGAGGGTTCTGAAATCAGTACCACTCACACTCAGGTCCTGTCCACTAATTAACAGAAGGCTGGATGAGTAGCTGTGGGAAGTTTACCCATTCAATGTTTCCCTTGAGTCCCTGGACCTGTTCAGCTCAGGCAGTGAGACATCTCCTAGGCTGTGACAGTCCAGCAGGCACCAGTGTGCTCTGAGGGCACAGGGGAGGCTTTCTTCAGCTCCCAAAGCTCTTTAATGTCTCCTTTCTGGTGAGAGGAGGGTGAGCAAGCATGTCAAGGAGGAGAATGAATCACCAAGCAGGGTCTTCATCAATCTTGCCCGCGGCCTTTTAGCACAAATAGAGGCTAGTAACTGGGCTAGCTCGAGTCGTGTTACAAGGGCAGTGTATTATCACAAAATTACTAATTTGTTGAGGCGACAGTACAATTTACACATCTCCAGCCCCATCTCTAATTGTCTGACACTTATTTGCTGCTGAAAAGAAGCACACAGCAGGAGAGGTCTGAGAGGCAAGCCAATCAGTTAAAGCTTTTCAGACTCTACAATGGCTAAACTTCTGCCATCCAGGACTTCACAAGGAGAGGTTTCCCAGGGGCAAAAGGAAAAAAAGGGAAGAAAAAAAATCTGATGGGAAAGGAGTTTTTCTTTCTCTCTTTTTTTCTTAAAGACAGAAATCTTTATTTGACAGAGGTAATATAAAAATTGGGGCAATTTTGACTTCTACTCATAGGGCTACTGTGAAGGAATTTGAGAACATGAGGAAATGCTTTGCAAGCCCACAGTGTTGAGGTGTGAGGGAGGCACAGGGATTGGAATGTGTGCCACTCATCAGGACTCGGAGATGTAACACAGTACATTCCCCCATTTTGGTAGAAAACTCATTGACTCTGTTATGGAATTTCTCCTCTTTGTCTTGTTTCTTTTTCTTTTCTTTTTCCATTTAATACCACCCACGTGCCCATGAAACCTAGACTTCCTGCATTTGTTTCTTTACATGCTTTGGCATATAGTCCTATGATCTATGTTTATCCTCATAAAGGTGACCAGATGTGTGAATTAATAGAGCCCCACATTGAATGGGTATAAGTGAGAATGAGCCATGTATAGCAAGGAACAGGGACTATCTCTCATTTTCAACACACACACACACACACCAAAAAAAAACAAAAATCAAGAAAGCAACGGCATCAGGATATCTCACCTTTGAAATTAAGTGTAAACACCAAAGTGCAAAAGCAATGTTGCAAAGCTAAAAATATTCAACAGCTTGTGGAGATGAATCAACTGCATGTTAGAATTAAAGGATACCCTGGCAGACAAGGAACTTGCAACAACTACTAAGAGCATTGGAAGCACAAGGGCCCACTCCAGTCTCAGTACAGAGAAAATTAACATTGCAAAATAATGATGTGTCTGATATATATATATATATATATATATATATATATATACACATACATACACATATATATATACATATATATATGTGTGTGTGTATGTATGTACATATGTATATATGATCCCATATGAATATGCTTGGAGAGTTCAGCAAATGAAGAACTCTGTCCTGATGATGAGCATGCAGAAAATCATGAGGCAATGAGGAGGATCTTGAAGCACAATGTGGGTAAATATATGTATAAAAAGGGTACAGTGATAGCACTAATGGATTTCAGGTTAGAAAGGACCAGCTCTTTGGGGAGAAAAAGTAGACGGTTTAAGCAAAAGTGGAGGATGTGTGGAGGAAGAGAAGGAGTGTTAAGAACAATAGAGTCTTCATTATGAGACCAGAAAGAAGAAACTTAAGGACTGAAGAGAAATGAAGAAGCCATCCCACAACTTCCAGGAACCCAAAACCTGCTGTAGTGAGTCAATGTAAGGAGGATTAGTCTCAAGGCATCATAGAAGTGTTGTGTCCTGCCAGAGGTCACAAGTTACTAAAGTAAAGAACTTAGCTCATTATAATTCACTCGACTATTCGGTGTTTCCAGAGTTCTCATCAAATGAGTTTGTGGAAAATCTGCTTCACCTAGTAGCAACTTTACTTTGTCAAGTCATCTGATTAGTCTCCATGAGGCTTCAAAGGGTCAGCAATGGGGGATGCCTTTCCGTCACTCCAGCAACATTTTAATTAATTCAGGACGAAACAATCAAAAAACTAATTGGAAAAAATAGTTTAAATTTAGCCTCTATCAAATAGTTTGTAATAAAAATAATTTGGGTTAAAAAGGTTGCATATTGTGGAGTCTAAGAAAATGTATATGGCCCATTGTAGAGCCCAAGTTCACTTTGCATTTTACTGTGTACATCTCATAGACAATGGCCATGGGATAGAGCTGAATAAATAATCAAGAAAGTGTCAAATGATGAATCAGAACCAGTTCATTCTGTATTAAGTCTTTGTCATTAATTCAAGGATAAAAATGCAAAGTAGTTCAAGAGTAAACAAAAACAAAAAAAGAAAGAAAAGAAACTTTATTTCAACAAAGATAAATGTTATTTAGACTACAATTTGTTATAGCTATTTATATTGAAGGTTATTCACTAATTTTTATTAAGAATCCACATAAGCTTAGGTATAGTATTATCAAATGAGGAACCCACTCAAAACAGCTGAGACACATGTACAAAGAATTAAGAACAAATTTTAAACTATTTATTCACTTCACATATAAATGTATTACATTAATCTAGTAAATATTAATCTAGTGTCAATCGTGAAGGAACATCATCCTGGCTCTTGGATACATATCAACATACCAAAACCACCATTGCCTTTAGAAGGAGACAGAGGTGGTAAAATAACAAATCACAAAGCCATATAGTGTTATATCAAGGAATAATAAATTCCTTGAGAAAATAAACAGTGGAAAGACAGAGATTTTCAGAAACACTTTGTTAAACAAGGTGGTTAAGGAAAGCCTATATAACATTCTAAAGTGGGTAAAGGAAACAATGAAAAGAGGAGATGGCCCCAAAAACGTGTGGAAAGAGATTATCATAGGCAGAAGGATTAGCTGGTGTAGAGGTCCCAGCAGGAGAATAGTAGCTAACTACAATAGATGGACAGAAAAGCCTTTGAAACTGGATCAAAGGGAGAGAGTGGCAAGTGGAACTGAGAAGTTTACCAGAGACTGAAACACAAGGCATAGAAGCTCTTGCTTTTAGGAGAGTTAATGTAAAAGACAGACATCATTTGATTTGATTTTCAGAGTGTTCCTTCTAGCTGCACCAGGAGAAGCAGATCAAAGACTGGGACCATGGAAGTAAAGCAGAAACAGCAAGTTTGGGAAAAGATGGAAGCAGACTGTCAGAGCTGAAACCACAGTGGTGAAGGGATTGAATGCATTGTGGGTAAACTCTGAAATAAAGAGCAATATGCATTGATACCTAGGAAGTAAAGAAGATGAGTCAAGTGATAGCTCTAAGTCTTTGGCTTAATCAATTCAGCACCGGGATCCCATGGGGATCATGAAGAAGCAACACAATCCATCCCTGGTGCATGAGCTGCCTTTTTGGAGCCAACTACCTATGATGGCACACCTTGCACAGCCTTGAGGCAGGCGGAGGGGCTTGGACCTGCCTCTACTGAATGTACCTCCACATGGGAGGCCTTACCTTCTTGTAGGAAGGAATGGGAGGTGGGTTGGGACAGGAAGGCTGGAGGGTCAAGAGTGGGGAACAGGGGGATCTTTGACTGGTATGTAAAATGAATAAAAATAATTGTAATTAAAAAGAAAAAGAAAAGCAACACAAGATGAACAGACGTCTCACTATGGAAATGGCAGATGAAGATACCTGCAAAACAAAGTGGGCTGGTTAAGATGGCCCTCGGTTATAAGACCAGGATTCCTGGAAGGTCTGAGCTACAGGGAAAACTGTAATGGCCTTGAGCATGAAGATGTCTATTCAAATGAACAGGAATGGAGGCAACATGTCTGAGGTGCACTCATACAGAAAGCGAATGATAGGGGGAACCAAGAGCATTCCAAAGATAGGAAGCCCAATAACTCAGGAGGAGTCAGCCACAGATATGGAAATAAAGACCAGAAAACTAGAAGAATTTCTCAGAGGTGTCCCAGGGGCCAAGTGAATGCTACAGGACAGATGCTGTGATAAATTACAGCAACCACAACTGATAGATCAAACAAGACACAGACTGAGAAATGGTGACCCAGATCTCTAATGCAAGCAGTTGGTATTTAGAGGGGAAAGTTTGGGTGTAGAAATAAGGACAAAAGTCTGGGTAGAATGAATTGGAAGGTGCGTGAGAAACCAAAGACCAGAATTTTATGCGATGCAAAGAAAAGAAATGAGTAAGCAACAGGATGAAAAGCTTCTTCCTTCCCTACTTTGTTCCGAATGGAAACTGCCCACTTATACCAAAAACAAACAAAAGTTCTTGCCCTCAACTGGGTTAAACATGATGAAATGATGATGATGATGATGATGATGATGATGATGATGATGATGATGATAAACAAAAATTCTGGACTACTGACCAGAGTGGAGTAATATATGTAAGAGACATGCTTTTGAAACAGTATCCCAATGTGCTCACCCTTATGCACACCAGGTAGCCCATCCTGGTCTCCAATTCTTGATCCTGTGACTGTACCTCCCAAGTGCTGAGATTCTAGCCACATACCATGGCATCTGGTATAAATTCGTTTTATTAAATGAACAGAACATAGAAAAATGAGTACTGAACATGTACTCATGTACTTAGATACATATATGTGCAGTGGTAGGACAAAGAGGCCACCAATCCTAGAAGAGTAATATTTAAGGTAGTATAAGCATGCTAATCCTTTTAATCAGACCTCCATATTTCTTGTTTCATATTTTAAAAAAAGGTTCCAACACATAATAAGGTCCCTGGAAAATAGTATATTTAGCTTAGTGTACTATATTTTATTTAAATAGAAATATCAGATGAATTTATTCCTGTTTTTTTTGTGTGTGGATATTATATTTTGAAATTTCATGTTTTTATTCATGTAGCTATTTACTCAACCTCACTGCTACATACTTCTCATTGTAGTATACGGATGTACTACTGTTAATTTTAGAATTACTAGACAATTTTCAGATTCTTTTCATACTTTGTGCTCCAAAAACAGTTTCACTATGCGTTTATGACATACTTACACTCGCTACTCTTGGCATATATTCAAGAATACGATTTATAGGTTCTAACTGCCAGTTGTGTGTGGTAATGACCTGTTGTTCTTCAAAGTCATTGTATTAATTTATGCCGAGTAAGAACTCAAGACCCCCAAATTTCCAAATTTACACATTGGAAATTGGAGTTTAGGGGGAATTAGATGCACCCATCTAATACTGATACGGTGACTGCCATCTCTCAATTTCTTGCCAGTACTTGGTACACAGACTACAATTTGATCCATTATGAGGGTTTGCATTGGTAATACAGTGCCAGTTAATCTGCATCTATATGGCTATTAATTATATTTAGCATGTTCTCATATTTTTATATCCCATTTTGGTTTCCTGTTTTGCACTGTTTGCTTTTATTTTCCTTTCATGTTTTCCCCTGGCTCTAGAGAGCATTGTCTTCCTTGGTAGTACCTCATTATGAGCTACTCTGTCACCTATAACTTCTAAACACGGTCAGGGGGCAAATCAGAGAAAATCTTCTGCAGAAAAAAATGCTACTAAAAGGTTTTGCTTTGCTGTTTCATATTAGCAATTGGGATAGTTTCAACTCCCCAAAAGAATGAGCCAATGCATGAGCACTCACCCATGCTTATTGACATTGTGGGCTTTAAGTGCCACGTGTATTAACTGAGTAGATTGCCTACAAGATTGCAGCCTTCTCTTGCCTTGTACTTCATCACTCCAAACGATGTCATTCGCAATGCAGAACTGACAGGCACTCATGCCATGCCTTGGTTCTATATCCCCAATCCATTAGTATTGGCTCAGGGTCAGCCTTTTGAATACAAGATCAATTCTAATATAGTTACATTGACTTCTATGTCTATCAGAGAGTAGATAGAAAGTTGAGTGAGATCAATAAATTCCAAACAACAAATAAGAAAATAATACATGGAGTATATGAGCCAGTTAGCATGCATGGATTTCTCTGGGCTGGTCATTGATTTAAATATAGGTAGTTCAGAAATGATGTGCTTGTGTTCATATCTGAAATCCAAAGTGAAATCAACCCCTCAAGCTGTATCTTGCTGAGAATAAAATAAATGACAAACATCCTTGGTCTTTTACCCACAATCTTACTTATTCAGAGTCTTAGAACCGGTTAAAGTCTTTTTTCAAGTGTTCATGTTAGATAGTTTACTACAGAATGTGGTCCTCTGTGCCTATCTTCCAGATTACAAAAGTTTATTGTATTTATTTTTGAAGTTCTGTTTATGTCTGTGTGCCTATATGTGGTTATGTATGCAGATGCCTGTGAAAGCCAGAAAGGGGCACTGGATCCCTGGAGCTAGAGTTATTGGTGGTTGTAAGCCACACTACTTGTGTACTGATTCCAGGTTTTCTCCAAGTACCTGAAGCCCTCTGTATTACTGAGATATCTGGCCCTAGCCAAGATTCTATCTAAGTCCATGCCTACTTTGTAGGACTTTCTTCATCTCTATGTCTCTAGAGGTCCCTCCAATTGCCAATACCATACAGCACTTACCACTTAGCTCAAATTTAGAGGGTGATAACCCTTGCTTCCCGTACAGAATCTTCTGTTTGTGTTGGCTACTTCCATGGTCAGGGCCCCCGAAGTTCTAAAACTGAGATGAAGCATCAGTTCATGTCTCATTCATGAAGCATCTTCTCTGGATTTAAGAAAAATGCCAACCAAATCTGTTGTTACAGACAGAAGCTTGTATTTATATATCTTGCTAATTCCATGCCCATCAAGGTTTTCCAGTCTCCATTCACACCCTTCTCATTTGTAACTGAAGCAGTGAGCCTGACCATTTCCATAGTTCTTTCCTGTTACTCTTCCATGCATTCTGAATATAGATTCACATTGAAATGAGTAAGTACTTTTAAACCAACGACAACAGCAACAACAACATCTAGCTATATTAGCCCAAGCAGTTTTGGCTGAAAGATTTTGGCCAGCATGAACTCTTTCTTCTCTTTCTCCTTTTTCTTCTTTGTTTGTTTGTTTGGTTGTTTTTCAAGACAGAGTTTTTCTGTGTAGACCAGGCTGGCTGCCCGGGAATTCACACTGTAGACCAGACTGGCCTCGAACTCACAGAGATCCTTCTGCCTCTGCTTCCTGAGTGCTGGGATTAAGGGCATATGCCTCCACTTCTTCGCTCTCTTTTCCTTCTTAAAATCACATGCTTATGTATCAGATACTGGCTTCTTGCTTTGAAATACCATTACATACATCCTAAATCAGTCTGCTGACGAGAAAATCGGGTTCTTGTTAAATCTTGAAATACCAAACTTGACAATTTAATGGAGACCATCATTATTAAGGGAATAAACAATTTCTGCAAAGAAAACACCAAGTATAATCCTTGTGCTTTGCAAATGAAAGCCTTTTAATTGGTACTGAATCTTACAAAGGTGATAATACTACTGGCCTGAATACTCCCCCACAGCAACTCTACATCCAAGTCTCATCATGTTTTACCGTGATTCAAGCCCAAGAGCCTGATTTCAACTGTCAGGTTCCTCACCTTCAGGCTTATCACTTGTTGCAGCCAGTAAGCAGTCCTGGCAGTATATTAGAAAGTGGGAGAAGAGAAGGGTCAGTACTTTACTTCCCCAGCTTCTTTTCGGCCATCTGTGTTTTGAAAACAGACACCTTTTCAACCCAAAGCCTGCAACTGCAATAGGTGTCTGACCCTACAGCAACAACTCTCCAAAGAACCTATTAGCCACTCTCTCCCTGGCCCTTTCACACTTAAGTAGGGTATGGTGTTTTATTGCCAGAGTGCTTTATGATCCATTATTCATCTCCCTTAACCTGACTCACAAGTTTATAAAAGATTCCTTTATTAAATCCCCACAAATGGCCCCTTTTGAGCATACCATGATGATCTCTGGATCTTAGCTATTTCAAAAGAGGAAATTAAGTCATAGCAGTACTGTGCTACTCATTCTCTCCAGACCATACAGCTAGAGAGTGGCACCGTGAGATTCAAATCCTAGCTGTCTGGCTTTGCAATCTGCTCCTGCCAGTACACTCTGCTGCCTCGGGGTCTGTGTGCCTCCAAATTTATCCAGACAACTGCCTTTTTAGCTTTAATATAGGCCCGCAGTGTCTCGTTGCCAGATGAAGTCAATGGTAAAGGCGTCGTCCCTTGCCAGGAGAGAAAGATCACAGATCTATTTCAGAAAGGATGTGGGCAGAGTTAACCATGAGAAAGAAAAGGAACTCATGAGGCCAAGATTTTCATATGATCATCCAGTCTTGCCGCTCCCTGTTTGGCATATCCATGGGAGAAACAGAGAGGAAAGAATTTAAGAAAAAAAATATACACAGCACGCAGTTAAAAAAGAAGGGGCCAGCAAGTAACAGAGCGAGTCAAAATCCCGACTGCAAACCTGAGTCTCAGGCCAGTCTTTTGTCTGAACTAAAACCAAGAATGAGGCTGGATTTAACTCAGGAAGGAACTTGGAAAAGGAATTGTCACCGAGTTATTCAAAGTGGCTGAGGAGACACCCCACTGAAATCCTAGAATAAATCATTCAAATCATTCAATTAAGTCACAGTTAGATAAATTGCAAGGCCTGGTTCTACAATCTAACTGGAAGACAACATCATTTTAATGCCAGTGTGTTGCATACCTACACTAATTTGGCACTAACCTACGGAGCTTTGCTAAAATCTTCCATATCTTGATTTAGGTGCATGCGTGTGTGTGTGTGTGTGTGTGTGTGTGTGTGTGTGTGTGTATGTGTGTGTGTGTGTCTGTGTCTGTGTTTTCAAGAGGTCTAACTGTATTGTTCTGGCTGTCCTGGAACTCAGTATATAGACCAGGCTGGCTTTCAACTCACAGAGATGCAGGTGCCTCTGCCTCCCAAGTGCTGGTATTCAGGCATGTACCCAGTTTTGAAGGGCAGATGACAGGAGGTCCATTTGTGAGGTGGAGAGAGAAGGACTGCACGGTGGAAATCATTTTCTTAAAATCTGAACTTAAGTTGTCAACGAAAGTACAAGCACACATTTGCAGTGCATTATAGTGTGTGTATAAGCCAAGAGCACAGTAAAGAAACTGTAAAGATAACTGCTTCATGGATAGGAAAAATGGTATTTTTTATATAGATAAGAGAGAGAAGCTGCCTCTCGGAATCAGAGAGAAGAGGGAGAAAAGGCAGGGAGAAGAACAGACTGGCGATTGCTGAGTCTATGTAAGAAGAGAGTGGAAAAAGTGAGAGCATCCTGCCAGTCATAGGGAGTTCTATTGAGGCAGGAAGAGGTTGGCTGGAACAGCCTTGGGACTACTGTGGGACTCTGATCTGTTGGAAGCTTGTTTGAGTTAAGAGAGAATTGGAGCCAGGCGGTGGAGGCACATGCCTTTAATCCCAGCATTCGGGAGGCAGAGCCAGGAGTTTGAGGCCAGCCTGGTCTACAGAGCAAGATCCAGGACAGGCACCAAAACTACACAGAGAAACCCTGTCTCAAAAAAAACAGAGAGAGAGAGAGAGAGAGAGAGAGAGAGAGAGAGAGAGAGAGAGAGAGAGAGAGAGAGAACTGGATGCCCCTTCTGGAGGTTTTGGGGTTTTAAGAACAGAAACCCACTTTACAAGGTTGAATGCTGGATGAATGCTGGATGAATGCTGAGTACTCACCAGCTCAGAGTCTAGCCTGGGCTAAGTCCAGACTGCCATCTTGGGGAATTGGACCTGGCAAATTTAAAACCCAGTGCCCTAGAAAAGGGAAAAACACATCATCTTGAACTCGACCTAATTTCTCCCATTTCTGCAATGTGTCATTTTGACTAAGTTTTGAGGTTATACAAATAAAACAAAATAAAATTATTTTCATTGTGTAATTTCCTTATAACAATCCCAGGTAAAGTAAGGATAGAGCATAATTCCTAGCCTATGGTTGGCATCTATCTAAAATAAGTTGGTAGCTCAACCACACACTGTCAATTGCAGGGTCTACCTGGATTCATGTAATTCATGTATCTCTGAAATAGTCTACAGCCCAAGAGTGTGAGCATGCTAACTTCATTTCCTGATGACTTGCAAGACTATTTAAGCAGAAAAGCCTCACTATTTGATGAAGTTCCTTTCACGTTCTTTTTCTTCTTCAGATTCTTGGAGAAATACTCAGCAATAATACAAGCACTTTATTCAAATTCACTTTAAAATAAAATACAGTTACCAGAATCCGGGAAGTCCTATCAGTACTTAATTCTAGAGAATTTCAAATGATAAAACCATGGGATCTGCTAGGTTGGCTTTTTCTTGCTGCATAGTCTTTTTTTTCCCCCCCAGAGGTAGAGAGATTGTAGGCTTCTGCTGTTGTAGGCAGGACTACTAACAGTGTTTACAAAAACGGTTGAGAAAACCCATGTCTGTCAGACAGCTTTTTACCACATCAATTATAAATGCATTTTCCCTTGGGTGGTATTATCTCTCGCCCAAGGAATTTTCCACTGTCCTAGAGCATTTGCTGAGGAGAATTGATTAGGAAGGCGGCTTCCCAGCAGATGGAAAGAAACTGCAGATGCGTCAGTTTGTTGGTGTTGTTGCCCTCGTAGCGTAAGTACTGCAAGAAGGCGAACAATTACAGCTGAAAAAAACTCAAGCGGAAGCTGGTGCGAGAGAATTGGAAATTTGCCCCTGCAGAGCGGAACAGACCCAGATAGGGGACGGAATACATCTCCCTCAACAAAGTGATGCTTGCTAGTGAAGGAATTACAGACTTCAGCCATGTGCAGGGAAAGGAGGGCTGGTATTTGTTTAGGGCTAGGGGCTGAAATGATCTGGATTGGCCGTACCAACAGTGCAGCGTTTTTCTGCTAGTAGATTGTACAGACCCTATTTCATATTCTCTCTCTCTCCCTCCCTCCCTTCCCCTTCTCTCCTTCCTCCATCCCTTCTTCTCTTACCCTCCCTTTTGTTCCTCCGTCTTTCTTTCGCTCTTTGACTAAGGTCATGGTTTGCTAACTGAAAGATGAGTTCCCACAAAACTCTTTTAAGTGCCTGCAGATATTTTTCTCAGTCCTTTTCAAGTCGATATAAGTGTTCAAATTAACACATTCCCTTTCTTATTTCCATGAAAACATTTTTGATTGTTTGATTCTGAATATAGTCAGTGGTGGCTCTTTTTAATTTCTTTTTACAGACTTTTTATTTTGCATTTAGCTTCCTACCAATATTTCCTAAGTATTGGACTAATAGCCTAGCTAAAAAAAAAAGTAGATTATGTTGATAGACATAGGGGACTTTATAAGTGTATAAAAGGTGTTAAAACTATGCATTTTTTCTAAAATTATGTGTTATGTTTGTTTGTGTATTTATGTACAGACATGAGCATGTGAGTCAAGATGTCTGAAGAGGTAAAAAGGGGGACTTAGTTATCCTGGGTAGCAGATACAGGTGCTTGGGTGCTGGGTACCAAATTTTGATCCTTTGCCAGAGCTGTAAGTGCTCTTAACCTCTGGACCATCTCTCCAAGGCAAAATGATACTTTTTGTTTTTGTTTTTGTTTTTAAATTCAGTAACAGCCTGACTATAAATTTCCCTGTCGGAAACATCTAAAGCTACGTTATCTCACATAGAAGACATAAGCCACTTGCTCTTTGGCCACTCCAAGTTGAGGTACACTGCTAGAATATTTACTTAATCATAAAGAGGATCAGTATCTACTGAATCAAAATACAAAGGATTTCTGTAATAATGTGAGTACATGTGTAAAGAAATATTTTGAAAATATTGAATGAAATGAAAAGAGATGTTAAAATATGTTTTATTATTTTCGTATAGACATGTTTTTAAAATCTTTATTTTAATGGTGTGGCCTGTGTCATACTGAACATATTCCAGGATGGGCCCATGTACAAACTAGACAGACTCAAAGGGCAGAGAGAGAGAGAGAACTTGAAGCTGGGTGGGTTGAGAAGGAGAGGTGGACGTAGAGAGGAGTAGATATGATCTAAATACATAATATAATATTGTCTAAGAATACAAGATATTACTTAAAATTACTTCTATTTTTTCTTATTAAATAAATATATGTGCTCTTGCATCTAAGGTGTGTGTGGGTATGTGCATGCCACGATGGCATAGGCGGAGTTCAGAAGATCGCTTTGTGGACTCAGTTTTCCTCTTCCACTTTTTCCTGAGCTCCAGGATATGGAGCTTGGATCTTCTGGCTTTCGTAGCAACTGCTTTGGCCTGTTGAGTCCATCTCACTGAGCCCCTCTTCATCTTCTTACTATCTCTGTTAATATTAGACGATCATAGGAAGTTGGATCATACGTGAGTGACTCATATTTGCACCCTGCATTTGATTTCTATGGGATCAATATTTTAAAAGAAAGGAAGGGCTATATTACATATAGAGGGTCCACTATTGCATTGTCTATACAGGCAACTGCAGTATATCAATAAGGAAATGATGGTGAGCACGAGGGTCTGACACACAATTTGATGCTGTAGTAATGGGAAGCCTAGATATGCCAAAGACATGTAAGTGAGAAAGAAAAGAAAGAACTTATAAGAACAATAGTTGCAGCAATCTACAAAAATATGTGCAAGCGAAAGGGGAAAAAATCTGGAGGAAATTGTGAAATATAATACTTGATAAAGAAAGTAAAATATTTGAAAATAACTCTTTTGTCTTGAAAGCTATACAATTAGTATTATACCACTGATTAATTCTGCACATAAAACAGCTAGATAAAAAGCTGTTTTAGGAAGGTATTTAGTCACTTCTTTCTGAGTCTTCTAGATTAATACTCAAGTATTTTACAAACTGAGGCAGCCAATCATTGCTGCCACAGAACAATGAGTGCTTCTGATCCAGGAGGATATGCACGGTTTGTGCCTACACAGAGGCACCAAAACACCGTATAAATCATGTGTGTAGGAGTATGTGTGCATGAACACAGATACAGGCAGAGCAGGATTCAATTCATCCATTAAAGGAAAAACACAAGTTTTTTTTTTTTTTTATGTAAGATCTCTTGAAACATCAGTGTCATTGCTATGGTGACCATTTCTTTGTCATGTGATCTGCTTGCTCCTTTATAGCCTGGACAGAGTGCCTTTTTGTTTTCTTTTTTTTTCTTTTTCTTTTTTCCCTGCTGGTCCTCTTTTTTATCTTCCTACCTTACGTTCAGTTCTGTGCACATCCTTACCAAGCTCTGGAATTGCCAATTTCCTGGATCTAATTTCTTAGCAACCACTAAGAGGGTTACTCCTTAAGCACATCAGACTATTCATTCCCTTCATTGATGGCATTTCTTAGCTAAATCACCTCCAGGGCAACTCAGAACAGTTTACATGGTGTTGTGTGCCTGGCCCTGCATATAATTAGCAACTTATCTAAGCACTCACCCCTTGTGAGTGTTTACAGAACTGCCAAACTTCCTGTTGACTGCTAAATACAACATGGGAGTTTCTGAGGAATTTTTTTCTTTCCTGATCATTTCTTACACTCTTTGATCTTACTGCACACACACACACACACACACACACACACACACACACACACGCATATACATATACATACATATACATTTTCATACATGTATATACATATATACATACACACATATATAGGTGTATGTGTGTATGTATATATATGTGTATATATGTGTATGTATGTATGTATGTATGTGTATATATATATATATATATATATATATATATATATATATATATATAAACTCCAAGATTAAAATGAACATGAACTTCCCTAGGAAACTATTGGAAAATTAACCCTGATTGATACTGTATTTCCTCTTTTCTCCCCACTCCCATAATGCTTTAGTCATATATATATTATTTCACTTTCACAGTGTTTCAAAGTATTTGGTTTTATAATTTTCAGTAGATGGCTAAAAGTTTGAAAGTTGTCACCGGCTCCTAACAAGTGATGAGCACTTAACAGTATTCTGTG
Source organism: Peromyscus californicus insignis (assembly GCF_007827085.1). Taxonomy (NCBI): domain Eukaryota; kingdom Metazoa; phylum Chordata; class Mammalia; order Rodentia; family Cricetidae; genus Peromyscus; species Peromyscus californicus. Next base: position 16,542,826 of record NW_026294492.1, read on the forward strand.
AAATGAACAACCATGAAAATGAGCAGAAAATGCTCATACAAGTACTTTAAATTAGCTTTTATTACATCCTGCCAATAGTAAAATTAGCACTTGTTTGTTTAAAGACTGTTTGCTATTTTAGCCCAAATATTAGTGGTAAGGTATGGATGACTGTTATGTTTTCACTGGCATATGAGGTATTATACAACAAAATATCTCAACACAGATTACCTAAAGGGATGGGCAGAGGAGGAGGATGCAGACACATGCCACCTGCACTTGTTTGGAAACTTCCAAGTGTATAAACTCAGTTACAGCATGAAAGGTGAATCCAGGGTCCAGGTAAATGTTAGTATTAGATATTTGAGTTTTGCTAGAAAATCATTTTTCATTGGGTTGCTCCTTTTAAATATCATGACCAGAAGTGTCTGTGGGGAAATCAAAGAAAAGTGTTTGCCTTTACTTCTCTTTGTTATACGTGCTATCTGTTCCGAGATTGTGACACCTTGTTGCTTTTGTTTGGTAAGAATGGATTTCCTGTGGGACCCTGAGGTAGTTTTTGAAATTGCAAAGAAATGAATGACTATCTCCCACAATTAATTGGGAAAAAGGTGTATGTTAGACTTACAAAATTCATGCTAAGCACGTTTTAAAATCTTGCTCAATTTGCATATATTTTTCTTTTCTTTTATAAGAAAAACTACAAACTAATGCTTCTCTACAATGAGCATCCAATGCATGAGACCTGGATCTAATGACAAAAAGGTGTGTGTGTGTGTGTGTGTGTGTGTGTGTGTGTGTGTGTGTGTGTGTGTATCTTGTCCAATGAAAACATGTTTAGAATAAAATTATAAGAGCATATGTAATCATAAATTGGCAGGTTTGGATAGCTTGATGATTCCTTTCTGTACCTCTCAATGACAAATAAGACCATTCTTGAGTTTTACTAAGAATAAAGTGAATTTAAAGAATAGCATTTGTTTTATGAAAGAAATATCTTCTGAAGTTGTGACCTTATCCTTCCAAGTAAGTTTATGACAATTCTTTTATTCAAATGTTACTTTAAATAGCCTTTATCAAATCACTGCATGTTTATTGTTACCAAAATAATGCACTAGTACATAAGAACTCTTACAAGTACACAAAAACTGTCTAAGAGATTATGAAGAATCTAAAGGGAGCAAGAGAGATATCTCAGATTTTAATGTCACTTATGTGTTGAAATGTCCACCTTTGTCTACCTGTAACTCTAGTTCCAGGGCATTCAACACACTCTTCTGGCCTCTGTGAGCACCTGTACAGACATGGGGCACATAAATTTATGTGGGCGCACACATTAACAAAATTAATTCAGAAATCTTTGTTGTTGTTGTTGTTTTATAAAAAAGAAGATCTGACTACATATACTCAGGGCAAACAATGATAATAATAGGAATATTAGTTTCAAGGATGCACTATATCCACCTCTCTATGAAAGTCAGTCAATAAAGTATATCAAGATATCTATTCATCCAAAATATCTCCTAGCCAAGTTAAGATAGCATGGACATTCCCAACTTTGCTGTGCAAAACTATTTAAATCTGGGACATAGCATACTGTAGAATCAAGATAAAATAAAACAATTTTAATATGTTGAAGTTTTCTATTATAAGCATAGTGGGTAGGAACTCCTTCCTGAGCTCAGATCAGGTTGCTAGGTGACCTTCTCCACGTCCTTGTCTTTTAACAGATGGCTTGTTTTGACTGAGAAGCATGCACCACCTTCCCATGGAGCAGCCACCCACAATCTAATGTTGCTAGATGGCACTCATTTAGGCTTTCCATAGCGGCCCACGGCCAATTAGTCCAAGTGTAATAGAAAGTCATGTTCGAAAAACAAAAAGAAATCGCCACAGAGCAGTTTCCATGAGGAAAGCTATCAGGCATCCACATTGGAGGTATGCCAAGCCCAAGGAAACAGGAGGCGGGAAAGACTGGTGGTGCAAAGAGAGGTACCCAGCTTCAAGATGGAAGTGCTGGAGAGAGAGCGAGAGAGAGCTGGAAATGGGGTCCAAAAGCAATGGCTGCTCAGAGCTGATTAGCTCACCTGAAGGTGACAGGAAAGAAAAAGAAGAAAAAATCCCTGCTTTGGACCAGAAACAAGAGAAATGCTCTAAGCTCATTACCATCAGGGGGCCAACCGGCTTTGTGCCCACAGAAATTAGCAGAGAGAATTACAGAATAATGGCTGCCTTTAGTAAACAGACTTAATGCCTGGACCTAGCTTTGCTGCCTTCAGGTCCCATATTCCTCCTAAGAATAAAAGGGAGCATTGTATTGAAGACTATTCAAGACTCTTGATGTCAATAAACAAGCTTGGCATGATGTTCCCGGGAGGGTGGGGGATGGGGGCGAGGAATGTATCCTGGCAATAAAAAAAAAATTACAATGTGGAAAACAGTTTTGAAAGGAAAACTCTTTGAAAACGCAAAACACAGAAGGCTGTCCCTCACCAAGGCAACTTTCTGTGATTTGGGATAAAAATAAATAAATAAATAAACATATCAAATATACACTTCAGAAAAATTGTATTACCAGAGGGTCCTTGTTGGGTAAATTTATAACTAAATACACGAGGATGCCTCTTCTGATTGATACAGATATTTCCTGGATTATCTCAATTTGATGAGAGACATGATCCCTTAATGAAATATGTATACCATAGGGAGGGAGGTAAATTTTCCTTTGTATAAACAGAACCATTCCCCAAAATTGCTATCAGACTATCTGATTTCTGTCTTGTTGAGGAGTAATATGGCATTATTTGGATAACCAGTAATGCAGAGCACACGCTGACACCAAACCTGAACTATTCCGTGAAGAGTACAGAATAGCAGTATTTTGGTTTTTTCAATTGCTACTTTTAAATGCCTGCCAGGTGCTTGGGAACTATGCACCAAAAAAAAGGTCTTTACTCTTCCTCTAATATTTTCTCAATTCAAAGGTCTAGATAAACTGGCTTTAGGTTTGGACGATGCATTGGAGGATGTTCTGGCTTTAAAAAAAAAAGCACACTTTGTGATATTTGTAATGTTTACATTGGGGGATAGTGATTTTGAAGGATCTCAAAAATGTCAGTTTATCTCCAGAACTGCTGGAATTGGAGCTGAATGAGAGGCCATTAAGACTGTCAACCAAGAGGAATCATACATGATCAAATATTGTGTGTAAGAAAAACCAACAGTGCCGGGCGGTGGGTTGCACGCCTTTAATCCCAGCACTCAGAAGGCAGAGCCAGGCGGATCTCTGTGAGTTCGAGGCCAGCCTGGACTACCAAGTGAGTTCCAGGAAAGGCGCAAAGCTACACAAAGAAACCCTGTCTCGAAAAACCAATAGTACCAGATCTGAAGTGGGACTTACATTTCAAACTGCAGGCACTGGTCTAAGTCCAAGCCACATCTCCTTTGAGAGGACTCTAGCAGGAGAGGCTGCCCACTTACTTGGGTTATAAACAATGGCTTAATCTCCCTGAAGAAGTCTAGAGAACTAGAGAACTAGACTTCTTCATGTTAGAGTCAATGTGCATTAAGGTACATTGACTAGAACAATGGTTTCTCTCATGCTGGTGACCAGTTTGTTACTGCTTTGAGACTGACATCCATGTCAAGATGTTTCTGAGGGACTTCTATGAACAAACTTCTAGCTCCACTGGTCCATCCCTTAATTATTCTGTATTCTGCTTTCTCAACTTAAAAAAAAATGCAGTTGATGCCAGAAGCTATCTTAAGAAGGACAATACTAAGTGGGATAATGTATGCTAAATGCATAGAAGGTGTGCATTCAAAAATTTTATAGTAATGTGATGACACATGCAGTTGAGTCAGAAGCTCATGTACCAACATATGGTGACTTTCTTAAGAGATTGCCAGTAACACACATCAAGAAAAGGCTTATTTGGCATAAGAACTCCATGAGTTTGTATTCATAGCTGTAATGGTGACGGCAGAGGCTACCATTTATGCTGATAACTACTAAAACAGATTGCTGTATAGAAGACTATTTCCCCTACAGCCCTTCCCTTGTCTTTTTAGATTTTTTTTTAGAGAATAAAAACCAAATTAGGCCATGTGATCCTTTGTGTTTGTTCTGGTCCTTTACATAACTGTTCTAATATGCCTCTTTATTTCCCAGGTATACATAAATGCAAATATTAGGAAATTTATTTTTGATGTCATTGTCAGTTTTAGATTGTCAAAATATGAATTAGATCAAAAGAACAGACAAAAATATCTCTGATTTATAGCATGGGGGAGAATTTCGAAACCTAAGAATCCAAGAGGAAATAGACACGTAGGACACAGTTGTTTGTAATTGTGAAGCTAGACTTTATCCTTGGTTCAGAGAGAGGGGCATTATTTGACCCCTAGTTGCAGCCAGGCAGATACTAAGTGACATAATATTTCTTTCAACAAACGCATACTTCTAGATTAGACCAAGATACTCCAGGGCATGCATTTTTACAAAAGCCAGTAACTTGTATGTAGATCAGGGATAACTTAAGAGTTTAGGGTGCAGAAAAGTTGTTCTGTGCTTTCCGTTGGCCTACACAATGACTTAAGGCAATCTCAGCTCATTGCCTTGCAAACTGTTATCTCCCTAAGCAAAGACCTTGTCATCTTTTAAAAAATTAGTGTAGGATGTGAAATTACTACCATACAGAAATCATGTGATTCCTGAGGTCTCTTGTCATGCTTGAATAAACCTCATTTTATCCTTTATTTGAGGATTCAGAGATAGTAGCTCCATCTGTTAAGGCATTTTGAATGGGCATGTATCTGACCTTACAAACAAAATTTTTCCAAATGCAACTAGAAAATCATTGTAACTGGCATGGCTGGAAGGGGAGATACATGAAACTGATTAGAAAAAAAAACTATGTTCTTTTTGATAAGTTGTTTCCACTTGAAAGATGGAGGTTTTACAAATTTTATCAGTTTTCAAATTTGAGGACACACTTCTATAGAAGAGTTGGTCGGTTTCTCTCTCTCTCTCTCTCTCTCTTTCTCTCCCTTCCTCCCTCCCTCTATATCTCTCTTTCCCCACCCCATCTCTCTTCCTCTTCTTCCTCCTCTTTCCTATTTTGAATTGCTCAGCAGTTAGAAACTATCAATACCTCAAAACATTTTTAACCCACATACCTATAACACCTGATTTTTGACAAAGAAGCCCAAACTGTGCAATGGAAAGAAGAAGGCATCATCAACAAATGGTGCTGGCATAACCGGATGTCAACATGTAGAAGACTGCAAATAGAGCCATGCACAAAACTCAAGTCCAAGTGGATCAAAGACCTCAATATTAAACCAGATACACTAAACCTGATAGAAGAGAAAGTAGGAAGTAGTCTTCAAAGCATTGGTACAGGAGACTACTTCCTAAATATAACAACAGCAACACAGACACTGAGAGCAACAAATGATAAATGTGACCCCCTGAAACTCCTATAAAGAAAAGGACATGGTCAATATGACAAAATGACAGCCTACAGAGTAGAAAAAGATCTTCACCAGTCCCACGTCTGACAGAGGGCTGATCTCCAAAGTATATAAAGAATTCAAGAAATTAGACACCAAAATATAGAACAATCTAATTTAAAAAATGGGATAGAGAGCTAAACTGAATTCTCAACAGAAGAATCTCAAATGGCTGAAAGACATCTAAGGAATTAATTGTTCAACATCCTTAGTCATCAGGGAAATGCAAACCAAAACAACTCTGAGATACCATCTTACCATCATAGTCAGAATGGCTATCATCAAAAACACTGATAGGCCAGGAGGTGGTGGCAGACGCCTTTAATCCCAGCACTCGGGAGGCAGAGCCAGGCGGATCTCTGTGAGTTTGAGGCCAGTCTGGTCTACAGAGTGAGTTCCAGGACAGGCACCAAAACTACACAGAGAAACCCTGTCTGAAAACAAAAACAAAAACAAAAACACCGATAACAGGTTATGTTGGAGAGGATGTGGAGTAAGGAGAACACTCGTCCACTGTTGGTGGGAGTGCAAACTTGTACAACCACTTTGGAAATCAATATGGCAGTTTTTCAGAAAATTCAGAATCAATCTTCCTCAAGACCCAGCTATACCACTCTTGGGCATATACCTAAAGAATGCTCAATCATACCACAAAGACACGTGCTCAGTTGTGTTCATAGCAGCATTATTCCTAATAGCCAGAACCTGAAAATAACCTAGATACCCCTCAACTGAAGAATGGATAAGGAAAATGTGATACATATACACAATGGAATACTACTCAGCAGTAAAAAAAAAAATGGTATCATGAAATTTGCAGGCAAATGGATGGAACTAGAAAATATCATCCAGAGTGAGATAAACCAGACTCAGAATGACAATCATGGTGTGTATCCACTCATAAGTGGATACTAGAGTATATCCAGACTACAATCCACAGCTCCAGAAAAGCTAGCTAACGAGGAGGACCCAAAGAGGGACACATGGGTCATCCTGGGAAGGGGAAATAGATGAGATCTCCATGAGTAAATGGGGGATGAAGGAGGCCAATGGAGGATATGGGGTGGGGGATGGGAACATAAGGGAATGGGATGGTCAAGCTGGAACAGTGATAGAGTGGGAGAGCAAGGACAGAGGGAGACATCATTGGGATACAGAGAAATTGGGTAATAAAGAAGTTCCCAGGAATCCTCAAGAATGACCCCAATTTAGACTACTAGCAATAGTGGAGAGGGTGCCTGAACCGGCTTACCCCTGTAATCATATCAGTGAATACCCTAACTGTCATCATAGAGCCTTTCTTTAGTAACTGAAGGAAGCAGATGTAGAGATCTACAGCCAAACACCAGGCTGAGCTACAGTAGTCCAGTCTAAGAGAGAGAAGAGGGAGTCTATGATCAAGAGGCATCAAAATCATGATGGGGAAACCTAACCAAATCAAACTAATGGGAACTCATGAAATTTAGACCAACACCTGTGGAGCATCCACAGGACTGGACTAGGCTCTCTGCATAAGCAAGACAGTTGTGTAAGGGCTCCCCTGGCAGTAGGATCTTGATCCATCCCTGGTGCATGATCTGGGTTTTTGGAGCCCACTACCTATAGTAGGACACTTTGCACAGCCTTGAGGCAGGGGGAGAGCCTTGGACCTGCATCTGCTGACTCCCCATGGGAGGCCTTACCTTCTTGTAGGACGGGATGTAGAGTAAGTAGATGGGGGAAGGCTGGAGGGGTGGGAGGAGGAAAGAAGGGGATCTGTGATTGGTATGTGAAATGAATAAAAAAATTCTTAATTAAAAAAAAAGGATCTTAAAAACATTCCCAAAGTGAACAGTGTTTAAAAAACAAAGCATTTAAAATGGTGATTCCTGTTAAAAGATTTCAAAATTCAGATAAAGTCAGTGAAAATCAACTCACAGCCTCTCTCATCTGCTATAGTTACAATCACTAGTGCAAACCTTGATGAAAATGCTTAATTGACTTGAGGACAGAGAAAGAAGATACTATGGGCGTTTATTCAACCTGGGGTGTTTTAAAGAATTACCCTTATTCCTCGAAGACTAGTACTTTCATCACCAGTGTGAGCTGCGGAAGCTCTGAGGCTTTGCTCAGTCCTCATCCCTACGAGACAGAGTTTTCAGTATTTGCTGCTATCAAAATAAAAGTAATCATTTGGATGCCAAAGTAGGTATCTCACTGAAATTTGCTTCTGCGAAACATAGTGGTCTGTATTTTGTTGGGTTGATGCAATTATTTTTTTTCCTAGTTTGTGCTTTTCTAGGAAACAGGCACTTCATATTGCATGGAAACAAAAAGTGAGCAAAATATTTGAGAAGGTTTTTAGGGCTAATATATATGCAGATGGTAAATTCCCAATGCAAAAATAAGTTTCGTGAAAAAAAATGCTGCTGTGTATTTTGTTTTGTTTTGTTTTGGTTTTGGTTTTTCGAGACAGGGTTTTTCTGTGTAGCTTTGCGCCTTTCTTGGATCTCACTCTGTAGCCCAGGCGGGCCTCAAACTCACACAGATCTGCCTGGCTCTGCCTCCTCTTTGCTGGGATTAAAGGCGTGCACCACCACCGTCTGGCGGCTGCTGCTATGTATTTATATATATTTTTTAATAAAGGAACTTGGTAAATTTGCAGCAAATTCTCAGAAAGTCCAGAGAATAAAAACACAACTGAATAATTTACAGATGTATTATTACACATGATTTTTAAAAATGCATAATATATGTCAATACATTTAGTCAGTTTATATCTTCTGAAAGACTTTTTGGAAGTAGTTGTAATTTATCTTCAAAATGCTTTTTTTTAAAAAGGAAGAGAAAGGAGAAAACACCTATTCCAAAGCTGTATAGGAAATGTCAAGGGTCAGGATATTACGACCCAGCATCGCAAGAAATGAAACCAATAAACTGCCCATAAAGAAAAGCACATCTTTCCAGGTTATATCTGAAATTAAAAATATGTTCTTCGTTAACCAGAGACACAACTTCTAGAGAAAGTATTAAAATGCAGAATTCTGGTGTAGGATGTCTGGGGAAAGGCCTCACTTATGCATCCCTAACAAGCTCCCAGTTAAAATCAGTGTTTGCTCTGTCACATATGGTGGAGCCCGACCCAAGGCTAACAGTAAATGCGGTGCTGGGCAGGAAAAGGTCACAAGCTGCTTCATCTGACTTGTTAATTTGACTTGTTTGGTCCCTTGGCTGACTCTTCTCTGCTGCCTATGGCCCAGAAAAAGCAGCTTTGCCTCACATCTACTTAGGGCAATGGCTTGGATGCTATTGTTTCTTTCTCTGTCTGTTCTTCCTATCAAAGAAAAGCATTACCACTGTCACAAGATTAACTATAGTTAATCAACTGTAGAAGTGGTAATGGTAGTGTTACTGCTACAAAACTATATAACGGAACTCTGTTAAATGCTCTGAAAGAACTCACTCATACCTTCTGCCCTATGAGACAGCTACTCTGTCCACTTCAGCTCACATTCCAAACATTTCAGCCACCCAATAGTTTTCTTACATGGTTCAAAATTTTACCCTGAACTTTCCTATCCATTCTCATGTAAGAATCTTCTCTCATTCTGAACTGATATGGAATACTCAGCTAACACTAATATGTCAATGGCTTTTTGTGTCAGTTTTTTGTCTCCTTATCCTGTTCATGGAAAATAATAATTATAATAAAAATGGTCAGATCTACGCTGAATTACTTAAATATAGACACAAAAGTCTTTTAAAAGTTCAAATTATAGTTTCCTAAGTATGGGCATCTTAAGACTCGATGGCCAATATGTTCTCCTTTTAACTCAGTAAACCTCAATGTATTTAATGTTTTCTCAGGAACCTTCAAATGATAGTTTGGGGAGTTCAATATACTAACTTACACAACAGTCTTCCATGTACTCTGTTCATGGACTGAGGCCTGGTGAAATGGCACGGGGCATAGATCACAGAGGAAGGAAAGCCAGAAATCAGGGTTTCTATATGAAGTTTAAAAAAGAAAAAGCAAAGTATTTGACAGGAGACCTTTTGGCAGATTGACTCCGTGATGTGAGCCATCTTCATGCCAACATGATTCTCTTTTAAGAGCTAATGTCTGAGAAGACTCTACTGTGAATTGGAACCTCTCTTTTAATTACATCTGTAATTATTAGCTACCTGCTGGGACATCTACCTCCAAATAAGTGTCTCTTCTTCAGAAATTTAAGGTAATTCTTCAAAAATTATAGCACATCCCTTTAAGGAAGTCAGGGTCATAGAAAGACCCTTGAAACTGCACTGAAGAGGTACCTCTGGATTAGGCATTATCTTCTGGTAGTGCCTGTGGGTGTTGAAGTGTCAAAGCAACTGAACAATATACGATGCCCAGAATTCTGTAAGGTGAGTTCACCCCTCTATTAACATTCACATCACTTATTATTCCCAATTACATTCTTGTGCATCACTGGTGATAACCACATGGATTATTCATTACACTATAACCTGAAAATTAATGAAAAATTGGAGACTGAGAAGTAAGGGAAAATAGCACTGACTCAGAAGCTGGTACACATGGGGAGTCAAGAATCTTACACCAAATCCTACATGGAAAAAAGAAAACCCTTAATGATATTGCCAGGAAATTTTAGAATTGTTACTGGAAAGAAAACAGTGACAGATCCTACGTTGTCACATTCTGAAGAAAAATAATGCTTGGCCCTAAGCTAATTCTCATTTACAAAGAAATAGCAAGCAGGAGGGTGACCTTCCTTTTGAACTGATCTTCATCAATCAAAACCATAAGATGCATCCCAGCGCATGTTGAGTGGGAATCTACATTCATTCATAGAGCAAGTACTTTCATTAGTTTTAATTAGAAGTTTGAAGTAACCTAGAATTATCTGGAAAGAAATTACCCATCAGGGATTGTCTAGATAAGGTTGGCCTATGGGTATGTTTGTGGGAGGACTGACTTTTTTTGAGAAAATCTGCCTACTGTGGACAACACAATTTGCTGGATGTTGAGCTCTGGGTATTGTGTGGGTGTAGAGAGGGGCTGTCACAATTTGATGTGTAGGTATTTATTTCTCTGGTTGACTGTGGATGGGACTTGCTACTTACAGTTCCTGCTTTGACTGATAGAGAGCCTGGACTTGGAAGCAGAATAAGTCCCTTTTTCCTCAAGTTTATTTTTTTTGTTTTGTTTTGGCATGGAATATTTTCATCGCACTAGGCAGAAATGAAACTAGGAAGGTTTATTCTAGAGTATGGCATGAAAATGTATCAGAAGAACTTCACTGGGAGTTGTGATACCGGTCCCTGTTTTGCTTTCCCATAGTCCCATTCTGCCTGTTTGTAGCACTTATGGAATACTTACGATGTTGCTTATAATTTGGTTGTGAGCTACTTAATAGAGACTATATTATGCTTCTATATGTTCAAATATTTTAAAAAGCATCCTGCATTCATTAGCTAGCCTATTTATGGATACAGCCTGAATTCATATTTACTTTACAAACTTAGGATTTCCAAAGATAAGATATTAATGGAATTTCTGAAACACTTTTTGTAATCACATACTTTTTTCTTTTAATTACCAATAATGTGCCTATTCAATAAGCCTGGAAATTCCCCATGAAAAGGCTTTTTAAAAGTTTTATCTCTTTGCAAGTTTCAAGAAAATGGGATATGCTATACCAGAATTTGCAAAAAGAAGAGAAAAGATATTAATCGTTTCTTACCTTGTCATAAGTAAAAAAAAAAATGAAATGGAAATATAAAAAGTACCTTTAAAAAGAGCTTTTAAGTCATTGAAAGTCTGTCATATGAACAACTGAACATGAATGCATCCAGGAAAAATTGCATTGGCTAGGAAGATTTTTGATCCCCATGTGAGCATAGCAGAAGAGACAAAGAAGCCAGTGGACCTAGCAGGTATCTACTTAGTACATGGGGTGAACTTCGTGACGAGGGAAGAGACTTTTTCTTGGAAGTTTGAGTTTGTGCATAAATAAAGTTTCCAATTTATCATAGTCAGGAACACTTTCTTCGGATTCCTCCTTACTGGAATGAGTGCATGACTATGTTGACGTTTGGAAAGCAGAGACAAACTGGCTGCATCATAGGATTCTGGAGTTCTTTGTGCTCATGTTCCTCTCGATACACATTAGATAATTCTTTTTTTGCATGTCTAACAACTTATTATATATATATATATATTAAATATATATTAAAAATATAATTTTGTGTGATAATGAAATTATGTTCTTGATTATGCCAAAGGTGAGGGCTCCAATATTTACTCTCTGCTTTCAGTAATTCCTTTCCATCATATTGCTGTGCTTGCCTCTACTGCTTTACCCACCTTGTCATCTAAGGAGGTCTAGAGAAAACAAGAGAACATGTGTAGCAGGGTCTATTTTATATTAAAAACTCAACTCACCTATGTCTTCACTCACAGAATTTTCTTTATGTGTATAGGTATATACATATTTACCTATCTCTCTAAAAATATATGCACATGTATATTAATAAAGGTCTGTATATATCCTACCGATATATGTCCATGGATACATGCATGTATGGTTGTGTGCATCAATTATTAATTTTATTGCCTTAGTGAGTGATTTGAATTCCATTACCTCTCTTTTAACAAGATCCTTTCCATTTGCTGATTTCTTTTCCATTGAACAACTCTTAAGCTCATCACAAATTTTCAAAGTTAGCATTCAAATCTGAATTTTGCAGAGACAAAATAATCTCACACCAAGGTTAAGGACAAAACAAATATCAAAGGCTGCAACTAAGATTTGAAACCATGTCACTCATACTTCAAAACACATGTCATTGCTTGGCACATCACTGTATTGCTTCTTTCAGAACAAAGGATTTATGAAAGGTGAGAAACATCTCTAGTATAAACAAAAGTATCCTCAATTCTAAATAGTGGTTGGCGCATCACATACATTCAGTTAATACTCATGAAACAGATCCACAAATAAATGTTGAAATCTCCCTTACACTCTCAAGGGGGGCAGGATCCAGTCCACTGACCATTTTTGTTTGTCTGTTTGTTTTGTTTTGGTTGATGTTGAAGTTCCTACCCTATCCACCATCAAGATTAACATTATTTTCCTTGGAATTGATCAACTTGTAGAAACAAATGGCTCATGTTTTTTCATTGATGGCTTCCTTCTTACTTCCATTTATTTCTCATTTTTAAATATTCTGGCTGTTTCTGATATATAAGTGCAAGACACCAAGGGGAAATTTTAGTACCGTCTTCAGTTTGTATATGACCTTGTTGTTTCAAACATCCTCAGGGAAAATTTCATTTATCTTTTGCCTTATGGGCATGTATTACCCCAGTTTTCAGTATTCTGTGTGGCTGTAATCAAAGTTCTTCATCTGGCAGCATCTCTCTGCTCGCTAACTTCCTCACTGGATTTTCTTCTAAGCCACTGCATTATATTTTGGAGGATCAAAGTAGCCTATAGGCATGCTTCTCCTTAAGCCTACCAGCCTTCCATCGAGAAAGGCTGAACCCTCTTTCTACAGGGCTCTTTTCCATCTCTTTTTCACTCCCTCTCAACCCCAGATCTCATAACACTAATCAATACAGAGATCACTAAATTCTTTTAAACTGTTTCCAGGCCACTACAAGTCTAAAAGTTGCCCTCCTTTTCTCCTACTATGAACTTTCTTTGGGACCAGATTAATGAAATTTGTGCAGGCTAATTTCAAGTGTTTCATGTTTCGCTGTTTGCTTCATGGAATTTGTGTGTCTCCCTCCCCCTTCGCTGGAAGATCCTTTTGTATGTGTCTACTAAATAAAGTAGGCATTTAAAAAACATTGTCATTGTTCAAATACAGATTCCGAGGGCCTAGTCTTAGAATCTCTGATAGAACTTTGAAGTTCCATACCTCATGTCAATGTTTCAACTCTTGAAGTGGCTCTGGTGTATTTATGGATTTGTTATAACAGCCTCGTGCTACCGAGACAGGTGCTCATCTCAGACAACGAGCAAAAGGGAAAAATGGAACTATTATGCTCTCTTAGCTGGAGAGAATTCTTCAAGAGACTTTGCTTGGGAAATAACCATGAAAATAGTTCATCAAAGTGGCCACAGATTTCCTGAGGATCTGAATTACATATATATAATTATATAATTATATAGAAATATATATATACTCATATATAATATATATTAAAGAGGTTGGCAGGTAAAGAGTTAAGTCAGTTTTCACCTAAACATAAATGAAGGAGAGGAAGAGAAAGCAGAGTCAGTAGACCCCTGGGGATTTGAAAGGACTTAAATGTTAGCACTAACATATTGGATCTAATTCTCAGCTTCAGAGGCAGTCAGGGCAATCACTCCAGAGATCAATGTGTGCTCTCCCCTGGGGACACACACACTTCTGCCTTTCCTCTTCCATTCCCCAAACCTCATTTCTGACCGACTGCCCAAGACAGAGATAGTTGGTGTTGTTGTTTTCTTCTTCTTCTTTTTTTTTTTTCTGTGAAGAATTCATTTAGGACATAACATCATAATTCTCCACTCCCACTCATTTTTCTTCTTTTTGTGAAAATCAATAACCTATAGGGCTGGGTTTTATGAAGGCTGAGGTAGTTAAGAGAAAATAAAGGGATGAATCTTTTGGCTCATCACATTTCACACACCCACCTGCGTACGGTTTTTGTGCTAGCCAGGAGAGATTCGGAAACACCTAGGTATAGCTACCACGGGTCTGGGTAGCATGCATTTATATAGGGAGAGAAAGCAGGTCCACCACAGACAGAGGGGCAGAGAAAGACAAAAACGTGGAAGGCTTTGGAATTAGATTTATGCTCTGGTTTCAATGCTTACTTTCTTTCAATGTTTAATCCCTGGGTATTGGCATCCTTTTGTGATGTTCTGGAAAATTTCCTAGGTGGTATGTTAGTTCTAGAAAGAAGGCCACAGGGCAGGTTCTCAGGATTATGCCCACATCCTAACTTACTTTTGGCTTCCTGATCATCAGTGACATGAACAGCTTCCACTATGTAATTGTGCTGCCATGAGCTGGAGTTGCCTGTTCATGCCTTCCAGGTCAGGATATATTGGGCTCTTCTGAAGCTGTTAGGCAAACTAATATTCTACTTTTTACATTGTTTCTGTCAGATATTGTGGGCACTGTGTGCAGAAGAAGCTAATATAAAGAACACTTCATAAACTAATAACAGCATAGTCATATAGCAGTGAATAAGAGGACCACAATGGAAAGGATGTAAGAAACGTACCACAAGTCTCTCACTTTCATTTCAATGATATTATAGGTAGAAATCTTAGCTCTCTAAACATAGAGTGTCATGAGCAAAAGCAGACTGACAGGGGAATGTGAAATGTATTCTAGTAGCGAGTAGCCGTGATGCTATTTGGAGAACAGAATCATGCTCCTGGCATGTGAGGAAGGCTAGCCCTAGGATAAAGACAGTAATAAGAGAGAAGCAAGGAGACTAAGTAGTGCTATAGTTGAAAAGAAAATAAGAATATTTAGGGAAAAAAAAAAGATTAGGCTATAGGGCGAGAGGGAGAGACTCACCTAGGAAGGCACTGGCTTGTAATTTAAGAAGTTAATATCTTTTCCAGGGTAAATTTTCCATATGGTTAGTAGCTACCTTCTCTAGATTTTCACTGTGATTTGTACATGTTCTGTATAGAAACCACCTTGGGGCCTAATTGTATTTATTGGCTTTCATATTCTTTTGTACTAAGTTGTTAGCATAATGGGGAAAAAACACCAGTTATTTCTAAACAAGCAAGAACCAGCAGACTAGTTCTGGCTTCTGGTTCTCGGAGCCCGTGCTTGTTGTTGTGAAACAAGACATGCCTAATGTCTGCTGCGTCTTTCCAAAATAGAAAGCCAAATCAAGTCCCAAGAGCGGAGCAGCTTTTAGAACTAAGCATCACAACTCAGTGGAGGCATCACCTGCTAAGGAGGATAAACACAAGATGAAACATCTGTATAAATATTCAGGATGATAATTAAAATATATTTTGAGCTCAAACTATGTGCCGGCATTATACTAAATGCCTTCATTTGTTAATCCCCCCCCCTCATCCGTGTTGAGAGGAAAAGTTCAAAATTAGAAAGCCAACATAAAAAAAAAAAACCCTTTTGTTTTACTGATTGTGCCTTCCTTCCTCTGCTCCATAAGCCTCCATTCAAGTTAGAACAAGGGCCTTTGAAGTGTGTTTTCAGCGCAGGGAGATGAAGTGGGTGAAAGAGGATGCAGCAAGGGCAAATACATTCTTCATTCTTTTTAAGGATGGGAAGAGGGTGAAGAAGTGGATGCCTCCTTAGCTTCATGAAAGAAGTTTTAGTCCAAGTGGTCCCCAATTCCAGAACTGCCTCTACTTTCCTACCACAGTATACTATCATTTATGGGAAGCCTGTACGCTAAGAAATGGACTCAGACACATTGTAATATGATTCTTCTAATATTAAACTGAACTGGCATACCACCACAGAGGCGATGGGATTTATCATGTAATACTTCTTATTAATTTTATATATCCAGTCTTCTTTGTGTTCATTTTATACAGGTACACGCATTTGGATTTGATTGAGGACGTAGACTATAAAGTCTGCGACAGTCACTATCGTACAGAAGCCCATGACAAAGACTTCGGGGGAAATAATAGGAACCAAAAATCAGCCACCTTTGTCATAATGAACCTTATTGAAGATTTGCCTCCTGCTACCCTTGGAATTGACTGGTCAGCAAGCGTAGCATATGGGTACAGGACATCTCAGAAGTACTAGGCAGAATGGTAGATTTGAGAACGTATGGATAGTCTCTCATCTTCATAGCCTGAGAGGGATCCTCTTCTCATAATTACACAGATCACAACTAATAAGGAGCCCACAAGTGGAATGACCAGTGAGTTATTCAACAGACCACATCTTCAGTATGGTGGTTAAGAAAGACAGTTTGGCTTCAGCTGGTTAACTGAAGCTATTAAAAACATGGGCATGGGGGTTCATACCTATCATCCCAGCACTTGGGAAGCTGAAGGACGTTACTCTGGGTTACTGCACATGGCCACTCCTGACTCTTGGCATGGTCATAACTATAGTGAGTTCAAGGTCGTGGGCTTTCCAGATCTGACTGCTTAGGTCTGAGGATGAGGTTATTTACAGGAGTGATTGCTTCCAGCTATTATTCACCGCATGGCCACGATTACATGCATTTTAACATAAACCCCACTCCTAATAAGCTTTAACTCTCATGACCATGTATGTATAGAAAATAGCAGTATACTGCATTGTTACACTAACAGATTAATGACAGTAGTAATGACATGAGGATGTAATTGTAAGTCTGACAGTGACTAAATTCTGAAAGAAACTGTTAAATATCCATTTCCCCCCATCTTAGTCTCTGACTTCTTAAAGCAAAATGTAATTGAATGGTCAGACAAATAATGGTTCTCCTCTCTCTCCATTCCAGCAAGTGGGTTAAGATTCTTCTTTTCAAAAACAAGTCTTCAGATACTGGGACAGGCCACAGTATATTTTAGCCAGCATGAAATAGAAAAATGGATGCCATGTCTTTGATGCCATCTACTATAGCAAATTTGGATACTAAACTTTACCTATATGCATCACTGATGCCCACATTATCCACAATATACAATACGAACTGTCAAAAGATGACAACCTACTGGTCATGCAAAAAATGATGTAGGAGGAAAGAAATATAAGTCTTTGGGAGTAGAAGTTGACTCTCTCTTACTTCCAATAAATATCCTCTTTTCAAAAATCACCATACCCCTCCCCAATTCTTTATATTTTTTCAAGTGGTTACTTTCCAGTTTGGGGTTATTGGATATATATACATATATATGTATATATATATATATATATATATATATATATATATATATATACATACACACACACCACACACATATATATAATATAAATAATATATATATGTAGTGTGTGTATATGTAGAGAGACACAGACAGACAGACAGAAACACAGAGAGAGAGACAGAGACAGAGACAGCGGGAGAGAGAGACAGAGAGAGAGAGAGAGACAGAGAACATAATGAAAATGTTTGCAAAGTCACTGTATACAAAATTTCTTTGGATAAATGCATCTGAGGGATAATTTAGTTCCATTTGTAAGACCCAGTTTTAAATGTCAAAAATCAAAATTTGCCAAAGTCACACACACACACACACACACACACAGAGAGAGAGAGAGAGAGAGAGAGAGAGAGAGAGAGAGAGAGAGAGTTTTTTTTAATCCATGGGAAACCTCATATGTCATTTGGTTTCACTTTGTCCCATTATCCCTCATAAGTTATTATCCTGCATAGTCCTAGCTCCTTCTGGTGATGAGAAATATCCTCTTCTCTAAGGAGGTACTGTAGAGATGGCTTTAAATTTCACAGCCTTTCATTTCTCTTCTCTTGACACAGCATTTACCCATCCAGTCTTTCAACAGACCTTGATTAAGTGCTTACTGAGTACTGGGGCCTTCTCTTACCAGGAGAATCTTTACTTTATGAGTGCAGGCTAATTCTAAGTCAGTGACAATTTCAACATTGACAATTCTCCTGTCTAAATCTACATTTTTAGTTCTATGCAAGGATCTTGATAGTTTTCAATGAAGGTGAACCTTCTCCCTGAAGAGACTTCTAAGCTGGAATAGTATTTTACCAATTTCTATATGATGCATAGCATGGTATATTTTCTAAATAACTACAGATGTCACATGCAAAAGGAAAATTGTTGCATGTGAGCAACTTATTGTGGTACATACCTATAATCCCAGCACAAAAGACGACAAGTTAGGAGAACTGCATAACCATGACCAATCTGAGCCACATCAAGTTCCAGTCCAGCGTAGGTTACAAAGTGAGATTCAGTAAACAAAACAAAACTCTAAAAACAAAAACTACTGCCTGATCTTATTTATGTAGGTGGTGTTCGAATCCCAAATGGTGTTATAACAAAAAACCCAGAGCCAGATATTGGGGTAAAAACTAAAAGATCAGAGAAGCAGAGAAAGGCAGAGCCACCACCTATTACTCCACCAATTCCACCAATACTCTGACTTAAAGCCTCTGAGTCTTTACCCAAATGGGTCTCAGCTGAACTACTTTAGTTCCTGTTTCCTCAGGCCTTATATAATTTTCTCTGCCCTGCTGTCACTTCCTGGGATTAAAAGCATGCGTGCTTCCCAGTACTGGGATTAAAGGCACATGCCACCACCATCTGGCTCTGTTTTCAGTGTGGCCTTGAACTCATAGATTCAGAAGGATCTCTGCCTCCCAAGTGATGGGATTGAGGGTATGTGCCACCACTGCCCAGCCTCTATGTCTAATCTAGTAGCCGGCTCTGTCCTCTGATCCTCTGGCAAGCTTTATTGAGGTACACAATATATCACCACATGCAGGAATTCATAAATATTCATAGAATGGCATGTGATTAAAAACAGGTTGAGAAGTGGGGAGAGAAAGAATAGAATTGATCACGAAAAGATGAAATCTCTCAGATACATATGAAGAATAATTGTGATATCTATTCCCTAGCAGAGTGGCCTTAGCCACAATAAAGGATTGCATATTTTAAACTAAATTTCAAATGTCTCATTATAAAAAATGAGTAAAAAAAGTGATTGTTATGATAATTAAATTGATTTAATCATGGTATACTGTTTATAGATATCAAAACATCTGTGTCTCCTAAGTGTTCCATATCCCATTGACCATGAATATAATCACAATGAATTAATGGGAGCTAAATTACAGATTGTCTCTATCTTTTAAACATTGATTATCCAAGAATAGCCATGATTACCAGACAGTAAAGATCAGAAGGAAAACAGTCAATGGGTAGCAGGTCCCTAAAGACTGATCAATTGCCACTGACTAGGAATTCTTCAAAGCGGGATGGTAATCACTGGGTACGTGTGTCTGAATTAAATTATTTCCCTCTGGAAGAGAATACAGAAGTTCAGGAAACTCCTGAAACTTACAGCACTCACAAGTCTCCTCCCAAGCTTATCAAAACAGTAAACAATTGTTCCTGAGGAAGCACCATCACAGGTAGCGCCATGTGCAAGTTGTACAAGGAGATGCCATGGAAGCACTTTTTCTTGTGTGTCTTTAACCATGCTCGGGTGGGCATTTCAGTGTTGTTGCTGTCTTTGAGTCATACATGTTTCTGTAGTTAACCCAATGCTCACAATGGTTGATGAAGCTAGAATACATGGGATCATTTCTTTGGCCAGTGGCAGAACCCCTATCTTTAATGAATAAACATTTTTTCATACTACCCCAGACATCTCACACAAAAGCATTTCTAAGACATACCTGCTAATGAGTCTAAACCTCTGTGTGCACTTGAAACCTTATGATCCCCACTTTTAAAAAGAAAAATACGGGCTGGAGAGATGGCTCAGAGGTTAAGAGCACTGACTGCTCTTCCAGAGGTCCTGAGTTCAATTCCCAGCAACCACATGGTGGCTCACAACCATCTATAATGAGATCTGGCGCCCTCTTCTGTATACATAATAAATAAATAAATCTTTAAAAAAAATGCAGATTTTTTAAAAAAAAAAAAAAAGAAAAGTACTCTAAAATAAATACGGTCAACTCACAAGCTTCTACTGAAGTTTAGACTATAGAGAAACAGTATGCATCGCAAGCATAAGGTAAAGATTAAAACAATACCTCAGGGGAATAGCTTAGAAATCCTTGGATCTCTGCTTGTAAGAAGTAAGAGAAAGATGTGCTACATGCTTTCTCTAACTCTCCACAGATGGCCTACAGGATGCTGGCGGTTCAGCCCTGTGGCAGTTCTTCCATAGCCATAGTACCCCATAATGTGAAGATGCATCTCAAGGCTCCAGATTACTGGAGTAAAAATATCATCCTTTAAGTGACCAAAGAACCCTGTAGCACGAATGGTGCCCAACGTGTTAGCAAGAGTTTCCACCTAAATCCTGAGAAAAAAAGATTTTAAAATGTAGCTAAAAACAGTTCCTAGTTGTTTCTCTCAAGTTAGTGGCAGCCTGCATGTTTGAGCTACTATGGCGGGTTTCTGGTGCGTGCACTAGACCTGTAGTATGGCGGGAATGAGGCCTCTGCAAATGGTACATTAAGCTGCGTGGTGGATTTAGCCTTTTCTGGTACAAAACAAAAGAGGTTTCTGAGCTACATGCTGCTTGGATAAAAGCATAGACCCACAATGGCTCCCAGAGATGGTGGTAAACGTACCACTGCCATGTTGGGAAGCTGAGGTGGGCAGAGCCAGCAGCCACAGTGCAGTTTCAGTCTTGGAATGCTGCATTTTAAACCAATAGGCTGAAGGTAATATAAAAAATAAGCCACGTAAAGGTGGCTACCACACAGAGACTCTGGATTATGTTCTCTTTGATATTTGTAACTGAAGAAAAACATTTTATTGCAAAAGCTGTTGAGTTATGCCAAAATGTATATTTTAAAGGTACCTTGACTTCAAAATTTGGATGTAAGGATATGTTGCTTTGGAAAGGAGGCTCTGCTTTTGTTTCCACAGAAAGCCAGAGGCTATGGATTTGTTCCACATTAAGATACATCAGGTTTGACCAGCCAAGACCCCCTGAAAGGTCTCTGATGACACCAAGTCCCAGATGATCCAACATCCAGAACCATTTCAAGGCAACTGGCTCAGACGATACACCCTCATGGACTACTCCATAATCCTAAAATTTTCTTTGTGTCCCCATAAGATACAGCGCCCCCCTCCATCAGGAAGTAGGAAGAGAAGTTACATCCAAATTCCCAAATATACCAAGCTGGCTTTGGAGATGTGTAAAAGTTAAAACCTTCCTCTTTAAAAAAAAAAAAAAAAGAAAAGAAAAAAAGAAAAAGGGAAGTGCTGTGGGATGGTTTGTATGTCAATTTACTCTGATTGGTCAATAAATAAAACACTGATTGGCCAGTGGCTAGGCAGGAAGTATAGACGGGACTAACAGAGAGGAGAAAAAAAGAACAGGAAGGCGGAAGGAGACACTGCCAGCTGCCGCCATGACAAACAGCATGTGAAGATGCTGGAAGCCACAAGCCATGTGGCAAGGTATAGATTTATGGAAATGGATTAATTTAAGCTATAAGAACAGTTAGCAAGAATCCTGCCATGGCCAAACAGTTTAAACAATGTAAGTCTCTGTGTTTACTTGGTTGAGTCTGAGTGGCTGTGGGACTGGCGGGTGACAAAGATTTGACCTGACTGTGGGCCAGGACCAGAAAAACTCTAGCTACAGAACCCAGACTTCCTATAAGATCCCTGGATAAAGCATTTCTTTTCTCCCCACAATGTTTCTGTTTAAATGACTCATCCTATGTGCAGAGGTGGCTCAGTCACCTCCTTTCATATCAGCAGAGTCCAAGGAAAAGCCACGATGACAGGCTGAGTTGGAGTCACATACAACAGAAAATGTCCTTGAAACTCTGTGAAGAACAATGGACTCTCCAAAGATTTGTGAAAAATATATTGTTTTATTTGGAGTAGATTATACCTATTCATTATATCTATTCTTTTTTTCTTGGAAAAATCATTTTCATTTTAAAGGTAAAAATTGATGTGGGCATGATTGGAGATAGAAGAGTTGATTCTATTCTGGACATTAGGAACACTTTTCTGAAATAAAGGAGAAAACATTATTGGAAACATACATTGAAGTTGTTTGATCTTGTCAGCTTCCTAAACAGTACTTAATTAGAAATTCGTTGTTACTTATATTTTTAGTTAACAAATGTAAATTGTATATATTTATGGCATATAACAGGATTTTTAATATACATGTATAACATTGTAGGATGGCTAAATATAACCACAGAAGTGACTGTTCTGCTGCTGTGAAGAGATACCATGACAAAGGCAACTTTTATAAAAGAAAGCATTTCATTTGCTTAAAGTTAAAATTTCAGAGGCTTGGTCCAACATTATCATGGTAGGGAGAATGGCTGTATGCATGGTGCTGGAGAAGTAGCTGAGAGGTACATCCTGATCTACTGGCCGAAAGAGACATTGGTCTTGGTGTGGGCTTTTGCAACAAAGCCTAACACCAATGGCACACTTCCTCCAACAAGGCCACACCTCCTAATCCTTTTCAAATAAAGCCATTCCCTGATAACTAAGCATTCCAATATATGAGCCGACAGGGCCATTCTTATTCAAACCACTACACTCTGTACAGTAGGAAATTACGAAATTATTATTAGTTTTCTAGAGCTGGGTATTGCTTCCATTCACTTTTGAACATTCACATGAAAACACCTTCAGGGATGCTTCCACTTTGGTTTTCAGAGTTTTTGTTTGTTTATTTGTTTCAAAAGAAAAATAGTTGTTGACTCAGGTTATCTTTGTTCTAGCTAATTACAGTGTCCCTGAATAGGTTTCTGTGTTTGTTTGCTTAGGAGATTATCAACTGTCTCAGTTTAGAGAAGGCTATGGGACACAGCAATCTGTGGTGTAACAGTGATGAGGAATATGCATGCATGTATCCTTTTGTCTTTACAGAGAATTCATAACAAGTACTTCAAACAACTGTCCCTATTCTGAGAAGGATTCCAACATTACAGGCAAGGAACCAGGAGTCCAGGACATGATCGAACATTAGAACAGGTTGAATGGATGGCATTAAGACCTTATTGGAAGCTCTGAACACAAATAATCTGTCTCTAATATAGAACACCATTTTTGTTGGTACAGCCAATGCCACAACAAATAGACTCAGGAAGAAATGTAGTGAGCATTTGGGAGGTATTTTAAATGATCCCAACTTCTGCTTTTCCAGTATTTGACATTCTCCCAGGTTCTCTCCCCTTCTACTCACTTATTCTAGCCTGGAAAGATGCTTCTGAAAGCTTCACCCCTTTCTTTTTTTCTTTTATTAACTTCCTTGAATCTTCTAGAAGATGCTATTGATGCCTCACATCCTCATGTGGACTTCCTTATATCCTGTATCTTACATATTTAGTAACATTTAATGTCATTTCTGACCAGAAACTGTAACCTATTTGCTACACACTGTAGCCAAACACTTGGAGGCTGTACATGCAATGTAGATAGACCCCGGCGTGAAAACCTCTGACCATGACTGAGTCCTCATGGGAGAAGATTTGCATACAATAGTCTGCCACGGTAAAAGTCACACTCCTGACCAAAGTTAGACTCCCTACCTGTTTGTAAAAGGGGATAACCTAGGCTCAAGGTCTATTAGTACTGGCTTCTGCCCCTTGCCTTCCATGGCCTTTACGGAGTTCAAAGGTCTCTTGCCAAGGTAGATTGGAACAGGCAAGCCTGAACAGATTTCCACATGGAAACTGCCTTCCTTAAGCTGGATGTGTTAATAACTGTGACAGTTTTTGAGTTCTGGCCTGTTCAAAGCTGTATCAATCGCCTGGGTTAAGCCTCATTGCTGTCACAGGCTGTAGATCCATCCTTGAGGGGTTTAATATCAATCATGACAGGCTCTACCATTTCAAACCTGTTAATTTCACTCATCTTTCAAAGTGTTGGAGAAATCTCAGAGGGGGAAAAAGGGAGAGAATATAATTATAGAAATCTGTTATATCAGTTAAAACTACACATGTGTGTATCCATGGGTTGTGTAGCGTGAGCCTCTATTCTCCATGAACACACACAGTTGAATCCCTTAGTTCTTTCACGTCTTTATTCAGCTGTTATCTTCACAAGGAGTTCAACTCTGACCACTAAACTGGCTCTTGAAATTGCTCATATCCTGTTACCTCTCCTTGAACCCTTTCTCGTTACCCCTATCTTGTTCTAATACCCTACAACATAGATTTAATTATTGCAGGTGCTCATTACTACCCACATTCCCTGTCACTGGACTCTTAAAAACTATGTGGATTGCAATTTAATGGTTCTTGTTCACTGATGCATTCAAAGTCCTTGGGGTAGTTTCAGTCATTAGTAGGTACCTAATAAATTCTTTTGACATGGAAAAAGAAGATTAAATAAATATTGTATCCTTACCAGACCCTGGGTGTTTGAAGAATGGCTCACCTTGAAAAAATAGGTGTGCGCATATGTCAGGAGATAAGCAAGGGTGCAGGAACACCTATGGATATGTACACGATCACATACAGATTTCACTTAAGCGTGGTTCCCAGAATACTTGGTTGGTATTGTAGAGAACCACATCATGATCTTTACTGTCAGAAGATCTGAAACAAGCTGTGGTCATAAGAATCAAGAGTTTGGGGAGATGAATTTGAATATATGTGTATCTCCTTACCTATGTCTCACAAACATAGACTATATATGTGCCAAGTTCCAAGAATTGAGTTCAGCTCTTGAAGAAGTAGAAAAATAAAAGATAAATATAAATGCTGGTGTTTTAACCCTACATGATGAACCCAGGAGAAAATAAGAGAATAATGACAAATAATGAGATGGCAAGAAAAATACACAAAATCCAGAGGTTTGCTAAATGTTAGGATTCAAGTTCTATTCCAGATATTGATGAGTGGATGATGACAGATGGTTTCTTCCTGGGATAGTTATCCATTTTATGTATATGGGTACTTTATCTGCATGTATATCTGTACACCATAAGATGTCATCAGACAGTTGTGAGATGCCATGTGGGGTGCTGGGAACTGAACTTGGGACCTTTAGAAAAACAGTGAGTGCTCTTTACCACTGAGACATCTCTCCAGCCCATCAGCCTAAGATATTGAGAGTCACTGTAAATCATCATTGCACAATGAAACAAGACTTGTACTTAGAAAATGCTGAGGGAACACTGAGACGGCTGTGAATACATTTTCCCACCAATGTAAAAAAGTTGAAGTGGCAGAATAATATTTTATGTGGGCCCTGAAGCATATGTAAGAGCTTGCTGAAAGATGATAATAAGACATTTCAGGGGAAAAATGGACTGGTGTCAAAATGAAGGAATTTGGGGTAGGATATCGAAACAAGTAATTTGAACAAACCAATGCATTCCAGAGGAAGTGATTGACTCATTTTCAGGGCAAGGCTGTTTCTCTTTGTCTTTCTCCAAGTACACAGGAGCACCTGCTTGAATTATGAGTTCTATGCATCTATGAAATAATGAAAGCCATGACAGTCTAGAAAGCATCAGTCAAGGCACTCACCCCACTTCTTTATTTTGAGCAGGAAGGCTAAGTCTGATGTTTAGTTTCTTTTTTCCACTTGACACATTCTAGAGTCACCTGGAAAGAGGGAACAGCCTCTATCACATTGACCTGTGGCCATAGCTTTAAGAGATTATCTTGACTGATGATTGAATTGGGCTGGACTAGCACACTGTGGGTGGCACAATCCTTAGGCAAGTGGTTCCAAGTTGCATAAGAAAGCTAACTGATCATGAGCTGAGGAGTATAACAGTAAGCAGCATTCTTCCTTGGTATCTGCTTTAGTTCCTGTCTCAGCCCCTGCCTTGAGTTGTCTCAGTGAAGGATTTGTGACCTTGTGACCTGGAAATATAAGCATTTCCTCCTTTGCATCGCTCCTCTAAGACATGGTATTCATCACAACAACAGAAAAGCGAAGTAGAACACTGACGTTTTTGAAGACTTGCTTATAAAGGATGGATTTATGGTCTTGTCTTCTGAGTAAGGGGATGATGATCAAACATTAGCATTAAGTCAAACAGCTTATTTGAGCCTGGAGTTCTTGGAAATGATGTAGTCATTGAGAAAATGATAGAGAGGGGCCTGCATGGAGAAGTTCAATAGACAGACTATTCAACTCCTTCCTCTGCCAGCTACCAGAGTGTGGTCTTGGAACACTACATAATATCACCATGAATCTATTTGTAAAATGGGAATAAAAGGATCTAGATCCCTGTGTTGTTATAAGGTTCAAAGGACTAGTACTGCATGGAGGCTTTGAAAGTCTACTACTACTACTACTACTACTACTATACTTCTACTATACTTACAATTCTACTACTAAATCAGCTAGGTGATGTTTGCTATTAACAGTTAGGATGCTCCTTTGGGAGAGTCACTGTCTATAGTCCTACTATGTCAGACCATGGGAAGACCACAGAAGAAGCTTAAAATCCCTGGGTCCTACTCTGGTCCCAAAC
Organism: Peromyscus californicus insignis; assembly: GCF_007827085.1. NCBI lineage: Eukaryota > Metazoa > Chordata > Mammalia > Rodentia > Cricetidae > Peromyscus > Peromyscus californicus. The sequence continues at coordinate 16,569,436 of NW_026294492.1, forward strand.
TAAGTTCTCATCTAAAGCAAATAACTGTTCGCTGGGTTTCAGTTTGTCAAGATGGTGATGGGTAAGGACAAATATAGTCACACAGATGGAAGAAGTTTAAAAACATTAGTCTTTCTGATTCCATTTTCTCCAGCACCCCACCATGGAGGCCAGAGTATTACTAGAAAATTCTGGAACAGTGTGGTACTTCTTCACAACAGGCCAAAGGACTGAGTAGAGAGAGAAAAATAACTCTGAGATAAGAACCACACAGGTGTAGGAGTCCAGCCTTCCACAGACAACCCCACTTCTGCTACAGCATGTCTGTAGTACCTGGGTTGAGCAGGTACAGATGAAGCCGCCTGTTCTTGATCCAGGGATGTTGTTAAAATGAAGGAATAATATCCTCCCAGAAGCAAGCACAGCATGATGGGGACATGACAGGTAAAGTATCTACTTGCCCCTCCAATGTGGCACTTAACTTACTGAACTATAATTTCAGGATTTATTTATCTGTGTTGCCTGCCAGATCACAAGTTCACTAAGGGCAAGGGCTGTGTATGATTTGTGTCTACAGACATACCATCTTGTAAGGTGTCTGGGGCAATAAATATTTACAGAATGTAAAAGGTAGTAAATAACTGGGTCAAAGTGGGAGTGTGGACAAAACAAAAACAAAATCACTACTAAGTGATTACACCGACATTATTTCAATTAATCAGTCCCAAGGTAGGATGTTAATGCAGACACTTCTATCCTTGTCTCTCAGATCAAGAAACAAAATTTCAAAAAGAATAAGAAGCATGAACAAGTCCACACAGGCATCATTCAGAAGCACCAGCTGCCTAGCTCTCAGTCTCAAACCCATCCCGTTACCGGAAATTCTTGGGAGGCCTAGTAGAGTAGCCGTGGGATAGTGGGGCAATCAAGGCCCCTTATTGGTTATTTTAGTCTCATTAATGAAATAATTTAAGAATTGACTCAAACCAAAGTTTAAGAATAATTTCACTAGAGTTAAAAAAAAAAAAACCTTCAGGGTAGACATTATGTAAATCTCTACAGTTACTTCCAGAAGAAAGATGGAGAGGAGAAAGAGGAAGGTCATGTTGTTTGAGTTAAGTCTGCATAGAGGTCAGCCCCATGGTGAACAACCAGCCATGTGGCAGGAGCTTTGGGTAAAGAGTAAAGAAAACCAAGATACAGTAATCATCATATACTTAAGGTTCTGGCCAGCACATCATGGTGGCTTCTAATTCTAGAAAGAGTAAGTATATTTTCTCACTAAAAGATCAATTGTTCCTCATATCTCATTAACATAGTTTAAGATGAGTTCATCTTTTTAGGTCTTGTCCGATCTTGAGCCATGATTCCCTTAGACAAGTCATTGACTTGCCCAACTGGAATCTTAGGTCTCTACTAAGGTTAGAGATTTCATTATCTTGAGCAGAAGAAAATGGTTTTCATTGAATGGGTCATCACAGCTGCTTTAACAAAATTTTCTTTTGGCGGGGGTGGGGGCAGCAGGAATCAACTTGTTAATGGACTGTTTGGAGGCTCATATTCTAGAGCAAAATACACACTGAGCTAAATAGAACCAAATCTTGATAATCAATGTTTTTCCTTCTCTGTGTTTCCCCCCATCCCATGGCACAATTCTCCTAATAAAACCATCATTGGCAAACACCCCAAAGAGAGCAGAACATATACATCTAGACAAAAATGGTGAAAGTTAGTATTAAAAACCAAGAAATGATTTTCCCCTTTAAAGACTCTTCTTCAAAGAATTCAGCCCTGCCAGATCCTAACTCAACTTAAATGCCAGTTGGAGTCTGACCAGATTTCTATGCAGCACATTATGAAGTCCACTCCAGTAGGAAGTCTGATGTTTAGCTTAGAGTTGAAGGTCACCCATGTCTGTCTGTTGGTAGCACTATTAACTGGCTATCATGCAAAATGGGGATCTTCAAAACACAGAGCCATGCCTTAAAGGCCTGATAATCAAAGATGTTAGAAATTCTGGAACAAAATTTTTAAAAATCTACCAATATTATGAGCTCATTTAATTTGATGGCAATTGAGTTGAATGATCTCAAGTGAAAGACTGTAGGAAGGGAGGAAGGATGATCTATTTATTTCAAAATTTCCTCATTAAGAAAAAAAAATACCTCGATTCAGAACTACATATTTGTACTGTCACATCACATTCTGAAAGATAAATAAGCAAGAATTGAGAATTGGTACCCAGTTTGTATGGGGGGTGGGGTGCTGTCAAACCTTCTATTATGTTGATGAGAGGTAAAGATGAGAATGACAGACAGGTCTGGAGGATCATGACCCATGCTGTCTGAGAGAACAGGGTTGTCAAACGATCAGAAGAGACAGGAACCAAAAGGAAAAGAAGACAAAACAATCAAATCCAAAAGCTCCTGAAAAAAAGACTTTTCAACAAGCTGTGAAGATGAAGGGCCTGTGTGCTTTTCAACTCCTAGGCACCATCATCGCCACAAATAAAGAGAAAGAACTGCCTAATGGATCATCTTCAGATCATCAGACCCTACCTTCCCAGGCTTATGCTGATAGTTTGGGTAATGTCTGTTGTTGAAAAAAATGTGATATCCAAAGGACAGATAAGCTGTCAAAGCTCTAATTAACCCAAACATAGCTGTGAACTAAGGAGAAACAACTTGCTGAAAGAGGATGTACAGGTCTCAAGGAGTAACCCAGGCTGAGGCACACTCACGCCACTCCTCAGATGTGAGCAGAGGCATAGCAGCAGCCATCCTGTGGGACACACCCTTAGGTTCAAGACTCAGATTTAAATTAGTAGCCATAATTCAGTACAGAATAAAGGCTGAAAACCAGAATGGAAGTAAACCACATTGCCACGAGTCTCCTAAAGTTTATAGTATAATGGAGCAAACAGTATACAAAAAATATAGAGTTCATCACAGCTTGGGAAGAGGGAACTGTAAAGAGTTACTAAGCCCCATTTTCCATCTTCCTATGATATTGAAAATACCTTGAAATAATACTGGCCATCATAACAAGGTTGAAGCACTCATAGTTATACTAAAATATATATTAATTAAACTGATTTGAAAAAAATACTTTAAAAGTACTACCTAGTAATATAATAAGAAATAATGAATACATTGGTTATATATTGGTTTTGAATGATGAAAGAAGTTTACAAACTTTGAGATGGAGAATAAGAAAGGGAGGGAGAGAGGGGGACAGATGAAAAAATAGAAAGTAAGAGAAGAGGGAAGGGAGGGAGAGGGAGAGAGAGACAGAGACAGAGACAGAGAATAAATGAATTTTGAATACAAATGAAAGAACTGGGCATGTAAAGTGGTGGGAAATGACTCAGCTGATGTCACTGGCCAAATGCGCCGAGCAACATATGCTGCCTCTCCCAGAGAGCTGTCATCTTTGGAGTCTGTGAGTGTCTCTGTGCCAGGAGGAAATGGCTAAAAAGGACAACTTATGAAATGGCCAACCACCCAACACTGAGTGGGTATGCTCAGGAGCCAGCCTCATCTGGAATTACATCCATCTGAGATGTCTGCCTATCCAAGAGAGTGGAGACGGGAAGAAGCAAAGGCAAACACTTTGAATAATAGACGAAGAATGAGAGGCAACCAGATAGACAGAGAGAAAACTAAGGACAAAAACACTTATAAGGAGCCACCGCTTGTCTTGCGGCAAATTATTTAGAAAGATGGGTATGTGAAGAATGATGGAGACTCAATAGAATGTTAAGTTTGAGGTCTTATAGAAAATTCTGGCCAGATCAAAGTCTCAATGTCTGTAAATCTAACACTATCCTTGTCCTAAAGTAAATCGTGATTAAATATTAGCCTCCTTTGATTTTTTTCTACCTTTTACTATAGTAAACAATTCCTCTCCCATTTCTGAATGTTCACTGAAGTTTCTCTAGTACCTGCAGCATCATTAAAAGTATTTACATGTCCTGAGCCAAGCTTTCCAGAAGGTAATGAGAGTCTAAATTCTTGAAACATCTTGATTATGAAGCACGAAAACTACTGCAGAGGCTTCAGAGAAAAGTAGATGGGGGAGCTGGTCATGCTTTCAGATAGCAAGGAATAGGAAACAAACGTCAAGGAACCCTAGAGATTTAACTTTAAGGAAATGATGTAAGAGTAGTCAACTGACTGTCATCTTCCATAAAATATACCAAGCTCTTCAGTGAATGTTTCCCCACTTTTAAAAGCTCACTATATGCAATCAGACCCTCAGGCATTGGAAGGGACCTGTGTGGGTTACGCAATCTATGCATGTGACATTGCTGTTGGCAGTCCATTGAACACGCAGATGTACCTCAAGCAGTAGAAGTCTGTCCCATAGACCAGGGCACATTGGTAAGTAGTGAGGGAGATATTTAGCCATGAGCTAGTGTCACATGCACAACATGTGACCTCTGCTATTTGTGCTCTCCAAAAGGTTCTGAGGGAAAGAGCGAAATTGTGTTCATTGGTGCTTTGCATGTTTTGTGTCCCCTCATTAAGTCTGTTTCACTTGGTAGGTGTGAGATACTCTCATCGGCTTTATTCTTTCAAGGAGCAATGTACCATGAAGGGTCGGATAAAAGAATAAGCATGTGCAAAATCTCAGAGCTATACCTTTCTCTACTTTCTGTTATTCCAGGCTGGATGTTTTCCTATTATTCTAATACTTTTCACAAGACTTGTTTGTAGATAGAACTGTGTTCTAGGCTCTATCCTCCAGTGTTTGCAAGCAAAGCAAACTCATTCCCTGGGTGACTATTGACACATAAAAACCCTTCCCCTGCTCGTCTGCATCCACTACTGACCACATAAAATGGATTAGTACAGGACAGCAGGAACATGAGGGTAGGAGCTATATCATCTCCTCAATCTCTGTGACTAACACCTATTGGCAGGAATGGTTGCAATGCGTGCAAGTGAAAGGAATACTCCACCTTTATTAAGAGGAAATGATATTTACAGTTGCTTATGGTGTAAAAATCAAAAAGCAGAATTGCTGTTTGTCTATGAGAACACTCTTGATAGTGTCACAGATGTGCAAGTAGATACTCAAGGTGATTGATAATATATGGGCTGCATGGATATAGCATCCTATGTGATGGACTAAAATGCAATTTAAAAAAAGAATAATAACTCTTTACTACATTTTGTAATAAAGATTTCCCAATGCTAGAACACGGGTTCCATTTCTCAGCAAACAGCATCAAATGTAACACTGCTGCTCAGAAACAAATATGGAAGGCAAATAGTGAAATATCATGAGGTAAGCATGTTTTCTCCCACCTCTGCTGGGTCAACTAAGTAAAAACAAGCTAATGAGTCACGGCGTTTCCAACATTCACGTTATCTGCCAATTGCCAAAATCAGATGAGAAGTTCTTTCTAGGTCCAGACCCAGAACTCAGGCAAAAGTTGTCAGATTTGATAATGTGAACGCATTCTAGAAGGAAACATTCCCTTGGAATGTTGCAGGGCACAGCTGTTTGCCGGTGTACATTTCCCGGCTAACACCAGTTTGTCGACAGCATTTACAATGAACTTTAATTGTGTGCTTTACCTGACAGTCTTAATTGTAGTCTGACTTCCTTCGGGTAGCAATCAGCCAAGTGAAGTAATCATATCTCCCCGAAGGCCATAAACACCGCCACCTGTGCTTCCTCGATTTTGTTTCCTCCTTTTAAACCCCAGCATCACAGGAAAGGGCACACAGCGTACGAAAGGGTACAGCGCTCTCAAAATAGCTGCTGTTTTCCCATCATGACCCTGCTGTGTAATTAAACATGGACAGAGTAACTGAGGCCAAAAATAATCCTATAAGTTTAAATTGTAACAGTAAAGATGCTGTATTAGCAAAGATGGACATTTTTTTTTTGGGAGCGGGGAGAAGGGAATGTTTCACCTGGATTCTTGTGCGTGCTGCTGTACGCTTTGACGCTGGATCTCAGGATGTAGCTTCCTGTGTGACTGTCTGATATATTCTCTTCATTCTCTTGTTTGGAATCTCTCCTCAGTCTTCCATTTTTCATTCCTAAAGGTTCACATCCCTGCTACTCTATTTCTCCCATAGATCCCTGAAAAGGACTGTGTTTGGTCTCTGTGTGTCCAAATTATCTCTGGCAAAGTGACACCATAGTGGTACTCGGGAAACCTATCTAAAATGAGTATCAGTTCAGGTCAAGACCAAGGTGACCTCCCCAAAAGTTTCATAAAGAAAGAAAAAGAAATAAAGGACCAAAAAAAAAAACCCTTTATCAATATTAAAACTAACAAACCCACGCTAATACAAATACTTAAGCGAATCTCGCTTCCATGATATACATGCATATCTAAAATGTACATATTAGGTTTTTGAAAAAGGACACCACGATAATTAGCACCATGAATTTATTTGTGTGGATCATAATTTCCTTACTAAATATTTATCTACAATTAATGACATTCACTGGCTGAATGTAATTTAATTGCCTTTCAGAGAAATTTACATATCCAGTTTTCTTTCCTCAAAACTTAATTCCCCTGTAATGATTAAGAATAATTGAGATAGTAATATGCGATTAAAAGTTTTTAAACACAGGCAACTATGTCTTGGGAGGGAAATTACACTGTCCTAATCAAAGGGCATGCACATTACTGGAACAGAATGCAGCCTTTATAAACTGTTCTCAGGAAAGTGTGCTTACACCGATATCAACCTGTATATTGTGTTTACACAGTCCAGGCTAGAGCTGAATAACCATTTCCCCTAGTAACAGGTCACCTATCCTTCAGATAGGTGAGAACATTACGGGCAAATGGCTTTTCACATTTTTATTAGCATGTTCTGCTGTTTCTTTATTTGTGAATTCAATAACAGCCCCCTCTCTGTGGTGTACTTTGCATGATTTCAGTAACCCATAGTCAAATATGATCTGGAAATATATTGGAGGTTACCAAAATAAGCATTTCATAAGGTTTAGATTACATGCCTGAATTGTGTGATGAAATCATGCAAAATCATCCCATTTTGTCCTGTTCTTCATATAAGTGATTTTAATATAGCACGCTAATGTGTCACACACACACACACACACACACACACACTTACACTTTGAGTCACTTAGGGGCTAATTAACTCGGACTGATTAGTGACCTGTCTCTGATCACACCTCCTAATTCAATACCATAGCTTTACATCCTTCCTCTCTGCCTAGAATGATCTCCCCTTGATAGACACATAGCTTATTTTTCAATTATTACCTCTCTGGTGAAGATGTCCTACTATGCTCAATACCCACTCTCACTGTGGGTACTACTCTCTAGCTTTATTTTTTCTTCTAGAGCTGACACTGTATTACACGCTATTATTTTACTCAATTATTTTGCCACTGTTTGAGCTTTTCAAACTAGACTGTAATCTCCACGAGGGAATGGAGTTTTCTCAAAGTCAGCCAGTAACTCTCATCCTCACACCTAGAAAATTGATTCTTAGGATATAGGTCTTACTCAACATACATTTGAAGAGTGAACAATGAAAAAGCTAAATATGTAAATAATATAGTTTAAATGCTGAATATTGACCCCAGCCCACACTCACAAATGCTTTTATGAATGGTCAAATGAGAAAAAAAAGGTAAGCAGAAACATCTGGATGCTACAAGGAAGAGAAAACAGGTCTTCAAAGACCAGTAGCCAGATTGACACAGGGCTAACTTCTCAACAGCACAGTGGACGCCAGGGCTGGAAGGGATAAAATCTGCAAACATCTATGGGGGAAAACAATCAGCTTTCAACTCCTTAACTAGTTAAACCACCATTTGTAAGCATGAGATAGAAATCAAGATATTTCAGCGATAAAAACGCCAATAGAGAAAATATAATTGAAAATCTATATAAATGTTACGATTCCTTTAGGGAATTTAATTAGCACTGTTGTCTCAGAATAGTTAGAAAAACTTAATAAGCCAAAAAATCACAAAAAGCAACTGAAAAGGTAGTTGTAGGCAATATTAGTTCCAGTTAATTTATAGCCAAGTGTTCAATTCAATTATTAAAGAAATATTATTAGATGTACGAATGAAGACTCCAACTGTGATTCTGCTGTTTTCTAATTGTATAACACTTTCCAGGTTACTTAACATCCTAGCAGTTACCTTTTAGTAAGTGGATAATTGGATTACTGTTTCATGGGCTTCTGGAGAGAACTCTGAGAATACCAAGACTTTATTGTACTCACAAAATATCAGCTATGTTCACAAATATCTTATTATTATTAGAAAACATGTAAATCTACTTCTTTTTAAAGGTTTACAATCAATCAGACCAGATAGTAAAATGAAATACTACATTAACTTTACATCTCATTCTAGATGAAAACACATAGATAAAATCTTATCTCTAAGCACACCAGTGTGCCATTACCAAGTAGGCTGTACCTTGGGAATACAATGTACAAATGAATTAGCATCAGGAAATCTACTAAGGTAATTCAGTATATTAAAACTGAGTAACTATGATACTCACTATGGACTGTGAACTTGAAAAAATTTAGATTCACCTAAGAGACAAACCTCTGGATATGTCTCTGAGGGTTAGCTGTATTAGAGTAACCAGTGTGGGAAGAGCCACTCTGAATGTGGGTGATCCCAACCCATGAGGTAGGGTCCTGAACTGTACAAAAAGGAGAAGCAAGATCAACACAAGAATTCACTGAGCTCTCTTTCCTGACTAGAAATGTCATGTGATGAGCTTCCTCCAGCACCTGCCATCCTGTCTCCCCACTCTAGAATTGTGACACACAAAAACCACCCCCTCCATTAAGTTGTTTTTGTTAAGGATTTTGGCATAGCAACAAGACAAGGAGCTAATACAGCAATAATATGATTACTCCCTCAAGTGCTTATGAAACTAAGCATTATTTTCAATAACAACTTCCCAACCCTCATAGAAGAAAACTTTCCAAACCTGATAAACTTTTGCACCAGGGACATGCGTCGTAGAGGTAGATACTCTAAAAAAAATTGGATTTCATTATGAATGTTGTGTGACAAAGAAGTTATTGAATTCTGTATCTCAGTTTACTTACATGGGAAAGTGTGAACACTCAGGAAATAGAGTCATCAAGCTGTTACCAAGTTAAATTAAAACATTGTAAGTATATTCTCAATGATGACTTAAAAATTCCTTTAACTGTGATCAAAGAGACATAAGTTTTTACTTTAAAATTTTATTGAGTTACAGAAAGGTGAATTAAAATAAGAAAATAAGGGGGCAGTGAAAATATTCTAAATGGAAATTCAATGTTCAATTATTGAATTTAATATAAATACTTATACTCAGAATTCAAAATGAGTAATACATTTTTAGAACTAATTTGAGAATTGAGTCAAATATCTGAGCATTAAGACAAATACAGAACATTGAACAATTAAACTGCTAATAATTTCAAGAATGTAATTTAAAAAATATCAATAGAGTCTCAGATTGAAAATAGCTGCTCCTTTTTTTTATAATAATAGAAGCAAGAATAGAGCAGAACCATTATTAAAATGTATATGCATATTTGGAGAAGGTATAAATACAAATTTCTTATCAGGAAAATATTGTAAACATGTGAACTGTTCCATTTTACTTCATTAAAATAAATCCCAATGCTCTTAAAATATATTTTATGTTTGTTCTACAGGTGACAAAGAAAAGCAACCAAAATTTTAAAGAAGGAAGCATCTAGAAATAAGGAGGAAAACTAAGCAATTCATACTATAAAGAAACTAGGTGATTCTGTTAAAAAAATATGGGGGTGTGTATCAACTACCATAACAAAAACAAACAAACAAACAAAGGATAAACAACTGAGCAACTTGCTGAGTTTTTGGAGACAGTCATTTCTCTGGGAAAGGTAGAAAACTTCCGGAGTGTGTGCATCCTGAATTCCACACAGAACATAAGCAGAACATTCTTTTCAAATGGTATCTGGCCATGTACCACATGTAGAAGAAACTCTGAGGCAGGGATGATTTCTATCAATTCCTCAAGACAGGCAGTATCCTGACTCCTTTCCCACACCATTTTGGATGTCCTTCCTCTGATTCCTCCTCATATTCCTGCATCCCTTTCTGTCTTCCCTCTGGTGCTCAGCCTGAACATCATTTTGCCAGAGTTCTTACATGGCTCACTTATCTCTTTCTGATCTATATACAAATATCACTTCCACAGACAGATCTTTGAAAACATCACTTAAACCAGTCATCTCTTCTGCCTGATTGGTTTTCTTGACTCCACTCTTTATTCCTAGTAGTGCACCACGAGTTACCATGTACTCATCCATTTGTTTGATAGCTTCCTCAACCAGAGAGAGCCGCATGAGATCAGGGACTTCGAACTGCTCACTCCTGTAATCTGAGGGTTAGAACAATTGCTGACACACCATATACCTTTAGCAAATTACTGAAGAAATAAAGTGCTTAAAAAATAACTCTATTAAAATGGATTGCAGATTTTAATGCAAAAAAGTATAAATTTATCAGTTCAGATTGGGAGACAGAGTTTCATCTTATACTGAATAAGTACTTCCAAAGATGCAAAGTTGAGGACTCATAAAAGCAAAGGGAAATAGATTTTTATCTAAGAAAAAAATTAGCAAAAGAATGAATTCAACAAAACCTCATGCATTTAGATAACAAAATTTATGTGACAAGGAAAACAATCAAAGTGCCAAATGGGAAAAGCATTGGAAGAACATTTGTATTGAGACTGATTCATTGGTGAGCATCATTCAAGAGAGCATCTATTTCAGAAATAAAAATGTAAAAAATTCAATAAAAATGTTTACAGAAGAATAGTTAGTTCAAAACATGGCCTAAAATGCCTCCAAATCTCATTGACACACACGAAACTACAAACTGGCCATTCAGCATCATAGAAATCACCAAGATGGTTTTCAAATATGGTAAGAAGAATGCAACAAATTAATTCCCACAGAACTAATGAAAACATAAATTTATGAAATGATTGTGGAAGAAATACGTCGTATGTTTTTCAAAACAAATATGGAAAAAATTTAAGCATCCCTCAGAGAGAATAATTTATTTTAAGATATTTACACCATGGCTGTATTGTAATTATTAAAAGAACAGAGTGGCCTTTCAAATTACAAAATTACAAATTGCAAAAAATTCAAATTACAAAAAAAAGAGAAATAAATTACCAAAATATATATTATATGCAAATTCTATGATGCAATCCATATGTAGCTGTAGCCTGTAAGCAGAAATGAAGGTTATTACAAACAACATTCTTATACAAATAGCACCTTTAACAATTCTTACCACTCAAGTGAGACAGAATGGGGAATAATAAAAATTCATTACATTTTATTTCACGTTTTCAAAAAATTAGTCATAAAATATGCATTTTTACATTGTGTTAAAATATTTCAAATGTAAGACATAGTATTCAATGTAAGAAAAACATGAGGACTAATTGGAAAGGACTATCACGTAATTGCCTCCTTTTAGATCATATTGCATGCTAGACATTATAGGATGTCTGTGACAGAAGTGAATAATCCCACATCCAACTTCTGAGTCAGTATTTTTACCTCTATATTGCAGTTGGATCCTAAGGCATAGAGATATCTAAGTAATTCCTATTTTCTTGTTAAAAATATTTTCATTTAATGACATATCTCTTTAAAAGCGAAAGAACTGTAGGACTGTGATGTTGGGGGACTGGAAGAAGAAAGGGACAAGGACAAAGCCATTGGCTTTGCTCTGATTAGCCAAGCTTGATCGCTGTCCTAGGTTTTGAGACAGGTTTCCAAATCCTTAACAGTCAATTCAGACCCAAAGGTTCTGAACTTCTAAGACATCCCACCAATACTAGAAAAATTCTTGCCCCCATACACCACCTAGGTGATAGAGTCATGGAATTAAATTGTCTATAAAAGATGAAAAAATATTTCCTTTTATTCTCTGTGATCCAAAAGATCAATGTCTTAAAAGTTATTGTCACTGCAGGTAATACAATGACCATCTGAAAGTGCTCCCTAGAGAGAAAGGATCATCTTAATATAAAATCATTTTACATAGCCGATTAGATACATATTCCTGTTTTTTCCCCAAGAGCAAACAATTTCACCATGAATGATTTAACAGATTAATATTTTTTCAATTATTACATCATGTTTTTAAACACCAATGAAAGATAATATGTCAAAGAGAGGCTTGCAGCATTGTTCAGGTCCAGTATGCTTCCTTTCACAGAAAAAAGATCATTGACAATCTTCTTTATACCAGTGAAAGGTCAAGGAAGCAAAATATAAAAAAATCTAATGACTTTTAAGAGCTTAGTGAAAATAATAAAATAGAACAAAGTCAGTTTGCTATTTATTCTACAGATATTTACTGAATTTCTGTTACATACCAGATATTGGACTAAGAAGAAATAGAAGGCATTAAGCAAATTAGAAACAAAGTATTCCTGATAATGCTTTTGTTCAAGATAACATGCAGTTTTCAAAAACTATAGAGTAATATTTCACTTAGAAATATAAGATACTAAGCATAATATCAAACAAAATAAACAATATAAGAAAATGATACTCTAAGGATCCATGGCTATAATTCTAGTCCTAAAGAAGCTGAGGCAGGAGAATTGCCATGAATTTTATCCCAGCCCGAGTTACACACTGAGTTCCAGGGCAGCCTGGCTTACACAATGAAATTGTGTGTCAAAAAACCAGAATAAAACATTAAATAAATAAAACAACATTCCATAATAATTTGTCAATTGGCATATAACATAAAAATACAAAATGTGGTAAGAAGAAATGGTAAATTATATTTTTTATCAATAAGGCTCAAAAATCATCTGACCATCTCACTGGATATCATATAGTTATATAATAGTTTATTATGTAGAAGACATGAGTATGTGTAGTTTAGAAAGCCATCTGGAGTTGGATTCCATTCTCTCCTTCCATGATGCAGGTTCTGGCGGTTAAATTCAGGAGATCAGCCTTGGTGGTAAGTACCTTCATACAGTGAGCCAACTCATCAGCCCTAGATATGAGATATTTTAACAAAATATGATAGTTTTTCTCACAAAATCTTTTATATGAAATATGAGTTAAAGGGGCTACCATCACTGAATCAAAATTATTCCTATCATGCTAATAAATAATGTCACATCTAATAGTAAAACTCTTAATTTCCCATTGAGTTCAGAAGGTAAACTAATCAACCAGCCTTCACCGTATGATTTGTTATTTCTCTGGCACTCTATCCATTGAAATATAATAAAAAATCACTGCGAACCATTGACTGAAAGCAAGAGGCTAATGTACAAATATGTGTGGCATTTGCAACGACATGTATTTAAGGATGTGAGTCACTGCAAAATATATACCTGGAGGGAATTTTATCCATATGAGGCCAGAAGCAATCATTTAGAAAAGCATAAGAAAATATATACCAAAAGAAAGTAATATCAACACTTATCAGCTCTCCCTATTGGATAAACTGCCATTTTTCCTACACACTGATATTTCAAACTGTAATATAGTGGAAGTATTTAAGCATATCTGATAGCACAAGTGGTATCATTTTCATCTTTCTATAATCCAAGTTACTTTTATGCTATGCTACCTGTGTTGAATAGGATTCATCTAGACTTATGTTTCCAGGGTCTGATATTTTGATAGTGTAGATACTTTAGTAAAAAATACTTCGCTGTCACTAATTGTAATCAGGGCTGCTCACATCATTTTGCTTTGACTTCCTATACACTGTTATTTTATACACTATAACATCGGCTAAGTCTGTATTTTGTTTTGGGATTTCTTCAACAAAATGCATATTTTTGAAACCCTGATGAGTGTCTGATTATCACTGATCCTACAAATACTTACTAAATTTCTGGAATGCGCATGGCACTGGGCAAAGCTGGACTAAAGCATAAACTGTAAGTGTAAAGCCAATGAGAAACTAAACAGACCTGGCTAGAGGTTTCTTTCAAGATGAAACGTATATTCAAGAAAACTGTAGAACAGGGGACATAAAGATGGCTCAGTGATTAAAAGCCCGTGCCTCCAAGTTTGGTGACTTGAGATTGAGGCCTCGAACACAAAGGACAGAGGAGAGAAGGTGCAACCGCACGCTGTTGTCTGACATTCACATGTGAGCCACGGCACACACCTGTGCACACACAATGCACACATGAAACTATTTATACACTACGCCCCAGACATGCTGGCTGGAAAATTAACATGCTGCTTTTTCCAGTTTAGTGATGACTAAGTCAGTACTCAAAACAATAAAAATTGAACCTAAATTCTACTTTCAAGAACATGGAAATGCTTTTAAGTTGTTTCCCCACCTCTCGCTTTCTCTATCATGTTTCCTTTTTTATTTCCAGTTCATACTGAGTTCTCTGTACTCAGACCTATCATTTCTTTCCACTCACTGTTACCTTTTGAATGTGCTATCTTTCAGGTTTATAGATACATATATAATAGATATACAAAACAAACATATAGTATACTATATACTGTGTATATTTAGATAACATATATTATTACAGATAAAATGTTTGTAGTTCCCTTTCATTATTGAATATGGTTGACTCCTTCTAAACTAAAGCTATTGGTTATTCTGTTTCACTGCTACACTGATCTATTGTTAATCTACAAATGTTAACCATGGGTTTATTCTTAAGGGCTTTGTGACATTTTCATTCAGGAAACAGTTACTTTATTCTTTCATTATATTACTTTAATTCAACCACATGTGGATGTGCATAGTTTTTCTTGTTTAAGACTAAGAGTTTCAGCAAATCAGAAAAGTCATACTTTTATCAATATGGGAAATTTCTGAGTACCATATTGCTTCTCCTCTGTTCACTTCCTTCCTTCCTTCAAAAGCAGTCCAACTTCATTTTGACCTCCGTACATCTAAAATACCTCCCTCTAGTCTTATCATTTTCATTATAACAAGTGACTTTGCTCTTCTCTTCTCTTTCAATTAAACCATTCACTCTTTAACTGTATTAAATCTCCCTGTCAACCTGTAAAAAGAGAATTTCATATGCTTTCAATCCAGTACTTTTGTTTTCAAAAATGTATTCTGTTGAGTCAACCGTTTATCTTTCTGTATAAAATTATCCTGTTACTACAATTCACCTGTTAACAATTTTGAAATTCACTTATTTTAATTTCACAGATATATTAGTTGTTTCCAGTTTTTATCTATTCTATTCTCTCTCTCTCTCTCTCTCTCTCTCTCTCTCTCTCTCTCTCTCTCTCTCTCTCTCTACCCATCCCTCCCTCACAAACTACTACCTATAGCCTCATTCTCTGTCTACCCTGAATATGTGATCACATGTGTGGTTTATAATTTTTTTATATATTTTCCTCCCCATCAGAGAGTATCTTTAGTAAGAGTTTTTCAGTGACTTATGTTGTAAAACTGTCATTTCAGCAATACTTCACTATAATAGGCCTTTTTTTCTCAACTATTTGGGGGCCACAGTCGATTAAATCCAGACTTCACAGAAAAAAACCTGGGTCATTACACTGCCTTTTGAACAGTTGTTGTATGATTTTAGGCAGGCTATAAGGTCTTGAGCTGCTACACGGATAGTTGAGAGTTTGTACATTTTCATTTATGAATGGCCAGACCTTATGAACTCTGACTTCAATTGATAGCTCATTTCTAATTCTCAGCACAAATTGTGTTCGTGTCCAAGGCCCAGTCAATCATTACTCCCAGTATCTTTCATTCTCTTCTCTACTTTCATACTCTTTAACATGTGCATTTTGAGCCAAACTACAGATTTACGTCAATGGTTGTCATATTCGAAGTAGCATTTACATATGTTGAAATGAGGAAACGCTATTTCTGTGATGAGTTAAGTCCAACTTTGCATTAACAAAAACAAAATTCTAATTATCAGTTAAACTTCAGTCTTCCACGCAGAGTGGTTTTCTTCAAGCAAGATTGCAGTCTATTGATCTGCACTTCTATTTGTTGAATGGATGAACTTATTATCTGAGTTCTCATCTTACTCTAGTCATTTTTTTTTGTAGAGTTTTTTGCAGTGTTTGGTTGCTACAACACAAACATGTGACAAGCATTGTGACCTTTCCTGTGTGGTAGGGGTTTAATGATGCTTTGCCTGAATGATGGTTTGCAATCCAGTATAGAAAAACAGTCTTTCCCTGGTCTGCATTATTAGGAGGAAATGAAAACAGAAGCATAATTATAATGTATGCCTTTAGTAAAGCTGTCGCCTGGGATTAGAGGTAGGCTTCTGTTTATTGAAAATGTTAAATAATTGCTTCCAAAGTTCAATGAATCAATTAACATTTCTACTTCATATTTAAGCCTACATTTTGGGGAGGGGGAGAAACTTGAGAGTAGATTCTATCTACTCTGTTCTTATGAAGATGCACATTTTGAGTCTTAGAACCAAACTGAACAATCAAGTTATGTCAAATATATTTAATGTCTCAATCTAACAGAATGATGTTTTAACTTGTCAACTATTTCAGACATTTCTGTTTTTATGTGTGCCTATCAGAAACATCATTAAAGATTCAAAAGACATCAATAGGGCCACATTTGGTCTGTAGCTCATGGATATATGCAGTTATATCTACATGAGACAAAAGGTAATATAGTGACTTTTCCAGAACGAGATGGAATTCTATCAAATGACTATTCACTCTCTATATATCATTAGAATTAAACCAGAATGTTTTATTATTTTCATAATTCCTATCATACAAGATGTTTTCTGAATTACTGGATATTCTCACCCCCCCCCCCCGCACACAAAAAAGCACTGATATTTCATTTCTATTAGTTATTTTAGAAAGTATTTTAAAAATTACCTTTCTTCAAATTATCTGTCTGCATCCTAAAATGGTTTTCACCAATCTTCCACCTATTGCAATAAATCCAGTCAGCCTCATTCTAGAGCAGAAGCGTTCTGAAGCATTATTCCACAAGTGGCATCCATTAACAAAACTGGTTTACAAATTAAGAGTTAAAGATGAGATGTTTAAGTTGGTAAAGGAGCCAGACGCAGAGCCTGATGACCTGTGTTTGAACCCCAGGACCCATATGGGAGGAGACACCCAACTCTAGACAGTTGTTCTCTGAGCCCCACACAAGCACCATGGCATATGTGCCCACCCACAGGTACACAAACAAGAAGTCCACCATGTAACCCCTATACACAGAGCTCAAGGTCAATTTTAGAAGAGAGTGCAGAAACACTCTGAGAGTAGAAGGGCCAGGATGCCTGCTGAATCACAATAGCTTTTAGACGAGATAGGGAAGATACACCCCTAAAATCCCAACAATACAGTTGCCTAAACAAGAGCTACATAATGGCAATAGCAGCTGATAATCCAATGTGGATGGGGGACTTTTACAAGGACCCAAGTTTAGATGAAGAGCTACAGGTAATAATAACTGCTGAGACAGTGTCTATATTTCCTTCAGGGACAAGCTGGTGATGGTTTATCTAGCCCCATGTAGTGAGTCCTAAACATGTACACAGGACCAACCAACACTAAATGGACTCAAGAGGTATATATATGTATATGAATATGATGTACATGTACAATAATAATTAAAGAAGAGGTCATAAATTTGAAAGGAAATGGAGGGAAGAGGAGGAAATTGGAGAGCAGAAAGAAAGGTGCAAAAACATGTAAATACAGTATTTAGGAAATTCTCAACAACACATTAGTTTAAAAAACTAGACTTTATACCCTTACTGGCTTTGCTAAACATTTACTACATGTTCAATGTGCTTATGGATCATGAAACATACCTTAATTTTGAGTAATTAAGGTATTTTAAATATTTATCTTAGGATAAAAGATTTATAGTCCTCCACATGCTGAAAGCAGTAACCAGATGTAGTAACCAGGCAAGGGCTAATCTATGCCAGGGTAAGCAGACAATCAGCAA
Source organism: Peromyscus californicus insignis (assembly GCF_007827085.1). Lineage (NCBI taxonomy): Eukaryota > Metazoa > Chordata > Mammalia > Rodentia > Cricetidae > Peromyscus > Peromyscus californicus. The sequence goes on from NW_026294492.1 coordinate 16,587,400, forward strand.
AACAAATTCAGCACATGTTTTGTTTTAGTATATAAAGTTTTAGAATGCAGACTTCTACCTTTGTACCAATAATAACTAGTGCTACTTTTCTGGCTACTTTAGCAGAGTTCAGAAACTGCAAATGAGGCTATATGAAGCTCACAAAGAGGAAAATAGTTGCGATCTGGCTCGTTATAGAAAAATTTCAGCCTATTGCTTTAAATCACTATGGCTGCATTACAGTCAAATAATGCAAGGTAATTAATTCTTAAAGGCTTTACCACATGCACGGCTTTATAATTCTAGAGCCACAAATTAGCAAACTGCTTGAGAAGATAAAATTATCATACTAAGTATGAGCTATACATTTCTAGGGGGAGATAATATTTATTTTCTGGCTTTTTTTCCCCTATCCAGCTTGGTCATATAACTTCTTTGTTCAGTGAACTGTGAATTGAATAATTTGTTTCACCTCCAGGAGAAAGCTTGAAAATCCAATGCATGGTTTGCTATTCACTGGTTTCTCTCTGCAAGGAGACTGGATATCTTAGGGCTCACCCTGTCACTCTGGAGCCTGAATAAAGTTAACAAGTACCATAACTTCAGCTAACCTCCAGTAGACATCAACATAGGGGAGGAAGAAGTCTTTATTTTGTGAAAGCTATGGAGCTATAGAAGCTGCTACTCCAGCAATAATTAAGCCTAAGTTGTCTATTAAGAATTTTCTTAGATAAATATTTTAGACCATTCCTCAAGAGATTTGGAAGTTAGGAGGAGTACCAAATAAGAAAATCAGCAACAAATGAACATTTTTTTAAAGTGTGCACCTAAGAGGAAAGCCCTTTAAGAACTGTCCGTTTTAATGAGTCAATATCACACCTCATAAAGAATTTCAGGGTGCACCAAACAGGGAACACGATATGTGTGTGTGTGTGTGTGTGTGTGTGTGTGTGTGTGTGTGTGTGTGTACACTTGAATGTTTGGGTGCACCCTTCTGCTCAGGTGCATGTGGAGGCCCAGCATCAGTGATGAGTGTTTTCCTCTAGCCCTCACCACTTCCCTTTTGGACACAGATTTTCTCAGGGAACCTAAAGCAAGCTCATTGTCTCACATAAACTGGTAAGGCATCAAGGGTCAGGGTTTGGCCGGTATTCCCAGTTCTGGCTCTGAATTTACAGGCAGAAACCCTTTGATGTTAGAGATCTAAACTCAGCTTCTCATGATGGTGCAGCAAGCTCTTTAGCCACAGAGTCACCATCCTGGCTCCTCTGTTGTTCTTAATGATCTCATGCTTATGTAACTTGTGCTTATAAGATCATCATACCTAATGCAAATTATCTCCACTGTTCAACGGTAAATTTTTAATCACTCCTACACTGTCTTGCAAAGTCTTAACTTGTGTAAATGAATATATTAATGGAACTGTGGAGACAAAGAAGATGAGTACTTGCTAATACTTGCCGAATTTATTTACATCAAGACTGTTCAATTGAGAGAATGAAACATTCTGTGCTCACTAAAAGGACTCTCAAGATATGGCACAGAATTGCTCTAGTGGCCAGGATTTACTGCTAAGGGCAGAAGAGGCCAGCAGTTTAAGGACATCCACATGGGGGCTGGCTTCACTTGATAATACACAGCCTGAAAATTTATGCATTTCACAATGTACTGCTGTTTTATGTTTGCTGAGCACATGCACATGTACATACTCCTGAGCATTTAAAAGATTCATTTCTTAGGCTTATTAAACCACTATTTCAAGACATATTTCAAGAATTACATTTTGCATTATACTTGCATTTTCTTATTAATATTTTTATCAAATTTTAGGAGGAATAAGGCAATATTTAATTTTCTAGATTCTGAACTAATGATTCCAGTATCCATCATCAACTTAACAAGCTTGTTAATAAGTAACAATTATGTCAAATATACACATGGAATTTGAAACATACCCTAATTTCTGAATATTTAAATTATTTTAAATATTTATTTAGGGATTAAAGATTTATAGCCTTCCACATGCTGAAAACAGTGACATTCACCAAGGTATTCATGGCAGAATTATTTAAAATTGCAAAGTATGATCAGATAAATATTAAAAATTAGAAAAAGGCCCAAGTGAGATAAATCGAGTTTAAATCTTATGCAGCTACATAAAATAAGTGTGGACATATAACTATATGTATTTAAAGATACTCAATGAACAAGATTAATAAAAAAATTATACCTATGCTACAGATGAAGCTCTCTGAAGACACACTTGCATGTGGAGAAACACAGAAAGACTGCATGGAAACAAAATATATAGATATGGGGCCAAGGAAATACTTTTTACTGTCCTTCCATCAGCTTTTGTTCTAAGCCTATGAAGTAAAGTGTTGGGGCTGTAGCTTGTTTTATAGAGTGCTTGCCTAGCATGATCAAAGACCTGAGTTTGATCCTTATTGCTGCATCGAATAGGCAAGGAACCCCGGAAGTTGCCTGTAGTCCTGGCATGTGGGAGGTGAAACAGGAGGTTCAGAACTTTCTTGGCTACCTAGAGAGTTTGGAGCCAGTCTGGGATACATAAAAACCTTGCTTCAAACAAAGTCGGGGGTGGAGAATATATCCATAAAATAGAGAAAACTGTCAGCATCAACACTTTAACATAAGTAGCAAATGCCAGCCTTAAATAATCTACTCTTTTTTTTAATTTTTATTTTTATTTTGCAATACAATTCAGTTCTACATATCAGCCACAGATTCCCTTGTTCTCCCCCCTCCCGCCCCCCTCACCTTCCCCCCAGCCCACACCCCATTCCCACCTCCTCCAGGGCAAAGCCTCCCCAGAGGACTGAGATCAACCTGGTAGACTCAGTCCAGGTAGGTCCAGTCCCCTCCTCCCAGGCCAAGCCAAGCGACCCTGCATAAGCCCCGAGTTTCAAACAGCCAACTCATGCAATGAGCACAGGAACTGGTCCCACTGCCTGGATGCCTCCCAAACAGATCAAGCCAATCAACTGTCTCACCCATTCAGAGGGCCTGATCCAGTTGGTGACCCCTCAGCCATTAGTTCATAGTTCATGTGTTTCCATTCCTTTGGCTATTTGTCCCTGTGCTTTATCCAACCTTGGTCTCAACAATTCTCGCTCTTATAAACCCTCCTACTCTTGTATGTCCACAAGGCTGAGGAAATGGCAGAAGGTATTGGATCCAGAGGGGCATTTTCCTGTTCTTCCCATATGATAGGTTTGACATCAAGATCTGTGCACAAGTGGGTTTGAGCTAAGCTGTGGCCATGTAATGAAGGATAAGAGGAGCTGCAGACCAGATCAAAATTGTGATTGGCTTTAAATAATATTAATCTGATTATCCAGTTTAACCTTTTTATGCTGAAGATTAAGGAAACATATAACAATATATAAAAATGGTCATGATATTACCCTAAATGAAGAAACGAGTTTTTCTTACCCTTGACTTTTCTTGGAAACACAGCAGTTTCTCTTATATCTCCATTTCTGTGCTTTATATTGATAATACTGTTTCCTCCCCACAAATTCATGTGAGGGAGACACTCATGTTTTAATTAAAAAAAAAAAAAGTAATCAGCTACATCAGTGATTCTCAACCCATCATGGGTCACGCCCCCTTTGTGATTTGATCAACCCTTCTACAGGGTTTTTCTGAGACCACTGGAAAACACAGAGATTTACATTACAATTCCTAACAGTAGCAAAATTACAGTTATGAAGCAGCAATGAACTTCCTTTCCCGGTGCCCGTATGCACATGTATGTAAACGCTGAACAAAGAGCTCCAAAGTACGAAGGCAGCACTTGGAAAATGTCTGTTGTTGTTTATTTGTGATGAAGTCACCAGGATGCTATTGCTTTAACAAAAAGGAGCAGAAGCATGCACGTGTGCATAGAGGTATCAGAAATGGAAGTTCAACGAGATTGTGTACAGAACTGGTTAATATTCATGTAAATTCATATATTAAATAAACTGCCACATTTCACAAAAATCCTTTGCATCTTGAACATAATATGTAAACTTTCTGGTTTTGTACAGGTATATGTGTGTGTGTACTTATTGTTTTATTATTTTGATCATTTTAAACATGAATACTGTGTTTATATTATTCCTACCCCACCATTCTTCCTGCCAACTCTTCCTGTGTCGCCTCGACTCCCTTTCAAATCCCTGACCTCTTCTTATTGTTACATACATTCTCTGCATCTCTCTCTCTCTCTCTCTCTCTCTCTCTCTCTCTCTCTCTCTCTCTCTCTCTCTGTGTGTGTGTGTGTGTGTGTGTGTGTGTGTGTGTGTGTGTGTGTGTGTGTAAATCTCCATTCTACTGAATGCATTTAGTGTTGTTCATATGTACACGTGTCTGGGATGACAACTTGGAATTAACAGATGATTCCCAATGCTACTGAAGAACAGTCACCAACATTTCCATTTCTTTTCTACAGGCTAATTCTATTCTTATAAAACTATAAAACACACAGTAGTGACAATACTAAATAGCAAATCAAACAAGGTAATTTACAAGTCAACAGAATTGAGTGGTTCTTTGGCAGGATTGTTACTGCCTAGGGCATTAAAAGAACTCAGAGATTTCCTACGTTTTAGATTAGCCTTCCCTTACTTTCTGAATTTCTGAATGATTATCAATTCTTCCCCATTGAAATGATCTAACTGTAAACCTACATTCCAAACCAAAAGAGTTGAGGCATAGAGGCTCATGCCTGACTAGTGTACATGCACAATTTGACTCTTTCAGCCTTTATTCACTTATCTGATAGAGAAAAATATGAACAAATCAACTAAGCATCCTAAGAACCCTTCATGAATCGCTTGCTCCTTTTGCTCAGTAGTGAGTTATATAACCATTACATGATTCTTCTCTAGATATGAAAGCTAATTTGGGAAGATGGATGCACAATCAATTACAGTTAAGTCTATCCAGTGTTCCATATGGTGCTGTGCCTGTCCCCTCATAGGAGAGACACCTGCTGTAAGCACTGTGGCATCAACTCCACCTGAATTTTTCTACTGGAATCAGACTGTTCATAGATAGCACAAAATATCCAAAGTAAGTCTTTAAACCACAATTCCAAGCTTAAAAAAAATCTTTAAAATAAGTATGACACATATCTGAATCCCTAACCTAAGGATACTAAAAGAATTAACACTGATCAGATGATGTGAGGTTACTATGCAAAGTACACAATATTGTACTGAGTCCTTGCTCAACAATGACCCAGAAACCAGTGAGTCATAGAGAACACATATCCAGGTAGTAACTAATTGCAGCCTACTATACTTTTAAATCGCTGTCCTTGGCTTATATTATTTTACATATCTTCTACTGCTGCCCAATTATCACTTTCCTGTGCATACTGAGAATACTCCTTGTAGCAATGTACTGGTTTATACAAATAGTGCAGACTGGAAACCACTGGGCTATAAGTTTTTTTTTATTATTATTCAACAAATCATGCCAATGTCATATTCCAGATAGTTCTTCAGTTTTTCCATCAGAAAAAAAAATGAGTATGATGCAAGATGCGGCTGCCAATACACTGTTCAAATAAAGATCTTCATAAAACCAGAAGAATCACCTGCAAATCAAAGCCTTGGGCATTACAAAGCAGATGCAATGTTATTCTGGCTTTGTAAGGGATAATTGAATAGTTAATCTTGTTCTATATTACTTTGAAAAAGGCGTTCGACACCTCATTGTGTTCAATTATCCTCCCAATTGCTTGAATGGAGAAAATTTGGGAATTCTTTGAGATGCTTAACCATAAATTGCTAATAAAGTGTTTTCTTCTTTTTCTCTGTCTTAAAAGGTCAGGATCAAGTTCTTGGGTCCTCTCACAGGCATGTGTCAATTTTAGTGACCGTATTAACAGATTGTAGTCTTCATCAAGGGTTCAAAGGAATGTTTTAATTTAGGACCATCCCCAATGTTCCTCCCTTTACTTTGTAGTTGAATCAAGGGCATTGCTAAGCAGCCTCTGGATGATGGACAGATGTACTCCATTTTTGTACCTATTTTTAAATTTTCCTCACCTCTTTCAGCATATTATGAAACCTGTAGATTCTATGATCTTTAACAAGCTGGGCTTTTCGAGTAAAGAATATATGAATACAAGTTCCATTTCCTAAGTTCTACTTCTCTTTGGATTCTAGAATATAACTAGGGATGAGCCTACTTAAGGTTTTAAAAATACAACAAAGATGTTAAAAGTCACACAACCCAGAATGGCATGCAAATACAGACTTTAGGATCAAGATTAGAATTTCTGCCTGCTAGATAAACCTTGAGCTGGAGATGTTTGTGTTGCTTTCTTTCTCAGGGAGTTGAAAGAAGACTCAAAACCAAAAAAAAAAAAAAAAACATCTTTTTAGGTCATAAAGAAAGAAAATGGTCCTTGCTTAAATCACTTCATGAACCAGCAGGAGGAAAGACACTGGACAAAGTGAGTTACTGTATATGCTGCTTTTGGAGTGATGATCCTGGAAAAATGTGTCTGTGGGTGATGAGAATGATACACAGCTTCAACAGAAGACAGCATTTCTCATGGGAAATAATAATGTGTACAATGGGATATCACGAGTTAGACAGTGAGGAATAGGAGTCTGGGGAAGGGTACTTCTCTCCATACTCCCAGTAGCATATACAAAGTCACAGTGGCTACAAAATAAATGGCTTTTTTTTTTTTTGGAATTCCCAGGAGGCATCTCCTATGTACAAAGCCAAGAGAGTTGTCCCAGGCTTCTAGAACTGAACCTGTGAGAGAAGGGCGGGAAGGAGTCCCAGGGATCAGAATAAATCAGAGTAAGTCATAGGAAGGCGCTACGGCATAAACCACAGCTAAACTCTTACAGAGTCAGCGCAAAGCACAAAGCTGTCCATCAGGCATACAGTCAGGGAGAAAATCATCCCTGCCAGGCTTCCTTGCTGGCACGTGCTGCTTCTGAAGCCCTGGGCTGGGAATCCAGTTCTCTTCTCAATGCTTCTTGAAGTGACAGGTGCCTACGGCAAGCCATGGAAGCGGTGGCTGACATCTATATGCTATGCCTTAGTTACCTGTCTCATAGTTACAAAGCGAAAATTTCTGTGGGCAGAGTGGCTACTTATCTAGGCACAAGCACACAGTTTATTCCTAATAAACATTTAATTAAATCAAGTACTTCAAAAGCATAATTCTTACTTTATCAGGAATAAGCTCCCGTGGATAGTAAATTCACATTACTTTTTTATCAACCTGACTTCTTCACAAATCTTTGGACATAAAATCAACATGCTAAGAAGTTAACACATGCTTTTGTTGTTTTGCTTTTTTCTCTCAGGCGTAAGTCTTTGGTAATTCATCTCCTGTATTTTTTTTCCTTTTTCATTTCCTGAGCATACACGTTTTTTAAAAAATTTCCATCCCTACAGATCACAAAATCACATAAAGAATTAGGTCACTATATGTTTTACCCAAAGAAATATTCCAAAATTGTACAAAGGAAAATTAGTTCACCTTCAGGAAGTAATTTTAACTTGACTTTAAAATAAAACCTCCAAACTTTATAGGGACAAAAGAAGAGAGAAAAAGACAAAGAGTTCTCTCTGTCATCTCATTTTTTCTTTGTCTGTCCACGTTTCAAGCCAGAGGCTCCAGCCACGGGCCCTCCTCTTCAAGTTCTGCCAGATACTGTATGCACAAGGGCTGATATGAGTCAGCCCTGCCCTTACGTCTCCCCACATGCAACCTTGACCCGTTATTTCATTGCTTTCTGCTTCTCCAACATCTAGATAGCTAAAGTTATTCAGTAATTAGTCAATGTTGTGTGACTAAATGACTGATATACTATAATATCTCTACATGCTACTTATAAACTTGGAGAGAAAGAGAGAGAAAGAGAGAGAATATTGTCCAGAGATATGGTGAATGTATTTTAAGTTTTTCCTACTAAGGGTTTTGAGGCTCCTGAAGAGATTGTAATGGCAAAGTCCTGGGAAGGTTCTTTACCCAGTCCACAGGGCCAGGGAAAAGTCAATGAGGTGTGATTTGCAAGACAACCCAGAGGGCCATCAGGAGGAATCTTTTCAAATAAGCTCCAAATGCTGTAGAATCATTTGCTCTAGAAAATCACACAGAGGCACCTCCAGGAACATAGTTCAAAGGCACAGAAGATTGTCTATAACTTAATGAAGAAAAAGGGTTGCAGGTCCTGAAGTTTCTGTTTATGCCAAATAATACATAGCACTTGACCTCCATCACCCTGTAATCTATGAATCTATATTATTTCCCTTGATACATCCTGGCCTCAGATTTAATTCTGCCTTGACTGGCAGGGGGAGTTGTTCATACTCCAATATTTACAGAAAACATCAATTTCCATAAGCCTAGATATTTATGAATTACATTAGAATTATTCCTGTGATATATGGCAAATGTATTGCTGACCTAGTAAGAATTCTTCCGAAAGTGCTTTGTTAGTATATTTTAGAAGTTTACCATGCAGGGCGGCCTGATTACAACAGGTTCTACTTAATTCATCATGGCCAGCTGCACTGACAGTTACTTAAATTTTGGCTCAGGAACAAGCTTATTCAATCTTGAATATTTGTATATTCCCTTCCTAAGATACAACCTCCAAGACACATAGCAGTGGCTGCCATCCTTGGCATGGTAGGGCCCTTCTCTGAGTCCCCTTGGCCAACTGCATGCCCACATCCTATTCCTGACAATCCCAAAGTGTTCTCAATTTTAATTAAAAAGCTATAATCGTTTTGTCCAGTTTTTCAAGATCTCTTTCTTTCCCCAATCAGGGAATTTCCAATATTATGCCTTCTCAGAACTTGGGTATAACTCAGGTTAAGGCTGAAAATGAAATTAGTGAACAAGGATGGCATGCTTGATCTGGAGATTCTTTTAGCATGGTGGACAGAGATCTAGTAATCTCAAGAAAAGTGAAAATAATAAAATGTTTGACAATTAAGATGTGTGCCTGGAGAGCATTTGATTGGAGAGCACCTCCCCGATAAAATCACCAAGCAAAGAGATAAAAGGGAGGGCTATACTAAAAAGAGGCTATGGGAACAGCGTTGCTTATGAGAGCAAAGGAGGAAAGACTGATGTGGTTGTATTGTTTGCCTCAAAAAGGAAAATAGACAATGCTGAACCTTTTAATCACACAACAAATGACAAAGTTCAGTTATTAGCTTGACTGATGTCAATTCTTTATGTTTGCATACTTGTGTGTGTAGATGATAAAAATATTTATCAAAGAGCATGCTCAAACAGAATTAACATAAGCTATTGGGCATGCCAAGGCATGGTTCTAAAGGAGGTAGCTCAAACCCCTAGATTGTATACCCCTTTCCAGCTAACTTCTTTTCTAATAATGCTGCATACGGCCAATTTAGCATACATGATGGATTACAGTATCTTCTGTGACGTCAACCTGCCTCTACATGCCATAGCAAGGAGTTAGCTGGATTCATTTATGCCTCTAATTTGTTGACCATGGTCTAAAAACTTAAGACAATTACAGAAAAGTTCTATCATGTTCTTATTTTCATGAGGTGTAGATTACAGTGAAGGGCCAGGCCTGCTGGAGCATGTCTTTAATCCCAGAGTTCCAGAGGCAGAGGAGGTGGATTTCTGTGAGTTTAAGGCCAGTCTGATATACTTACAAGTTTCATGCAAGCCAGGGCTATTTACTTTATTTAGTTTGTTTGTTCTCTCTCTCTCTCTCTCTCTCTCTCTCTCTCTCTCTCTCTCTCTCTCTCTCTCTCTCTCTCTCTCCTCTTTCTCTCTCATACATACATACATACACACACACACAAACACAAACACACACACACACACACACTACATCAGAAGTTACAGCAAGGGAAATAAAATCTAAAACTTGTTTTCACCTACTTTCTGAAAAGGACAGAGAAAGGGTAAAGCAATCCACAGTATCCAAATTAAATTGAACATGGCAGCAAGAACCTGAGGGAGTTAGTGCCAGGCATTTGCAAGAGTTAATCCTGGGAAAAGGGAAAATACTGTCTGGGCTAAAGAACTATCCATTCTACTCAAGTTCTCCTCTTCCAAGAGAGCAGAATGGCAGAGGCTATTTCCCAACTTGACAGAAAGGGAAGCAGCAATGGATGTAGCAGCTATGTCCGGGACCTTGGAAACTAGGGCAATCACATGGGTGTCTTCACAAGGCCAAAGAGTGCAGTTGGCCTCTATAGATAGACCCAGCAGGAGGGGGAGACTTAGGGTGTGTGAGACAGCAGAGACTGGAAGGGAAACAGCGTAAAGCAGTGAGACTGCTGAGACATAGCAAGGGAAACCTTGTGTAGAGTCACAGGGTAGAAGCAGGAGGGAAAAGAAAGTATAAGATCTTGCCTGCCATGTGACAGCTGAATGCAGTGGCTAGGGAGTTGGCTTGGCAACTGAGAGCATTTTATTTCTCACAGGGGACTTGGGTTGGTCCCTAGAGGACACATGATGGCTCACAATCATCCTAAAGCAGAGTTCCAGGTGATCCAGTGCCTTCTTCTGAACTCTGTGGCCACAATACACACATATGGTGTTTGTGTGTGTGTGTGTGTGTGCATATGTGTATACATGTGTGTACATATATATGCAATATATGTGTATAGATATGCATATGCAATATATGTACATATATATGTGGTGGATATATGGGTGTGGTATATATATTGCATTTGTGTATGTATATTATATATGTGTATATATAAATATATACATAAGCAAAACACTATTACATATAAAAATAAATAATTCTTTTAAATTTTTTTAAAGAAAGGTGAAAGCAGAAACTATTGATAATCACATGTAGTTGGAACTCAAAGCATCCGTTTTAAGCACTGACATGCTCTTGGCTACACCATCTTTCAAAAACACTGGATATAATAGTGTTCATGTCTTGGGATGTGTATCTACATGTGTGTAAGTATCTAAGTGCCCATATACGGTCAACATAATATCATGTAAATTAATGGTTCGAATGTCCTCATCATGAAATTTTCCAATGTCAAGGAGTATTCCATGTTATAGATATCAAGACATGACAAAATGACAAAACTACCTTTGTTAATTTCGGACATATCTGTAGACCTCCTTCTATATCTATCTGGAAGCTACCCTCTTGCTAACTTTGATGTAAAGGTTAAGTGATTGGGAAGACATTCCCTGTGCTGGAAGGCTTAGCACAGGGCAGAGGAGGCAGAGGAGGCATTGTTTAGTTATCAGGTGGGCTCATTTCACTCTGAGTGAAAATAGCATCACTTGAAGTCATAGTGCCAGGAGGGATCGTGAGGGCAATTAGACTTCACTAGGTTCTATGCGGAAAATTTCTTCCTTGTCTCTTTGAGCTATCCAAAGACAAAGGTTTTGCCTCTAGAAAGACAATTATAAAGTCATCACACATACTGCATTAATGCTTTCTCTGCCTCCCATAATTCTTTCTTAGAGAGGAGGAACTGTAAGTATTTTTCTATTTGACACACACAAAACAACTTATTGTTTATGTGATTTCAAACTTCATTAGACTATGTTCCCTAGAAAAGTAGATCTCATATTTGGTTATTCAACAAATAATTCTACTTTATAAATTAATAACATAATAAAACTGCTTTATGTAACTAACATTACTCAATTAATTTTATTTTTAATTAAAAATATTAATTTCATCTATTTGCAGGTTAAAGTATGATGTTTATGCATATATCATGAAATGAGTAAATCAAGACTACTTGTGCATTCATTAGCTAACGTATTTCTTTTTAGTGAAATCATTTAAAAATACATTTTTAGGAATTTTGAAATAAGTAGCACATTAACTATTATCATCATGTTATAGAATAAAATGCTGAATTTTATTCCTTGTGTTGATCTGAAAAATGTATTATTATGGTCCTTTTCCTTGTCCATCCTACAACAATCCTGGCTGGCTTCAACAAAATCACTATTCTCTTAACTTACTCAATTTGTAACGTAGCTATGTCTAGCTTATTTTACTTAGCTTATTATCAGGGTTTAATGCGCTTAGTTATACCTGGTAGAATTCGTTTTAGTATTCCATGGGACAGCAGAACCGTATTTTATTTTAGCATTTATCTTTTGATGAATATTTAGGTTGCTTTTATCTTTTGGCTATTTTGAACCATGCTGCAATGGACATGGGAGTTAACAGGCCTCTTAGAACCTCATTTATATTCCACCAATGGGACAGAAGCATCTCCATGGGCTCCATGGCCTCACTGATAGCCTACATTATTTTTTCTCATTTTTTATTAGCTTTTTGAAAATTTTCTACAATTCACTTTGATTATATCCATTCTGCTCTTCCACTCCTCCCAGATCAATCCCTTTCCCTACCCATCCAACTTTGTGTCCTCTTTTTTAAAACCCATCAAATACAGTTTGTGATTTCATTACACTTTTGTGTGGTCTAGAGGGTGATCAACCCACCAGAGATCATGTCCTTAAAAAATTGACTCTTCCTCTTCAAGCAGCTACCAACAGTCAATAGCTGCTTAAATAAGGGTGGGACTTTGTGCCTTCCTCCACATTCCATAGTAGAATTTTTTTCTGGCCTGAGTTTATGCAGGTCTGGAATAGTCTATCTGATGTGCTGTGAACGCATACGTGGAACTTCCCTGTTCTTAGAAAATATTCTTTCCTTATAGTCATCCTTCACCAATAGCTCTTATAATCTTTCTTCCCTTTCTTCCACAAAGACCCCTGAGCATTGTAAGGAGGGGTGTGAAACTGTTTAGGGTTTAGCATTCTACAGTCCATTATACTCTACACTTGGCCAGCTGTATGTCTTTGTACTAATTTCCACCGACTTCAAAAAGAAGCTTCTGTGGTGAATATTGAGAAATACACTACCCTGTGGGTATAAGGCATTAATACTATTTCCAGTAAGCAGAATAGTAATAGTAACCCCTCCCTTGGGGACTATCACCTGTGTAGACACAGGTTCTTGGTCCTAATAATCATCCCAAGTATAGGTTTCAACTTGTGGAGTGGGTCTTAAATCCCACCACAAAGTGATTGGTTACTCCCATGACACCACTGCATCAGTGTTTTTTGCCAGGCCTGTAATTGATGAAGTTCACTGGGTTAGCAGTTGGGTACAATGTGATTCCCTTCCTCAACTGGTAGTGTACATAGCACACTCCAGGACTTGGAAATCCATCTGGTAGGAATGAAGTTTCCAGATGACTGCCAACTTAATTTCTCCATGTTCTTCGATAATATTCATTCTAAAAGGTATGAGAAAATACTGTGGTTTCCAATTGCATTTCCCCGATGATTAGTGATGTTGATTGCTTTTTCCACTTATCTATTGGTTTTCTTTTGATAAATGTTTATTCAATGTAGGGCCTTTTTTCATCAGGTTATTTTTCCATGGTATTGAGTTGACTGGATTTTAATTTGGTTATTAATTGTTTATCGGCTGTATAGTTTACAAATACTTTTTTCACATTCTGTGGATTGTCTTTTCACCTCATTAATTATTCCTTTGCTGATTATTTTTTTTTAGTTTGATGCACAAATTGATAAACAAATATCTACTTTTGCATCCATGGCCTCTTCTTTTAAGTTCATATAAAAAGAAAGCATTACTCACATCTGAAACAGGAAGCTTTCTACTAGTTTTCTTCAGAAGTTACAGTTTGAGAGCTTTCGAAGTGGTCCTCTAGCACTTTTTCAACACTTTCTGTATACTGAGCCCTGTTCCAAGATCTCCACATATATTAACTTCTTGAGCAACAATCTTCAAAGTAGGTGCTGCCTGTATCTTATGTATAGAGAAAGACCAAAGCAGAGGGAATGCTACTGCCTTTGCCAAAGGCACAAAACTAGTAAGGTGGGATGCTAGCATCTGTTCCTTAGCAGTGAGACGTTCAAGTCCCTATGTTCTTAAATTTCAGTGCATCCCTCTTCCCCTTTCATACTCATGGTTCTATGTCAGTGTTTAGAATTGTCCTTGTCAAAGAGTACCAATGAAGTAATGGTGGTCACTGTACTAAGAGGTTAAGAAATTATTGATGGTAATGATTTCTCTTCGTCAAACTCCTTCGCATCCCCTGTTTCATGAAATGTAAACATTGTATCGTTTGATGCTCTCAACAACCAGGTGTATGTCTTTACCAACTTCACTTGACTGATGATACCTGACATTTTGCATAATGAAACCACATTAACATTACACGGTTTGCAAGCTACTTTGCGAGAATCTGAACCCTGATCCTTACTAACTACAATAGTGATATTTTTCCACTATAACAAAACGTTATTAATTCTATCATTACTTCCATTATTTATATGTTAAATCCTTTGAGACTCATTACCTTGCTTTACTTTAACCTGATTTTTATAAGTACAGCTGAAATATTTTTTTCTCAATTGTAGAGTATTGGGAACATAAAACTCATAAATAACAGTGTAAGAGTCAGTCTGTCTGTATCTACACACACAGAGACACCCACACCCACACCCACACCCACACCCACACACACGTCAATATGCATCAACCAATAAATACTGGTAGATCTAACGGAAAGAGTCTGAGTAACTAAAATTAATATAGTATTGCACTGGATAGAATATAATTTGTGATTTAAAATCCATAAAACAGCTCTAAGGGCATTATGATTTATTCTATATTAAACCCATTTCCCAATCCTAATATTCATGCCCACATGTTTTGAATATGCTCCTTAACCACACATTTTACACATATAAACATCACCATATGAACTTTCAATTAGCATTGATTCTCATCCTGCAGAAGTGCCTATTGGAAAGAGATGGTAGGAATAGCTGGGAGCTGATGTATGTGGAGTTAAAGTGCTGTTAATCCAATTGCTTTATCTGATCCAAAGTCACTTAGATTATATTAAATTAGCCATCTGCTTGGCTTTCACCTTGGAATGTCTGCCAGATGCTGAATGTGTTTACAGAGTTCATTAGCAGCCCCAACCTGAACAACAACTTTCTTGTGGCACATGAGTGACCAGAAGTTTTTTTTTTTGAAAAGATGTCATATAAACAACGATTAAATGAACACTAAAATAAGTATTTTCAGCACAAAGGGCTTTAATGTATTATCATATTCAAGCAACAAAAACAAATACAAAAAACCTTTGTGAGCTAGGGATGTATTTCAGTTAGTACAGCACCAGTACACACAGAGCCTTGGATTCGACTACCAGCACCAAATAATCTGAACATGGTGTGTCATGGATATCATCTTAGCATTTGGGAAATTGAGGCAATAGGATCAGAAATTTACAGTAACATATGCCCACATAACAAAGCAAAGGTAGACTGCTGGAGACATTGGCTAAAAAAATGTAAAATTAAATTTAAATTAAAAATATTTCTGTTGGAAGAGAATTTAAACTAAGTGTTTGTTCCTACTAGATACTGAACCATCTTTTAATTAATTTTATATAATGAAACTGATAATATTCTAAAATTAGGAAAGTGCTAATTTCCATAAATTCACATATTTATTATAATAGAACCATTCATGCAATATATACCAAAAGGAATCTATTTTATCGCATAAACCTTTTAGCTTAAATTTGTTGAGTGAATGCACATGAGTGTGTTTCATCTTATCTTGTAGAATATTAATGCATTAGAGTCTATGGATGGTGGGATGTATGTAAAAACTAATTTCATCACCATCAAAGGGAAACTAATAAGATGAAGGTCACTATGCTATGTGAGAAGGAATTGTAAACAGGACCATTTGGGCTGGATCGTGGAAACTGGAAATGTTATAATACCTATTCACAATATCCTAGACAGAGGTGACATTCTAGAAAAAAAAATACTTTTCAGATAAGAAGCTAAGCATAGAAAGTGAGAAAGGATGAAAGATTAAACTAAAAACAGTCACAGAGGCTAAGAGTTCAGGACTCTTGATTGTTATGTGGGAAATTTCACTATATATATTTATATATATATACATATGCATATATGTATGCATACACATAGACACATACATACACACACACACACACACACACACACACACACACACACACACACACACACACACACACACGGTGTTACTGGTTCCCAGTGTTCAGACAACAGCCAGGAAGTCACATAACACATCATACAATTCAGAAATATGGGGAAAACTTGACTTACATGAAGAAATTACTTGAATTAGTTACTTCAGCTAAGAGATCATTCTAATGGTACATATGGAGGAGGGGCATATACACTGTAACAGAAACCTTACTCAAAACAAAGAAAGTAGATACATAGAGGGGGTGGATTTAATAGCTATTTGAAAAAAGAATCAGTGATGTGTGCTTTGTAATTAGCAATCAGTACATAAAGATAGGGTGATGATTCATATAACTCAGATTTCAGGCTTGTACAACAGAACTGTATGGATTGAAAGTTGAGATGAAGTTTCTAGAAATTAATTAGAGGCAATATAGTTCCAGGAATTCATTTTGGATATTTTGAATTCAATTTGCCTTTTCGATATTCAGCAAGAAATACTCATAATTAGCTTCGTATGTCAGAAATTCAAGACAGCGATATGGGCTACAGATAAGATACTTGAGACTGATTGGTATGTACTATAAACTTGGTACCAGGGAAATTAAATTCAGTTATCCAAGAGCATGTGTGATGAGAAGGATGCTAAACTGGAATGCAGAGTGCCATTATTATCCAAGGACCAAGACTACAGTTCAAAGAGGAGGAAGGAGATCATGATGTAGATGCTGACAGCATGGAAAAGAACTTCCTGTCTGTGAGAAAGTGACAGGGAAATTAGACTGGCTAAAGTCTGCATTTCTCAACTGAAAAAAAAAAACTGTCTCCTACTCTCATACATAAAGTCTAATATGTTAAATTAATGTACGCCAAAAAAAAAAAAAAATCAACCCACTAGGAACGAGTAAGAGGAAAAAGAGGAGGAGATAAGCCATCTATCTGTGAAGATAAGAGTATGGGTAAAACAAGCTTAAAAACTATGGGTTTCTGTGGTTTACATTTTAATTTATCCATCTAGAAAACCAGAGGTGAGAGATAATAAACAAAATTTAACAAAATAAGAACAATATATCAGTTTTACTATAGGATTTTTAAAAGGTCTAATACTGTGTGGTATTATTAAAACATGCTCAGCATTATGAGATATTTTGGAGAATTATTGTATCATATCTTTTATGATCTAATAACCAACAGTGTTTTTTTTCAACGTTTTATTTATTTTTTTCATTTTACATACCAACCACAGTCCCGCCCCCCATAATGGCTCCTTATGTCAAGATGGCTCTTTCATTCCTCTCCTTCTCTATCCCTCCTCCAACTCAGCCTACTGGATCCCTCAAGCTCCCACTCCCTCCTCCCCTCCCCTCTACCCCCCTTTATAGTTTACCCAGAAGGACTTAGTCATTTCCCCTTCCTGGGGTGATTCATGTGTGACCTGCTTAGTGTCCTCCTCTTTACCTAGCCTCTCTAGAGTTGTGGATTGTAGCCTGGTTATCCTTTGCTTTGCATCTAATATCTATTTATGAGTGAGTACATTTCATGTTTGTCTTTCTGGGTCTGGGTTACCTCACTCAGGATGATTTTTTTTCTAGTTCCATCCATGAGCCTACAAATTACATGATGCCATTTTTTAAAACTGCTGAGTAATACTCCATTGTGTAAATGTACCACTTTTTTTTTTTATCCATTCTTTGGTTGAGAGGCATCTAGGTTGTTTCCAGGTTCTGACTATTAAGAATAACGCTGCTAGGAACATTGTTGAGCATGTGTTCTTGTAGTATGGTTGAGTATCTTCTGAGTATATGCCCCAAAGTGGTATTGCTGGGTCTTGAGGTAGGTTGATTCCCAATTCTCTGAGAAACCGCCAGACTGACTTCCAGAGTGGCTGTTCAAGACTATACTTCCACAAGCAGTGGAGGAGTTTTCACCTTTCTCTACATCTTCTCCAACATAAGCTGTCATCGGTGTTTTTTATCTTAGCCATTCTGACAGGTGTAAGGTGGTATCTCAGAGTCGTTTTGATTTGCATTTTTGGATATGGACATACAGAAGAATGCAAATAGATCCATATCTATTGCCATGCACAAAACTCAAGTCCAAGTGGATCAAAGACTCAACATAAATCCAGTTACAATGAACCTGATAGAACAGAGAAAATGGGAAGTAGCCTTGAATGCATGGGCACAGGAGACCACTTCCTAAATCTAACACCAGTAGCACAAACACTGAGGGCAACAATTAAGAAATGGGACCTCTTGAAACTTAGAAGCCTTGTAAGGCAAAGGACATGGTCAATAAGACAAAAGGCAGCCTACAGAAGGGGAAAAGATCTTTATCAACCCCACATCTGACAGAGGGCTCATCTCCAAAATGCATAAAGAACCCAAGAGTGCTTTAGGCAGTTGCTGGTCAACAGTTGGTGCAGTACAGATATCCTCCTATCCCTTTGGAGGCAGAGGCAGGAAGATCTCTGCACGTTCAAGACAAGCCTGGACTACATAGCAAGTTCCAGGGTAGCCAAGGTAACATAAGAGGACCGCATATCAGAAAAACAAAAGGAAAATTTAAAGTGAAAGAATGGGCTCATTTTTCCCTCAGCCTATGAAGGACACACCCAGGGTCCAAAGTCAAAAGCCTCGACTTCTCATCTGGTTAAGCTGCACTGAAAAAACAATGCTTCAGAGTTTTGTGACCATGCAGCCTTGACAAGGACAGTTGATCTCCTTCTAAGATTGAAGAACAGATTTAAACCAGTGCAATCTGCATTTCTTAAATGTTCTCAAGGCTGTACAGTTGTGAATGTCCCCTGGTATTAATGAATAGTTACCCAAACTTACAAAAAATACGACTTTAAATCCAATTAACTTTCCAAAGAACGAAAGTTTATGTCTTGGAGCAAAGTATTTCATTTTGATTAATTATCATTCAATATTTATAAAAGTTCATGTTTCTGCTAAGTTAGAGCCCTGGTTCCCATCACAGGTTATAATAAATGATGAAAGATAATTATAATTTCAATTACCTTGCTTTTTTTTCCAAAGGAGTTCACGTGTACTAGAAGTTAAACACTGCACAAACAGCTTTCATGGCTTGACTCCAGAATGACTTGTAAATACTTGTCGATAATGTAAGGTGTTTTCCATATATAAAATGTACAGCACATTGAAGGGTAAAATGTCTGAGTGAGAAGGTATTCATAATTAGACTGATGTAAACACGATCACTTCTACAACCTCTCCAGTTTATCCATTAGTTTTATACAAACTTTAGATTTATCGAAAACCTGAGCAGGCCATAAAAACAGTTCCTATATGACCCCATGTCATAGTTTGCAACTCAACTGTGTCTCAAAACTTCCTGTGGTGCAGGTTTGGTTCTAGCTAATGGCACTGTTGGGCTGTGGTTGAAACCTCTGGAACTCGGGCCTGGTTAGAGACAATATTGGTTCGACAACTCCTTCTTACCCTCTTTATGACAGACATGGGTCTTTGCTCCCCACTGGTTCTTTACTATAATGCTTTTTGTTTTGTTTTGTTCCAAAGGGCCCAGGCCTATACGTCCTGGGCTGCAAATTCTGAAACCAGTGCTCTAAATAGCTCTTTCCTCCTGGTAATTAGATTACCTTTATCACTGCAATAGAAAGGTGGTCAACACATCTTACACAGACATGTTACCATTGATTTAACTAATGAACCAATATTGATCTATGACAATGAGCTTAAAGATCACAGGTCACTTAGAGTCCTAACATTGACCAGTTTTATCATTCAACTCAAGTGTTGTTCAGAGATCATTAGTGTTTTTGTTTTTGTCTTTGGGTTTTTTTTTTCCCCCGTTGTTATTTTTGTATTCTAAGACCCCATCTGGGATGCCACATTACATTTAGCTGTCATGTCCACTCATGACTGTGACCCGTTCTTAAAGTTTTCTTATTTATGATGGCTTTGACAGTTTTGAGATGTACTGGTCAGGTAAATTATAGGCTGTCCCTTCATTGGTATTTGTCCGATGTTTTTGTGATGGTTAGACTGGGATTAGGGTTTCAGAGAGAGCGTAATAGAGGTGAAGAGCCATTTTCACAACCTCACATCAAAGGTAAATGCTATCAACGTGACGATGACTCCTGAAGCCTCAAGTTGAGCTCAATCACCTGTTCACTCAAGTCAAGTTTGGTCCAATTCTCCACAGCAAAGTTACTCTTCCTCTCTCCTTCCTTCACTGTGGAACAAAGTTGTTAAACAAAGTGTCAGGAGAAAGAATGGGGAGCTAGGCTCCTACTCTTTGAAGATGGGATAGTTATATAACTTATTTTGGATTCTTCTAATAGAAGATTTGCGCCTTCTTGTCCATCACTTAAAATTAATACAATTAAATTTATAGCAATATGGACTTATAAATACATACTTTATAATGTAACAATAGTTAATTTACCTCATCTTTCAGACTAATCCTGCTTTACCTATGAGGTGATTTTTCAGTTGACTCACTTCTTTGTTTTAATTAGTTTTTAACCAGGCATCTCTCTGTGTATTCCAGGCTAGCCCCAACCTTGCTATGCAGTTCAGTCTGGCCTCACACTCTCAGTTATTCTGCACCTCAGACTCCCAAGTATTAGATTACAAACTTGCATACCCCACTGTTGTTCTGGGTTGAATGAGCAATGTCCTCCAGATATTCATAGATGGATATACTTGGTCTCCAAGTAATGACCAGTATTTTGGGAGGAAGGTTATAGAATCTCTAGGAGGTGGAGTCTTGCTCCATAAAGGACATCCCTGGGGACGGGCCTGGAGATTGTACAGCCTGGTCCTATTTCTTTTCTTTCTGTTTCCTGTGGGTTTACAAATTGTGATCACTTTGCTCTCTGACTGCCAAGGAGGCCACACTCTCTTGCGGCTGCACTTTCCCTGAATGATGAGCTGTATCACCTCTGATTAGGTAATCAAAATAAATCTTCTCTTCCCTGTAGCTTTTTGTCAGAGCAATGGAAAAGTAACTAATACATTTGCCTTGCTACTTGATTTATTTCTAATAACTGTCAATGCTTTTTTTGTGTTGTCTGAAAACAAGAGGACAATGGAAAGAAGATAATCAGGAGAAAAAAACAAGTCTTTCAACTAATACCAAATATTTGACAATAATAGGCACATTTTCTAGTTAATAAACAAAATGTATTCAAAATAAGCTCTTAGGTCAAAATAGTTCAAAACTACAAAAAAAGTGAGACAACATTTAAATTAGTGATAAGTATTACAGTCTCATCCTTACAATGTTCTAAATAAATAATGCTAAAATATTCTAATAAAACAACTGACTAAATTATAAGATATTCAGCAAATTTAAGTAATACCGTTATATATATGTAATGCATAAAATAAAACTTACAATGAAAAATAATCCCAAGTCACAATGCATTCTTTGCTAGGAGTGAATTCAAATTATTTTCCCTCTGCAACATACCAAGGGACTGCCTGAAACTATGAAATATTTCAGAGAATATGGGCTAATTCTTTTCTTGCTTCTGGTGGACTTTCAATATAGTTCAAGTTTTTTAGAAGTTCATTTGTGGACATTAAACTACAGAAAATAACTTTCAAAAAACAACTAGAATGAAACAAACCTATTTTGGTATGTACAAATTTTTGTGGTCAAGGCAAGTAGGTTTACATCCCTAGCTGTCTGGCAGACAGATACCCTGGGTAACCAATTTAGTGGTGATTATAAGCTAGTAAATAATACTTATAAAGCAGGAAGGAAGTGACCATAAGATATTACTAAGAATACCTTGCTGATCAGGTAAAAATTGAAGATAAATGCAGAGACCAAATTCAAACAATCTAACAGTCATTTAGTTAGTTTAACAGAAGAGTCTTCATCCCAGTGATGTCTGAACCTTGCCCTAGATGTAAGCCCTACTCTGTGAAGTGCTAAGGACTAAACTCTTCAAAATTTCTTTCCTGGCTACCTTCTAACATGTAACTTTGGGGATTGGAAGGTAAAGTGTGGGCTAATGCACAGCAGCAGCTGTTGTGAAAGGTTCACATAAACCTGGATGGAGGAGTGACATCTTGAGTGAAGTGCAAACAACCTTTAACCTACTACCGAAACATAGCCAGCAAGGAAATATTACACCCAGATGTAAGGAGTGGGGCTGACTGTCATAGAGAAAACTATTTTTAAAAAGTCATTGTGTTGACAATACAATTTATCTCCATCTGTAGTCACATTTTGTTGCATAAAAAGATACTTGAATAAACAAGAAAGGAAGGATTTATTTTAATGTTAGATTTCAGAAATTTCATTGCAAGATCTCTTGGCTCCATGTTATGTGCCATGGACAGAGCAGAGACTTTTGGGAGAGAGGGCACACTGGAACAAAGCAGTCAGGAAGCACAGAGAGACTAGAGGGGCTGAGGACAGGACATAGACCCTCTGTGATGGCTAATCTTGATCGTCCACTTGATGAGGTCTGGAATCTACTAAAAGACACTCCTCTGGGACAGGGACTTGGAGGGCATTTCCAGGAAAGATTAACTACAGAGAGAAGACTCTCCTCAGCATGGGCCAGCACCTTGTGTGGGGTGATACAGTTACAATGACATGCAAGAAAAGAACAAAGCTGCTTGCCTTCCTGCCTCCACTTCTTGCCAGTAAGTGCATTCCTTCTTCCTGCTTGTGATTACTATTCCTGCTGTGGTTACTATTCATACTAAGTGAAAATTTGTGACTCTCTAAGACTTTTTTTAAGGCCTTTAGCACCATAGTAACAGTGATGAGGCATCCAGATTTGTGAACTAGGAACCTATCTGGTGCTCATCTTTCCCAGAATACAGTTGGTCACTGTTGATTACTCAGCCTGTGTCATGTTAAGAGTCTAGTGAGTCTAATTTTATCACATATGTACATTCTGTAATTCTACTCTTTTAAAGACTCCTAATTAATACAACCTCTGAGGACATGCTCCCAATAACATGTTTTTTTTCTATCCAGGCCCTACATTCTAATAGAAAATTCAAATGGGAATTTAATGATGTACAAACTCATCAATGAATTAAGGGTTTCTATTATCCAGTTGACCCTCAACACCCCTCACTTGACAACCATGCCTTTAACACATGAACCTTTAGGATTATTTATAGTAAAATACAAGAATATCCAATAACTTCATTAAAAGTAATCTCTAGTTGATGGTGTAGACAAGTAACTGTATACACAAAAGGCAAATTTTCTCTGTAGGAATACAACTTGTATTTTAATCTTCAATATTTTTATCAGAAAAAAAATTAGGAAAAATCCATTTTTGCCTAAAAATTGAAAAATAAAACATCACTTGCCTACTGTATAGGTTATATACAAAAATTAGAAGAAAGACTATGTCTTAGAGATTATAGGAGATGGGGTCACGGACATTACAGGAAAACTCACAGAAACAGCTAGCCTGGCTCATGGAAATTCAGAGTCTGAAGCAACAACCAGGGAGCCTGCATGGGACCGACTTAGGCCCTCTACATATATGACAATTGTGCAGCTTGGTCTATGTGTGAGACTCCTGGCACTGGGAACAGGGGCTGTCCCTGGTGCTTTGACTGGCTCTTGGGGACCTACTCTTCATGCTGGATTGCCTTGCCCAGCCTGAATGCAGGGGGAGGTTCTTGGTCTTATGGCTGCTTGCTGTGCCATGCTTTGCTGAAGCCAATGGAAGGCCTACCCCTTTGTGGGCAATTAAGGAGGAGTTCTAGAGAGGGGAGGAGGAGGGAGGGAGTGGGAGCGGGAGGAGGGAGGGGTGGCTGTGGTCCGATGCAAAATGAATAAATAAATACATTTTTTAAAACTGTATCACCAAAAAAGGAGTATGTATCTTGTCATTAATGCTAATTTTTAAATAATTATGAGCTAAGACACAGAAAGTATAAGTAACGATTATAGTGATTACAACTGCTAGATATCAGAAGCTTGGCATAAACCATCAAGAACTGATGAAATGCAGCTAAAGAGAGAGCTGGTAAATTAGATGACACAATTACCATAATTATATATGTTGTCAGGTGGTAAAACTAAACTATGGAAAACATGAAGCCTAGAACAAAAGATAGAATATATATCTGAGATAATATTCATAAGTCCCCTAAGAAGATCCTAATAAAGATGTACACAAATAAACAAATAATTAAAGACTTCCATCCACCAAATATACAGTTATTAACCATGAGGAAAGGAAAATCAGTAAGTGGCAGAGAATCCTTATATAACATGGTCTAGAGAACATAGACCATTTTCAAAAGTTCACATGCCAGGAGGAAATGATTAGTAATCCAATTCTTGTTGAAAGGAAATGTGTCATTTTACAAATAGATATTAAATTGCCAATAGGCAGATGTAAAGGTATTTATTCTCATTAAATAAAAATAACAAAAATAACTTGTTTTTATTATTTTTATTTAAATAGATAAAAAATAGACAAAAGTAAAAGGCTCACCTATACCAAGAGCAAGGTACAATTGAAACTTTCATAAGTTACTATGATAGTGTAAAATCCATAGCCACTCTGAAAATAAGACAAAACCTACAAAATCTGAAATATGCATAATTTGTGTTGCCACGTTTTTACTCATTTATCCACAGGAACATATATATTTGTGTACCACAAATTTTTAAATGGTAGATTCAGAATGTCATTTTCTCTAATAAGCCAAACTGAAAAAAAAAAAAAAACAAGTATCTATCAATCTGGATCATTTTATCAATAGAACGGAAAGATACATAAATTCAGAAATTGCTTAGATATCAATCTCATCGTCACAGATAGACCATTAAATAAATTAGAAGCCAGATATACAATCCACATACAAACTATGGACACAGTGGTAAATTTCTAACATAGCTATACTTATACTTACCATACCATCATGAAAATATATATATATATATATATATATATATATATGTGTGTGTGTGTGTGTGTGTGTGTGTGTGTGTGTGTGTGTGTGTGTGGTGCATGTATGTATATTTATATGCATATACATGTAACAATAATCAGAGAAAAAGAGGCCATTAATTTAAGAGCGAGGAGGGGTTGCATGGGATGGGTTGAAGGGAGGAAAGGGCACGTGTGGTGTCTTACACAGAAGAGACAATGAAGAAGCAATGGCAGGAACAGATCGTTGGGATCTACAAAAAGAATAATGCTTTTTAAAATTGGAATGTTTTATTTTTATTTGAAAATTTTGGTAATAAAGTTTTTAAAATATAAAATTAAAAGAGGAAGATGATACAAAAACCTTAAAAATCACACTGTTACAGTAAATATTTATGGAGGAAATGTGAAAATAATATTTGAAGATTTTTAAAGAATTGAAAATTTACCATTCAATAGAACAGAAAGACCAAATATAATAAAGTTGTAAATATTTCTCTGGTGTTTATATGTGTCTCCAAAACAATTCCAAACTGGTTATTATTCACAGGACTAATAAGGCAATTTTAATTTTACACAAAATAATTTGTTCTGTTCTAATAGGTACCAAGACTTAGGATAAACATAGTGGTGCTCAGCATTTACCATGTACATATGCATACACAAGTTACAAATGACTGGGCCCTCCAAATCCAAAGAGAAATGGTACAGTATATACTTGTTCTTCAATAATAGTTTATCATTCAAAATGTTTATTTTTCCTCTCATCCCACTATAAACAAGAATGTTAAATGGAATAAATATTTAAATTTTAGAAACATTATAAAACTTTCAGGAAATAATAGAACTTACAGTTTCTTAGCCAGATGTTAAGAAAGATTTTTTTTTTAATGTGCAAGAGTAATGAACATTCATAAGCATCCTTTGTTATGATGAAACAATTTTAAAGGGTAGGCTTTAGACCAAGAAAGGCATTGGAGATCTGATTAAAAAACTCATAGTAAGGTTGCAGGGGGATGGTTGGGTTTCGGGTAGATTACAGGGGCCAATGGTGGGGGCTGGTGGGAAAGCCTGCCGGCAGGATTGTTCCCTGCTGGCTGGCAACTGGGTCAGCAAACTAATGGGAACTCATGAACCTTAGGCCAACAGCTGTGGAGCCTCCATGGAACTAGATTAGGTCCCCTGCATGTGGGAGAGTGTTGTGTAGCTTGATCTGTTTAAGGGGCCCCCTGACAGTAGGCTCAGGATCCATCCCTGGTTCATGAGCTGGCATTTTAGAACCCACTACCTATAGTGGGACACCTTGCATAGCCTTGATGCAGGAAGAGGGGCTTGGACCTTCCTCAACTGAATGTACCAGGCTGGCTCTGCTGACCCCTCATGGGAGGCCTTACCTTGTCAGAGGAGAGAATGGGGTGTGGGTCAGGGTGGGGAACACTGGGGAGTAGGAGGAGGGAAGAGGGGGATCTGTGGTTGGTATTTAAAATGAAAATAAATAAAATAAGATGTTCAAAAAATAAAAAATAACCTCATAATCAATAGATTTCATCAAAGTAATCACTCAAAAACTCCAAATCTTCCCAAAGAAATGGAAACAAAAAATAAAAGGAGCAAGAATGAACTATAACAATATAAAAATAGAGTGTATTTCCTTTGTTATAAAAATATTTAAGTTAAATTGAGAGATAGTAAAAATTAGGTACCATTTTACATTCCTATGATCCAGGAACATTAAAAATTAAAACAGTACAGATGGAGCAATTTCAAAAATCAAACTCAATCATGTATGGTCATGCTATCATCCATAGACACAAACACTGGAAAAATTTCCAAGTGAAGCTGGCCATACGCAGGCCCACCCACTCTCCTTCCAGGAATGCCACACCTGACACACGGAAGGATGTTCATTCCTTCATGTTCCCACAAAGGCTATAACTGCACAGTAACTTGTTAACCGGGTGGACAAATAACGGAAGCATCACATTGCTGCAGAAGCGAAGCAAAGCAGCAGCAGTACCCTACATGTTTTGAGGTGCGCATGGGCAGATGATCCAAACTGTGTCTAATACAAGCCAGGGACTGCTGCACAGAGTCCTGAAGAATGGATACGGAGGTGGAGAGCTTGCAGTGTGCAGGCAGTTAAGGGGCATGATGACATTCTTCCAAAGACTCTTGACAATCTTTATCTTAACCCTGGTTTTGGCTACCTGGCTAATCGTCTTATTACCAAACACATTTACTAAATTTTATAAGTATGGCACATTTTACCATAACCAGTTTAAATTAGTATAAAAATGCTGATATAGGGCTATTTTAAAAATTTGAATAAAGTCTTTTGAATCTCCCAGATGAATAAAGGAATAACTTAAAATATTTTTTGAGACATCTCTAGAGATCCAAAGGCCAGAAAATTTTTTTGGGGGGTGGAATCAATGACAAAGTGAAAATATATGTGCAGTTTACAATGTCAAATATATTCCTTTTGATATTTCTGTGTATTTTTTTTATTATCACAGGGCAAAGTCTCACTATCTGGACCAGCCTGACCTTGGACTTACAAAGATCTGCCTGCTTCCGGGCTCCAAAGCTTGTGCCACCGTGCCCAGTATGCTGACATTTTATTGTTGTTGTTTGGTTTGTCTTGTTTTGTTTTTATTTCTACTTGACACAAGCTAGGATCATCTGTGAAAAAGGAATCAATCAAGAAAATTACTCCATAGGGTTGTCCTGTAGGCAAGTCTGTAGACATTTTCTTGATTATTTGATGTAGGAGGGCCCAGCTCACTGTGGGCATCCTTGAGAAGGTGGTCCAGGATGTATAAAAAACAGGGGGAGCAAGCCAATAAACAGCACTCCTTCATACTCTCTACTTCAGTTCCTGTCTTAAATTCCTGCCCCAACTTCCTGTGCTACAAGTACTGTAAGACTAAATAAACCACGTCTTCCAAAGTTGTCTTTGTTCACTGTGTGTTGTCATGGCAACAGAAACCCAAAGACAACCAGGAGGACCCTTTTGTGTTTTTAAGATAAAAATCTCACTTGTTGTCCAAGCAAATCTCAAACACCTTATCCACCATTCTCAACCCCCACAGTGTTCTTTGGAGCCTGGAACCTGACTTTATTAACTTGTGTGTCCCCACATAGGTGAGTTCGAAGGAAACATGAAACCTGAAACTTTTATGTCAATAGAGCCACTGCTTCTTAACTTTCTCCACTGCTGGCGTTGAGGGTTGGCATGTTTAGCTAGGGATACACCTCCATACCTCCTTGTGGGACAAGTTGTTTTCTAATGTATCTGCCATGCTGAGCAGTGAGCCTTTCTCAGGGGCCTGATAATTATTCTTCTGTGTAAGGTAATTGTAAGTCTACCTCTTTTGAGAACTTCTGGGTAATGTTATCAGAACAGAAAGAAACTTATTTTCTTTTCTACCATAAGCTTCCATCATATAGAAACTCAGAGTGTTAGAGAGCCAGAGGACCAGAGTTGTCAGGATGAGGGTCCAGCTGCATAACCGTGCTGTGCCTGTATCTCTACATCTCAGAGATGTTGTTAGGTCTGGGCTAGTCTGACAAACCTGTCTCCCAGGGATGTTCTCCTGGAGTGCCTTTGCTCCTTATACACAGTGGTTTCCCTTGTCTTCAACCTTCCTCACATCATCCAATACTTCCTATACATCTGGAGCAAATTACTAATATAAGGAAAAATTAAAGACTAGATTCTAAGCAATGATTGTTGTGTATATATTAATCTAGGAAGATTAAAAGGTATGTAGCCAATGCAAAAAAAAAAATAGACATCACCAATAAACTAACTACAACAGTATTTTAAATTTACACTTTAGGAAGCAGAAATAGCATGAGAAGCTGTATAGAGATTTGCAAAAGGAAACTGTAACATCTTTAAAATATAAATGTGGGAAATCTCACAAGGTCATTTTCTATGACATATGAAAGTAATTTAATCTACCAAAGCCAAACAACCAAAATCCTATGCATAGCCAGCACTACCACTGACAGCAACTAAAATAGAGAAGCAAATTTTGTTAGTATTAAAAAATAATAAAATTAGGGAAGTAAATTGTGTTTGACATCAAAATGTTTAGTAAACTAGAGCATCTCACCAAATAAAATGCAATTGTAAGTTGGTGGTACTCAGGAACAAAAGTGTTTATCATATAAAATATGGATGATATGCAGAATTTCCATCAATTTCATGGAAATTGCAATATATTATAAACCAATAAATTAACAGTCCTATGTATTGAATCTGATATACATTTCTGGATGGGTACTTTGTAGTGGAGCATAGTTAGAATTCAGTTTGGAAGTTATTTGCTTACATAATATGAAATTCTCATATTTGAAGTTTTTCTGACCTCATAAAGGCAAATAGCATTTAGTTATAGGTAATATATCGAAAAGGCTGCCTTGAAAGAAAATTGGCATTCAGCTTTTCTCTCGGGGAATTGAGTGTGAGCACTTATAAAGGTAGAGAATTAGGCATCTCAGCCTTCTCAGCACTTCTTCTGTTTCATCATAAACCCTTTGACATTTTAAGATGGACCGGGAAAGTTTTTGAAATTCATATTCTGTTTATTTACTATACCATGCTAAATATTTCCCAACCTTTCCCGCACAGATGGTGCCAGGTGCTTGTGACTGTGATGAACACAGGGCACCTACAGACAGACAAGCCCAGATTTTTAATAAACTTTCATGATATCCCCAACAAAGTGCCTCAGGCCCACCCTGTTGGGCGTTGAGCTCCTCCTTCCTATACTAATCCATTTGGCTGAAACAACCTGAGAAAACTAGAATTATTTTCAGAATCACTGCAAGCGAGTTCAAGCATGGAAGAATCATTATTCATAATTTGCTGCCTATGGAAAGCATCAGCACCAGTCTGTTCATTTTCACTTACTTATTCACTTAATAAATCATCCAGTAGACATGATTTTCAACCTCCCCCAAGAAAGACGAAATTCCTTCAGAAAATAATCACTCAATGATTTAAGCTCCAAATATAAATGTAGTGCACAGGGTACATAGAAATCGCTGTCAGCTATATAAATCTCACACACATCCTGCTTGTCTCCTGGGGTATGACAATGCTAAAAGACCACAGAATGTTTATAAGCAAAGCCTTTTTTCTGAAACTCAATGTCAAAATATTCTCACAGACATTAAAGAAAAACAACAACAACAAAATCAAGTTAGATACAAACTTCCTACCCCACTCCTCCACCAATCCAGTCAAACTGGAAGAATGGACATTTTGTTTTGTTAAACTCAGGATGTAACCAGATTCCTGGTAGAGACATTTGGATTGAGAATATTAAGTAGATGAATACAGATGAGCAGAAAATTCACGTGATAAAAGAAGGACTAAAGGAAGCAAGGAAACAGAATCATTACCACACATTTTATAAACAGTAAAAGAAGATATTGATATGGATGATGAAAGATGGCAAATTAGTGCGTGAATGAACACTGCCCAATGTCTGTTTAGTCTTCTTGTGCTAAGGCAATGTCATAGCAAGATTTATTTCTCATCCTTTCTATCTGTATTCCACACTGCAGAAGCGACCTTCCTGCATTTGGAGTGCAGACACTCACAGAAAGAGAGAACATCTGTGGTGGATTTGTGAGATGGCTCCTTCAGACTCAGTTGTGCCCACCTTCACTTTCATTGATATTCTATTAGCTGAAGCAAGCCACAGGGTCAGTGGAAGGAGGTGCTCATTTTCTCCAAAGGCAGAGGACCTGCAGATGGATTTGTCAAAAGACAGTAAACACATGAAAAATTACACCATATTTTCCTAAAGTTCCTAGCCATGCTTAGTGTCAAAGTTCAGGTGTCCCAGGGGGCACTCACTTTAGGAACTGCTTAGACAGTGTTGTGCAGCTACTAAGAAGCCAGAATCTTTGACCACGCAGTAGACCTCCTATTTTTATGATCGTACTCAAAATCAGAGTCACAGTACATACTGGAACTGATTACCATGTTGCTAGCTCTAGCATTCTCATCCCATGGCCTATGCTTAAGGCTTTATAAAATAGTAGGACTGGGCTACTTCCATCTCTCCCTAAGATTGAAACTGACTATGAAACAGATATAGAAGAAACAAAGACGAAAATATAAAAGAATATATGGGACAATCATCAGGGGAATATAACTTTGAATCTGTCAATAAATGAGCTTTATAACATTTATCCCTTTCCATTAAACAAACTTAATCACCTATTATTGGTAAAACTGGATATGTTCAAGCCTTAGGCACAGGAAGCAGTGCTGGACCAAATGGATTACTAAGAACTAAATTCACCCCTTCTCTTTAAGGACTAATTTAAAAAAAAAAAAAAAGAAAGAAAAGAAAAGAATGGGCTTTAGTGTGCATTCTCAACCGCTTCTTCCAAAGTCATAAATCAATACATGAGAATCTAGAATTGGAATTTATGGGGGAAAAGGGCGGCGGGGGGAGATAAAGATTACACAACAACTCTACAAATATTAACTCTTTCTAATCCCTACTAACTTCCTCCCTTCTCCATCTTTCTTTCAACTCTCCCCAGCCCAAGACAGGATCTCACTGTGCAACCCTGTACAGTCTCAAGCCAAGGATCCTTCTGCTTCGGGTTCCAAAGTCCTAGGATTCCAGGTATGGAGTACTATACATGGCTTCAGGTTTTCTGTTTGTTTGTTTGTTTGTTTGTTTGTTTAACTGTCAATATTCAACATTAAGTCTGTGGTCAAGCAAGGGATGAGTCATTCTCTATTTTTCCTCCATTAGGATATTCCCACAGAATCAAGGTTTTTTTTTTTTTTTTTTTTTTGGCACAATTTCTGGAGAGTTTATACTTTTCCCTAAATGACTTCAAAGTGAACCCTTACAGTCCATGAATTGATTCTCTAAGGTCTTTCTATACACAGGGAAAAGAATTACTCTCAGCTCCATTTATGCCTGTATTCAACTGCCACGCTGCACCCTAGGTTCTTTTACACTAGAAAGAACACTATGCCTTCAGGACCACATAAGTTGCAGAGGTTCAGCAATGTCGCTTTTCTTATGCCTTTCACATTCAAGAGAATTTAAGATAGTCACACCACATACAGCAAACAGCTCAATCCTAATTCTAA
Source organism: Peromyscus californicus insignis (assembly GCF_007827085.1). Taxonomy (NCBI): domain Eukaryota; kingdom Metazoa; phylum Chordata; class Mammalia; order Rodentia; family Cricetidae; genus Peromyscus; species Peromyscus californicus. Next base: position 16,619,485 of record NW_026294492.1, read on the forward strand.
AGGATTTATCCAAAGGCAAATTATGTCTCCAGAATATACTACTTACAGGTACCAAAGAGCCTTTTACAGGAATGATGAAAGGCTCATCATGTATCATCTTCAGCTGGGGATCTAGAGGGAAAGTGATGGGCTAGGCTGAGCCTCTTGAATCCCTCCTCCTAAATTCATCAGGAAAGTAATTCACTCCTCCTCTTTGTCATACAGACAGGAGAGAAAAGCCAGGTTTGCTTGTCTATAAGAAACACTTGTCATGCCATGTTAATGTGAGAAGTGAGGAATGTGTACTGTCCTAATACATAGCCATAGTCTCTTGGCATGCTGCACTCCTTACCAAATTAGTTGGAGATAAGTTGTTTATTATCATGGCTTCTGTAGGCTCTATACTTCCTAGGTATTGACATTTGTAAGATGCTTCCTCTATTTCCATCAATCAATAGATAGCACAAATAGATAACTGATAATACAAATTAGTCTCTAATTAATTAAGGCCTTCAATTGCTGAGCAAGTAATTCTTCCTAGATTCAATAAAGACCACTAGGTTAACCAATCTCTTCCTTAAAGAGAAATCAGAACTACATATATATGCATATATATATATACATATATATATACACACATATATGTGTAAACATATATACATGTACACATTCCTACTTAGTAAGTACATTATAGGAAATACATATGATAGACTATTTTGTTAAACGTAGGAGTGGAAAATGATTTTCATTCATATGTGAGAGTAACTTTGAAAAACGTATCCAAAAGGAAAGGGATTCAAGTAGTGTTTACTTTGCCTGTACTGACTCATTCTCATTCTCTCATTCTCTCATTCTCTCTCTCTCTCTCTCTCTCTCTCTCTCTCTCTCTCTCTCTCTCTCTCTCTCTCTCTCTCTTCCCTACTTCTCATATCTAAATATATGGATTAATAATCTCCAAACAAAAACATCATTAAAAGAAGAGTTCTTCCACCATAGGACATCTGGCCTGTATGACTATTTATGTAAGACTATCAAGTCTATAACTGTTTAAATTCACATGCTACGTCTCTAATTTCTATACAAAAGCTCCAATAAAAAGCTACGTTCTCCTGCTATACCATAAAAGGAATCCAGTAGATGTGAGCTCAAACTCCCAGTAACTATGAAAGTCACTAAATAAGTATGTATCAAGATCCCTATTCTTTCTGTTTTAGGAAAGTCTCCTGAAACCTCCAAATTCATGAAGAGATAGACCTACAGTGAACTTATATGATTATATAGCATTATAAACACTTTTGTGTATGTGTCTGTGTGTGTATGTTTGTGTGTGTGTACATTCACATAGCTTATCCTAGAACCACAAATGAGTACACCCTGATGTAATGTGCCAGGTGGATACCTCCAAGATGGCCTAGGGTCATTTATCAAGTTATTTTATCTGGTAGAAAAACAAAAATAAATATGTTAGAATATACTTGGAATCTTCATAATAATAATCAAGTAAAGACCAATGTAATATCCTCGGCGAACCATAGATGTTTGTGTGTCTGAACAGGAGGGAAAAAGGCCAGATGGCAAAGCTGACATTCAATATGCAAATGAAAAGGCCTGACTTGTTTTCCTGGATAGTAATGCTGCTGTCCTATCCCCACACTGTGCACATGGAAGCACATTTGTTTTTCTCCAAAGTTGTTCCTGTGCTCTTCCTCCTGGGCAGAAGCAGGATAACAAGGGTCTGAGCATATTCAAGTCAAGAAAGCTGTCTCAGAACAGCTCTTGTGGAGCATATGAATTTTGACTACATCTATTTTTCCAAAATGACTCACTGTAAACAAAGTCCCTAGTAAATATTTGGCAGAATTTGATGTTTGCTCATTTCTATGCTGGGGAATGATTGTTGCAAACAAGGTTTGTGATTGGGCTGTGGCTGTTGCTAAAAACAATGAAATGATTTTCTTCTATGTATCTTTCCAAGGATGAAACACATGTCCTAAAAATTCAATTAATAATTTATTGAGTAAAGAAATATTTGTTATTTTGTAGAGATTTTATGCAAGGAGTTACATATATAAAATAGAATAGATAAGAACTACATGTATAAAGGAAGGAAGTCTAAAATCACAATCTAAGATGTTAATGTTTAAATAATGGCATTCTTAGAGAGGATGGTTGATTGGGGTACTCTTTATATGTCTTTCTTGTTAATATGTGACTGTGTTTGAAATTCATCTGAAAGCTGAACCCTATCATTTAAAGATAGATCAATGTGTCAAAAGTATAGGCTAAAATCTGACTATATTACTTTTTTGCCAATGCCCCCTTTCTTCTCAATGTTATTCTGGTAGTTATAATAATCGTACTACTTGAAAAGGCATGCTGATATCATGGGAGAAACAATACATACCTATAATATATTCATATCTTTAAACCTTACTGCAAGCTAGGCACAATATCAATAATCAATATTTAGAAAATATGTATTATACTTACATGAGATACACAGCAAACATATAGATATGTATCAAGTATTGATTACTTCTTGAATGACCTTTCTATAGTATTTGGATATTAACTGGAGTTTTCATTACCTTTGTTTTTTTATTCACCTTCAGGTCCACACAGGGAACACTGTGACAATCAGGAGCTCATTAACAGATTGAATATGGATTATGTAAGTTACAATGCAGAATATTAATCAGGTTTTTTTTTTTTTTAGCAGATTTGCCTTTAAAAAAATCTTGACTCATGAAGAGGATTCTTCATGATGTCCGCTCAGTTTTAAAGTGTCCTTCTACAACAATAAGAAAACCTTCAAATTAATTGTGTACAGGATTATACACTGCTTGGCCTCACCCAACGGTTTGTACTGTCATATCAACTCTTAGTCATTTAGCTTCAATCCATAGCTTGTTAAGGAAAAGTTTGTGATCCAAAGGGCGGACGTTATTGGGCTTCAGTCATCTGAGTCTCCCTTCTATATCCCCATAGGATGTATGGAATCATAAGCTGGGAAACTAAGAGTCGTAGCCCTGGCATCACTACCACCCCTGAGTTTCTTGGCCAGTGTCTTTGGCAGGCCTGGCTCTGCACTAGCCAGGAAATGGATGGGATACATCATGGTCCATGCTTGCACTGCATTTGTTGTCTCTTTTATAATCTTCTAACATTCTTAGCAGGGATTGTTGGATGACATCTTCAAATAGGATTCTATCATTCAAATATCTGGTCCTTACAACATCATCCACATGAAATACACTGGATCAAAATTAACATTTGGCTACATTAAAATGTAAATGAATTCAGCCATGGTGAAAAACTGGCATGTTTATTTCTCTCAATTTTTCAAACTACAGATGGGTCCCACCTTGAAATCTGAAACATTCTTCACTAAATTTACTTAGGCAAACACGTAATTATCAATGAAGAGCAAAATGCTTCAAAAATTACCCAGTTAATGTTAGCATGGATTGGTCTTCAGCCAGGAAGCATTTCCCAGTGGGTGGCTATAAAATAATCTTCCCTGTGTCTGGATGACATGGTAATCTATTAAATGCTTAAAGCTACTCTGGTGTGCTGGCAAGAAGTGCTACACATCACCTGCAACACCTGAGATGTAAGGAGTGATAATGATCTAAGGCTCTCTTCCATCCTCACATTCAATTTGGGGATCTTTCTGGATAAAAAGGCTATTACGCCCTGAGACGTCACTGTCATCACAGTAGTCAATAGAAAAGTCATCTATTTTTAAGGAGCTTTCTACTTTAACGTTAACCTTTCTAGACTGTGGCTCTAAATTCTACAGGATCAATTAGGATTAATCCAAAACACAATATTAGACTCTGCTTCCTTTTTATTTATTTATTTTTTAATTCTACAGCCTGAAATAGACAATTGAAGCCAAGTTTGCTTTTGAATGGTTCCAGATAAAGAAAGCATTTTCTGCCTGTGATCATTACACAATTCAAATATTTTCCTGAGAATTGCATAATCCATCATGCTTAAGAGGAAAATAATGTGGCTTACATGCAGTCAACACTAAGTATGAGAAAGGAAGCTCATGGGCATCCTGTTGAATCAAGATCTGTGATGAGCTGGTTGAGAGTTCTTTTCTCCATCGCCACCTGCTGCTACCTCACTCCAGTAAGAATTAATTGACTTGAACTGAATTAACTGAGACTGTGCAACTGCCTGATGAGTTGATGATCATCTCAGCTCTACCACTGATTAACCTGTTGGAATGCCCAGGTGAAAGGATAATGGGTTTTAGAAATTTGAATTTAAGATGAAAAAAAAGTCTACATTTCTGTTGACAAAATGGAAGAGTAAGATCATAATCAGGGAAATCCTGAGCTAATAATTCACTGAGATAGACAGGGAGCTGAAAATACTGGTTCTACATTTCGTGTGCCTTAGGCACCAAAGGTGTTTCTGTCATCCATGTTTTTATGTTTTGTTTTTTTCTTCTCCAAAAAACAGAAATGGTTAAAATGCTATGAAAGAATGTACAAATGTACAGTAGATCAGTGACTCAACACTTGGAAGGAAGCAATGTGAATGGCCATATTACAGATGTGCCAGCTGAGAAACTGGCATCAGGTAATTATGAAGCTTATGTATACTCAAGGTTTATAAAAAGTTCTTAAAATAGAATTAATCCTTATCAGCTACAAATGTTCCTATACTAGATTAATGCAAGTATTCACAGGGGCTGATCATCCCCAAGGAAGTTCACAGTACATCAAACTAACACTGTTCACTAAAGGGCAATTATATTTGGTAGAAATAATCCCCTTGCAAGCAGAAAAGGAAAAGAAAATCAATCATTCCATGATTTAATGGACTACCCAAAAGCAATGCTGGCCTTTACCAAGTACGAACTGCAGTGGTAATAATTAGAACATGTCTTGTTAGAGAAAGAAATTTCAGAGTTTGTATTATTTTAAATTAAAAACTCATTAAAATTTAATTCACATGGTCTCCACAATAAAAATTCAGCAATTTTGAAAGTTCACAAATTCTAGATTTCCATTAATGACCTGAATATTTTTTCTTTCATTTAAGAACTAATTAATGACTTTAATAAGTGCTTATACACATAAGGGAAGTTATCTCTTAATAGGACACATATCCTTCTGATCAATGTTGGGCTGAATAGTGACAACTCAGTTTTATGTTAACACACAAGAATGTATTCAATGGGATGGAGGACTTCTATCCACCAACTACCTCTTTTCTAACTAGTCTAACCCTAGTGTTATCTGCCAACAGCCTCGCTGTGTACCTTTTCCATAAGTGTTTACCAGATATATCCCATGCTAAAGCACAGGCTTCCTTCCTCTCCCTTCTTTCACACTTTCATTTACACTTGTCTTCTGCCTATCCAACCCAACATTTCCATCTATTACCTTTTATAGTCTGTTCTTCCATCTAGGACCTATGTCATATCCCAGTGGACTTGTTAGATATTGTCAGTCACAGTATCTCTTTTTCTACCCTCTCTTGTCTTTGAATGGATACTTCTATAATTGGATTAATTACTTCTATAATTGGATTAATTACTTCTATAATTGGGTTAAGTTACCAATGGTTCTTCCTCCTAGCCTATCTCTAATCTGGATCAGACCCTGAAAACTACGTAGAAATCCTAAGTTAGAATAATTAATGCAGAGACTTGCAAATGCTCCAGAAAATGAACCTATAATCCCTCACCATTGAATAAAGTATCTGGGTTCTTACAAATTTAAAGCTAAGTCAACAATCACCAGACAGAATACAAATAAAAATCAAAATATTACCTCTATTGTGTTCATATGTTACAATACCTTATTTCTATGAATGTTGATGAAATATAATTAGTGACAAATCAATGCTATTCAGCAATATGGAGCTCTCAAGTCGAGGCTGTATCATTTTACAGTGACATGAGGAAATTCTTTGAACTCCTTCAGCCTCAAGTGCCACATTAGAAAGTGTTAATGATGAAAATAGCACTTAATCAAACTTTGGTAAGAACTTCATGATCTCAGTACAAAAGGAGCAAATGGCCAGTGGGTCAGTACTTGGTTCAACATACAGCGACTCACTGGGGCTCATGAGTACCTATAAATGGAACGAACATGAAGCTCATGGGCAATCATACAGGATATAAGACAATACACAGATATGTCAATAGGATGTGACACCCTCATCAAAGAAGTCTTCAGGAACTATTTCTACTACCTTAGACATCTGTAAACCACCTTTCCTCAAAAACTGAAGCCCAGTTGGAGATCGTAAGCTCCACGACATGTTTTCTATCATTTCTCTTGATTATTCATTTCACAGACATTTTTCAAACTAATATGTGTAATGCTGGAGGCTTATTATTCCAGACAATATAGTTACAGTTCTTTGTACAAACAAGATCACTCAGTTTATTTGGACACTGGCAGACTTTGCCATCTCTCCAAACTCAGATACCCTAGGTTCCTTCAGGAATTTGATAAGATTTTAATCAATGTAAGAAGAATATTCATTATTCACTACTCTTAACTAAAAGGCAGTAATTTCATTAATGGTTATTACTAAATATTATAGGCATTGTTGATGCATATAAACCATGAGGTCACCTCCAGAGCATGGAAAAACATAAAGTTCATATGATCATGAATTCAATAGAAAAACCAAGAACAACACTTCCATGTGTATCTGTTCTCTTCAGTATTAAATCTTTGTTTCAATATTTCCATCATTACAGGAAACTGAGTCATCTTGGCAAGAACTGTATGCACAAATATATTTAACTGTTTTCTTTAAAACTAGGGGCCATTTTTCTATTCAAGCAGAAGAATTGTCTTCAGCACTAAGGACCTTGATTTATGCCTGTGAATAAATCCCCTCCTTCATTTTCCTAATGAGCAAAGCCTGGTAGGAAATGAAACACATTTTGATTAATAGTGCTTTGATAGTTATCACTTTTTTGTTTATGAGAAAGCTAGCTAGTTGCCTCTTAGTTGCAAATTAGAAAATGATACTTTAGTCCTCAGATCCTTTGCAAGGCTTCTGAGTTCAACCAGTTGTAGTTAATTGGCCATTAATGGGATCCTTTCTGGGCTCCATTTATTGAATACAGAACCAGAAAAGACAAAAGCACCTGCCTTCGAAGTGCTTGTAGTTTAGTCATCAGGACAGACATATGAGACTGTTATGAAAGTGCTACACCTTCAACTTCCTGATATCAGGGGATTGGTGGAGTACATAACAGGCAGAGAGCTCAGTCTTGAAGTGGTAGTATCTGTCAAGTAGAACTCTCCTACTTGACACTCCGTGAAATCAACCAACCTGTTGATCACGCAGGAACACTATTGGTATGCTGTGAGCAGTTTCTGGAGAGTTCCCTTTCTCTATGCCAGTATACTTCTCTTACTTGCTCTTGTTTCCTGGGTTATTGTATATTCCTGGCTAACCACCTCTGGAATCTCCTCCTCTCTGATGGATGAAAGATTTCCTCAACAGGTCATTTGCTGTACAGACTGCATCAGGCTCCTTTCAGCCCCTGCCCCCCCTTCCCCAATGCCATGGGAGACAAACTGGGTCTTGTGTCCCATTCCATTATCTGTCATGCTTTTATAGCAGCTACAGTGGCAAGACTGCTTAGGTATGCTTTACACCATGCCTACATGATTTTTTTATCCTTAATATACACCTAAGGCTGCCTTTCCTATTAGATTCAATAGCAAACACTGGCTGAAACAGAAACCGAACAATCAAAATTTCCTATGAAGACTTTTTCCACACCACAATTATGAATGACTATAACTAGATACTACATGTGAAATACATGACTACCAGTTCATGAAACACACACAGAGACAGGTAGGTAGGTAGGTAGGTAGGTAGGTAGGTAGGTAGGTAGGTAGGTAGGTAGGTGGGTAGGTAGGTAGGTGGGTAGGTGGGTAGGTGGGTGGGCGGGTGGGCGGGTGGATGGAAAAATTGGCTGGCTGACCAAACAAATGAATGAAGGAATAATCAACCTACCAACTGACCTACTGGACTGACCCCAGGCCTCACCTGGATTTGATCCCTGTTAAAACTCTATAAAGAGACAAATCTGGACTTAAATGTATGTGAGAATTGAACAGAAAATATGGATATGACATTTCAGGTAGTGGAATCATGTGTGCATAACACAGAATGGCAGGAAGTGCTGTGTTAAGCAAGTATGAGACCTGCAACAGGACTGGAGAAATAATGCCAAAAAATAGAAATGTTTGGATGTTCTGCCTAGAGGCAAAATACTTTTAGAGGTTACATGAGGCAGCCTTTAGTCCATTACAACTGCAGGAAATAATAGTGGTCATTCCAGTATGCCAAAATATGAAGATTGAGGGTTTGGAGTGAGACTTCAATTGCTAAGACAGCCTGCTGCTTCTGTAGAGGACCTGGATTCAGGTTCCTGCACCCACATGGTTTTTTGCAACCATCTCTAACTCCAGTTCCAGTAGGTCCAGTGTCCTTTCTTGGCCTCTATGTGCTCTGCAAACATGTGGTGTGCATAAATATGCAATACAGGCTAAACACTGAGAGTCAGAAAAATCAATATTAATTAGATATGAATGGTGATATGGAGACTGAAAACAAAATCTCTTGAAGAGTAGAACTGCATTTGCAAGATAATGGGGACAATCTGAGTTTACAAAAACATAGCTTTGACTGTGTGATAGTCAAGAGATCTATTAGGAAAGAGTAATACTATTACGTAATTTCTAGGTTGGATACATAATGCTGATAACCAGTCTAGCTTAAGTGAGATAAGATGAGGATAAAAGACAGAATTCCTAGCAACATCAAGAATATAAAATGAAAATTTTTTTAGACTAATACATGATCCCTGAAATGATTTATCCTATTCCTCATGGTACTGAGAATTGAAAGTATGACATCACACATACCAGGCAAACTGTCTACCACTGATCCATATTCTTACCCCTTTGGTCCTAGCACATGATTGATCCAATAGTTTCTATTGTTTCGAAATCTTTTATTTTTTTCTTTTCTAACCTCCATTCGTTTCAAGATTTACTTTTGTTTCTTTTTTAAAAAAAATAGGTCAAGTGCATGCTATACGGTTACTTGTTTTGTAGATAAATGGTTAAGAAATCAAGCTAAACTCTCTTTCACAGCCTTTGTGTTCTGGTAGTTCATCCCATGTTTCACGACACGACTCAAAGACAAGACCCAATTTCCTTACAATTCTGCTCTGTGCTGCTTCCAATATCAACAAGTAGTGATGTTATTACCAAGGTAAAGTCACAAGGCAGCAGTATACAGATTTTTTCAGAACATATCATCTCAGGGATGAGCAGTTTTTTCAACACTTTTACTATGACAATAATTACACAGTAAAATTCCAAGTAAGTTAATTTCCCTAAGTTGTTTGGCAAACTTAGGATGTGTATTCACATCTTTGATCAATGTATCACATGCACTGATTGATGATGTCACTTTGTGACAATGAGTCCCACAGTTTGGAACAGTGTTTGTTCCAAACTGTTGGCATGGCTTATCACAGCAGCAAGGCTGACAGGTTCTCTGTGCTTTTAGTTTGGACCCTGAGGGCTCTTCACTGAGATGACTGTAAGAAAAGAAAGGTACCTTGTAAAACTCCCCCTGGAGGCCTGCTTTTGGAGTGCCTTGGCTCTGCAGTGCCTCTTGCACACTATCAGATGGTTCCTGGACCAGGAGGGCAAGTGTGTGCACTATGACCCAGGAGAGAGGACAATTGAAGCCATGCATGTATCTCCAGGCTCTCCTGCCAGCCACTTCAGCAGCAATGCATGCCTTGTGCCTCTGTTGTTTGTGAAGTACACTGTCTTCCTCTGATAAACCAGACACCTGCATGTGCCATCTTTCGATTACTGTGAGTCTTCCACAGAAACTAAACCCTATCTGGCTTCTACCATGACTGCAGTGTCTCAGAGGCGAGTTAATGAAGCATTTATGCCCAGGTAGCCTGAATAAGTAGTATCAACTGATCATTGGAAATACATACTCAACATATAGATTTTGAAGGAACAATTAGAAATGTATTTTTTTCTTTTTACTTCCTTTTGGTCTTCATTGATTTTTTTTTTAAAAGAAATTTTGCATGTAAGTCCATTTTCCTTCAAGCATACAATATGCTTTGAGCACACTTCCTCACCTCCATTTCTCTCCCCTTCCTCACTCTTTTCTCTTCCTAATAGCCCCCTTTCCCCAAGTTTCCCTTCTACTTCTTTTCATCAGTACATATGTGATACTTTGTATCTACAGTGTCTACTATTCACAAGTGAGAGAAAACACACAATATTTGTCCTTCTGAAACTCAATTCCTCTTACATAGTTATCTCTAGCTGTAGCCATTTTCCTGCAAGCAACTTGATACAGCTGAAAAAAAAATCACTTTTAAAAGTAACCACAAAGACTAGCATATGGAACGGGAGCCCTTAGAGATCCTGTACATCTTCTCAGATCTTGGATATAGATTGGACATGACCTGCTCTCACATACGATTCCATGAGTACTTTCCTACCATGTTTATGTTTTAGGTTAGCACTCTTCCCAAGGCTCCGTTGTGTATCTACGACACAGCTAAAAGTAGCTCAATCTACTATGAAAGTGTGGGCTGCCTTGATGTAGGAGATTGGACAATGTCCAGGCACAGTTGTATATGTCTATGACATATGTGTATGTCTATGGCATAGTTGAAGGCAGCTCAATCCAATATGAAAGTGTGGAGTGCCTTGAGGTAGGGACAATGGACAATATTTAATAAGTGCTGAGATTTCCTCAAATGCTTACATATTCCCATAATGCTCGAGTGAATTTGTTGTGGTACATGAGATACTTCAACTGACATCTTGTAGACTGAACATATGGTAGGATAATAACAAGTAACTATTAGGTTCATAGACTTCTGTACCAGTCAGTTTAGGGTGTGGCATGACACTATGGTATGATGGAATAGACAGGGGGAAATGACATTTAATGTTTTAAAGAGGATCGATAATTTGTTTTCAATAAAAAAGGAAAAATAAAAATAAAACAAAACAGTGGTTCAAACCAGAAACTTAGATGCACCTGAAAAAGAACCTTTCCCTACAACAAGTAGTTTGTCATGTAAATGAAGCCATGTTTTCACTTGTACCTGTTGCTCTGGAAAGCCTGTGGGTTGTCTCCTCACAATGCCTTTGTAGGGAAAAGAAGCCAAATCTGTCAGAACAGGTGTTTCCAGCAGGGGAGAATCATATTCTAGCACAGACAGGATTTTCTCTTTGTCAAAATTTACCTTTGAAAGATTGAGGAGGTAATTACAGCCACAGTTTTCTGAGCATTGAAAAGCCAATGAACAAACTTTCTGAATCACACTCTTTGTTATGTAGCACATGTCTGGTTCCTGTCCTTCCCCTTCTCCCAGGGACAGCTATCAATTTATACGTATCTTTTCATTCACTCATTCAGTCATTAAACATTCATTGATTCTCAGCTCTAAGCCAGGTGTGCTATTTTAGACTGTGTAGAAAATGAAAGAATGGGATGTTGAGATGAGATACCCTAGGAATTCAGAGATTGGGTCATCTTCCACTTTTAAAATATTATCTTTGATTCTATAACTCAAAAAAGCCCTTAAGAGTTTAGTGGACTCCAGCAGGGGGTGAAAAAAATGAATTGGACAGTTCAAATGCTCTTTGTTCATGGAGATGTTTGTAGACACACATTCTCCTGGGCTCAGTTCCTATACAGTGATCTTCCCCTTGGATACCAAAGATAAGCGTAAGCCACCTGTTCTCTGGATATCACAAGGCCCCATAGTGGAGGAAAAGGTGTTAGGTGATGGTACCTTTTTATCTTCACTTTCTCTACAGCAACATCATTTTTTTTTTTTTTATCTTTTGGACATAAATAAAAGATCTCAAGCAAAAAGATTCTCTGGATGAAAGATTTCACAAATAAAGTAGAAAGCAGTTGTTCACTACCCTTCTACTTCCCTTCATTCAGAAGAAAAAGGGCTACAGGAGGGTAGTTTAAAATATATCCCGTCCTTAGGTTTCCACATTTGTGTTTGTTTGTCCTCATCTATGACCATCCTACATGTATCATCACACATGACTCCATCACAGGGCTTTCCTTCCCACTTAGATGGGTAGAATCACTACGAGATTGTTAACTAAAGCAAAGGAGCTCAATTCAGTGAGGTCATTCTTATCTCGGAGCAGGGGCAGTGTGGGAAGTCCTATGTTGTACACACAAGAGCTTCAGTCATAGTTGTTTAAGGAGAGTTATGGTAAACGAGCACATTCTGACTGCCCTGTGTCTGTTCCATTACAGTGAGAGAGAATTGACATATCAAGAGATGATCACTGTCACATCTGTTGCTGTTAAAGGCTAGGGTGGAGAGCACCAGCTTAGGGTAGTTAACAAAGTGGACTTGTTAACACTACATCCTTAAATGTAAACTACCCACTGTGTCATACCCATTGCTATACAGGTCCCACCTGCAGGTTAACACATTTTCTAGCCCAAGGCAGAAGGTAGCTGAAGTGCTCTGCAGACTGGCAGACTTCATAGCAAATCGAGTATCTTGTTACTCTTTCATGAATCAGTTTTTCCTCCCTCTCTTGAAACATGGCTGTGAAGTAACGGGGCAATAGGGTGGGAATAAAAAAAGGGAGGGGAAGCTCCCTCAGTGGAATCAGAGAAATAGGAAGAAGCAGTCTGCATTGCTATCATGCAGCAGCATTCTAAGGTAGGGATCAGAATGTGTAGTTGGAGTTCGTAGTGGAGTGTGAGCTTAGCAGGCCTGTATGAACCCACAAACAGGCAGACAGTGGAGGGACTGAATATCACACACAGCTTGTTCCAACAGTTGCAAGGAACTAGCTCAGTTGACCTTTGACAAGGTGATCACAAATTAATAGTCAACTGGATTCCTGGTAATAGAAAAGCAGAGAGGAACTCCATTAATATTGGGATTATCACATTCCAATGCTGCCTAGCATTACCTCCAGGGAGAATTTGTATCCGAACACGACGAACGAAAAAGCATGCTGAGTACATTCCAGTGATTAAAATAAAATATAGTAACAACTAAGGCTATGTGAGAAGTAAAAAAAGGACTTCTTGGAAGGACAAAGAGGTGGGAGACGATTAAACACAAGAATGATAACAGGAAGGGTTCACTTGACTTTAGTCATCCCCAAATCCTCTAGGAGATTCAAGGATTCATTTACAAAGTCATGACATTCACTTTTGACAAGAGAGAATTATTAGACAGAATCATCTGTTAATCTTCCTCATCACCAGCCCCTAAAAACAATCTTCGCATTGATTTAGGGAAGTGATAGTCTATAAAAAGAACCTGAGCCAATTTTACATTCTTCTCTAATGCCTGGTGAAATTTGTTTTTAATCTGTAGAATAGTGAGGAGGAGGAGCCTACCTGTTGGTGCTTGATGCTGGGGACTCTTTTTATCTCAGAAGGGCCTTTCTTGATGAGTCTGGTCTTGGCCAATGGCCTTAATGATCAGGTGATCTTAAGGAGAAATGTGTATTTCTTTGTCAGGTTCAGGTTCAAAGCATTAAACAAGCATTTTTTGAAATAGGAAACTGGCTAGCCAAGGGTCAGTGACCAAAAACCCACATGTCAGGTATTGGAAGTAGCTCGATACTGGAAAAAAAAAAAAATCACTATATCTGTCTTTCCTCTGGGTTCACTTGTATTGTCCAATCAAGTTTTTATTATCTCTGAAATTGGGATAAATGCACAGGTTCCTTAAAGAATCAAATATACTTTTAAAAAATAGATTTATTTATTTTTACTTTATAAGTGTATTTGCTTTTGTGGATATAAGTACACTGTGCATGTGTCTGGTGCCCTTGGAAGCCAGAAGAAGGTGAGGAAAGTCTCTAGTATTGGAAGTGATAGTTATGAGCTGCCATGTGAATATTGGATACCAAAGGCTCAGATTCTCTGCAAAAGCAACAAGTGCTGAGCCATCTCTCCAGCCCCCAAACCATAGTTCTTTTTTAGGGACGGATACACCCAAAAAGGATCATTTCATGTACTTGCTTCTTGCTTTGATGCTAACTTTTTTCTTCTTTTTCTTTCTTTCTTTCTTTTTTTTTTGCCAGTGTACACCAAATTTATTTGTCGATGGAAATTTTAGATATGATGAGGTTGTAAAACTGCTTTTCATCTCTCTTCATCAGCCATACTATGACTGATGCAAGTAAAACATACAAGAAAAGGCTTTAGTTCATTCAAGTAGACCAAAATTCACGGCAATAAAGTGAACAAGTAAAATGACAAAAGTTAAATATTTATAACCTAGTAGGAATAATTCATGAAGGCAGCTTACATTTAATTATATAAATAAATGAATAAGAAAATATTTTTAGAGTATGTCTTTGAGGACAAAAATACATGAGTTACACAATCTTAGAAACAAAGACTTTTCTTTACGAAAGATAATTTGGTTAAATTTTATGTTAATTGATTTCTCTGTGTCACAGGTCACCAAGCAGAAGCAGAGTTCCCTCAACGAGTCAATGACCTCCTTCCCACTTAGCTTTCCAAGTCACCTGGCTTATATGAACATCCTCATTCACAAAATAAAAATCCCTTAGTGTTTTTATTTCAATTATGTATACAAGGAAATGTGATCATATCTACCCCATTTCCTAGTTCCCCCTCCCATCTTTCTCCATATTTCTCTCCCAACTTCATATGTTGTGTATGATAACCTACGTCCAGGTAGAGCTGCCAATAGGTGTAGGGGTGTGGGGCCATCGGCTGCAGCATGGTAACCTACCAGTGGCTACTACCCACTGTCATGGCTCCTTAGTATTGAGTAGGGAACAGAGATCACCTACCCCATCTATGCTAGGATTTGTTTTGAGCCTGTGTGGGTCTTGTTCAGGTAAATACAGGATCTGCGGGACCATGATCAATAACCATGTCCACAAGACAGCATTTACAGGGCCTTCCCCATCCTCCATTACTTAGTTTTTGAAGTCCTCTTCCACAATGTCCCCTGAGCCTTGACTGATGGTGGTATAAATATTTATGTCCCATTTAGGACTGAGCATGGAGTCTTCTACTTTTTTCCAGTTATGTATCTCTCCATTAACTGCTGCTCAACGCAAAACAAAACTTCTCTGACCAAGACTGAGGGAACCCAGGATTTTGGGTATAGACATCATTATTTAGAAGGCAATCTAATGCAGTTCTTTCCTGGAATCAATTCCAATATGTATTTTGAAGGTGATCACTTGATGGCTGCCCTAGATGGAGTTTTACGAAGAGAGAGCTTAGAAATGCATGAAATAAACATGAAAAGCTCATCACAATGCCGTCCTATTTCAAGTCCTCCAGCATCTCTTCATTGCCTAAAGAACAATGCAAGTCATTTTACTTTGACATCAGACTCCTCCCAACACATTCATCCCTCTCCAATCCTCTATGTATGTCATGTACCCTCAGCCACAGTCATTTACTCACTGTTCTGAAAACCCATCATGGAACTTCATTACTTAAATCTTAGCGGAGACTGTTCCCTCTGTCTGGAATGACAGTTATTTCATTTGATTTCTGGCAAGTGCTAATTCATTATTCAAAACTCCTTAATGAATGAAATAGAGGTAGAGGTAACGAGAGGAAAGAAATATAGAGGAAAATGCGCATGTTCTCTTTTTAAAATATCTTTAAAGTTTTGATTTTCATCTAGATGATGGGCATCCCGTTGACCGTTCCCTCATTAAACCAAAAACATTTATTAAAACTAACTGACTAAAGAATGCTGTAAAGACAAAATTTTCCCACGTTAGAAGTGGCTTGCCATCTCTTCATTCTAGAGATGGACGGTTTCCTCCATTTGGATCTGGTCTAGCTTGGTAACTTATTCTGTGGTGAACAGAATGCAGAAAACGTGACACTGTGCCAGGGCTGGGCCCAGCCTTTGTAAGCCCTGGCAGCTTGTGTATCACGCTCTTGGAAAGCAGCCTTCTTACTCCAGGGAAGCCTGTCTACATTACTGGCAGGAGAGCGAGCATGTGCAGGACCGAGGTGACCAGCCAACAGCCAACACTGTCTGACATATCTGTGAATGAGGCCTTCCCGGACTCTCGGGGTCTGGCCCAGCTCATGGTACACAGCAGAAGGAGACTGCCCATCAACTCATAAAATTTTGAGAAATGAGACATGTGTTTTAAGCTACTAAATTTGGGGACATTTTGTCATGCAGGAATAGATAATTGGAACATTATGCAACCGATGATATGCCAGCCACCGAAGATAAAGGTGTAAGTAGGCATTTTCAAAGAAGTCAGGAACTCGTAAAGAGATGGGGACACATAAATATTTAATGACACGCCCCAAACATGCGTCAGTGTGATGGAAACTGTCGCATTACTAACTTATTTTTGGTGCACAATATTAAGATGAGCCTTCCTTTGTAAACGATAAAGAATTAGACAAACAAGGAGTGGGTGACATACAGTCTAGAAGCTTCTTGATAGAATCACATAGGTTCTTTGGTTTTCAGTTCAGTATTTTCCTTAATTATTAAAAAAAAATCATGAAGTTATATATGTGAAAATCTCATCTGACAATCTGAGAAGGCAAATAAGAATTGGGACAGATTTTTTTTATATGTTTATATTTTGTATCCTATCTTTTATAGGGTCCTCCAAATTACTGTTTCATTAAATGATTGTTAATAATTTCCAATCCAGGCCCCTGGCACCAGAGAAAGATTTCCATTTGGATTCATATGTGAGAATCTAGGATGTGCAGATTAGAAAAAGAATCATTTCTTAGCTAGAATTATCCTCCGGAGAGAGAAGGCTGTTCTCAGAGTTTTTGTTTTAAGCTGACTCTTCGACCTCCATATGCAGCAGGTCACGAACAGGGAGTAGAAGGGAAGACTCTGAAGCTAGAAAAAAAACATATGTACAAGTATGTCGGTCAACAGCTAAGCTGCAGAGATGCTGATGCCTCACAGAAAGGGTTTGACGTACGTTTGTGATGGGCCACAATTGCTAGTGAAGGACACAGCGTGCAATGAGAGAAATAATCTGCGATGGTCTCAATGAGACTGTCTCCCACAGGCTCAGATGTTTGAATTCTTGGTCCACGTTGGTGGCTCACTCTTGCTTTCACTCTCCCCCGCCTCTCTCCCTGCCTCTCATCTTCTCACTGCCTCTCCATCTTTCTCTCTCTCTCTGCCTTCCAACCCGTCTCTCTCCCATCTCCCTCTCTGTCTCAATCTCTCTCCCTGTTTGTCTCTCTCTCCCTGTCTCTCTCTCTCCACCTCTCTCTCAGCCCCATCTCTCTCCCTCTTTCTCTCTCTGCTCATCTCTGTCTCTCTACCTATCTCTGTATTTCTCCTTGTCTGTCTCTGTGTTTCCCATCTCTGTCTCTCCATCTCTACCTCTCCATCTCTGTTTCTCTCCCTCTGTCTCTCCTTGTCTCTGTCTCTCTCCCTATCTTTGCTCTCTCTCTCTCTCTCTCTCTCTCTCTCTCTCTCTCTCTCTCTCTCTCTCTCTCTCTCTCCCTCTCTCCCTGTCTCTGTCTCTCTTTCCATATCTCTGCATCTCTCCCTATCTCTATCTCTTTCCCTGTCTCTCTCCTTGTCTCTGTGTCTCTTCCTATATCAACCTCTGTCTCTCTCCCTCTGTCTGTCTCTGTCACTCTATCTCTGTCTCTCCATCTCTGCCCCTCCATCTCTTTATCTCTGTCTCACTCTGTCTCTACTTTCTCCTTGCAGTTCCAGATGTGAGCTCTGAGCTTCCAGCTCCAGCCACCACATCTGGCACCCACTGCCAAGCTATCTTTGCCATTATGCCTAACCCTCTGCCACTATGAGCCAAGGTAAACTCATCCTTCTGTAACTTGCTTTCATCATGGTATTTTGCCACAGCAATAGAAAAGTAAGTTGTGTAGAATCCCAAGTGTTAGACACAGGCTTGTTCCTCCTTGAAGTTATTCTCCAGTGGGGAAAAATGGTATACATATTCATAAATAGTTCCATGTGCTGCTATTACCAGTAGCAGTAAAAATAATTCCATAACAATAAGGATGGGTCCCTTTAAATGTATTTTACACTTTAAATCAGAGTGAACCTTGCAGCCAACTCTGTATCAAATAAAATTTATATCAAGGCAGAGGAAGCTGACTCTAATTGTGGGAACGTATTTCCATATACTCAAAGTTCTGCAAATGCTGAGCTATATAATTTAAAGTAAATATGATAAATTAATGTTAGTCACTAACACATAGCAAAAGAGACAGTGTGTTCTTGCTGTTTTATGGCACCGTCCCCTTGAGGGGAGGGGGTTAGTATTAGTTTCAAAAGCAATACTTTTAACAAGCATCATCTTGTATCTTCATGATGTCTAGCTTGCCTGAGAGGGCATCACACAATTCAACTCTCTACAGACTTCAAAGATCTTCAGGAAAAGATTGCTTTGAGTTCTCAAGGTTCAGCAAGGTTTGAACTTCTTAACCTGGTGTTAGAAGAGTGAGGCCTTCTGAGAGAGTGCTGCGCACATGTAAACATCCTTCTGAGATCTGTGTTTACAGTGAGTTTATGTCTCTGTATTTTTAACACTATCAAGCATTTGGAACTATTCCTCCAGGTTCACATATGTTCTGGTTTTATTGACACTAAGTTTAAACAACCTTTAATTATTGAAAAAAATAAACAATGAAGCAGGTTCTATAAGACAACTGTTACACTGTGATGTATTAACTTGATTCTTTCTATGTCCAATATAGTCTTTCCAAAACTGTAGTCAAAGTATAGCAATACTATTGAAAGCCACCATTTAGAATGTACTTTTTATTATTGAAAACATTTCTAACTTTCAAGTTATAACTCAGAGGAATTATAATGTGTTAATCCCTCAAAGGAGAAAGTTTGAAAAGCTTTCAAATCTAGCTAAAGTATTTAATACACTTAAATTAGGATTTTACACATGTTCAGCTTTAATGAGAATACAAATAAAACCAATAAATAAAGATAAAAGTTTCTTCATGTTGGCAAAAACAGTCAGTCAAAACAGCCACAAGGAAACAGTATATACCCATGATTTGATCAAAAGCATACATCAATGGTTCTATCAGTTAGCTTTTTTTGCATAACAAGTAAGAGCTGGTGCTAGCCCAAAACCTTGAGTTTTAAAACAGCATGTGCATAATTACATGGATAAAAAATGTGTGGAAGACTCAGCCATGCAGAATGTCCATGCTTTCTTTGGTTGACTAATAAAGTTTCAGTCAGGCAATTAACTGTTAGAGCACTAGTTAGTTATGGATGGCTTAACACATATTATTGACATTTGGCAAGATTTTCGTATGGGGGTAGCATCTCTATCCTTTATCCAATGGTGGTTTCATATCAGTTGGGGTGATGTCTTTCAGGACCTAAGGATTCATGCACAGAAAGATAGGGAAAATGCTTTTCAAGTTTTTGCTTACACCTTGTTTTTTAATTTCTCATTGGTTGAAATAATTCATGGGCTAAGATCATATGCAAGGGGAATAAGGCAGAGTTCCTTCTAATAGATGAGTATCAAAAGATTTTGACCACTTCCTGTATCTGAAAAAAACATTCATAGACTTCCTATTTTATTATCCTGTCTGACTATAAAAATATAAGCACTTAAGATCACTTTGTATACAGAAACTTTTGTCTTACATGTCAAAAAAATTTTATGCATATGGCTCTATGTCATTTTCACAATCCGGCATTAAACAAAAGGTATAAACTATTCAACTAAAAGGCATAGGAAACATCATCTAATATCATAAAGCTTGCCTTCAGTGGGACCCACACTAAGTATGATTCATATTCTTAACCAGGGCTCTGTCAACTGAGGTTGAGTTCTATTTTCATTTAATAAGATAAAAATTTAAGACTGGTAATCTAACGAAAGAAATAAATACAACCATTTTACCAATTCAGAGATGGTATTTTTCACATTATAACATACCTGAAATTAAATTGATCTTGCATAGGCTGGCATGTCATCACATATTTCATAAAGGCTTAGAAGTAATGATGTGCCTTGCAATTTACAGCATCTTACATACCATACTCATGAGGGGACCATCATGTGCCACTTAGTAAACTTACGATGTCAATATATTCAGCATCAGAGAGGCAATAAGAAAAGAGCTCCATATGTGCCAAGTGGCTCAGAAATTGCTTAACTTAGGCTAAATAATGACTGAAATTCATTGTATGCTGCAGTATTGGCATGTCTTTGCATTTTATTATAAATGACCTCGTTTTAAATGAAAATAATAGTTTTATGGTATGTTGCTACATGAAGCCAAGAAAGGCTCCCCAAGAGTCATTTTAATGAACATATCGTATGTAATTTGCATATCATATATTATAATAGCTTATGTAATAAACAATTTGCTCCTCTTAAATATCAGTGAAAATCCCATACGTAAAACTAATGAATCCAGAGTAGCTCTGAGCAATGGTGGTTTGGCGAATGTTAAGGAGGCAAATGGGCAACGTTGCACCTGCAATTTAGAGGATATAGTTTGGAGTGGGGAATCTGGAGCCCAATTTCCTGAGTTTGAGGGTTTATTTACTTAGAGTTTTTGAAGATAATATCTTGCTGCATGGCCAGGTTTGCCTCCATCTTCTAGAGATCCTTCTGTTGCAGCCTTACAAGTCCTTGGATTTCAGGCAGGTGTCACCACTCTCAGCCTGAGATTGAATTCTTATGTCATCTCACTAGCATGCTGCAATTTCTTTTGGTATAAAGTTGGAAGGGCAGTAATACCAATCAGCACAGTGCACAGGAATCACCAATAAGCATAAACTATTATATAAGTAATAGTAATCGTATGCCTTTTTTTTTTACAAGAAAGCTGGGGTGGGGATGCAGGAGAGTTTATCAACAATAGGACATCTTTCAAAGCTAAGATCTTTGGCAAGCAACTTGAATGAGTGTTACTATGTGGATGTGACCCATTACTCAGATAATAGCTCCATGTTACAAAGAAGAAAACAGGAACAGAGTGAGGAATTTTCTAGAGGTTTATAATAGCCTCAGTGGTAGGCAGAGAGTCTCAGAAGAAATTATGCAGTGCCTAACAAGCAAGTTACCGAAAGTGATAGAGTCACCCACAGGACACAAAAGAGAAAGGAGGAGAGACTGCAGTGTGTGGCAGCTGTAGAAATGTCAGAGTCAGCCGATTTGCCGTCCTTCTCCTTTTACCCTCACACAAGTGCATTTCTGTCCTTTCTGTACATGATGCTTCGGAGCAGAAAGAAAAGAGTAACATAATAAACTTCTGCCTCTTGCAACTTTTTTTTTTTTTTTACTATGAGCATAATTTTTTTTTATCTTTTTTATTTTATAATTTAATTCTACATATCAGCCAAGGATTCCCTTGTTCTCCCCCCTCCCCCCCCCCCCCCCGCCTTCCCCCCAGTGCACTCCCATTCCCATCTCCTCCAGGGCAAAGACTCCCCTGAGGATTGAGTTCAACCTGGTAGATTCAGTCCAGGCAGGTCCAGTCCCCTCCTCCCAGGCTGAGCCAAGTGTCCCTGTATAAGCCCCAGGTTTCAATCTGCGAGTCAAACAGGGAGAAATGATCCTTGCCAGGGTTACATGACATATTTATCAAAAGAAGGTTTTAGATAAGTCAATTAATGGCCAGGGCTGAGATCCGGACTTTGGGATTGGTTCTGGGGAATGTGGTCCTTCATGAAAATGTTATTTTGTCCTTAGTGACAATTAACTTAGAAGAGCCTGTTATTGAAAGAGCAAGCAAGGTGAGTCAGTCTACAGTTGGTTTTCCCCTCCATTAAATGACACATGGCACCTATATTTTTAAATTATGCATAGTAGGTAGTAGGCTCCTGAACACATTCCAAAATGTATCACAGAGCAGGTGTTAAAGCACATTGCCATTAAGCTCAAAGCATGAACCGAAATCACAGTACATTAAAGTCGGAGACTTCCATAGCTGCGCAATACGTGGTGTGATTTTATTTTTCTAACACCACATAGACAAAAGCAACCATCCTCCCGGGGTAATCTGCGAATGGTAGCTGATGGGATAGCAATTACAAGTAAGATAATTTGCCTAAGCAGACAGTGTCTGAAACATATGAACCCACAGAGACAGATGTTGGGATGACCTTTGCAGAAGCAGATTGAGGAAGCACCTCCCTGTTTTACCTACTGTCCATCATGCGTGCACCGACCAGAGCAGTGTGCTTTTCCAAGGGAGGTCTGGGAACCAGGTTAACAGAAGCTCCTGAAGAACGGTTTTAATACAGACTACTGGGTCCCACCCTGGGAGGCTCTGTTTCAAAACAACCGAGAGAGCCAAGAAAATCTGAGTTTGTATCAGATACCTTGAATAAATTTAACTCATAACCACATTGGGAAGCCATATAGAAACTTTTTATTTTAGTCAGTTTAACTATTTTTTTTCCCCCAATTTCTTCCTAGACTGAGTTCTAAAGGCCAAGACTTAAGTGACTCTTGGGAAGCTAGTCACAGTAGGTGGTCCAGAGCAGGCATGTGGGGATGTCTGCTGAGTGAACGGAGGTCTATGGAAAGGAGATTCCTTGGCCTTATGCCCTCCAGAGTTATCTATTCTCTCTCCTCACCTTTATGGTCCCTACAGTTCTGAGTTGGGAGGTAAATACTTTGGACAGAAACAAGGAGTAATGGCAGAGAGGACAAGGCTTTGGATGAAGGTACTCACAGTAGTGAGGAAGGTATAAGAAGGGCCTCACAGCTGGGCGGCGGTGGCGCACGCCTTTAATCCCAGCACTCGGGAGGCAGAGCCAGGCGGATCTCTGTGAGTTCGAGGCCAGCCTGTTCTACAGAGTGAGATCCAGGAAAGGCGCAAAGCTACACGGAGAAACCCTGTCTCGAAAAACCAAAAAAAAAAAAAAGGGCTTCACTGAGGTCAGTATGGACGTTGTCCATCACCTGACTCCATACAGATCCATCAAGTTACCAAAAAGGAGAGATCCAATGCATGATGGGATTCCTGTCTGGTCAGCTATGAGTGGGATCCTCTGAGCATTGGCCTTTCTCTGATTCCTCATTTGTTTTTCCTTGTACTGGTGCCAACATCACATGATGGTGACATACTTATCTTTGGGGAATGGAAAGGAGACTAAAGAAAACAAAAGACTTGGAAATAGGAAAAAAATTCTTTGAGGCCTGCCTGGACTACAGAGTGAGTTCCAGGAAAGGCGCAAAGCTACACAGAGGAAACCCGTCCGGAAAAACCAAAAAAAAAAAAAAAAAAAAAAAAAAAAAAAAATTCTTTTACCTCAAGAATGTTTTCAAACTGGGCATGGCAGCTCATGCCTTCTTATAAATCCAACACTCAGGAGGCTGAGTCAAGAGGATTATGAGTATGAGGCCAGCCTGAATGAAGATACAGCAAGACGTTGTTTCAAAAAATAGTCACTCACTAAGTGGGTAGTACTCAGTACTCAGGTACCGAGAACTCAATACTCCACCAGGTTATAAACGATTCTGTCTGCAGTGTCTTTTCATTAAAAAATCTATGAAAGATGTTTTTGCATTTCATCTACACATTTTTTAAAAGTGTGGTCTTGTATACATATACCTGCATGCTTGTGGATAGGTATGCTTAAGAAAAATAAAAGAAATTTCATACAATATGATAATCTCCATAGGACCATGGTCATTTTTATTTCCCATGAAACTACAGGGAATACAGAGCCCATTCTTTCAGTTTATTTTCTTCACAAGAGCCCTGTGTACACTGGCTGATCTGGATAACCCCTGATTGTCAGTCCCATGCATAAATCCCATCAGATGTTTAAGAAACTTCTGATAATGGAACATTACCCAAGTTCAAGTGCATCTAATCTGATTTTTATATTCTTAATTCATATGCATGGCCTCCTGCCTTAAGATTCCATTTGAAAACACAATACTGTGTCTTACTCAAGCCACTGACTTCAAAATTTCATTTATATGTTGCCAATCTCTAAAGGGGGGAAAGGCTTTTTAGGTAACAGATGTGGAAAGAATAATTAGTGCTTCATTTTATGGCTACATGCTGTATTTATGTAATTTAAAACCTTTATCCTGCCAATTGTAGTAAATTGGTTCTTCATGACCCAATAATTCAAGACGGGTAGGCTTAAGGTATTAGGAATATATAGTCTAAGTTTCTGGTCTCCTCCATCAGTTCATCTTCAGACAGATTATACCTGTGTCTAGATAATAAGTGGCATGTGAACAAATGGAACCATGCACGCTGCTGGTCATCTTTGTTCTGTACGGAAATAGTGGTTGTAGGTATAGAGAGCTGTTCCTGTGCTCATTATAACCCCACCTCTTGAAAGAGTACATTTCATGCAGCACCTTATGCTCTTGTCCCACTTCCTGATTATCAGAGACCATTGAGTATCAATACAATCCCTTTCTACTGTGGTCACTGTAACTTCTCTCACATTATAGCATATCTTCAGCTAATACACAAGCACCTTGTGCATATTAAGAACTTCATCATTACTAGAAGAAAAAGCAAATGAAGTAAAAATGCTCCCCTGTGAAAGGTGAATTAGTCCTTAAATACCTACTGAATATGTCAATATTCCGAACTGACCTCTGACCTCATGGGACTTAGATGTAGGTATGAGGGAAGCAGAGCAGACAAAGTAATAATTAGGTAAACACATAAGTAAGCAAGACAACCTCCAGTTATAAATAATCAAATGGAATGACGGTTTAAAAAGAGTTGGTTGTTATGTATAAGTGTGTGTGTGTGTGTGTGTGTGTGTATGGTGAGAGAGAGAGAGAGAGAGAGAGAGAGAGAGAGAGAGAGAGAGAGAGAGAGAGAGAGAAATACATGCCACAGTGGAAAGGTATAGGAAAGGACAACATTGTGAAGTTGATTCTCTTCTTTCCTCCTTCACATGGATTCTGGGGATCAAACTCACTTGGCCAGAATTATGCATAAGCACTTTTACTCCATAAGCCATCTGTACAGCATGCAAAATGAATTTAATGCTTTGCAAACAAGAGGCCAGGAAGGTGAGGGCAGGTGTGTATAGGATAGTCAAAGAAGTGCATGTTACCATGAGGTGATCAGAAAAAGAACTCTACCAATAAAGGACCAAGATACAGTGAGGCTCCAAAGAACAAATTAGCTTAGATTTGTGTTATAGATTAGACAATCAATGCCCAATCCTGAGACTCCCCAGCCTCACACCCATCCACCCCTGCCACTCTCTGTGCCTGGGCTTCCCTTCTACAGATTGTTAGAGGAACCATAGGCGTTACCCAGCTACCAGGTTTCTTCATAGACACACATGCATATATTTTTTAAGTTATTCAGGGAAAGCATATCTGATTTCCTCTATGATTGGTAAAAGTGACATTTCTGACTAAGGTATAGGTAGAGAGCCATTGTGGAGGGCATTTTGATTATTTCAGGGGCCAATGTTCTACCCGCACCCTCAGAAAGCAGTCAGCCATTCTTCTGCCCTCACTATTAGAAACAAAATAACACCACACTGCTCTGTAATCATTTACATAGCTTCCTTGGCATTTAGTTAGGGTCATGAATGAAATTTTGGACATGGAAAAGCCATAGATAAGCTGAACAGAAGAGCCTTTGTCTTGCAGAGATCCAAAGATGGCAGGTGGTAAGCTTAAGTTACTGTACCGTCTGCAGAGGCTGCTTGGGAAAAAACAACAGCATGAATACATCATTCAGTCTGGGAAGGTCAATGCGCATCCCTGCACAAGGTAATGCTTGCTGGACACACGTCTGGAAAGCCAAATAGACGTTGGCTAGGAAAGTAAGGATAAAAAAAGTTCTGGGCTTGGTAGATATGTGATGCACACAATGTGAGCAACTCTTGTGGCTTGAAGCCAACCTGGTACTTCATAGGATGTAGTGACTCAAATGCCAGTTATCTGTCACTATCCTTTTTCCACTGTTTTCCTTAATAATATAAATAAACTCCAAGATAGTCATTTCTTTCCTATGTGAGTCTCTTTTGAATGTAGCACAGCTTCCTTTTCTTCTGGTACTCACCAATAATTTTAGGTTTTCTTTGTTCTCCCATGAGGCAGAAAGATGTTTTCAATGTTTTGTAGAACATGGAAGGTACTTAGGAGCCACCATCCCATATTCTGACTGTGCAAAGGCATGACAGTTCATCATTCAGCACAATGAGGAAACTGAGGCAACAGAGGGAAGCCATTAGGTTACGAGGCATTTAGGTTCTACTTCTCACAATGCTGGGACAGAGCTGGTTGTAAATCAGGCTGGCAGCCCACTGAGTGTTTTTTTGGCTGATGTGAGGACATTGAAGAAAGGTTTGTATTAAGACACTCTGTGATTTTGGCACAAGAGCTGTGGAAGCATATGGGCCCCTGGAGAGGTTAGCAGTATGAGCAAGAAATAAGAGGATGAGATTCAACTGGAAAAATGCTAACGAATACATCTGGAGACAAACAAGCAGAAGCAGGCATGGTTAATGGGGAGCAGAGCAGCAGGGACTATGAGAGTTTGAAGAAAGTGGACATTTTATCAGGAAGACATTGCCAAGAAAAGACAGGAGCAGATGAGCAGGGATCACTTGAGCTATGGATGTAAAAAGAAGGAGAGAAAAAAAAAACAAACCAAAATAAAACCAAAAAAACCCCAGCCTTTGCATGTCTGATGTTTGAGATCTGCAATGGCATTTTCACTCTGGGTCTCTGCATTTTAAATGGAGGCCAGACAGGGCTGGGGAATTCAGGGAGAGAGAATGACACACATAATTTAATACCAGAGGGGATGAACTCAACGGGAACAAACAAACAAACAAGTAAGATCTTCTTACATTCTTACACTGCTAAAATTCTGAAATTGCAGCAACAGCCAAGAGGGAGGAAAACAAAATGCTCAACTATGGGGAAGTGAAGGGTTAAATGTGGCTTATGTCAGCGCACTGTAGGGCGCTGGGCACCCATCATTATTTCCTCTGCCTGTGTTCCCATTAAGAAGCGTGTCTCTTAAAACATGGATGCCCCAGGACTGAGACCCAGTGCAGCCACCAGGGAAGCTGATTCAGTCCTGTTAATGGAGAGAGTTCTGGGCTTCCAAGGCAGCTGGATGCATTTCTAAGTGGCCATTCTTTCTTGATGATCATTCATGAATGAAGCCTGGGCATGCCGTGTGGTGTCTGTTCTTTGTGAAACGCATCAGACCTCAATTCCAGAGCAAAACCTACAGAGCAGGAAAATAACACCATTTCCCAAATTCCACTGTATTTTTATCTCCGTTTGTCATTGGATACTGGGTGGACTGTAAGTGACCCAGGTAGGTCTTAGCAATTTCTCAACCAAATGCTGTTTCCCGATAACCATCTATCAGGAAAACGGTCTCTCCCATTATCTTTTTTCTAACTGCTTGAAACAGATGGTACTTTATACCTTAAATTTATGTCCAACTCATTTCAGCTACCGCTGCCCTGTGATTTGGGACTTGAGGTCAGAGAGGAAAAAGCACGTTCACATCGTGAAGTGTACAGAAATGTGTTTGATTTCATACAGGAGCAGGTGATGGTGATTTGATGGGTTACATGTTTCTCTGTGCAATAAATGTTGATGTCCTTGGTGGAAATACTGCAAGTGAACTTAGCAGGGCTGTGTTGCAGCATGAGATTCTCAAATGGAACACAGAGAAGCTGCTACAGCCTGTAAGTGACAGGAATGGAATTAACTCACCACCCTGCTTCGTAGATATGACCCATCTTCATCCAGTTCCTCTTGTTACAACAGAATACTTGATTCTGAGTACTTTATAAAGGATAAAAGGTTTGAGAGATGCTCTCATGTGAGTATAGTAATGAGCCACTGGGAGTCATCTTAACACTATGTCCACTCAGCAGCATAATAATAGTGTGTTCTCCCTAGGGCCTATCACCTACATCAGTGTTTCTCAACCTTCCTAATGCTGCACCCCTTTAGTACAGTTCCTTATGCTGTGGTGGCCCCAAATCATAACATCATTTCATTGCTACCTCATAACTGGAAATTTGCTACTGTTATGAAGTGTAATGTAAATATCTGGTATGCAGGGTGTCTGATACGGAACTCCTGTGAAAAGGTCAAGCAATCCCCAGAGGGGTTGCAATCCACAGATTGAGAACCATTAGTCACAGGTTCTTGGTCTCTTTAACAGCACTGGGTATGAATTTTACCTCATGGCCTGGACATCAAGCTTTGTATTAGAAGTTTCTTCCTTGCAGTAGTTGGCAGCTAATCCAGAAACCACATGCAGCAAATAAGAGACCGTGGAGCCCTCTGGACGAAGTGGGACATTCAAACCACACCCCTCTTTGCAAATCACAGGGATCTTTGAACCATAGCGGGAGGACAACTTTTTAGAGCCAGAAGTGATCAATATCAAGAAGATAGTGCTTTCCAGACACAAGAGGGCAGAAGCACATATGAACTCCCAGCAATTGTGACAATATGAACAAGACCTTCACAAAAGACCAGCACAAAATCTCAGCATGGCAATGGGAAGATAGGAATGAAATCCCACCACTAACTGAGGAACTGTTGGTATTTGATAGCTGCTGTAAGAGCTACTGTCAGTTTTCTTTGATGAGGTGGCCCTTGGTAAGTCTATCACATGCTAGGTCAGGACCTACTCCCAAGAATAGCCAGGCAACACAAACCAGTTTATTATTGCCCTTTCACAATAACTAGGAGAAGGAAATAGCCTAAATGTCTTTCAACAAATTAATGGATAGTGAATAATCATTGATCTATTGTCCCCAAGATCATATATATAAGTTCTGTATCTATTAGTTGAAAATATGTGACTCCCAAAGAGCTTCATGCTCACTCCACGTTGACTCCACAGGGGGCAAATACTGCTATGCTTCCTCTCCACACAATTTCACATTGGATCCTTTTGACTTGGAGATTTTTATTTGACACTGAGGACATAAGAGAAAGCCTATTGCCTCTTCAAACTGGCTCTATATATCAAATAAGGTAACATATCTGAAAATCATAATTCTTATATCTTTTATAAGTGTATGGGATTATTCTCTTCCATTTATCTTATTTGTTCCTTAAGTACAATATTAATAGATACAGAATGAAGTTTTGATTTGGGAGAACCAAACTATTAAGAATGCAACATCAAGGCGTGAACACTTAGTAGATAGCACTAATTTCAAAAGTAGTGGCTGACTTCCCTATGTCCATATGTATTTCTTATTTCTGCTGCTTATTGTGATATTGATATGGAATATTTTAAAAAAAAATACTGGGGTGTGTGTGTGTGTGTGTGTGTGTGTGTGTGTGTGTGTGTGTGTGATCATGATCCTTCATTTTCCAAAGCACACAATGCTTATCTCTACTCATGGACTTATTATATTTTATTGAAAAGATCCAGGAAAGCCTCTCAGCTGCAGGCCTGATATAACATTTCTGAAAACATACACACATAAATGTTACCAAGTTGAAACAGCATCACTGGAAACTTCAAATTTCTCAATGCACTGTCAAAACCCTGGAGGAATTTCTATTACCCAAAATCTCAGATAAAGTCTTGAGGAAATAACAATGTCTAGGTGAAATGGCAAGATCTGAAGATCTAGAAAACTGATGAGCTTTCTGAGGAGTTGTAGTTTGGGTACCTGCTTTATGCCTAGAAAATTACTATAGGATGCATCTAATAATTCAGAATTAAAGAAGTGTTTTCCTATGCCACAAGTGGATCAAACTCTAGAAGACATGATTCCAGTAGGTATCCATCATGGAAATATAATAGACATACATTTGCACAGCAACTCTCTATTTAATAGAAAAGAGGCTTTGATATATTTACTAAATATTTCTAAGCCTTGATGTTGTATCTTTAAGGCAAGGATAATCTTAATGTCTCTTTTGTGCAGATTCTATTAAAATACATTTGGATCCCTTAGCATAGGAAGTAGAAAAATGTTCAGTTCAGTACGTGTTAGCACTTACTTATACAATCACTGTCATATACTGGAGATGGTGTGTTGATTATCATCTCTCAATTCTGAAACACACACACACACACTCAAATGCATACTTTTCCAAGCCTTACAAGGTCTAGATGCCTAGAAATTTCTTTTCTGATATTTGAGTTCTGGTTTAGACTGTATCCAGGAAAGTCTCCCACATGAAGTAGGGCAGGCAAATCAGAAAGGGATTTTTTTTGTCAGCCTCCAGTGGAAGGCAGATTAGCAGGAAACAGGCAATGTTAGAGTTGAAAAACTCTCTGGACAGGCTCATATGAATACTGTTCTGAAGCTGGGGATCTTTAAGATTATCTGTAGAAATTCCTCTAATTCCTACACTTCCCAATTCCGATAAAGCCAGCTGCTTTAAGTGATTTCCCCCAAGGTTTTATAAACAGCAAATCCCTTGTATAAAATCCTCCCTGTGTGAATATCTGGGCTTGCACCCACCTAAGATCATCCTGAAAGTTTTTGTTCCTTCTCCAAGAATGATTGTTGTTTGATTCAGTGGTGTCTAGTAGATGATGAATGAGTAGGAGATGTCAATTCGCCCATTGGCTATGGATTTGAGCCAGCTCTCTTTCTCAGTCTCCAAGTGAGACAGTCTATCTCACCTTGGAGATTTATTTCTCACCAGACACAGCACAGAAGGATTCGAAAATCTGTCCTCATTAAGGGATGAGTAATGAGAAAAATCACCACCACAATTTCAACAAATTTAGAGACTGAAACGTACAGCAACCTTGCAATCAAGGAGCAGAGGAAAACAAATTATGAATTTTACAAAATGTTCTATTACCTATGAAATAAAGTAACAATGTTTCAAAACAAATAATATCTCAAGAAAATTCAATTAAAATATGAATTTGGTATTTTTATTTTTACTCTTTGGATTTCTCTGAGCAGCTGGATAGAAAACTCATATTTAATCTACACTTACACCTCAAATACATGGCATGAATTATGGCAAATGCACACTTTTTGAACTGAAGGGAATTTCACAAAAATCAGAGTTAGCCTATAATAGGTTTGAATCATCAATGTGCTCTGAAATTCCTTGACCTTAGTCACCCATTTGATTATTTTCCTACAGGAAGGCATAAAGTTTGTAAGGAGCATGTAGTGAGGACATTGTCTTTAGGAGACAGAAATACTACTGCGTGTACAAGCCTGGCCCCTTGTTTCTTTGCTGTATTACTCTTGACCATCTTCTCCAGTGTCCGCCTCTGTGGCGGGGAGCCTCTTCTTTGTGTTCCACAGCACAGGCTCTTGGCTCCCTTCCATGATCAGAAACCCACCTCCTCTATATCACATGTGAAGAAGCCAGGCTTAATGGGAAGACTCCTCTCTACCAGCTCTCATTGCTTTTAATGCTCTTGGTTTCCTAAAATAAAAGTTTTTTTTTTAAATATTCAAGGAAGTTTAATTATTTAAAAGATGTGCTTTAATTTAACTAGAAAGTTACAATAATGTTTCCTTCCTATTAGAACTGACAGGAGAGCTAGAAGTTAGGGAGAGTGTTATACAGTTTGTGATGAGATAAGTCTTTCTTCTCAGAGACATAATTAACTTCTCTGAGAAGGCACACGAGGTCTAAATGCAAGGACATTGATTTGAAAACTTCTGAAGGTCTGGGATTCTGCACTGTTAAATCCAGGCTATACATTGTACCTTCTATTACAGTATTTCAATCCTTACTTCTTCCTTCCAGTGCATTTTTGGTTTTAATAGTCCTTGAACCTACCCTTAAGCAATTATAGTAGGGGACTGGATATATGGTTCAGAGGTCAAGAACACTGGCTGCTCTTCCACAGGACTCAAGTTCAATTCCCAGCACCCACAGTGTTCACACCTGCCTATAAACCCACTTTCATGGATCCAATACCCTCTTCTGGCATCTTTGAAAACAAAGCACTAAAGTAGTACTCAAATATGAATTCAGGCAAAACAACCATACACATAAACTGAAAAATAACAGAGAACAGAGACTTTGGCCTTTGAAGCATCCCTTTCCCTGACAGTGGGAACACAGGGGACCAGATCTTCTGACTATCCTCAGGAACTGGCAGAGGTAGAGGGGCTATCTGCAAAGTTCTGCCTGTCAAACGCTTCTGATCTATGACTAATTAGCAAACTTCCTATGTCCCTAGGGAAAGCACATCTCTTTATCTGCTTTTCTGACTCTCTCTCTCTCTCTCTCTCTCTCTCTCTCTCTCTCTCTCTCTCTCTCTCTCTCTCTCTCTCTCTGTGTGTGTGTGTGTGTGTGTGTGTGTGTGTGGCCCCAAAGCCCATCCCTCACTCTGCCTCTTACTTCTGATGCATAGCTCATTTGGAATATCCCTTCTCCATAGAGGCTGTCAAAGCAGCTCCTGCCACAGATTTAGTTTCTGTATTTTAAGAAAACTGTATCTTACAGACGAATGTTTATATAAAAGGAGAATCCAGAGGATAAGGATTTCAAGATGATGGATCATCCAATAATTATGGCAGTCAACGCTACTAATGACCCCCCCCAAAAAAAAGAAGCTTGTGGATAGAGTGTTGGTTTTATGTAACCACACTGAATTTCCAATGAAACACAGTTATCATAGTGAAACAGAAGGTTAATGTGGCGTTCCTCTGTCTCAGCGACAAAAGGATTGAAAGCATCAGTCAAGAAAGAACTGTAGGATATATAATAGATGCAACCTGTCTTCAACTGCAGACGTCAGGATTGCCGAAAAGGGGCCATTCTTCATGCACATACAGGCACACTGTAAACAGAAGCATTAGTGCTTTTTGGATTCAGGTGAGAGCTAGAATTTTGCACGTCTGTGTTGCAATAATCCATCACTGTCTGCAGCATGATTCTCTGGCACTTTTGTGTATGAAATATAGCAATTAGAACTAATGATTTTTTTTTTGGTGTTCACAATTTCAGAGGACTTTATAATTTTTCAGACTGAGAAGTCCAATCTTAAACAGGTGGGACATAAATCAACACTTGCAATCCTTTTGGAAGGAAGTTTTGTATTTTCTTTGTCTAATAAAGGAATGTAGATTAGATAAATCAAGGATAGGGAAAACAAGGTTACACTTCGTTCAAGAAGTCTAAAATATATTTGGTGTTTTATAGACCAGAGCCTCATCACACTCTCCTAGTCCTCCATGGAATCTGGAGCTCCCTAAAAGAAATTTGAAAACCTCCTCCTGTTTCCTCCAGTTTAGCTTGATTTACTGTGGTGGCCCACAGAGGCTACCTTGTGAGAACTTACTCAGGGTCAGAGAATCTGAGCTTGCTTTACCCAACAGGGCTGCACTGCATATGGAGATGATTTGACCATGCGCGTGGTTATCAGGTGTTTGGTAGGATCTACAACTTGGCTGTGCAGTGTGCTTTGATCTAGCAAGGGGGAGGTCTTTTGTCCTGCCCTTAGCATTGTTATAAAAAGCTCTTTTGAATACATGGAAAAGTCTGTTGGGTATTGATCTAGGTCCTCCCCAAGCTATCCTGTGTTTCTGTCTTTCTTCTCATCAACTAGGTCTCTTTCTACTGTGTATACTGGTTTAATAAAACACTGATTGGCCAGTAGCCAGGCAGGATGTGTAGGCGGGATAAGTAGACAAGGAGAATTCTGGGAAGAAGAAGGCTGAGTCAGGAGTCACCAGCCAGACACAGAGGAAGCAAGATGTGAAGGCAGAACTGATAAAAGGTACCAAGCCACAGGGCTAAACACAGATAGGAATTATGGGTTAGCTTAAGTGTAAGAGCTAGTCAGTAATAAGGCTGAGCAAATGGTCAAGCAGTTGTAATTAATATAAGCATTTGTGTGTTTACTTAAGTCTGAATGTCTGTGGGACTGCGGAGCCATGGGAGCCAGCAGGACCAGAGAAAACTTTCAGTGCGGGACTGTGGGTGAGAGTGCGGGCCAGGCAGGACACAGAAAAACTTCAGCTACATCTTTCTAGCTAATATTTCTTATCCCTCTCTCCTCCTCCAAAGAACCCTAGAAAAGATGGAAAGTTAGGAACTGGACTCCCACAGTCTCCCACAATTTACCCTTTAGTAGATAACTACTAAAATTTCTGTTCGTTGTGCAGTCACTGAATCCCAATAAGCCTACATCTATAGTCTAGACTCTGAAAGGATAATATGCCTAGACTTCTGCTATTGATACCGTAAAGCCTTAGCAATGACTTAGGTCAGTCTGGCGATAATAAATGTTGCATATGATTGTCCCCATTACTAATACTTGTCCTGTAGCTCCAAATATCCATGTGGGAACTAATCCAACTTTGCTATGGATTTCAGCAGCGGGGAGATGCACAAAGAAGTCTTGTGACTACTGGAAAGATTAAGGCAGCTGTGAACACATTAGGAGTGTGGCACCACTTTAGCGTGACAATGAGAATGGTAGTGTATTCCATATTTCCCTCTGCAATATAAACTCTTTTGAAAGTAAAAGCTGCATGGATTATCCAACTCTGAGCAGTCTTTAACACTTAGAACAGACAGCTTCATTCTCTTTAAGCATAAAGAAAACACTCCACTCCCTTACAAAAATGTAATTTTTAATTATTACATTCTTTATATCACCTCTGAAAGAGTGACCACATGTGTTATATACAATGTGACCATATAACCAATATGTGTTATATATGGACCTATCATGTGCCATATTTGAATTTATTTGTACTGGACTCTGTGGCTCGCTTCCTCTCCCTTTATTAGAGTAATAAGCCATAAACTTTACAAAACATTCTCTAGGTTCCAATGTGGCATTTTTTCCACAGAGAAAGAGGTATCTAGTATGAAATTAAGCTCTGATCCTGAAATCTTCAAAACAGCAATAACTTGCTCACTAGTTGTCACTCAATGTCAAACCTACAATATCAAAACTAAGGGAGAAAGGAGGATTTCAAGTATTTAAAACCACATCTTATTTTAAGATATCATATATCTTGAAGAAAGTGCTAGGGTGAATAAGGAAAGGCACATGATTCAGGACATAAATGGGGTTTCCTGGATGCAGTGACTGTGGGTGGGTGGCACTATTCCACGCCAATCACAGTTGCTGTGCTTCAGTATGAGTGAAGCCGGGTGATAGAGGAAGGGTAAAATATATACATTTATGGCAAATACTCAAAGCTTCATGTAAAGAGAAAAGTAGTACTATCAGTTAACGCAGTCTATAAATCACTACAAACAGGAAGAGCAAATATTTGTAGTCAAACACCCAAGAAAGCAAAGCATAGCAAGGAAAGTAAAGAATGAAAGTCAAAGCTGAGGTTTGGTGTACATTATCCACATTTTGCTGCTGTCCACATCAGAAGTTAGAGAAGGGACTGGTCCAGATGGGTATAGGCATCTCCACAAACAGGCAAGGAGTAGCCTTGGACTTTCCAAATTCCATTAGACTCGATTCTGGCTATGAGACTTCTTAGCTGTGCAATGTGAGAAAATTGATGTTCAATTCACCAAGGCTCTGTTTTCTCAGTTGTGAAATAAAACCTTCTTTAGGATTGTAATGATGTGATGCTAAAACAACACATGTAAATTGCTCATGTACTCAATACTATTAAGACCCAATTTTATCCTCAGTCTCATCTAACCTGTTGGGTAGATAACAGCATAGACTCAAAGAGTAAGAAGCATGTTGGTCAGGGGTAATGATCCAAGAAGCAAAGACCAAATGACTGTGCAGGATTTCAGAGTCTGACACATTCTTATTTCCTCTGATCTGCTCACTGTTTGTAAGACAATGTGACATAAGACATGATGATATTGAAACATCAGAAAATAAATACATAAACATCTAACGTTACCAGATCCCTAAAGAAGAAAAATGCCAACACATCGTATGATAGCTTACATGAAACTCAATTTTATTTGAGAGAAAATAATCAACTTGGATGTAAACATAATCAGACAAGGCATTGAAAAAATAACCACCTGTCAGAGCTGTCAGCTACCACTGATGGGAATTCTTGGAAAGGTTGGGAGGCTGAGCTTGCTGTCTTTAGTGCTCTGGTCCCACAGTATGCTGCATTGGTAGTGCAGGAAGCTCAAGGAATTATCACGGCAGAGTCACAGGGCAAAAGCCCTGTGAGTCACAGTAAAGCTCTGTTTTCCTCTCCCAGCTTTCAGCACTTGCTACAGCTGTTAATGTGCTGTATCAGTTCAGTCTTGCAGAAGTCAACAAACGAATCTTTCCCCCTATTTATTCAAGCACAACTGAAGAAGCCACACATATAGTTTCAAATTAAAAGTTCAATTCACATCTTAAAAAAATAATAACAGGGCTACAAGAGAGGAAAATGATATATGAAATGTTAGCAATTTTTAAAAAATTTACAAATGATTCTTGGGCTCAAAGGGCTGAGATTCTCTGCCTCCTCCATTATCCAACCAAACCATGCTGATGGTGACTCTGTTAGCTGATGGCATAATCTTTCTGAAAAATTTTTAGGGGAGTTTTGTTAATTAAGTAACATTATAAAGGGCCCTTGATAAATGATGCTCCATGATGTCAACCAGGTTGTAGCCCACAGTAACTCTATGGTATACACTTCTGGAAAATTCCATCCTCCAGGAAATTGGATGCTTCAGAGGAAAGGGAAGAATAAACGCCAAGATAGTGAGTTAAAAATATAGTACATTAAAAACCATCTTACAGTTTATCATCTCATTTTACAAGTGATAAGAATGAATTGTAAGAAATTTTAATACAGAAAGATATAACAAAGAAAATAAAGATCTCGCATTAACATGTGATCACATTAAATACTTACATTCTACAGATAAATATACATAATTGCATGTATATATTATAAAATAGGCACATACTATAAATATTTGCTTGCTACTATTTCTTCATTTCCTTTATAGATGCTTTTCCATCTGAAGCATATTCCCAGCCACTAACTGGCCAATTAATCAAGCAAGGCTGTAAAGCAGAGAGTCACTTGAAAACACAGTCATTCCTCAAACACTTTATTTTCACTTAAGACATATCAGTGTGCGTTCATTAGCTTTGCTCATCATACAAAGCCGAAGCCTTTTCTCGGCATTCAGTTTTGGAAAAGGTCAAACTGTACATGGCATATAATGCAATATTTTCTTTTTCTTTCTTTCTTTCCTTCTTTCTTCTATCTCCTTCTTTCTCCTTTCTTTCTCTCTTTCTTTCTTTGATGTCTTTAAATGAGAAAGCAAGTACGGAAGTTACAGAAAGAAAATATAAGCCCAGAATTCTGGAATTCCACAGTGTCTCTTCCATCTTTATATTTATCTAACCACAGGTATTGTACAATTTTTTAGCAACTCATGTTCCTAGGAAAAGTATCTGAAATGCTTTTCTCTGCACTGACACCTAATTGATTTACATAATATTTAACTGAGCCATCCATTTAGAATGGCAAAAATGAGTGGCCTCAAAGTATTTACTGATTTATACTGAGGTCATTTTCAGAGGTGAGAGTAGATACAAACAGGCAAAAAGAGAGAAGTGTGAAGTACATGGACAGTGCGCAGTGTGTTTATGGGTAAAGTAACTGGGTTATTCTGGTGACTTGGTTACACAGAACCTGGTTCGTTTATAATTGTCAGCTTCATCATTTTTCAACCATGAAAATGTTCCCTGGCATTTAACTAAAAGAAAATGATATGTAAGTGTCAAAAGAGACAGGTAATTCTCCACTCATGCTAAAAAATATCTCTAAAGTGGTACAATTACAATTTGAATAGTTGTTTTAATAAACCTTAGCATCTTCCTATGAGCCTGAGCTTCCAGAATGAAGGGTAGGGTTGAAGCTATGGCTTGCAGAGAAGCAGGGATTTGCCATTATGGCAACAGAAAAGGGTGTTCTACTAACTAAAAACAATCCTCCTGCTGCTAATGCATTATAATATACAGTGGTCCACTGACATCTATGGATTTTTTATAAAAGGTCAGCAAGACAGCTTAGTGCTTCAAGGCACCTGCTACTGAATCTGATGACCTGAGTTTGGCCCCCAAAACCTACATGGTGGAAAGAGATCTATCTACTGCAAGTTGTCCTCTGCCCTACACAGGCACACTGTGGCCACTGTCACAAACACATACACACACACACACACACACACACACACACACACACACACACACACACGCATGTGGGCATGCACGTGTACACACACACACACACACACACACACACACACACACACACACACAAAAAAAAAAAAAAAAAAAGCTCAGGAGGAAACTTTAAGGCATGTTGATATCCTGATTGCAGGTCTGTATTTATCATGAGGTTTCCATGCTTTACTACCAACTTATCTTCTCAGGAGTCAGCAGAGTTCTCAGTAATATGCCTGGCCAAAGTGCTAACCAGTACTCAATGGTGTACTCATTAGTAAGAACATTAATGCACCTAATAGCCCTTAATTGTAAAACAGAGTGTTCACTATGAACATTTTACTCTAGAACCTTTTATCACATTATTTACTGTCAATTAGTTACTGAGGAATAGTAATCATTACCTCTTGGTCAAAGGCTGCTATAAAAGACCTAAAGAACTGCACTATTGCTAATCTTGCCTTTGTTTTCCAAGCCTATGTGCCCAGAACGATAGCCATATGATTACTTTTTTAACATAGTACATTTCACTTCCCTCATTTTTTAAAACATATAGTCCATTTCTTACATGTATTTATTCTCTACTAAAAGCAAAATTGCTTCAGGGCCTCTCAGCATGGGACTATGCCTCAAACACTCTAGGTCTCAAACACTCTGGCTGCTCTTACAAGGACTGCAGAAATTCTACATAGTGATATAGTTTAAAGGTGTGTGCATGTGTGCACACAGGCATGTATACAAGATGGTACATTCACAATAGAATATGTGTAGATGCATAGATGGACATATACCCAGGTAAGCTTTTAATATGGACTTTTTTTCTTTTTGATACATCTTCCTTTATGGTTCTACCCTACAAAGAAGCAGGTATGCTTCTAGAATAACATTGGCAAGCCTCTTTTCTTTCATGTGTTCTATTAAACAGGTCTTCATATCATTAAGAATTTACTTCTGAAATGCCTCTCACTTCTCTATCCCACTTCCTACCTCAATTGGCTTTTAATTTACTGTTGTATTTGTCTTGTACAGTTGTGCTCATGGGTTCAAGTTTTCTTAAAGAAACTCCATACTTAAGTTCTATTCCTTCTTTATAACATATTTTATTGTTCCCATTTAATATATGGCTTTGATTAACATGAGAGGAATTAAACTAGGCTGAGAATGAGGCTGATGACAGGAGGGAGATAACCTTGCTATGTGAAACAGGAGGTAATGTTTCAGATCTTTCTTAAAGCTGGTCCCAGTTATATCTCAACAACATAAGACACAAAGATATGAGCAAGTCAAGCTTTCTACAGAAATCTAATTTTTTAAATCATGGATGAAAGAAGTCTAGCTCTAGAACATATTTTCTTACATGCTGACTTCCACATGTCTCCCAAAGTCATGTGGTAAAGACCCGACTTTAAGTATAACAGAATGTGACCGACTGTATAGTGATGGATCTCTTAAAGAAATCAATCTGTTGGGGTAGGTCCTATCCCGATATGCCCAGTGTCTTCAGAATAAAACTTCAGATACCCAAGATGACAACAGGAATGAGCATGCTCCTAAATTTCATGAAATACCATGTGATACACCGTGATAAGACAGCTATCTGCAAGCCATGGAAGAGGCTTCAGGAGAAGCCACCATCCCTGCCAATGCCTCCAGAACTGGGAGGATGAAATTCTCTTATTTAAGTTTTTTTTGTTAAGACAGCACCAGGATACCAGTACAACCCTTCTTCCTCACTCCGAGGAAGGAATGATGTTCTTTTATTTGATCATACCCTACTTAAAACAATGTGAGGGGAAATAATTTTCAAACTCAAAAGGACTTAAGGCTGTGTAAATCTCTTAGGAGAGGTTGCTAACAAGAGGTTTGCAGCAATTAAACTTTAACAGGCCTCTCAAGATCTCCTACACTTAATGTGCACTTTTTCCCAAAGCCAAGTACCAACAAACATATCCCCTGCAGAAACACACCTTCTCTGCTCCCTCTTGATACTAATAATTTACTTGATAACCTCTTATCTCAACTGGAATCCCAAGGCAGAACCTTGTAGTAGCTGAGAGGAAACTGTAATGAGCTACATTGGAGGTATAAATCTAAATAATAATAATACTAACAAACCCAGGTGGCCCAAAATGACAAATCATTGACATATTTAAAATTAAATGTAATAAAATGGAGTCAGACACAGAACACTTTTATCCCAAGACATTCGTTCAAGCATCTGAACCAAAATTTCAATTGTTGGGCCGTATGCCAGACTAATGAGCGGATTCTGCAGTGGCCTTGTATCTCCACTATCCCTATCCAAGGCCGTCTCCCCTTCCTAGTGATCACCAGCTCAGATTGTCTCCTGTGGTACCTATTTCTAATCATTGACTGTACACTTAGTGTGATTCAAAGTACTCATCAGGGCCATTGTAGTTGATGATCCTTCAATAGCATGTACTGTCCATCAATCCATAAAGTGCACTGTATTGAAAATTCACTGCTAAGAGATTTGTCTGTGACTTCATCTCCTTTTTAAACATTTTTGTCACTTTCAATTTTAATCTAATTTTCCACTCTGAGTAATGTTCCCTTGTATCTGAAAGCTTTTGTTTGGAATGATATAACATCTTCTTAAAATATACTTATATTTATAAGTCTAAGTGCCTGCATGTGGATTATGTATACTCTCAGTACACTCTTCATTGGCCCTCACCTACCCCCTTTTTTTCTTGATGTGTCTGAGGGGACTCTGAAGCTATCTGAGTTTTTATGGTCCTTGAAAGGGATTGCATTCTTCAACCCGATCAACAAAGGCTTAAAAAAAAAAAAGTATTGTCTGGAAATCCCCAAACCAAAAATATCATCTGCAGATTCAAAACCTACAGCAACCGAGTCGTTCTCCTGTGACAAAGATGATGATAAAACCATGAGGAGATGCTGAGGGCAAGACACTTACATGCTGTGGCTAACACTTGGTCATCCAAGGCAGCAACACTTTTCTCAACTGTACCTTCCATTACCTCACCAGCAAACTGACTCCAATGTGACTTCCCACAAAGTCCCTTTCAAAATGTAAATATGTAGGCTGAAAAAGGATAATAAATTAATTTATGAGATTGGGGAATCTATGCTATTTCCCAGAAGTAAAAAAAAAAAAATCTACATATCATTTTCTTCTAATGTAAGATAGGGAAATGCTGACTGAGAATTGAAGAAGCCAGGCCGGGAATAAGGATTGCAGGGAAGGGACTGTCAGTGGCCAAGGTCATTGTTTTGACTAAGTTCCCGCCCCAACAGATCTGACTAACTATCAAAATTGAGTCACCAAGCTTAAATTCTGTCATTAGATCTAAACCAAGTGATCTGACCTAGGAAAGCAGGAGGGGGTATTTCAAACAAATCCTAGTAACAATGAACTCATCTCCATTTTAGTCCTTAGGACAAGAAGGAGGGGAAACATGGAGTCAGCCACCTTCCTCCTATTGCCCTGACCCCATGGCCTCATCATGCAAGGAAAATAACATCCAAATGACTAACCCCTTCCCTGGCTCTGGTTTCAGCTCTCTCTGTCTCTAAACCCTCCTATGCCATTTTATGACAGGAAGTGTTCCTCTTTTCTCGAATCACAAAGTTAATTAAGATTTTGCAACTATAGTTCACATAATTTTACCCATTGATATCCAAAATAAAGAATTCATAGTTCTTGAAAAAAAATTCACCCAACTTCAGTACTAGACAGTAAATTAATTCTTTTTTGATAGATGCAGTGGTCTAACAACCTGAATCGGCCTGTGTTATTTAAGTCCTAGACACTGTTCCTGGTTACTTTTAAGACTATATGTTGCTAGTTA
This sequence comes from Peromyscus californicus insignis, assembly GCF_007827085.1. Classification (NCBI taxonomy): domain Eukaryota; kingdom Metazoa; phylum Chordata; class Mammalia; order Rodentia; family Cricetidae; genus Peromyscus; species Peromyscus californicus. The sequence goes on from NW_026294492.1 coordinate 16,661,448, forward strand.
AAAAAAATATGAGTGTATGCAATTTAAATTGTACATCTGAGACTTTTCGTATAAATAGATTACTGTACCAAGAAATAATACTTGGCAAATTTAGACAATTTTATTCAGAAAATATGTTCAACCTATTCCCATCTAGAAAACAACCTAAAACAGTATGACCTGCTTTGTGGATTCCAGATACAGTTAGGGCTCTAGCTTGCTTTCTGTAGATTTTAAGAGTATAATTCCTGGCTTGTATAATGAGAAGTCAATTGATAATGTGTCAAAGATTAATTAGGAAAATAAAAAAAAATGAATCTTTATGCAGGATTGGGTGGGATTCTAACACATAAGTCTACTGTATGACCCAGGTTAGAATTTCCATAATCATAGGTAATCCCTATCTGTGGCTTATCAGGGTGAGTAAAATCATCCTTTTTCTTGGCAGCATTAAGCATAGAAATAAAAACATCACACCTACCACTAGCCATATATTCAAAAAAGATTTGGAAAAAATTATTTTCATAGTCCTTAGCAAGTCAATGTGCTGGCCCTCAGCTCATACCTTACATATGATACATCATCTGTCTTCTGCACACATGAACTAGGAGACAGAACTCAGACTTTCAGCAATTTTCTCAAGAAAACCAACCCAAGACATCATTTTTAGAGTTTTACACCAATCTGTGGAGTCCTGGGAGGGGCCTTTGCCAACCATTCTTTACCCATGTCACATTTCTAACATAAGACCTTCCTTTTGGCTTAATAGCTGGGATACAGGGTGTCTCTCCATCTCTTTTATGGGCTTCCCCATTTTGATACTGTCAGTTTCTATTTGGGTATTCTCTTAAATAGTCTAGAATTTTTCTGACTTTTTAATTCTCCCCTTTTTTTTCTGGACAGGGAATCATTAGTTTCTGTCTGAATTGTGACCTGTGCTTTTCCCTTGCCTCAGAAGTGAGTGAACTCATGCTCCCCACGTACTGCTCTATTCTTAGAAACAACCTTCACAATCCCTCTCACAGTCTGTACTTGTGTTAGATATCACACCCATTTCAGATATGTATCATTTTCAGATTCTTACACTGCTCTTCCTAAGAGTAATCAAGTAAATGAAATGTTCTCCAGCTACATATTTTAAGTTACAGACACCCTACACACTGAAAGGTGTACAGCAATTGAGCAAGATGCAAAGACTGCCCCTTAACTGGACATGATACTCACTCTTGATGTCTTCTACTCCTTGGAATTATGGAGTTAGTATTGACTATAACAACATAGGAAAAAAAAAAACGCGCCTCAATGAAATTGGAGTCTTCTATGAACCAGTATGGGAGCAGGGATCATACCGATATAGAAATGTAGGCATGTTCAGAGTTCATTCTGAGACCAGCACAGGGAAATCAAGGAGATAAAGAGCCATCTCTGTTCCATCACAGATCATTCCAGAAAGGGAGCCTCTATGCATCGAGGCTTCCCAAGACATTTACTCTTTGAAGTTCAATCTCAGTCTGCACTGTCACTCACACTAGTCCTCAGCAGAGAATCCTGTACGATTCTACTTCCCAACTCCTCATAGCACAGCATGAAAGTGTGCCTTTGAACCACACAAACCCATAGCTTCAAAATGCCAATTTCATATTCTCCCTCTTTACTGATGAGAACAGAGAAAGCACAACCCCAGCGTGGGGGTCTTTTAAAAATTAGCACTGACTCCCAAAGGCTGGCACAGATTCGCCCCTGCAAACCCTCATACAGTCACAGAGCCTATAGCAATAGTGTTGTCATGGCAACCAAGAGACCGGCAAGAGCAGAATGGATCTTATCACCCACAAGTGGTGCTTCAAGTTTTCCATCTCATTGCTCTTTCCATGTGACAAACTACATCATTAAGAAGTCCCAGATAGTAATTAATTACCAAGTGTATTTCCCTCAACCTCCAAATATGGGCATGCCAGAACCATTTTGAAGATGCAGGTAAAACAAGTTTTAGCTGCATGCATGGTCTAACGCTTCAAATCAGGATGCAAAGGAGGATCCTAGGGAGGAAGAAACCTGGAGGTCATCTCACTCACTGCCTTATTCAGCTCTTGTATGAGCATAAAGATGAAAAACCATGGAGTGGAACCTATGATTGCCTTCTTCAAATTCCCAGAACAAGATACTATGTATCAGCAATGTCCCCTGGAGTACAACAGAAAAGCCCCCAAGACAACAGCAGAAGACTAGCAACTATTTCAAGATACCTGTTTTCCCTGGTTTGGCCAAGGTAGCATTGGAATAAGAAAACTGGGATAGTTAATCCTTTGGGGGCAAGTTATTTTAATATGGAATCTATCTCAAATGCTTTAATAAAATTCAAGTTCGGTAGTGTGCTTTTTTCCCCTCTATTTTTCCCTTCCTATTCTCATGGCTTTTATTATTTTTTTAATCTACTTATTTTTAGAGGGCAAGTAGAAAGATCTGTCTTGCCATGACTCATCCAGGAAAACTTGAAAAAAAATCATGATGTTTATAAAGATTAGGAATTATTGCATCACACACAGAGAGCATGCTGGGTCAAGGGTCGAAGAGATAGCCACCCCTTCTGCTTCCAGACTGACAAAATAACTTTTTAGCACCCTGGAAGAGAGTGAGTGGGCAGTAGTGGAATGTGACCTTCATCTAAGTGGTAGGAACGACAGAAAATGAATACTTGTAAGCAGCAAGACCAAATGGCTAGGTGGGCAGAATCTGGTCATGGCTAGTTTTATCTAGCTATATAAAAAGTTTTGATTTTGTTTTTATAGGATGAGCAGACATTAATCAGATTTAGTCTTGTGTCAGTTACTTCAGGTAGGAGTTAGGTCTTTAAGAACAAAACCAGTTAGACAGCACAAATGCATTGGTAAGAATAGAAATGCCCCATAATATTGTATCAATGAGTAGGCTTTCCTCATGACTGCTGATTATAGAGCCATTGCATGTTTAGCTATGAATGCGCAAATTCCAAGTTTATTCTATGGACAAGGGTGTAGTGAACCTGCTTTTGGTACAGCCATAGGCTTCTGCTGCTGGGGCAGAGTCGACCCAGAACCTATCCATTTCCTCCTTCTTCTTTTTCTTTTTGCCCCAAATCAAAGCAACAGAATCTGGCCCAAAGGGCTTGGCTACAGATGGTCGAATAGCATAGCATATGCTCTATAAGTATTTCCAAAAACCACCTATATCTTGGAGCTTCAATACTTTACAACAGAGAAAATGTGCTGCTAATTTATATATTCAGTTTGTGTTCCTGTGTGTACATGCCCAACGTTCACACACAGCCTAGGCTTTGGAAGCTGCACCAGCAACACTTAGTTTGTGGGCTTCACTCTTCTGCGGCTCCCGCTATTTCTGATGTCTTCATACCCTCTTGTTTCTCTCATCTTCAACCCTTAGGGAAGTGTTCTTACATCAAGTTCTTATCCTTCTGGAAGGCTCTAAGCTTCTTAGGAGTCTAATTGCTAATCCTTGTCATATGATGGAAGAAAAAGCCATTTCCTCTTGTTAAGGAATTTAATGCATGGGTAAGCATGGAAGAGAAGGCTGTTTATTGACCTCATAGTGCCGAGTCCATGATGTGGTATCTATGTTCATATATTCATGTAAATGTTCTGGTGTGTGCATAGCCCATGAAAGTCAGGATTCTTTTCAGGGATGATCCTAAATATCTGCTTGCATGCCATAACTTTTTCAGTTCCATAATTCCCAGTGGCTCCAGTAAGTGGGATAATGGCTGTCATTTCTCCACAACAATGCGGGCAAACTGCAAAGAGTGCACCCTGGGTAGGAACTGCCTAAATCTTAGTGTTAAACTGCCCATTTTGATTACAACTTCCAAAACTGGTTATTACTCTCTCTATGGACTTACAGATTCACTCAGTCTGGTGTAACTCTTGCCACTATAAGTCTGTACTGTGTCTTTCCTCCCTACGTGAGACAGAACAGATCACATTTCCCAGGAAAATTTTTTTTTTCTTACAAAGCACTCCCAAGATTCACTGTCTGCTTTATGCTTCCATGTATTGTGATTAAGTAGAGTAGGCAGTACGTTCACAAGCTCACTTCATTTTGTATTGAACCTAGCTCATTCTTGCCAGTACAACTGCACACATGGCAACATTCAGGTCTTCCTCACACAACCACTCAGCTCACAGTACATAGACCCACACATTCCTATTACCCTACCCAAGACAGCTGAAGCTCTGCCCATCCCCACACAGATGCATCTATGCACATAAATATGCTCCCTGAGTACAAATACAGTCCTCACATAGATTTATGCAAGTGTTTTATAAACAGTTAAACCTTGCTAATTCACAAGCTTCTTTGGCTGGCGGATTACTGGTGTGTACAGATCAGAGCTAAAACAAACGCTTACAAAATCATGGCTAGCCCACTGCCAAACACATTCTGTTCTTTTGCTTAGAGTTATAGTTTTGCCTTAATTTATGGTAATCCTACCCACGCTCAAGCTAATGTACTGCTTGTCCATAAATGGAGTGCTATGATTTCATTTTGGTGGGTGGGGCACCATCATGTTTTATACAATGATTGAACTATAAAATGGTAGGATTTTCCTTATATTAATGTGAGAATTAATTTGAGAATATTTGAGATGTGGCATATGTAGACAGTTATCTAGACTGGCAATGAAATCAGAGTTCAGCAAGCACTTTTAGAGTTTCATTTGCCTTAATGAAAGATACAGTGTCTCGCCGGGCAGTGGTGGCGCACGCCTTTAATCCCAGCACTCGGGAGGCAGAGCCAGGCAGATCTCTGTGAGTTCGAGGCCAGCCTGGGCTACCAAGTGAGTTCCAGGAAAAGGCGCAAAGCTACACAGAGAAACCCTGTCTCGAAAAACCAAAAAAAAAAAAAAAAAAAAAAAAAAAAAGAAAGATACAGTGTCTCAATTTGAGAGAAGGGGTGAGGGCAGCAGAGAAAAGGGAAGAAATTTGACTGGCTTCAACAGCTTCATTAGAAAAGGAATAAATTCCTTGCACCCATTATACTTTATCCCACTTGATTCTGTCTTTCATCCCATGTTCAATTTCAAGACCCCACTGTCTTTGCTACTTTCTTATTGTTGTAACAAAATACTTCTTAAAAGCAACTTAATGAAGAAAGGGTGTATTTTGGCTTATAGATCCAGAGGTGTACATTCCATTGCAGTGGCGAAGGTATGACAGTAGACAGGGAAGCCATGATGGCAAAATCAGGAAATGGCTGATACCTGGTTACATTACATCCTTACTCAGGAAACAGGAACTAGGGCAGTGCTACAAAACCACACTACACACTACACACACACACACACACACACACACACACACACACACACACACACACACACACCTCTTAGGGTTTCTGTTGATGTGAAGAGACTTCATGACTACTGCAACTCTTAAGCAGGAAGACATTTAATTGCATGGCTTATAGTATTAGAGGCTCAGTCTATTATCCATGTAGGCAGACATTGTGCTGGAGAAGGAACTGAGAGTGGAGAAGGAGCTACATCTTGGCTTGCAGGCAATAGGAAGTGGTCTATCTCACTGAACTAGATTGGGCATAGAAGACCTCAAAGCCTACCCTCACAGTGACAGGGTTCCTCCAACAAGGCCACAGCTACTCCAATAAGGCCACACCCCCTAATAGTGCTGCTCCCTTTGGGGGCCATTTTCTTTCAAACCACACACACACACACACACACACACACACACACACACACACAGGCAAGGTCCCAACTCCTCAATGTTCTACAGCCTTCCTAAGTATCACCACTAACTGGTTACCAGCTCAAATATGAGAGTCTATGGAGAGCATTTCACAATCAAATCACTATACACACATTCTGTTCTTTTGTCATTCTACCCATTCTACCCTCTTGAATCTCTATCATGACACCAAGTCAAACTCTTCCAATGTTTCTCTCTGTAATGTGACATACAAAACCCAAAAGAAATTCCTTAAATTAAAATTTCACCAGAACTTTACATCAGCTACCATTTCCTTCAATTCCCAATCATCCATGCATGTACCTTAGTCCAAGATCATGTTATTGATGGTTTGCTTTGGTTGAGTCCCTGATTTTTCTCAATTGACTTCAAATCAGTATCAAATTTTCTTAGCCTGAATTTATTCCTTGCCTGGGAAGAGGTCAGAATATCCATTTTACATGAATAAAGTTTTCTAATAAGTTAATTACTTATTAGAAGTAGAAAAATACTTCAAAAAATCTTAATTATATCTGAATCCTATATAGCTTATAGAATAATATTTAAAACTTTGTATAGAAATATAGAATAGTACACAGATACTAAGTGTTGATGTGTGGGGGTTTTTCGAGAATTTGAATACACCCATGATTTATCCATCTACATTATAGACTGAATATTAGGAACATGATAAATGTTATTTCATGACCCCTCATATTCTTTGGTACTCCAGATGAGAGTATAAAACTCTCCTGCTTTCCATTAAAACAAAGTTATTTTGGCTATCCTGGGATCTGTTATTAATAAAATCCTATGCTATTTTTTATGTCGTGTCTTGCTTCCTTTGGTCAATGTTACACATTTGAAAGTCAATTGTATTGTTTCAGGCAGTTGCAGTTCATTAATTCAAATAGTAGAGTTTCCTCTTGTAAATAAATGAAACTCAATTTATCTCTCTGTTGGTGGACATTTAAGTAATTACTTATTTTATAAGTATTATGAATACTTCTGCTGTGAACATTTTTGTGCATGCCTTTTTGTGAATATGTATATGAATTACTATAGGAAAATTCTAGAAGTAGAATTACTGAGCCACAGGATATGCATAAGAGAAACTATAACATATACTGCTTGTGATTCAAACTACTTGCAAGAATGTTCTACCACATTAAAATTGCATAAATGTTCCAGTAAGTTCTGCATACTAGCCAACATAGTTTTTCTGTCTTCTTTCTTCTCCCTTCTTTCTTCTCTCTTCTTTTGCTTTCTTTTTCATTTTATCTCTCCTCCCCTTCCCATACACAGTACTGTTGATATATCCTCATTTTCCTGACAACAAATTTTTGTATATTTATTCACTATTTGGATAACCATTTATCTAAATGCACAAAATAAGGAGGGTTTTTTTTAGTACTTCTTATAAATAAAAGTCATATTTTGCTTTTATTTAGAAAT